>NW_028139180.1:0-600000 GCF_964270905.1 Leucopleurus acutus
GCTTAGTTTTTTGGATGTTTCAGGAAACACCATACACTTCTCCAGAGTGGCTGTTGGCCATTTACATCTCGCCCATCAGCATAACAAGGCTCCCAGTTCTCCATGGCCTGTCCTGCCTTTCTGGATTTTACACTTTTTTCAGAAGGCCCTTTGACCGGGGGGGCAGTGAGACTTCATTGTAGTGCAGATTTCCTTTGAGAGCTTGCTTGGTTGGCCAGAAAGGGCGTATGCGTTTCTTCCTGAATATATTCAGGAAAGAACGCATACGCCCTTTTTGGCCAAGTGCATCATTGTCGACGTTCTGAGTCTTTTCATATGTTTTCAGTGCAATTCCAGTCTACCTCCTGAAATCGGTTTCCTGCAGTTCTGCCTTGCTCTCAGTTCCTCTTCATAGCCTTACCTCAATATACGTTTGGAAAATAGTTGGCCTTTATAACTCTGCAGGTTTTTCAATTGCAGTGGCCCTTAGCTCCATTTTTCAGCTCTTATTTTTGTGATCTTGCCTCATATCCACAGGATTTCTTCAGGCCCTATTCTTCTTCTGGGGCGCCTTGCTCTGCCTTTGGTTAATTCTTCTTCCTGATGTGAAATTAGAGTGACATGTGCCCATTGAAACCGCTACAGCTATTTTCTCACTGGTTCCCCCTATTCCCATTCATCCTCCGCACTAACTGCAGACTGTGCGATACCGGAACTTAAAGGCATTGACTCTCCATGTGGAGATGTTGTTAGTAAAGTGGCTGGAATGTTGATCCGGAGCCCCAGGAGAGGAAAATGAGGTGCATTTTAGAAACCTTTCCCGATCATATGGTATACCATCTGCTGGATTTCCCATGCATGGTTTAGCTGTAGGAAGATTCCCTTCAACTTGGAGTGTTGGGACCCTTGGAATAAGTAGCATGAAGTATTGCATTAAACTTTCGGCAGTTGCTCACCAAAGCTCTCCAATCCTTTCAGCCCCAAGTGTCCAGCCTTATGTCTTATCCAGCTGTGGGTTTATATGTGGTCATTCCAGGTTGCATCACAGCCCCTGAGCGAATTTTGTAAGAATTTTTCTCTCTTTCATTGTTTCTGCGTTTTGGTTTTAAAATTTATTCCTATAATGGGGTTTAGCTCATTTTCACTGCTGTGTTTGTGCCGCTCTGCGCACACTTGATTCCCTTATGGAGATATATCAATACATGGGTTTTAAGATTCTTATTACTCAGATATATTTCTCTGTGGTGTATAGGGTGTGTTGAGGCCAGTTCATTGAGCAAGGTGTAGATCTTGTCTGATACCTATTTGGTTTATTGAACGGTATCTGTGCTAATTTCAAACTCTGGTTTTATGCATCACCCCACCTCTCCTTTCCCCTTAAGCTGACATAAGTGTGTTTTCTAAATGTGAGACACTGTTCTGTTTTGTCATTCATTTTTTGTGCAGCCATATTTATCCTCCCTCTATAAGTGATATCTTATGATATGTTTCTTTTTCTGTTTGACTTATTTCAAGTAGTATTATCGGACCTCAATCCACTCTTTATCCTTCTACTAACCTTATTACATTGATTTCATGGTGAAGAGATATTCCATTGTACATAAGTACCACATTTTCTTTATCCATTGTTCTCTTTCCTGGGATATTTAAGGTGTACTGAAGTTGAGGTTCTTGTAAACAGAGTAGCCCTAAACTGTGGTGTGCTTGTGTCTTGTTGATTTTTAGACTTCCCTAGATATACTCCCGTGATTGGAAGTGCCCTATGCTCTGTCGCTCTGTTTTTTAGATGATTTAGGAACCACCATACACTTCTCCAGAGTGGCTCTCGGCAGTTCACACACTGTCCATCAGCGTATAAAGGCTCCCTGTTCTCCATGGCCTGTCCTGCATTTCTGGTTTTTACAATTTTTTCGGATGGCCCTTTTGACCGGTGGGAAATGAGACTTCTTTGTTGTGCACATTTGCATTGCTTGCTTGCTTGGTTGCCCATAAAGTGCGTATGCGTTTTTTCCTGGATATATTCAGGAAATAACACATACTCCCTTTTGGGCCAACTGCATCATTGTCGAAATTCTGCCGCTTTTCATGTGCTTTAAAGGCGAGTCCAATCTATCTCTTGAAATCTGTTTCTTGCAATTCTGTCTTGCATTCAGATCCTCTTCTTTGCCTTACCTCAACATATTTTTGGACGTTAGTTTTCATTTATAACTCTGCAGGTTTGTGAATTGCAGTGACCCTGAGCTCCATTTTTTAAGTTGCTCTTTTGTGAGCTGGCCTCAAAACTGCAGGATTGCTTCAGGCCCTATTTTGGCTCCGGCGAGGCGGGCTGAGCCTTTTTTTAATTCTTATTCTTAATGGGAAATTAGAGTGACATGTGCCCGTCCAAACCCCTACAACTATTCTCTCATTGTTTCCCCCTGTTCCCGTTCATCCTCCTCACAATTTGCAAAATGTGTGAAACAGAAGTTTAAATGTGCTGATTCTCTAAGTGGGGAGATTCTAAGTAACGTGGCTGGAATGATGAACAGGAGCACCAGGAGAGGATAAATGAAGTGCATTTTAGACACATCTCCCAATCACATGGTGTACAGTCCTCTGGGTTTTCCATGCATGTTTTAGCTGTAGGAAGATTCCTTGAACCTGCAGGTTTGGGACCCATTGAATGGGTACCAGGTAGTATTACTTTAAAGGGTGTGCATTTCCTCACCCAACCCCACATTTCTCTTAGTGCGAACAGTTTCCAGCCTTATGTCTCATCCTGCTGTGGGTCTAGATGTGTTCAATCCATGTTGCATCACCGTCCCTGAGGAAAAGTTGTAAGAGGTTTTCTCTGTCTCTCTGTCGTTTATTTTTTTCAATTTATTACTATGTTGTTTACAGCTGATTTTCAAAGCTCTGTTTCTTGCTGCTGTACATCTACTTGATTCACGTACAGAGAGACATCAATAATTTCTTTTTCAGATTCTTACCAGTCATAGATATTCTTTTCTGGTGACTTGAGTGTGCTGAGTGCAGTTCTTTTAGTTACCGTGTAGGCCTTGTTGATTATCAGTTTGGTATTTGGAATGGTATCTTTGCTAATTTCAACCTCCTGGATGATGCCTCACCCCTCCCCACCTTTCCCGTTTAGCAGCCTTACACGTGTTTTCTACATATTTATGTCAGTTAGAATGATCATACGTAACTCCTCCGGAGTTGTTACAACTGGCCATATTTCATTGATTTCCAGGCTGAGTAATATTCCACTCTACATAAGTACCACATCTCTATCCATTTTTTCCCTCCAGAGACATTTAAGTTATATCCTAGTCGAGGATCTTTTAAACAGAGAGGCAGTAAACATTGGGGTGCCTGTGTCCTCTCGATTTTTGTTTTTCCCAAGATATACGCCCATGAGTGCAAGTGCCCTATGCTCTGTAGCTCATTTTTTAGATGCTTTAGTAAACACAATACAGTTCTCCAGAATGGCCGTTGGCAATATACATTTCCACTATAAGCCTCACAGGGCTCCCTCCTCTCCTTGCCCTGTCCTGCATTTCTGGCGTTTACATTTTATGAGGATGGCTCTTCTGACTGATGCGAAGTGATATCTTTTGTAGTATTGATTTCCAGTGCCCACCTGTTTGGTTGGCTAAAAAAGTGTGTGCCCTTTTCTTGAATATATACAGAAAAAAACGCATACAGCCTTTTTGGCCAACTGCAATGTCGGCAATGTTCAGCCCCTTTTCTTGTGCTTAATGGCGAGTCCTTTCTACCTCCTCAAATCCCTTTCCTGCCATTCTCCCTTGCTTGCCAATCCTTTTCTCTGACTTTCCTCAAGACATTTTTCAGTGATAGATATTTTCAACTCTGCAGTTTCGTGAATTTTACTGCCCCTGAGTTCCATTGTTCAACTTGTGTTTATGGGAACTGGCCACAAAGCAGTGGGATTTCCTCAAGCCCTATACTGTTTCCATGGGCAACCCTAGCCTTTGGTCAATTCATCTTCCTGATTGGAAATTAGAGTGACATGTGCCTGTCTGAACACCTAGGACTTGTCTCTCATTGTTCCTCATCCTTCCGCTTCATCCTCTGGACAAATTCCAAACTGTACGCAACAGGATGTTGACAGTGTTGACATCTCCAAGTGGGGAGACTGTTAGTAAAGACGCTGGAGGGGTGAACCCGAGCACCAGGAGATGAGGAGATGAGATGCCTTTTCCAAACTCTTCCCGATCAGACGGTATACCATCCTCTGGATGTGACAGACATGTTTTAGCAGTAGGAAGAGTCCCATTCATGTAAGGAGAACACCAGGGCTTTTTCAAAATCAGTGTCTCCCCGAAACCCAAACTGGGGAGTTTTTTAAGCTACGGCTACACATATGTTCATTAAGGGCCTTGGGAAGTAGGCAGAGTCCAAACTTTAGATGACTGAAGTCTTCAGGGTCAGAAGCACTCACCACCGGCTTCCCTTAGGTTACACTTTAACTGTCATTGATAGATGATGTCAATAAAAATATCTATTCTTTTTCCGATTATTTCCCCTTATAGGTTATTGCACAATATTGAGTGTAGTTCCCTGTGCTATACAGTAGTTCCTTGTTGATGATCTATTTTATACATAGCAGTGTGTATGTGTTAATTCCAAACTGTTAATTTATCCCTCCTCCCACCTTTCCCCTTTGGTAATAATAAATTATAAGATTTTATACTTCTCAGAAATGGGGGAGCTGAAAGAGAGGTATCATTTTCAATGGAAAAGCATTTAAAACAAGATTGAAGCTTTAACCAAGATTATTAGATGTACATCCTTGGAAAGAAATCACTTCATTTCTCTAATATTGACCTGACAAATAGGACAAACCTTCTCACTGAACTTGCTTATAATAAAGTGATGGAAATATCAAATGGAAGTGTTAGAAACATCTTATTTTACCCGAGCCTTATAAACTGTTCTATGTTAACTACAGTTTGGCTCACACATCTGTTCATTGAAGTTACAATAGTCTCAATTTCTGTTACTGATCCTCCAGAGTGGACCCCAACAAGGGTCCCCCTGCCCAGTGTCATTGGGGCCAACAGATCGAGACTGAGTTTGGTTCCCAAGCAAAGGAAACTTTATATTTTCATCAGAGAATGGAGAGGTGAGAGCATGCACTACCCCGTGGGCTGTGGGCTGGGCTGCTGTGTAGAGATCCTGTCAGAGTCAGTGGGAGGGAGGGGGCGGAGCTCTCAAGGGCCGGGTTGGCTGCAGCTCAGGCTCTATATCTCGGAGTCTGCACTGGGCCCCAGGAGCTGAGGTGTCGACCCAGCCATTCTGCACCAGGAAATCTGGTCTGAAGTGCCGGGTGTGGAACCTCTGCATGCGGGACCCTAGGAGCACGTGAAATTAGACAAAGCACAAAGGATAAAAAAGGTCAGACTTGACTTTATTGCCCAGATTCTATTTTTATCTCCCAGGGATTTTTAATGGGCTTTGCTGGGGACAAACCCCTCCTCTGCCTTTTGTCCCGTTCCTCACTCTTGGAGTGCTGAGGGTGCAGACCCTTCTTCTGTAACTGCTGAGTGCTGAGTTGGGAGCCCTCATACCAGGGGACGAGGGTCAGAACTTCTCCCCAGCAGCCTCCAGGTGACGTTGATTGGCCCCAGGACCCCTGCCTCCCTGCTCGTCCGCCTGAGCACCAGCATTGGAAGTGTTATAGATTCTAATGACCTTTAAGGGTCCAGGAAAGAGATGTGCAGAGACGCTGTGGGGGCCGGTTTCACCCCACCCCACATTTGTTCGGCCACCTTAGGCTGACCGTTTCTGCCAGCCTAGATGCTCTGACCAGTAGTCTGCTCTTTCTTCAATTAGGCCCCTGAATTAACATAAAAACAGCACCAGGTGTCAGAGCCCTGCCCGCTCAACTCCCAGACAGTCCAGGGTCAGTGGTGATCAAGGACCATGATGGCCACTGAGTCAACAGCCTTTTGAAGTAAACAGGAGTCCAGCCGGTCTTATTGGCCACCATCATCACAGTGTCTGTAGGCTTTTCTATGGTGACAGTGTGATATACGGTTCCCCCGCCAAGATTATTAGCTCCCCTCCGGGTGCAGGAAGTCCTGCAAGCAGTAGTCTACTCCTTCGGGACACACTATTGTTGTTTTATGAGAGAAACTCCAGGTCAAGTGATGTTCACATGAGTCGTCATGGTGCCCTGTTGCCTCCGGTTATCTCTCTGGATGTTGGAGTTGGAGGGCCTCCTCACTCGAGGTCGGTGTGCCCACGGAGCGAACCCTGCAACTTCAGGGCATGGTTGGTGATTAGGATCACCACGTGGGGTCCTTTTCCCTTAGGAGGGAGGTGGCCTTTTGGGCTGCTGATTTCCAGGTTTTTAGATACCGCCAGTATCTTGGCCAGATGTGGCAGTGGGCCAAGCCCCTTGGTGACTGTAGTTTATCCTACCTGGATGGCATTCTTGCGTTGTTCCATTTCAAGTGGTCCCAGTTTTTGCACTAATTCTCCAATGGCGATTCACCTTTCACCGGGAATGGAAAGGTCAAAGGGTTTAGCTCAATTAGGGAGTTCCAGGGCAAGGGTCTGAATTGACTGCTCTTTCCATTCTTGAAAGGCCACTTCTGGATTCTGTTCAAAAGGATCATCATCTTTTCCTTTCAGTGTTTCATATAGAGGCCCAGCTAGTAGACTGTAGTTAGGGATCCAGAAGCAGCAAACCCTGGCCTCCCCAGGAACCCCTAAGCTGTCTTCTAGTTTTAGAAAGGGGTAAGGCTGAAAATGGTTTCTTCCCTTTCCTGGGATGGGCTTCTCTGACCTTGTGTGAGAATGAAGCCCAGGCAGGTCACCGCAGTCTGTGATATTTGAGCTTTTTCTTGGACAACTTCTATCCTTTATTGGCTTGGTAGTTCAGAGGCCTCCTTAGTAGGGCTGGCGATCAGAATGTCGTCTGCATATTGAAGGAGGGTTTCCTTTTCCAGAGGTAGAACTTTTCGGTCGTTAGCTAAGCTTTCCCCAAAGATGGTGTGGGAATTTTTGAACCCTTGGGGCAAGACGGCCCGGAAGTATTGTTTTAGTTGTATGTTGAGTCCTGCCACTCACAAGCCAAAATTTCTTGTGACTCTGGGACTAATGGAATACAAAAGAAGGCATCATTGAAGACTAATACAGAATACCATGTCCTGGTGGTTGGTAGAATGACCAGCAGGGTGTAGGAATCAGGAGCAACTGGAGGTATATCCTCGGTGGCTTCACTGACTGTCCTGACATCCTTTACCAGGTCCCCAGCAGCCCATGGGGCTCTCGTGGTCAGGCCAATCCCAGGATATGGAGCTCTCCTGGGCAGGTACCCCACCCCCAACCCAGCCCACGGGGCTCTCATGGTCAGGCCCCTCCCAGGATACAGAGCTACCCTTGCAGGTACCGTGGCAGGGCTGGGCACACAGGAACCGTGCACATAGCCCTCATTGAAGAGCACCCCCAGCTCACCTGTCGCTCAGAGCTGACACAGAGCACCTCAGAGCAGGACTTGAACTAACAAACAGCAGCTCCGACAGGTCTGTGACCCTGGGCATCACTCTGTGTGGCCTCCCTCCACCTGGTCTTCCAGAGACTTCCACTGCACCCAGGGCACCAGGCCTCTGTCTCCAACCACCACCCACCCCTCCTCTCCCTGACTCCTGGGTTCCTCTCATTAGGAGAGGGTTTTCTTGAAGTTGTCTCCCACTCATGGGCCAGATAAAATGATTAGAAAACAAGCCAAAGCTGCAGCCCCTTGTCTATCCTGACTCTCAGGAGCCCACACCTGTTCCTTGGACCTGGCCGGTTCAGCAAGTTCCATTTTCTGCAACTGTGAGCCCCTGAGGGGTGATGATTGGCTACCTGGGCAGCCTTACCATGCTGGCCAGCCCTCCCCAGGTGTGCCTGGGTTGAGATCAATATAAATACCACTCCAGGCAGCAAAAGCCCCTGCAGCTGTGCCTGACGCCATTTTCTCTGCCCTGTCAGCAGTCTCGGGGCTGGGCTGGTGGGAGGGAGTGAGAGGCCACGGCTTTGTGGGTGGCCCAGTGTGAGTGGGGCTCTGCTGGACTTTCTGCAGCAGATGCCAGGCTGCCACCTGCTAAAGAAGAGGATGTGTCACCCATACCTGCTGCTGGAATTTCTCCCTGGGCAGAGGTGAGGAAGGAAAAAAGCAGTGGGGGCAGGGACAGGACGGGTATCTCAGGCAGGGAAATGGAAATCTTCCAGAAGAGCACCCAGGGCCAGGACCATCCTGGCTGGCCTGCAGGCACCAAGTCAGCTGGCATGCTGTCACTCGTGTGGCTCCATGGCCCTTCCTCTAGGCTTTCAAGTCCTTGTATATATTCAGGTGTTTTACCTGGGAAGGGTGGGAACAGTTCAGCAGCAAGTGGCCTGGGGCTCAGCTCACGTTTACTCACAGATGCCTCGGCACGGTGCCCCAGCTTTGCAATGAGGACGCTTGTTGTGTGGGGGCTGCTGGCTGAATGGGAGACGATTCCCCACCACTGACCAACTTCAGAATTGTTTACAACTGGAGCAAGTGCCCTGATACGGTTTTCCTCTGAGTAACTGGTGGGTTCTGTTTTTTTTTTTTCTCTTTTTCGTTTTTGGTTCAAGGTAGATTTTATTCCTCTTTTTTGTATTTACAGATATAAGCATGGAAATAATTTATTCATATAAATACATGTATGTGAAGGGAATAATTGTTTTTTCTGTTTTATTTTTTAAATTTTATTTCTTTTTAATTTTGAATTTTATTTTATATTTTTATACAGCAGGTTCTCATTGGTTATCTATTTTATACATATAAATGTTTACATGCCAATCCCAATCTCTCAACTCCTCCCACCACCACCCCTCCAAGAGCTTTCCCCCCTTGTTGTCCATACGATTGTTGTCTACATCTGTTGCTCTATTTATGCCTTGCAAAACGGTTAATCTGTACAGTTTTTCTAGGTTCCACATATATGCATGAATATACAAGATTTGTTTTTCTCTTTCTGACTTACTTCACTCTGTAGGACAGTCTCTAGATCCATCGACGTCTCTACAAATGACCCAATTTCATTCCTTTCATGGCTTAGTAATATTCCATTTTATATATGTACCACAGCTTTATGCATTCGTCTGTCTGTGGGCATTTAGGTTGCTTCCATTACCTCGATATTGTAAATAGTGATGCAATGAACATTGCGGTGAATGTCTCTTTTTGATTTATGGTTTTGTCTGAGTATATGTCCAGTCCTGGGATTGCTGTATCATATGGTAATTCTATTATTAGTTTCTTAAGAAACTCCATATTGTTCTCCATAGTGACTGTATCAATTTATATTCCCAACAATAGTGGAAGAGTGTTCCTTTTCTCCACACCCTTTCCAGCATTTGTTGTTTGTAGATTTTCAGATGATGCCCATTCTAACAGGTGTGAGGTGATACCTCATTGTTGAGTCCATTTCGTTGAGCAACGGGTAGGTCTTGTCTATTACATATTTGGCTTATGGAACGGTATCTGTGCTAATTTCAAACTCTGGTTTTATGCAGCACCCCAACTCACCTTTCCCCTTAAGCAAGCATAAGTTGGTTTTCTAAACTTGAGACCCTGTTCTGTTTTGTAATTCAGTTCATGTGTAGCCAAGTTTACATTCCGTGCATTAGTGATACCTTATGATGTTTCTTTTTCTGTGTGACTTATTTCACTTAGAATCATCATGCCTCAATCCACTCATTATGCTGGTACAGGCCTGGTGACACAGATTTCATTGCTGAGTGGTATTCTGTTGTACATAAGTACCGCAACTTCTTTATCAATTATTTGTTCTCTGGGATATTTAACTTGTACTGTAGAAGAGGCTCCTGTAAACAGAGCCGTTGTAAATTTTGGGGTGGCTGTGTCTTTTTGATTTTAATTTCCCTAAGCTATAGGACCATAAGTGGAAATGCCCTAGATTCTGTTGCTTTGTTTTTCAGATGTATCAGGAAACACCATACACTTCTCCAGAGTGGCTGTTGGCAATGTACATCCCGCCCATAAGCATAACAAGGCTCCTTTTTCCCCATGGCCTGTCTTGCCTTTCTGGATTTTACACTTTTCTCAGTGGCCCTTTAGACCGGGGGGAAGTGACACTTCATAGTAGTTCGGATTTCCATTGCAAGCTTGCTTGGTTTGCCAAAAAGGGCGTATGTGTTTTTTCCTGAATATATTCAGGAACAAACTCATACGCCCTTTGTTGCCAAGTGCATCATTGTCGATGTTCTGCCTCTTTTCCTATGCTTTAAATGCAAATCCAGTCTACCTCCTGAAATCGGTTTCCTGCAATTCTGCCCCGCTTTCAAGTCCTCTTCGCAGCCTTACTTCAATATATTTTTGGACGTTATCTGTCATTTATAACTCTGCAGGTTTGTGAATTACAGGGCCCCTGAGCTCCTTTCTTCAACTCGCTTTCTTGTGAGCTGGCCGCAAACCCGCAAGACTGCTTCAGGCCCTAATCTGCTTCTGGCAGGGCACGCTGAGCCTTTGGTTAATTCCTCTTCCTGGTGGGAAATGAGTGTTAAATATGCCCATCCAGACACCTACCTCACTCTCAACCCCTTGGTGATGTGGGTCCTCTGGTTTGTGGCCACTTTTGCTGGGTTCCTCACCTTTCAATGATGTGGCCCCACTAGTGTGAGGACACTCCTGCTTGGTTCTCATCCACGTGGTTATGTGGACCCCCTGGTGAGAGTCTGTTCCTGGCTTTGTTCCTCACCCACCTGTGAGGGAGACCCTCTGCTGATAGGTCACTCCTGCATGGCTGGCACACATTGCCTTGGTGAAGTCAGCCGTGTGGTGGCAGTTGGAGCGTGCTGGGAATCTCTTCCCCCGGTGATGAGGGTCCTCTTGCGTCAGGCCCTAACTGCTGGGCTCACCAACTTTTCTTAGGGAGCCCAGTGATGCTTTGGCACTCCTCTTAGGATCCCATCTCCATGGGGATGTGGGCCTTCTGCTCTGAGGTCCCAACGGCTGGGTTGTTCACATTTTCATGATGTGGGCTCTCTGGTGTTAGTTCACAGAAGCCTGGATCCCATAGCCTCTGTGCTCTTGGCTGCCTGCTGGGAGGTTCCAACTGCTGGATTCCTCACTTTTTTAATTTTTTGGGCCCTCTGTTGTGAGGATCCTCCTGCCTGCCTCACTCCCAGCCCCTTCGTGATGTGTGTCGTCTGGTTTGAGGCCACATGTGCTGGGTTCCTCACCTTTCGATGATGTGGG
Source organism: Leucopleurus acutus (assembly GCF_964270905.1). NCBI lineage: Eukaryota > Metazoa > Chordata > Mammalia > Artiodactyla > Delphinidae > Leucopleurus > Leucopleurus acutus. The sequence continues at coordinate 11,222 of NW_028139180.1, forward strand.
ACCAATGGTCTTAGGAGACTCCTGCCTGGTTCACATCCCCTTGGTGATGTGGGCCCTCTGTTGAGAGTCTGATCCCGGCTGGGTTCCTCACCCATCTGTGAGGTAGGCCGTCTGATGTGAGGTCACTCTTGCCTGGCTTGCTCACCTCGCCTTGTGGACATGAGCCCTCTGGTGGCACTTGGAGCCTGCTGGGAGCCTCCTCTCCTCGGTGATGAGGGCCCTCTGGCATCAGGCCCTAACTGCTGGGCTCCCTACATTTTGTGATGTGCGCCCAGTGGTGCGAGGACACTCCAGCCAGGTTCACATCCCCATTGGGGTGTGGGCCTTCTGCTCTGAGGTCCCAAAGCCTGGGTTGCTCACAGTTTCATGATGTGGGCTCTCTGCTGTTAGTTCACTCCTGCCTGCATCCCATAGCTTCTGTGCTCTGGGCCGCCTGCTGGGAGGTTCCAACTGCTGGATTCCTCACCTTTCTTATTCTTTGGGCCCTCTGTTTTTAGGCTACTCCTGCCTGCCTCACTCCCATTCCCTTTGTGATATGTGTCCTCTGATTTGAGGCCACATGTGCTGGGTTCCGCACCTTTCGATGATGTGACCCCACTGGAGGGAAGACAGTCCTGACTGGTTCCCATCCCCTTGCTGATGTGGGCCCTCAGGTGAGAGTCTGATCCTGGCTGGGTTCCTCACCCTTCTGTGAGGTGGGCCCTCTGCTGTGAGGTCAATCATGCCTGTCTGGCACACGTCACCTTGGCGACGTGGGCCCTCTGGTGGCAGTTGGAGTGTGCTGGGATCCTCCTCCCCTCGGTGATGAGGGCCCTCTTGCCTTAGGCCATAACTGCTGGGCTCCCCACATTTTCTGATGTGCGCCAAGTGAGTGAGGAGACTCTTGCCAGGTTCCCATCCCCATGGCGATATGGGCCTTCTGCTCTGAGGTCAAAACGGCTGGCTTGCTCACAGTACCATGATGTGGGCCCTCTGCTGTGAGTTCACTCCGGCAAGGATCCCTTATCATCGGTGCTCTGAGCCGCCTGCTGGGAGGTTCCAACTGCTGGATTCCTCAACTTTTTTATTCTATGTGCCCTCTGTTGTGAGGCTCCTCCTGCCTGCCTCACTGCCAGCCCCTTGGTGATGACTGTCCTATGGCTTGAGGCCACATGTGCTGCGTTCCTCACCTTTCGATGATGTGACCCCACTCGTGTGAGGACACTCCTGCCTGGTTCCCATCCCCTTGGTGAGGTGGGCCCTCTGGCGAGAGTCTAATCCTGGCTGGGTTCCTCAACGTTCTGTGAGGTAGGCCCTCTGCTGTGAGGTCACTCCTGCCTGGCTGGCACACGTCACCTTGGAGACGTGAGCCCTCTGGTGGCAGTTGGAGCGTGCAGGGCACCTCCTCCTCTCGGTGATGACGGCCCTCTGGCGTCAGGCCCTAAATGGTGGGCTCCCCACATTTTCTGATGTGCGCCCAGTGGTGCGAGGACACTCCAGCCAGGTTCCCATTCCCATGGGGATGTGGTCCTTCTGCGCTGAGGTCTCAACTCCTGGGTTGCTCACAGTTTTGTGATGTGGGCCCTCTGCTGTGAGTTCACTGTGGCCTGGATCCCATAGCCTCGGTGTTCTGGGCCGCCTGCTGGAAGGTCTAAATGCTGGAATCCTCACGTTTTTTATATTATGTGCCCTGTGTTGTGAGGCTACTCCTGCCTGCCTCACTCCAAGGCCCTTGGTGATGTGGGTCCTCTGGTTTGAGGACACATGTGCTGGGTTCCTCACCTTAAGATGATGAGGCCCCACTGGTGTGAGGATAATCCTGACTGGGTCCCATCCCCTTTGTGATGTGGGCCCTCTGGTGAGAGTCTGATCCTGGCTGGGTTCCTCACCCATCTGTGAGGTGGGCCCTCTACTATCAGGTAACTCTTGCCTGGGTTGCTCACCTCGCCTTGTTGACATGAGCCCTCTGGTGGCAATTGGACCCTGCTGGGAGCCTCCTCAGCTCTGTGATGAGGGCCCTCTGACGTCAGGCCCTAACTGCTGGGCTCCCCAACTTTTCTTAGTGAGCCCAGTGTTGCTCAAGCACTCCTCTTAGGTTCCCATCCCCATGGGGATGTGGGCCTTCTGCTCTGAGGTTCCAACGGCTGGGTTGATCACAATTTCATGATGTGGGCTCTCTGGTGTTAGTTCACTGTGGCCTGGATCCCATAGCCTCTGTGGTCTTGGCTGCCTGCTGGGAGGTTCCAACTGCTCGATTCCTCAACTTTTGTATTCTATGGGTCCTGTGTTGTGATGCTCCTCCTGCCTGCCTCACTCGCAACCCCTTCGTGATGTGGGTCTTCTGGTTTGAGGCCACATGTGCTGGGTTAGGCAACTTTCAATGATGTGGCCCCACTGGTGTGAGGACACTCCTGCCTGGTTCCCATCCCCTTGGTGATGTGGGCCTTCTGGTGACAGTCTTATCCTGGCTGAGTTCCTCACTCTTCTGTGAGGTAGGCCCTCTGCTGTGAGGTCAATCCTGCCTGACTTGCACACATCACCTTGGCGACGTGGGCCCTCTGTTGGCACATGGAACCTGCTGGGAGCCTCCTGCCCTCGGTGATGATGGCCCTCTAGCATCAGGCTCTAACTGCTGGGCTCCCCACGTTTTCTGATGTGAGCCCAGTGATGCCAGGACACTCCTGTCAGGTTCCCATCCCCATGGGGATGTGGGCTTTCTGCTCTGAGGTCCCAATGCCTGGGTTGCTCACAGTTTCATGATGTGGGCTCTCTGGTGTTAGTTAACTCCTGCCTGCATCCCATAGCTTCTGTGCTCTCGGCCGCCTGCTGGGAGGTTCCAAATGCTGGATTCCTCACTTTTTTTATTCTTTGGGCCCTCTGTTTTTAGGCTACTCCTACCTGCCTCACTCCCATCCCCTTTGTGATGTATGTCCTCTGATATGAGGCCACATGTGCTGGGTTCCTCACCTTTCGATGATGTGGTCCCACTGGTGGGAGGACAGTCCTGACTGGTTCCCATCCCCTTGGTGTTGTGGGCCCTCTGGTGAGAGTCTCATCCTGCCTCGGTTCCTCACCCTTCTGTGAGATAGGCCCTCTGCTGTGAGGTCACTACTGCCTGGCTGGTGCATGCCACCTTGTAGACGTGGGCCCTCTGTTGGCAGTTGGAACCTGCTGGGAGTCTCCTCCCCTCAGTTATGAGGGCCCCCTGGCATCAGGCCCTAACTGCTGGGCTCCTAACATTTTCTGATATGTGCTAAGTGGTGCAAAGCCACTCCTGCCAGGTTCCCATCCCAATGGGGATGTGGGCCTTCTGTTCTGAGGTCCCAACAGCTGGGCTGCTCACAGGTTCATGATGTGGGCCCTCTGCTGTGAGTTCACTGCGGCCTGGATCCCATAGCCTCGGTGCTCTGGGCCACTTGCTGGGAGGTTCCAACTGCTGGATTCCTCAACTTTTATATTCTATGGACCCTGTGTTGTGAGGCCAGTCCTGCCAGCCTCATTCCGAACCCCTTGGTGATGTGGTTCCTCTGGTTTGAGGACACATGTGCTGGGATCCTCACCTTTCGATGATGTTGTCCCACTGGTGTGGGGACACTCCTGCCTGGTTCCCATCCCCTTGGTGATGTGGGCCCTCTGGTGAGAGTCTGATCCTGGCTGTGTTCCTCACCCTTCTGTGAGGTGGGCCCTCTGCTGTGAGGTCACTCCTGCCAGGCTGGCACACATCGCCTTGGCGACGTTGGCCCTCTGGTGGCAGCTGGAGCCTGCTGGGAGCCTCCTCCTCTCGGTGATGAGTGCCCTCTAGCGTCAGGCCCTAACTTCTGAGCACCCCACGTTTTCTGATGTGAGCCCAGTGATGCCAGGACACTCCTGTCATGTTCCCATCACCATGGGGATGTGGGCCTTCTGCTCTGAGGTCCCAATGTCTGGGTTGCTCACAGTTTCATGATGTGGGCTGTCTGGTGTTAGTTCACTCTGGCCTGGTTCCTCTAGCCTCTGTGCTCTGGGCCGCCTGCTGGGAGGTTCCAACTGCTGGATTCCTCACCTTTCTTATTTTTGGGCCCTCTGTTATGAGGCTCCTCCTGCCTGCCTCACTCCCAGCCCCTTGGTGATGGGTGTCCTATGGTTTGAAGCCACATGTTCTGGGTTCCTCACCTTTAGATGATGTGGCCCTACTCATGTGAGGACACTCCTGCCTGGTTCCAATCCATTTGGTGATGTGGGCCCTCTGGTGCGAGTCTGATCCTGACTGGGTTCGTCACACTTCTCTGAGGTGGACCCTCTGCTGTGAGGTCATTCGTGCCTGGTTGGCACACATCGCCTTGGCGACGTCAGCCCTCTGGTGGCAGTTGGAGCCTGCTGGGAGCCTCCTTCCCTTGGTGATGAGGGTCCTCTGGCGCCAGGCCCTAACTGCTGGTCGCCCAAAATTTTCTGATACGTTCTCAGTGGTGCGAGGACACTCCTACCAGAATTCCATCCCCATGGGGATGTGGGCCTCCTGCTCTGAGGTCCCAATGGCTGGGTTGCTCAGTTTCATGACATGGGCCCTCTTCTGTGAGTTCACTGTGGCCTGGATCCCATAGCCTCGGTGCTCTGGGCCGCCTGCTGGGAGGTTCCAACTGCTGGATTCCTCACTTTTTTATTCTATGTGCCCAGTGTTGTGAGGCTACTCCTGCCTGCCTCACTCCGAGGTCCTTGGTGATGTGGGTCCTCTGGTTTGAGGACACATGTGCTGAGTACCTCAGCTTTCGATGATGTGGCCCCACTGATGTGAAGACACTCCTGCCTGGTTCCCATCCCCTTGGTGATGTGGGCCCTCTGGTGAGAGTCTGATGTTGGCTGGGTTTCTCACCCTTCTGTGAGGTGGGACCTCTGCTGTGAGGTAACTCCTGCCTGGCATGCTAACGTTGCCTTGGCAATGTGAGCCCTCAGGTGGCAGTTGGAGCCTGCTGGGAATCTCCTCCCCTCAGTTATGAGAGCTCTGGATAAAACACATATGCCCTTTTTTGCCAAGTGCATTATTTTCCAAGTTCTGTCTCTTTTCCTATGCTTTAAGAGCTACTCCCGTGTACGTTTTGAAATCAATTTCCAGCAATTCTGCCCTGCATTCAAGTCCTCTTCGCAGCCTTACTTCAGCATAATTTTGGATGATAGCTGTCATTTATAACTCCGAAGGTTTCTGAATTACAGTGCCCCTGAGCTCCTTTCTTCAACTCGCTTTCTTGTGAGCTGGCCGCAACACCGCAGGATCTCCTCAGGCCCTAATTTAGTTCCAGCATGGCACGCGGAGCCTTTGGTTAATTCCTCTTCCTGGTGGGAAATGAGAGTTAAATTTGCCCGTCCGGACACCTCCACCTAGTCTCTCATTGGTTCTCCCTATTCCTGTTCATTTTCCACAGAAATTGCAAACTGGGCCAAACAGGAGGTTAAAGGCACTGACTCTCCAAGTGGGGAGAGTGTTAGTAAAGCGTCTGGAATGTTGCAACCGAGTACCAGGGGACGAAAACTGAGACACATTTGAACACGTTTCCCGATCACACGGTGGATCATACTCTGGGTTCCACATGCATGTTTTAGCTGAAGGAAGAATCCCTTAAACAGGGAGAGTTCAGACCCATGGAATGGGTACCATGCAATATGACTTCAAAGGGTCTGCATTTGCTCACCGAACCTCAGCAATCCTATCACTGCTGCGTTTATGCCGCTGTACACACGCTTGATTCTCTTTCGGAGACATATAAATCCATAGGTTTTAAGATTCTTACTAGTCAGGTAGATTCTTAGGCGTTTAATATGGAGTGTTGAGTCCACTTCGTTGAGCAAGGAGTAGCTCTTGTCTATTACATATTTGGCTTATGGAACGGTATCTGTGCTCATTTCAATCTCTGGTTTTATGCAGCACCCCAACTCACCCGTCCCCTGAAGCAAGCATAAGTTGGTTTTGTACATTTGACACCCTGTTCTGTTTTGTAATTCAGTTCTTGTGTAGCCAAGTTTACATTCCGTGTATTAGTGATATCTTATGATGTTTCTTTTTCTGTGTGACTAATTTCACTTAGAATCATCGTACCTGAATCCACTCATTATGCTGCTACGGGCCTGATGACATAGATTTCATTGCTGAGTGATATTGCATTGTACGTAAGTACCACAATTTCTTTATCCATTTTTCGCTCTCTGTGATATTGAACTTGTACTATAAACGAGGTTCTTGTAAACAGAGCCGTCCCAAACTTTGGGGTGGCTGTGTCTTTTTGATTTTAATTTCCCTAAGCTATAGGACCATAAGTGGAAGTGCCCTAGGCTCTGTTGCTTTGTTTTTTGGATGTTTCAGGAAACACCATACACTTCTCCAGAGTGGCTGCTGGCAATTTACATCCCGCCCATCAGCATAACAAGGCTCCCAGTTCTCAATGGCCTGTCCTGCCTTTCTGGATTTTACACTTTTTTCAGATGGCCCTTTTGACCCGGGGACAGTGAGACTTCATTGTAGTGCAGATTTCCTTTGCAAGCTTGCTTGGTTGGCCAAAAAGGGCGTATGCGTTTTTCCCTGAATATATTCAGGAAAAAACGCATACGCCCTTTTTGGCCAAGTGTATCATTGTGGACGTTCTGCCTCTTTTCCTATGCTTTACATGCAATTCCAGTCTACCTCCTGAAATCGGTTTCCTGCAATTCTGCCCCGCTTTCAACTCCTCTTGGCAGCCTTACTTCAATATATTTTTGGAAGATAGCTGTCATTTATAACTCTGCAGGTTTGTGAATTACAGTGCCCCTGAGCTCCTTTCTTCAACTCGCTTTCTTGTGAGCTGGCCGCAACACCGCAGGATTGCTTCAGGCCCTAGTTTGGTTCCGGCACGGCATGCTGAGCCTTTGGTTAATTCCTCTTACTGGTGGGAAATGAGAGTTAAATTTGCCCGTCCAGACACCTCCACCTAGTCTCTCATTGGTTCTCCCTATTCCTGTTCATTTTCCACAGAAATTGCAAACTGGGCCAAACAGGAGGTTAAAGGCACGGACTCTCCAAGTGGGGAGAGTGTTAGTAAAGCGTCTGGAATGTTGCACCCGAGTACCAGGGGACGAAAACTGAGACACATTTGAACACGTTTTCCAATCACACGGTGGATCATACTCTGGGTTCCACATGCATGTTTTAGCTGAAGGAAGAATCCCTTAAACAGGGAGAGTTCAGACCCATGGAATGGGTACCATGCAATATGACTTCAAAGGGTCTGCATTTGCTCACCGAACCTCAGCAATCCTATCACTGCTGCGTTTATGCCGCTGTACACACGCTTGATTCTCTTTCGGAGACATATAAATCCATAGGTTTTAAGATTCTTACTAGTCAGGTAGATTCTTACTAGTCAGGTATATTCTTAGGCGTTTAATATGGGGTGTTGAGTCCACTTCGTTGAGCAAGGAGTAGCTCTTGTCTATTACAGATTTGGCTTATGGAACGGTATCTGTGCTCATTTCAATCTCTGGTTTTATGCAGCACCCCAACTCACCCGTCCCCTTAAGCAAGCATAAGTTGGTTTTCTACATTTGACACCCTGTTCTGTTTTGTAATTCAGTTCCTGTGTAGCCAAGTTTACATTCCGTGTAGTAGTGATATCTTATGATGTTTCGTTTTCTGTGTGACTAATTTCACTTAGAATCATCGTACCTGAATCCACTCATTATGCTGCTCCGGGCCTGATGACATAGATTTCATTGCTGAGTGATATTGCATTGTACGTAAGTACCACAACTTCTTTATCCATTTTTCGCTCTTTGCGATATTTAACTTGTACCGTAAACGAGGTTCTTGTAAACAGAGCCATCTCAAACTTTGGGGTGGCTGTGTCTTTTTGATTTTAATTTCCCTAAGCTATAGGACCATAAGTGGAAGTGCCCTAGGCTCTGTTGCTTAGTTTTTTGGATGTTTCAGGAAACACCATACACTTCTCCAGAGTGGCTGTTGGCCATTTACATCTCGCCCATCAGCATAACAAGGCTCCCAGTTCTCCATGGCCTGTCCTGCCTTTCTGGATTTTACACTTTTTTCAGAAGTCCCTTTGACCGGAGGGCAGTGAGACTTCATTGTAGTGCAGATTTCCTTTGCGAGCTTGCTTGGTTGGCCAGAAAGGGCGTATGCGTTTCTTCCTGAATATATTCAGGAAAGAACGCATACGCCCTTTTTGGCCAAGTGCATCATTGTCGACGTTCTGAGTCTTTTCATATGTTTTCAGTGCAATTCCAGTCTACCTCCTGAAATCGGTTTCCTGCAGTTCTGCCTTGCTCTCTGTTCCTCTTCATAGCCTTATCTCAATATACGTTTGGAAAATAGTTGGCCTTTATAACTCTGCAGGTTTTTCAATTGCAGTGGCCCTTAGCTCCATTTTTCAGCTCTTATTTTTGTGATCTTGCCTCATATCCACAGGATTTCTTCAGGCCCTATTCTTCTTCTGGGGCGCCTTGCTCTGCCTTTGGTTAATTCTTCTTCCTGATGTGAAATTAGAGTGACATGTGCCCATTGAAACCGCTACAGCTATTTTCTCACTGGTTCCCCCTATTCCCATTCATCCTCCGCACTAACTGCAGACTGTGCGATACCGGAACTTAAAGGCATTGACTCTCCATGTGGAGATGTTGTTAGTAAAGTGGCTGGAATGTTGATCCGGAGCCCCAGGAGAGGAAAATGAGGTGCATTTTAGAAACCTTTCCCGATCATATGGTATACCATCTGCTGGATTTCCCATGCATGGTTTAGCTGTAGGAAGATTCCCTTCAACTTGGAGTGTTGGGACCCTTGGAATAAGTAGCATGAAGTATTGCATTAAACTTTCGGCAGTTGCTCACCAAAGCTCTCCAATCCTTTCAGCCCCAAGTGTCCAGCCTTATGTCTTATCCAGCTGTGGGTTTATATGTGGTCATTCCAGGTTGCATCACAGCCCCTGAGCGAATTTTGTAAGAATTTTTCTCTCTTTCATTGTTTCTGCGTTTTGGTTTTAAAATTTACTTCTATAATGGGGTTTAGCTCATTTTCACTGCTGTGTTTGTGCCGCTCTGCGCACACTTGATTCCCTTATGGAGATATATCAATACATGGGTTTTAAGATTCTTATTACTCAGATATATTTCTCTGTGGTGTATAGGGTGTGTTGAGGCCAGTTCATTGAGCAAGGTGTAGATCTTGTCTGATACCTATTTGGTTTATTGAACGGTATCTGTGCTAATTTCAAACTCTGGTTTTATGCATCACCCCACCTCTCCTTTCCCCTTAAGCTGACATAAGTGTGTTTTCTAAATGTGAGACACTGTTCTGTTTTGTCATTCATTTTTTGTGCAGCCATATTTATCCTCCCTCTATAAGTGATATCTTATGATATGTTTCTTTTTCTGTTTGACTTATTTCAAGTAGTATTATCGGACCTCAATCCACTCTTTATCCTTCTACTAGCCTTATTACATTGATTTCATGGTGAAGAGATATTCCATTGTACATAAGTACCACATTTTCTTTATCCATTGTTCTCTTTCCTGGGATATTTAAGGTGTACTGAAGTTGAGGTTCTTGTAAACAGAGTAGCCCTAAACTGTGGTGTGCTTGTGTCTTGTTGATTTTTAGACTTCCCTAGATATACTCCCGTGATTGGAAGTGCCCTATGCTCTGTCGCTCTGTTTTTTAGATGATTTAGGAACCACCATACACTTCTCCAGAGTGGCTCTCGGCAGTTCACACACTGTCCATCAGCGTATAAAGGCTCCCTGTTCTCCATGGCCTGTCCTGCATTTCTGGTTTTTACAATTTTTTCGGATGGCCCTTTTGACCGGTGGGAAATGAGACTTCTTTGTTGTGCACATTTGCATTGCTTGCTTGCTTGGTTGCCCATAAAGTGCGTATGCGTTTTTTCCTGGATATATTCAGGAAATAACACATACTCCCTTTTGGGCCAACTGCATCATTGTCGAAATTCTGCCGCTTTTCATGTGCTTTAAAGGCGAGTCCAATCTATCTCTTGAAATCTGTTTCTTGCAATTCTGTCTTGCATTCAGATCCTCTTCTTTGCCTTACCTCAACATATTTTTGGACGTTAGTTTTCATTTATAACTCTGCAGGTTTGTGAATTGCAGTGACCCTGAGCTCCATTTTTTAAGTTGCTCTTTTGTGAGCTGGCCTCAAAACTGCAGGATTGCTTCAGGCCCTATTTTGGCTCCGGCGAGGCGGGCTGAGCCTTTTTTTAATTCTTATTCTTAATGGGAAATTAGAGTGACATGTGCCCGTCCAAACCCCTACAACTATTCTCTCATTGTTTCCCCCTGTTCCCGTTCATCCTCCTCACAATTTGCAAAATGTGTGAAACAGAAGTTTAAATGTGCTGATTCTCTAAGTGGGGAGATTCTAAGTAACGTGGCTGGAATGATGAACAGGAGCACCAGGAGAGGATAAATGAAGTGCATTTTAGACACATCTCCCAATCACATGGTGTACAGTCCTCTGGGTTTTCCATGCATGTTTTAGTTGTAGGAAGATTCCTTGAACCTGCAGGTTTGGGACCCATTGAATGGGTACCAGGTAGTATTACTTTAAAGGGTGTGCATTTCCTCACCCAACCCCACATTTCTCTTAGTGCGAACAGTTTCCAGCCTTATGTCTCATCCTGCTGTGGGTCTAGATGTGTTCAATCCATGTTGCATCACCGTCCCTGAGGAAAAGTTGTAAGAGGTTTTCTCTGTCTCTCTGTCGTTTATTTTTTTCAATTTATTACTATGTTGTTTACAGCTGATTTTCAAAGCTCTGTTTCTTGCTGCTGTACATCTACTTGATTCACGTACAGAGAGACATCAATAATTTCTTTTTCAGATTCTTACCAGTCATAGATATTCTTTTCCGGTGACTTGAGTGTGCTGAGTGCAGTTCTTTTAGTTACCGTGTAGGCCTTGTTGATTATCAGTTTGGTATTTGGAATGGTATCTTTGCTAATTTCAACCTCCTGGATGATGCCTCACCCCTCCCCACCTTTCCCGTTTAGCAGCCTTACACGTGTTTTCTACATATTTATGTCACTTAGAATGATCATACGTAACTCCTCCGGAGTTGTTACAACTGGCCATATTTCATTGATTTCCAGGCTGAGTAATATTCCACTCTACATAAGTACCACATCTCTATCCATTTTTTCCCTCCAGAGACATTTAAGTTATATCCTAGTCGAGGATCTTTTAAACAGAGAGGCAGTAAACATTGGGGTGCCTGTGTCCTCTCGATTTTTGTTTTTCCCAAGATATACGCCCATGAGTGCAAGTGCCCTATGCTCTGTAGCTCATTTTTTAGATGCTTTAGTAAACACAATACAGTTCTCCAGAATGGCCGTTGGCAATATACATTTCCACTATAAGCCTCACAGGGCTCCCTCCTCTCCTTGCCCTGTCCTGCATTTCTGGCGTTTACATTTTATGAGGATGGCTCTTCTGACTGATGCGAAGTGATATCTTTTGTAGTATTGATTTCCAGTGCCCACCTGTTTGGTTGGCTAAAAAAGTGTGTGCCCTTTTCTTGAATATATACAGAAAAAAACGCATACAGCCTTTTTGGCCAACTGCAATGTCGGCAATGTTCAGCCCCTTTTCTTGTGCTTAATGGCGAGTCCTTTCTACCTCCTCAAATCCCTTTCCTGCCATTCTCCCTTGCTTGCCAATCCTTTTCTCTGACTTTCCTCAAGACATTTTTCAGTGATAGATATTTTCAACTCTGCAGTTTCGTGAATTTTACTGCCCCTGAGTTCCATTGTTCAACTTGTGTTTATGGGAACTGGCCACAAAGCAGTGGGATTTCCTCAAGCCCTATACTGTTTCCATGGGCAACCCTAGCCTTTGGTCAATTCATCTTCCTGATTGGAAATTAGAGTGACATGTGCCTGTCTGAACACCTAGGACTTGTCTCTCATTGTTCCTCATCCTTCCGCTTCATCCTCTGGACAAATTCCAAACTGTACGCAACAGGATGTTGACAGTGTTGACATCTCCAAGTGGGGAGACTGTTAGTAAAGACGCTGGAGGGGTGAACCCGAGCACCAGGAGATGAGGAGATGAGATGCCTTTTCCAAACTCTTCCCGATCAGACGGTATACCATCCTCTGGATGTGACAGACATGTTTTAGCAGTAGGAAGAGTCCCATTCATGTAAGGAGAACACCAGGGCTTTTTCAAAATCAGTGTCTCCCCGAAACCCAAACTGGGGAGTTTTTTAAGCTACGGCTACACATATGTTCATTAAGGGCCTTGGGAAGTAGGCAGAGTCCAAACTTTAGATGACTGAAGTCTTCAGGGTCAGAAGCACTCACCACCGGCTTCCCTTAGGTTACACTTTAACTGTCATTGATAGATGATGTCAATAAAAATATCTATTCTTTTTCCGATTATTTCCCCTTATAGGTTATTGCACAATATTGAGTGTAGTTCCCTGTGCTATACAGTAGTTCCTTGTTGATGATCTATTTTATACATAGCAGTGTGTATGTGTTAATTCCAAACTGTTAATTTATCCCTCCTCCCACCTTTCCCCTTTGGTAATAATAAATTATAAGATTTTATACTTCTCAGAAATGGGGGAGCTGAAAGAGAGGTATCATTTTCAATGGAAAAGCATTTAAAACAAGATTGAAGCTTTAACCAAGATTATTAGATGTACATCCTTGGAAAGAAATCACTTCATTTCTCTAATATTGACCTGACAAATAGGACAAACCTTCTCACTGAACTTGCTTATAATAAAGTGATGGAAATATCAAATGGAAGTGTTAGAAACATCTTATTTTACCCGAGCCTTATAAACTGTTCTATGTTAACTACAGTTTGGCTCACACATCTGTTCATTGAAGTTACAATAGTCTCAATTTCTGTTACTGATCCTCCAGAGTGGACCCCAACAAGGGTCCCCCTGCCCAGTGTCATTGGGGCCAACAGATCGAGACTGAGTTTGGTTCCCAAGCAAAGGAAACTTTATATTTTCATCAGAGAATGGAGAGGTGAGAGCATGCACTACCCCGTGGGCTGTGGGCTGGGCTGCTGTGTAGAGATCCTGTCAGAGTCAGTGGGAGGGAGGGGGCGGAGCTCTCAAGGGCCGGGTTGGCTGCAGCTCAGGCTCTATATCTCGGAGTCTGCACTGGGCCCCAGGAGCTGAGGTGTCGACCCAGCCATTCTGCACCAGGAAATCTGGTCTGAAGTGCCGGGTGTGGAACCTCTGCATGCGGGACCCTAGGAGCACGTGAAATTAGACAAAGCACAAAGGATAAAAAAGGTCAGACTTGACTTTATTGCCCAGATTCTATTTTTATCTCCCAGGGATTTTTAATGGGCTTTGCTGGGGACAAACCCCTCCTCTGCCTTTTGTCCCGTTCCTCACTCTTGGAGTGCTGAGGGTGCAGACCCTTCTTCTGTAACTGCTGAGTGCTGAGTTGGGAGCCCTCATACCAGGGGACGAGGGTCAGAACTTCTCCCCAGCAGCCTCCAGGTGACGTTGATTGGCCCCAGGACCCCTGCCTCCCTGCTCGTCCGCCTGAGCACCAGCATTGGAAGTGTTATAGATTCTAATGACCTTTAAGGGTCCAGGAAAGAGATGTGCAGAGACGCTGTGGGGGCCGGTTTCACCCCACCCCACATTTGTTCGGCCACCTTAGGCTGACCGTTTCTGCCAGCCTAGATGCTCTGACCAGTAGTCTGCTCTTTCTTCAATTAGGCCCCTGAATTAACATAAAAACAGCACCAGGTGTCAGAGCCCTGCCCGCTCAACTCCCAGACAGTCCAGGGTCAGTGGTGATCAAGGACCATGATGGCCACTGAGTCAACAGCCTTTTGAAGTAAACAGGAGTCCAGCCGGTCTTATTGGCCACCATCATCACGGTGTCTGTAGGCTTTTCTATGGTGACAGTGTGATATACGGTTCCCCCGCCAAGATTATTAGCTCCCCTCCGGGTGCAGGAAGTCCTGCAAGCAGTAGTCTACTCCTTCGGGACACACTATTGTTGTTTTATGAGAGAAACTCCAGGTCAAGTGATGTTCACATGAGTCGTCATGGTGCCCTGTTGCCTCCGGTTATCTCTCTGGATGTTGGAGTTGGAGGGCCTCCTCACTCGAGGTCGGTGTGCCCACGGAGCGAACCCTGCAACTTCAGGGCATGGTTGGTGATTAGGATCACCACGTGGGGTCCTTTTCCCTTAGGAGGGAGGTGGCCTTTTGGGCTGCTGATTTCCAGGTTTTTAGATACCGCCAGTATCTTGGCCAGATGTGGCAGTGGGCCAAGCCCCTTGGTGACTGTAGTTTATCCTACCTGGATGGCATTCTTGCGTTGTTCCATTTCAAGTGGTCCCAGTTTTTGCACTAATTCTCCAATGGCGATTCACCTTTCACCGGGAATGGAAAGGTCAAAGGGTTTAGCTCAATTAGGGAGTTCCAGGGCAAGGGTCTGAATTGACTGCTCTTTCCATTCTTGAAAGGCCACTTCTGGATTCTGTTCAAAAGGATCATCATCTTTTCCTTTCAGTGTTTCATATAGAGGCCCAGCTAGTAGACTGTAGTTAGGGATCCAGAAGCAGCAAACCCTGGCCTCCCCAGGAACCCCTAAGCTGTCTTCTAGTTTTAGAAAGGGGTAAGGCTGCAAATGGTTTCTTCCCTTTCCTGGGATGGGCTTCTCTGACCTTGTGTGAGAATGAAGCCCAGGCAGGTCACCGCAGTCTGTGATATTTGAGCTTTTTCTTGGACAACTTCTATCCTTTATTGGCTTGGTAGTTCAGAGGCCTCCTTAGTAGGGCTGGCGATCAGAATGTCGTCTGCATATTGAAGGAGGGTTTCCTTTTCCAGAGGTAGAACTTTTCGGTCGTTAGCTAAGCTTTCCCCAAAGATGGTGTGGGAATTTTTGAACCCTTGGGGCAAGACGGCCCGGAAGTATTGTTTTAGTTGTATGTTGAGTCCTGCCACTCACAAGCCAAAATTTCTTGTGACTCTGGGACTAATGGAATACAAAAGAAGGCATCATTGAAGACTAATACAGAATACCATGTCCTGGTGGTTGGTAGAATGACCAGCAGGGTGTAGGAATCAGGAGCAACTGGAGGTATACCCTCGGTGGCTTCACTGACTGTCCTGACATCCTTTACCAGGTCCCCAGCAGCCCATGGGGCTCTCGTGGTCAGGCCAATCCCAGGATATGGAGCTCTCCTGGGCAGGTACCCCACCCCCAACCCAGCCCACGGGGCTCTCATGGTCAGGCCCCTCCCAGGATACAGAGCTACCCTTGCAGGTACTGTGGCAGGGCTGGGCACACAGGAACCGTGCACATAGCCCTCATTGAAGAGCACCCCCAGCTCACCTGTCGCTCAGAGCTGACACAGAGCACCTCAGAGCAGGACTTGAACTAACAAACAGCAGCTCCGACAGGTCTGTGACCCTGGGCATCACTCTGTGTGGCCTCCCTCCACCTGGTCTTCCAGAGACTTCCACTGCACCCAGGGCACCAGGCCTCTGTCTCCAACCACCACCCACCCCTCCTCTCCCTGACTCCTGGGTTCCTCTCATTAGGAGAGGGTTTTCTTGAAGTTGTCTCCCACTCATGGGCCAGATAAAATGATTAGAAAACAAGCCAAAGCTGCAGCCCCTTGTCTATCCTGACTCTCAGGAGCCCACACCTGTTCCTTGGACCTGGCCGGTTCAGCAAGTTCCATTTTCTGCAACTGTGAGCCCCTGAGGGGTGATGATTGGCTACCTGGGCAGCCTTACCATGCTGGCCAGCCCTCCCCAGGTGTGCCTGGGTTGAGATCAATATAAATACCACTCCAGGCAGCAAAAGCCCCTGCAGCTGTGCCTGACGCCATTTTCTCTGCCCTGTCAGCAGTCTCGGGGCTGGGCTGGTGGGAGGGAGTGAGAGGCCACGGCTTTGTGGGTGGCCCAGTGTGAGTGGGGCTCTGCTGGACTTTCTGCAGCAGATGCCAGGCTGCCACCTGCTAAAGAAGAGGATGTGTCACCCATACCTGCTGCTGGAATTTCTCCCTGGGCAGAGGTGAGGAAGGAAAAAAGCAGTGGGGGCAGGGACAGGACGGGTATCTCAGGCAGGGAAATGGAAATCTTCCAGAAGAGCACCCAGGGCCAGGACCATCCTGGCTGGCCTGCAGGCACCAAGTCAGCTGGCATGCTGTCACTCGTGTGGCTCCATGGCCCTTCCTCTAGGCTTTCAAGTCCTTGTATATATTCAGGTGTTTTACCTGGGAAGGGTGGGAACAGTTCAGCAGCAAGTGGCCTGGGGCTCAGCTCACGTTTACTCACAGATGCCTCGGCACGGTGCCCCAGCTTTGCAATGAGGACGCTTGTTGTGTGGGGGCTGCTGGCTGAATGGGAGACGATTCCCCACCACTGACCAACTTCAGAATTGTTTACAACTGGAGCAAGTGCCCTGATACGGTTTTCCTCTGAGTAACTGGTGGGTTCTGTTTTTTTTTTTCTCTTTTTCGTTTTTGGTTCAAGGTAGATTTTATTCCTCTTTTTTGTATTTACAGATATAAGCATGGAAATAATTTATTCATATAAATACATGTATGTGAAGGGAATAATTGTTTTTTCTGTTTTATTTTTTAAATTTTATTTCTTTTTAATTTTGAATTTTATTTTATATTTTTATACAGCAGGTTCTCATTGGTTATCTATTTTATACATATAAATGTTTACATGCCAATCCCAATCTCTCAACTCCTCCCACCACCACCCCTCCAAGAGCTTTCCCCCCTTGTTGTCCATACGATTGTTGTCTACATCTGTTGCTCTATTTATGCCTTGCAAAACGGTTAATCTGTACAGTTTTTCTAGGTTCCACATATATGCATGAATATACAAGATTTGTTTTTCTCTTTCTGACTTACTTCACTCTGTAGGACAGTCTCTAGATCCATCGACGTCTCTACAAATGACCCAATTTCATTCCTTTCATGGCTTAGTAATATTCCATTTTATATATGTACCACAGCTTTATGCATTCGTCTGTCTGTGGGCATTTAGGTTGCTTCCATTACCTCGATATTGTAAATAGTGATGCAATGAACATTGCGGTGAATGTCTCTTTTTGATTTATGGTTTTGTCTGAGTATATGTCCAGTCCTGGGATTGCTGTATCATATGGTAATTCTATTATTAGTTTCTTAAGAAACTCCATATTGTTCTCCATAGTGACTGTATCAATTTATATTCCCAACAATAGTGGAAGAGTGTTCCTTTTCTCCACACCCTTTCCAGCATTTGTTGTTTGTAGATTTTCAGATGATGCCCATTCTAACAGGTGTGAGGTGATACCTCATTGTTGAGTCCATTTCGTTGAGCAACGGGTAGGTCTTGTCTATTACATATTTGGCTTATGGAACGGTATCTGTGCTAATTTCAAACTCTGGTTTTATGCAGCACCCCAACTCACCTTTCCCCTTAAGCAAGCATAAGTTGGTTTTCTAAACTTGAGACCCTGTTCTGTTTTGTAATTCAGTTCATGTGTAGCCAAGTTTACATTCCGTGCATTAGTGATACCTTATGATGTTTCTTTTTCTGTGTGACTTATTTCACTTAGAATCATCATGCCTCAATCCACTCATTATGCTGGTACAGGCCTGGTGACACAGATTTCATTGCTGAGTGGTATTCTGTTGTACATAAGTACCGCAACTTCTTTATCAATTATTTGTTCTCTGGGATATTTAACTTGTACTGTAGAAGAGGCTCCTGTAAACAGAGCCGTTGTAAATTTTGGGGTGGCTGTGTCTTTTTGATTTTAATTTCCCTAAGCTATAGGACCATAAGTGGAAATGCCCTAGATTCTGTTGCTTTGTTTTTCAGATGTATCAGGAAACACCATACACTTCTCCAGAGTGGCTGTTGGCAATGTACATCCCGCCCATAAGCATAACAAGGCTCCTTTTTCCCCATGGCCTGTCTTGCCTTTCTGGATTTTACACTTTTCTCAGTGGCCCTTTAGACCGGGGGGAAGTGACACTTCATAGTAGTTCGGATTTCCATTGCAAGCTTGCTTGGTTTGCCAAAAAGGGCGTATGTGTTTTTTCCTGAATATATTCAGGAACAAACTCATACGCCCTTTGTTGCCATGTGCATCATTGTCGATGTTCTGCCTCTTTTCCTATGCTTTAAATGCAAATCCAGTCTACCTCCTGAAATCAGTTTCCTGCAATTCTGCCCCGCTTTCAAGTCCTCTTCGCAGCCTTACTTCAATATATTTTTGGACGTTATCTGTCATTTATAACTCTGCAGGTTTGTGAATTACAGTGCCCCTGAGCTCCTTTCTTCAACTCGCTTTCTTGTGAGCTGGCCGCAAACCCGCAAGACTGCTTCAGGCCCTAATCTGCTTCTGGCAGGGCACGCTGAGCCTTTGGTTAATTCCTCTTCCTGGTGGGAAATGAGTGTTAAATATGCCCGTCCAGACACCTACCTCACTCTCAACCCCTTGGTGATGTGGGTCCTCTGGTTTGTGGCCACTTTTGCTGGGTTCCTCACCTTTCAATGATGTGGTCCCACTAGTGTGAGGACACTCCTGCTTGGTTCTCATCCACGTGGTTATGTGGACCCCCTGGTGAGAGTCTGTTCCTGGCTTTGTTCCTCACCCACCTGTGAGGGAGACCCTCTGCTGATAGGTCACTCCTGCATGGCTGGCACACATTGCCTTGGTGAAGTCAGCCGTGTGGTGGCAGTTGGAGCGTGCTGGGAATCTCTTCCCCCGGTGATGAGGGCCCTCTTGCGTCAGGCCCTAACTGCTGGGCTCACCAACTTTTCTTAGGGAGCCCAGTGATGCTTTGGCACTCCTCTTAGGATCCCATCTCCATGGGGATGTGGGCCTTCTGCTCTGAGGTCCCAACGGCTGGGTTGTTCACATTTTCATGATGTGGGCTCTCTGGTGTTAGTTCACAGAAGCCTGGATCCCATAGCCTCTGTGCTCTTGGCTGCCTGCTGGGAGGTTCCAACTGCTGGATTCCTCACTTTTTTAATTTTTTGGGCCCTCTGTTGTGAGGATCCTCCTGCCTGCCTCACTCCCAGCCCCTTCGTGATGTGTGTCGTCTGGTTTGAGGCCACATGTGCTGGGTTCCTCACCTTTCGATGATGTGGGACCAATGGTCTTAGGAGACTCCTGCCTGGTTCACATCCCCTTGGTGATGTGGGCCCTCTGTTGAGAGTCTGATCCCGGCTGGGTTCCTCACCCATCTGTGAGGTAGGCCGTCTGATGTGAGGTCACTCTTGCCTGGCTTGCTCACCTCGCCTTGTGGACATGAGCCCTCTGGTGGCACTTGGAGCCTGCTGGGAGCCTCCTCTCCTCGGTGATGAGGGCCCTCTGGCATCAGGCCCTAACTGCTGGGCTCCCTACATTTTGTGATGTGCGCCCAGTGGTGCGAGGACACTCCAGCCAGGTTCACATCCCCATTGGGGTGTGGGCCTTCTGCTCTGAGGTCCCAAAGCCTGGGTTGCTCACAGTTTCATGATGTGGGCTCTCTGCTGTTAGTTCACTCCTGCCTGCATCCCATAGCTTCTGTGCTCTGGGCCGCCTGCTGGGAGGTTCCAACTGCTGGATTCCTCACCTTTCTTATTCTTTGGGCCCTCTGTTTTTAGGCTACTCCTGCCTGCCTCACTCCCATTCCCTTTGTGATATGTGTCCTCTGATTTGAGACCACATGTGCTGGGTTCCGCACCTTTCGATGATGTGACCCCACTGGAGGGAAGACAGTCCTGACTGGTTCCCATCCCCTTGCTGATGTGGGCCCTCAGGTGAGAGTCTGATCCTGGCTGGGTTCCTCACCCTTCTGTGAGGTGGGCCCTCTGCTGTGAGGTCAATCATGCCTGTCTGGCACACGTCACCTTGGCGACGTGGGCCCTCTGGTGGCAGTTGGAGTGTGCTGGGATCCTCCTCCCCTCGGTGATGAGGGCCCTCTTGCCTTAGGCCATAACTGCTGGGCTCCCCACATTTTCTGATGTGCGCCAAGTGAGTGAGGAGACTCTTGCCAGGTTCCCATCCCCATGGCGATATGGGCCTTCTGCTCTGAGGTCAAAACGGCTGGCTTGCTCACAGTACCATGATGTGGGCCCTCTGCTGTGAGTTCACTCCGGCAAGGATCCCTTATCATCGGTGCTCTGAGCCGCCTGCTGGGAGGTTCCAACTGCTGGATTCCTCAACTTTTTTATTCTATGTGCCCTCTGTTGTGAGGCTCCTCCTGCCTGCCTCACTGCCAGCCCCTTGGTGATGACTGTCCTATGGCTTGAGGCCACATGTGCTGCGTTCCTCACCTTTCGATGATGTGACCCCACTCATGTGAGGACACTCCTGCCTGGTTCCCATCCCCTTGGTGAGGTGGGCCCTCTGGCGAGAGTCTAATCCTGGCTGGGTTCCTCAACGTTCTGTGAGGTAGGCCCTCTGCTGTGAGGTCACTCCTGCCTGGCTGGCACACGTCACCTTGGAGACGTGAGCCCTCTGGTGGCAGTTGGAGCGTGCAGGGCGCCTCCTCCTCTCGGTGATGACGGCCCTCTGGCGTCAGGCCCTAAATGGTGGGCTCCCCACATTTTCTGATGTGCGCCCAGTGGTGCGAGGACACTCCAGCCAGGTTCCCATTCCCATGGGGATGTGGTCCTTCTGCGCTGAGGTCTCAACTCCTGGGTTGCTCACAGTTTTGTGATGTGGGCCCTCTGCTGTGAGTTCACTGTGGCCTGGATCCCATAGCCTCGGTGTTCTGGGCCGCCTGCTGGAAGGTCTAAATGCTGGAATCCTCACGTTTTTTATATTATGTGCCCTGTGTTGTGAGGCTACTCCTGCCTGCCTCACTCCAAGGCCCTTGGTGATGTGGGTCCTCTGGTTTGAGGACACATGTGCTGGGTTCCTCACCTTAAGATGATGAGGCCCCACTGGTGTGAGGATAATCCTGACTGGGTCCCATCCCCTTTGTGATGTGGGCCCTCTGGTGAGAGTCTGATCCTGGCTGGGTTCCTCACCCATCTGTGAGGTGGGCCCTCTACTATCAGGTAACTCTTGCCTGGGTTGCTCACCTCGCCTTGTTGACATGAGCCCTCTGGTGGCAATTGGACCCTGCTGGGAGCCTCCTCAGCTCTGTGATGAGGGCCCTCTGATGTCAGGCCCTAACTGCTGGGCTCCCCAACTTTTCTTAGTGAGCCCAGTGTTGCTCAAGCACTCCTCTTAGGTTCCCATCCCCATGGGGATGTGGGCCTTCTGCTCTGAGGTTCCAACGGCTGGGTTGATCACAATTTCATGATGTGGGCTCTCTGGTGTTAGTTCACTGTGGCCTGGATCCCATAGCCTCTGTGGTCTTGGCTGCCTGCTGGGAGGTTCCAACTGCTCGATTCCTCAACTTTTGTATTCTATGGGTCCTGTGTTGTGATGCTCCTCCTGCCTGCCTCACTCGCAACCCCTTCGTGATGTGGGTCTTCTGGTTTGAGGCCACATGTGCTGGGTTAGGCAACTTTCAATGATGTGGCCCCACTGGTGTGAGGACACTCCTGCCTGGTTCCCATCCCCTTGGTGATGTGGGCCTTCTGGTGACAGTCTTATCCTGGCTGAGTTCCTCACTCTTCTGTGAGGTAGGCCCTCTGCTGTGAGGTCAATCCTGCCTGACTTGCACACATCACCTTGGCGACGTGGGCCCTCTGTTGGCACATGGAACCTGCTGGGAGCCTCCTGCCCTCGGTGATGATGGCCCTCTAGCATCAGGCTCTAACTGCTGGGCTCCCCACGTTTTCTGATGTGAGCCCAGCGATGCCAGGACACTCCTGTCAGGTTCCCATCCCCATGGGGATGTGGGCTTTCTGCTCTGAGGTCCCAATGCCTGGGTTGCTCACAGTTTCATGATGTGGGCTCTCTGGTGTTAGTTAACTCCTGCCTGCATCCCATAGCTTCTGTGCTCTCGGCCGCCTGCTGGGAGGTTCCAAATGCTGGATTCCTCACTTTTTTTATTCTTTGGGCCCTCTGTTTTTAGGCTACTCCTACCTGCCTCACTCCCATCCCCTTTGTGATGTATGTCCTCTGATATGAGGCCACATGTGCTGGGTTCCTCACCTTTCGATGATGTGGTCCCACTGGTGGGAGGACAGTCCTGACTGGTTCCCATCCCCTTGGTGTTGTGGGCCCTCTGGTGAGAGTCTCATCCTGCCTCGGTTCCTCACCCTTCTGTGAGATAGGCCCTCTGCTGTGAGGTCACTACTGCCTGGCTGGTGCATGCCACCTTGTAGACGTGGGCCCTCTGTTGGCAGTTGGAACCTGCTGGGAGTCTCCTCCCCTCAGTTATGAGGGCCCCCTGGCATCAGGCCCTAACTGCTGGGCTCCTAACATTTTCTGATATGTGCTAAGTGGTGCAAAGCCACTCCTGCCAGGTTCCCATCCCAATGGGGATGTGGGCCTTCTGTTCTGAGGTCCCAACAGCTGGGCTGCTCACAGGTTCATGATGTGGGCCCTCTGCTGTGAGTTCACTGCGGCCTGGATCCCATAGCCTCGGTGCTCTGGGCCACTTGCTGGGAGGTTCCAACTGCTGGATTCCTCAACTTTTATATTCTATGGACCCTGTGTTGTGAGGCCAGTCCTGCCAGCCTCATTCCGAACCCCTTGGTGATGTGGTTCCTCTGGTTTGAGGACACATGTGCTGGGATCCTCACCTTTCGATGATGTTGTCCCACTGGTGTGGGGACACTCCTGCCTGGTTCCCATCCCCTTGGTGATGTGGGCCCTCTGGTGAGAGTCTGATCCTGGCTGTGTTCCTCACCCTTCTGTGAGGTGGGCCCTCTGCTGTGAGGTCACTCCTGCCAGGCTGGCACACATCGCCTTGGCGACGTTGGCCCTCTGGTGGCAGCTGGAGCCTGCTGGGAGCCTCCTCCTCTCGGTGATGAGTGCCCTCTAGCGTCAGGCCCTAACTTCTGAGCACCCCACGTTTTCTGATGTGAGCCCAGTGATGCCAGGACACTCCTGTCATGTTCCCATCACCATGGGGATGTGGGCCTTCTGCTCTGAGGTCCCAATGTCTGGGTTGCTCACAGTTTCATGATGTGGGCTGTCTGGTGTTAGTTCACTCTGGCCTGGTTCCTCTAGCCTCTGTGCTCTGGGCCGCCTGCTGGGAGGTTCCAACTGCTGGATTCCTCACCTTTCTTATTTTTGGGCCCTCTGTTATGAGGCTCCTCCTGCCTGCCTCACTCCCAGCCCCTTGGTGATGGGTGTCCTATGGTTTGAAGCCACATGTTCTGGGTTCCTCACCTTTAGATGATGCGGCCCTACTCATGTGAGGACACTCCTGCCTGGTTCCAATCCATTTGGTGATGTGGGCCCTCTGGTGCGAGTCTGATCCTGACTGGGTTCGTCACACTTCTCTGAGGTGGACCCTCTGCTGTGAGGTCATTCGTGCCTGGTTGGCACACATCGCCTTGGTGACGTCAGCCCTCTGGTGGCAGTTGGAGCCTGCTGGGAGCCTCCTTCCCTTGGTGATGAAGGTCCTCTGGCGCCAGACCCTAACTGCTGGTCGCCCAAAATTTTCTGATACGTTCTCAGTGGTGCGAGGACACTCCTACCAGAATTCCATCCCCATGGGGATGTGGGCCTCCTGCTCTGAGGTCCCAATGGCTGGGTTGCTCAGTTTCATGACATGGGCCCTCTTCTGTGAGTTCACTGTGGCCTGGATCCCATAGCCTCGGTGCTCTGGGCCGCCTGCTGGGAGGTTCCAACTGCTGGATTCCTCACTTTTTTATTCTATGTGCCCAGTGTTGTGAGGCTACTCCTGCCTGCCTCACTCCGAGGTCCTTGGTGATGTGGGTCCTCTGGTTTGAGGACACATGTGCTGAGTACCTCAGCTTTCGATGATGTGGCCCCACTGATGTGAAGACACTCCTGCCTGGTTCCCATCCCCTTGGTGATGTGGGCCCTCTGGTGAGAGTCTGATGTTGGCTGGGTTTCTCACCCTTCTGTGAGGTGGGACCTCTGCTGTGAGGTAACTCCTGCCTGGCATGCTAACGTTGCCTTGGCAATGTGAGCCCTCAGGTGGCAGTTGGAGCCTGCTGGGAATCTCCTCCCCTCAGTTATGAGAGCTCTGGATAAAACACATATGCCCTTTTTTGCCAAGTGCATTATTTTCCAAGTTCTGTCTCTTTTCCTATGCTTTAAGAGCTACTCCCGTGTACGTTTTGAAATCAATTTCCAGCAATTCTGCCCTGCATTCAAGTCCTCTTCGCAGCCTTACTTCAGCATAATTTTGGATGATAGCTGTCATTTATAACTCCGAAGATTTCTGAATTACAGTGCCCCTGAGCTCCTTTCTTCAACTCGCTTTCTTGTGAGCTGGCCGCAACACCGCAGGATCTCCTCAGGCCCTAATTTAGTTCCAGCATGGCACGCGGAGCCTTTGGTTAATTCCTCTTCCTGGTGGGAAATGAGAGTTAAATTTGCCCGTCCGGACACCTCCACCTAGAATCTCATTGTTTCTCCCTATTCCTGTTCATTTTCCACAGAAATTGCAAACTGGGCCAAACAGGAGGTTAAAGGCACTGACTCTCCAAGTGGGGAGAGTGTTAGTAAAGCGTCTGGAATGTTGCACCCGAGTACCAGGGGACGAAAACTGAGACACATTTGAACACGTTTTCCGATCACACGGTGGATCATACTCTGGGTTCCACATGCATGTTTTAGCTGAAGGAAGAATCCCTTAAACAGGGAGAGTTGAGACCCATGGAATGGGTACCATGCAATATGACTTCAAAGGGTCTGCATTTGCTCACCGAACCTCACCAATCCTATCACTGCTGCGTTTATGCCGCTGTACACACGCTTGATTCTCTTTCGGAGACATATAAATCCATAGGTTTTAAGATTCTTACTAGTCAGGTAGATTCTTATTAGTCAGGTATATTGTTAGGCGTTTAATATGGGGTGTTGAGTCCACTTCGTTGAGCAAGGAGTAGCTCTTGTCTATTACATATTTGGCTTATGGAACGGTATCTGTGCTAATTTCAATCTCTGGTTTTATGCAGCACCCCAACTCACCCGTCCCCTTAAGCAAGCATAAGTTGGTTTTCTACATTTGACACCCTGTTCTGTTTTGTAATTCAGTTCTTGTGTAGCCAAGTTTACATTCCGTGTAGTAGTGATATCTTATGATGTTTCTTTTTCTGTGTGACTAATTTCACTTAGAATCATCGTACCTGAATCCACTCATTATGCTGCTACGGGCCTGATGACATAGATTTCATTGCTGAGTGATATTGCATTGTACATAAGTACCACAACTTCTTTATCCATTTTTCGCTTTCTGTGATATTGAACTTGTTCGGTAAATGAGGTTCTTGTAAACAGAGCCGTCCCAAACTTTGGGGTGGCTGTGTCTTTTTGATTTTAATTTCCCTAAGCTATAGGACCATAAGTGGAAGTGCCCTAGGCTCTGTTGCTTTGTTTTTTGGATGTTTCAGGAAACACCATACACTTCTCCAGAGTGGCTGCTGGCAATTTACATCCCGCCCATCAGCATAACAAGGCTCCCAGTTCTCAATGGCCTGTCCTGCCTTTCTGGATTTTACACTTTTTTCAGATGGCCCTTTTGACCCGGGGACAGTGAGACTTCATTGTAGTGCAGATTTCCTTTGCAAGCTTGCTTGGTTGGCCAAAAAGGGCGTATGCGTTTTTCCCTGAATATATTCAGGAAAAAACGCATACGCCCTTTTTGGCCAAGTGTGTCATTGTGGACGTTCTGCCTCTTTTCCTATGCTTTACATGCAATTCCAGTCTACCTCCTGAAATCGGTTTCCTGCAATTCTGCCCCGCTTTCAACTCCTCTTGGCAGCCTTACTTCAATATATTTTTGGAAGATAGCTGTCATTTATAACTCTGCAGGTTTGTGAATTACAGTGCCCCTGAGCTCCTTTCTTCAACTCGCTTTCTTGTGAGCTGGCCGCAACACCGCAGGATTGCTTCAGGCCCTAGTTTGGTTCCGGCACGGCATGCTGAGCCTTTGGTTAATTCCTCTTACTGGTGGGAAATGAGAGTTAAATTTGCCCGTCCAGACACCTCCACCTAGTCTCTCATTGGTTCTCCCTATTCCTGTTCATTTTCCACAGAAATTGCAAACTGGGCCAAACAGGAGGTTAAAGGCACGGACTCTCCAAGTGGGGAGAGTGTTAGTAAAGCGTCTGGAATGTTGCACCCGAGTACCAGGGGACGAAAACTGAGACACATTTGAACACGTTTTCCAATCACACGGTGGATCATACTCTGGGTTCCACATGCATGTTTTAGCTGAAGGAAGAATCCCTTAAACAGGGAGAGTTCAGACCCATGGAATGGGTACCATGCAATATGACTTCAAAGGGTCTGCATTTGCTCACCGAACCTCAGCAATCCTATCACTGCTGCGTTTATGCCGCTGTACACACGCTTGATTCTCTTTCGGAGACATATAAATCCATAGGTTTTAAGATTCTTACTAGTCAGGTAGATTCTTACTAGTCAGGTATATTCTTAGGCGTTTAATATGGGGTGTTGAGTCCACTTCGTTGAGCAAGGAGTAGCTCTTGTCTATTACAGATTTGGCTTATGGAACGGTATCTGTGCTCATTTCAATCTCTGGTTTTATGCAGCACCCCAACTCACCCGTCCCCTTAAGCAAGCATAAGTTGGTTTTCTACATTTGACACCCTGTTCTGTTTTGTAATTCAGTTCCTGTGTAGCCAAGTTTACATTCCGTGTAGTAGTGATATCTTATGATGTTTCGTTTTCTGTGTGACTAATTTCACTTAGAATCATCGTACCTGAATCCACTCATTATGCTGCTCCGGGCCTGATGACATAGATTTCATTGCTGAGTGATATTGCATTGTACGTAAGTACCACAACTTCTTTATCCATTTTTCGCTCTTTGCGATATTTAACTTGTACCGTAAACGAGGTTCTTGTAAACAGAGCCATCTCAAACTTTGGGGTGGCTGTGTCTTTTTGATTTTAATTTCCCTAAGCTATAGGACCATAAGTGGAAGTGCCCTAGGCTCTGTTGCTTAGTTTTTTGGATGTTTCAGGAAACACCATACACTTCTCCAGAGTGGCTGTTGGCCATTTACATCTCGCCCATCAGCATAACAAGGCTCCCAGTTCTCCATGGCCTGTCCTGCCTTTCTGGATTTTACACTTTTTTCAGAAGTCCCTTTGACCGGAGGGCAGTGAGACTTCATTGTAGTGCAGATTTCCTTTGCGAGCTTGCTTGGTTGGCCAGAAAGGGCGTATGCGTTTCTTCCTGAATATATTCAGGAAAGAACGCATACGCCCTTTTTGGCCAAGTGCATCATTGTCGACGTTCTGAGTCTTTTCATATGTTTTCAGTGCAATTCCAGTCTACCTCCTGAAATCGGTTTCCTGCAGTTCTGCCTTGCTCTCTGTTCCTCTTCATAGCCTTATCTCAATATACGTTTGGAAAATAGTTGGCCTTTATAACTCTGCAGGTTTTTCAATTGCAGTGGCCCTTAGCTCCATTTTTCAGCTCTTATTTTTGTGATCTTGCCTCATATCCACAGGATTTCTTCAGGCCCTATTCTTCTTCTGGGGCGCCTTGCTCTGCCTTTGGTTAATTCTTCTTCCTGATGTGAAATTAGAGTGACATGTGCCCATTGAAACCGCTACAGCTATTTTCTCACTGGTTCCCCCTATTCCCATTCATCCTCCGCACTAACTGCAGACTGTGCGATACCGGAACTTAAAGGCATTGACTCTCCATGTGGAGATGTTGTTAGTAAAGTGGCTGGAATGTTGATCCGGAGCCCCAGGAGAGGAAAATGAGGTGCATTTTAGAAACCTTTCCCGATCATATGGTATACCATCTGCTGGATTTCCCATGCATGGTTTAGCTGTAGGAAGATTCCCTTCAACTTGGAGTGTTGGGACCCTTGGAATAAGTAGCATGAAGTATTGCATTAAACTTTCGGCAGTTGCTCACCAAAGCTCTCCAATCCTTTCAGCCCCAAGTGTCCAGCCTTATGTCTTATCCAGCTGTGGGTTTATATGTGGTCATTCCAGGTTGCATCACAGCCCCTGAGCGAATTTTGTAAGAATTTTTCTCTCTTTCATTGTTTCTGCGTTTTGGTTTTAAAATTTACTTCTATAATGGGGTTTAGCTCATTTTCACTGCTGTGTTTGTGCCGCTCTGCGCACACTTGATTCCCTTATGGAGATATATCAATACATGGGTTTTAAGATTCTTATTACTCAGATATATTTCTCTGTGGTGTATAGGGTGTGTTGAGGCCAGTTCATTGAGCAAGGTGTAGATCTTGTCTGATACCTATTTGGTTTATTGAACGGTATCTGTGCTAATTTCAAACTCTGGTTTTATGCATCACCCCACCTCTCCTTTCCCCTTAAGCTGACATAAGTGTGTTTTCTAAATGTGAGACACTGTTCTGTTTTGTCATTCATTTTTTGTGCAGCCATATTTATCCTCCCTCTATAAGTGATATCTTATGATATGTTTCTTTTTCTGTTTGACTTATTTCAAGTAGTATTATCGGACCTCAATCCACTCTTTATCCTTCTACTAGCCTTATTACATTGATTTCATGGTGAAGAGATATTCCATTGTACATAAGTACCACATTTTCTTTATCCATTGTTCTCTTTCCTGGGATATTTAAGGTGTACTGAAGTTGAGGTTCTTGTAAACAGAGTAGCCCTAAACTGTGGTGTGCTTGTGTCTTGTTGATTTTTAGACTTCCCTAGATATACTCCCGTGATTGGAAGTGCCCTATGCTCTGTCGCTCTGTTTTTTAGATGATTTAGGAACCACCATACACTTCTCCAGAGTGGCTCTCGGCAGTTCACACACTGTCCATCAGCGTATAAAGGCTCCCTGTTCTCCATGGCCTGTCCTGCATTTCTGGTTTTTACAATTTTTTCGGATGGCCCTTTTGACCGGTGGGAAATGAGACTTCTTTGTTGTGCACATTTGCATTGCTTGCTTGCTTGGTTGCCCATAAAGTGCGTATGCGTTTTTTCCTGGATATATTCAGGAAATAACACATACTCCCTTTTGGGCCAACTGCATCATTGTCGAAATTCTGCCGCTTTTCATGTGCTTTAAAGGCGAGTCCAATCTATCTCTTGAAATCTGTTTCTTGCAATTCTGTCTTGCATTCAGATCCTCTTCTTTGCCTTACCTCAACATATTTTTGGACGTTAGTTTTCATTTATAACTCTGCAGGTTTGTGAATTGCAGTGACCCTGAGCTCCATTTTTTAAGTTGCTCTTTTGTGAGCTGGCCTCAAAACTGCAGGATTGCTTCAGGCCCTATTTTGGCTCCGGCGAGGCGGGCTGAGCCTTTTTTTAATTCTTATTCTTAATGGGAAATTAGAGTGACATGTGCCCGTCCAAACCCCTACAACTATTCTCTCATTGTTTCCCCCTGTTCCCGTTCATCCTCCTCACAATTTGCAAAATGTGTGAAACAGAAGTTTAAATGTGCTGATTCTCTAAGTGGGGAGATTCTAAGTAACGTGGCTGGAATGATGAACAGGAGCACCAGGAGAGGATAAATGAAGTGCATTTTAGACACATCTCCCAATCACATGGTGTACAGTCCTCTGGGTTTTCCATGCATGTTTTAGCTGTAGGAAGATTCCTTGAACCTGCAGGTTTGGGACCCATTGAATGGGTACCAGGTAGTATTACTTTAAAGGGTGTGCATTTCCTCACCCAACCCCACATTTCTCTTAGTGCGAACAGTTTCCAGCCTTATGTCTCATCCTGCTGTGGGTCTAGATGTGTTCAATCCATGTTGCATCACCGTCCCTGAGGAAAAGTTGTAAGAGGTTTTCTCTGTCTCTCTGTCGTTTATTTTTTTCAATTTATTACTATGTTGTTTACAGCTGATTTTCAAAGCTCTGTTTCTTGCTGCTGTACATCTACTTGATTCACGTACAGAGAGACATCAATAATTTCTTTTTCAGATTCTTACCAGTCATAGATATTCTTTTCCGGTGACTTGAGTGTGCTGAGTGCAGTTCTTTTAGTTACCGTGTAGGCCTTGTTGATTATCAGTTTGGTATTTGGAATGGTATCTTTGCTAATTTCAACCTCCTGGATGATGCCTCACCCCTCCCCACCTTTCCCGTTTAGCAGCCTTACACGTGTTTTCTACATATTTATGTCAGTTAGAATGATCATACGTAACTCCTCCGGAGTTGTTACAACTGGCCATATTTCATTGATTTCCAGGCTGAGTAATATTCCACTCTACATAAGTACCACATCTCTATCCATTTTTTCCCTCCAGAGACATTTAAGTTATATCCTAGTCGAGGATCTTTTAAACAGAGAGGCAGTAAACATTGGGGTGCCTGTGTCCTCTCGATTTTTGTTTTTCCCAAGATATACGCCCATGAGTGCAAGTGCCTTATGCTCTGTAGCTCATTTTTTAGATGCTTTAGTAAACACAATACAGTTCTCCAGAATGGCCGTTGGCAATATACATTTCCACTATAAGCCTCACAGGGCTCCCTCCTCTCCTTGCCCTGTCCTGCATTTCTGGCGTTTACATTTTATGAGGATGGCTCTTCTGACTGATGCGAAGTGATATCTTTTGTAGTATTGATTTCCAGTGCCCACCTGTTTGGTTGGCTAAAAAAGTGTGTGCCCTTTTCTTGAATATATACAGAAAAAAACGCATACAGCCTTTTTGGCCAACTGCAATGTCGGCAATGTTCAGCCCCTTTTCTTGTGCTTAATGGCGAGTCCTTTCTACCTCCTCAAATCCCTTTCCTGCCATTCTCCCTTGCTTGCCAATCCTTTTCTCTGACTTTCCTCAAGACATTTTTCAGTGATAGATATTTTCAACTCTGCAGTTTCGTGAATTTTACTGCCCCTGAGTTCCATTGTTCAACTTGTGTTTATGGGAACTGGCCACAAAGCAGTGGGATTTCCTCAAGCCCTATACTGTTTCCATGGGCAACCCTAGCCTTTGGTCAATTCATCTTCCTGATTGGAAATTAGAGTGACATGTGCCTGTCTGAACACCTAGGACTTGTCTCTCATTGTTCCTCATCCTTCCGCTTCATCCTCTGGACAAATTCCAAACTGTACGCAACAGGATGTTGACAGTGTTGACATCTCCAAGTGGGGAGACTGTTAGTAAAGACGCTGGAGGGGTGAACCCGAGCACCAGGAGATGAGGAGATGAGATGCCTTTTCCAAACTCTTCCCGATCAGACGGTATACCATCCTCTGGATGTGACAGACATGTTTTAGCAGTAGGAAGAGTCCCATTCATGTAAGGAGAACACCAGGGCTTTTTCAAAATCAGTGTCTCCCCGAAACCCAAACTGGGGAGTTTTTTAAGCTACGGCTACACATATGTTCATTAAGGGCCTTGGGAAGTAGGCAGAGTCCAAACTTTAGATGACTGAAGTCTTCAGGGTCAGAAGCACTCACCACCGGCTTCCCTTAGGTTACACTTTAACTGTCATTGATAGATGATGTCAATAAAAATATCTATTCTTTTTCCGATTATTTCCCCTTATAGGTTATTGCACAATATTGAGTGTAGTTCCCTGTGCTATACAGTAGTTCCTTGTTGATGATCTATTTTATACATAGCAGTGTGTATGTGTTAATTCCAAACTGTTAATTTATCCCTCCTCCCACCTTTCCCCTTTGGTAATAATAAATTATAAGATTTTATACTTCTCAGAAATGGGGGAGCTGAAAGAGAGGTATCATTTTCAATGGAAAATCATTTAAAACAAGATTGAAGCTTTAACCAAGATTATTAGATGTACATCCTTGGAAAGAAATCACTTCATTTCTCTAATATTGACCTGACAAATAGGACAAACCTTCTCACTGAACTTGCTTATAATAAAGTGATGGAAATATCAAATGGAAGTGTTAGAAACATCTTATTTTACCCGAGCCTTATAAACTGTTCTATGTTAACTACAGTTTGGCTCACACATCTGTTCATTGAAGTTACAATAGTCTCAATTTCTGTTACTGATCCTCCAGAGTGGACCCCAACAAGGGTCCCCCTGCCCAGTGTCATTGGGGCCAACAGATCGAGACTGAGTTTGGTTCCCAAGCAAAGGAAACTTTATATTTTCATCAGAGAATGGAGAGGTGAGAGCATGCACTACCCCGTGGGCTGTGGGCTGGGCTGCTGTGTAGAGATCCTGTCAGAGTCAGTGGGAGGGAGGGGGCGGAGCTCTCAAGGGCCGGGTTGGCTGCAGCTCAGGCTCTATATCTCGGAGTCTGCACTGGGCCCCAGGAGCTGAGGTGTCGACCCAGCCATTCTGCACCAGGAAATCTGGTCTGAAGTGCCGGGTGTGGAACCTCTGCATGCGGGACCCTAGGAGCACGTGAAATTAGACAAAGCACAAAGGATAAAAAAGGTCAGACTTGACTTTATTGCCCAGATTCTATTTTTATCTCCCAGGGATTTTTAATGGGCTTTGCTGGGGACAAACCCCTCCTCTGCCTTTTGTCCCGTTCCTCACTCTTGGAGTGCTGAGGGTGCAGACCCTTCTTCTGTAACTGCTGAGTGCTGAGTTGGGAGCCCTCATACCAGGGGACGAGGGTCAGAACTTCTCCCCAGCAGCCTCCAGGTGACGTTGATTGGCCCCAGGACCCCTGCCTCCCTGCTCGTCCGCCTGAGCACCAGCATTGGAAGTGTTATAGATTCTAATGACCTTTAAGGGTCCAGGAAAGAGATGTGCAGAGACGCTGTGGGGGCCGGTTTCACCCCACCCCACATTTGTTCGGCCACCTTAGGCTGACCGTTTCTGCCAGCCTAGATGCTCTGACCAGTAGTCTGCTCTTTCTTCAATTAGGCCCCTGAATTAACATAAAAACAGCACCAGGTGTCAGAGCCCTGCCCGCTCAACTCCCAGACAGTCCAGGGTCAGTGGTGATCAAGGACCATGATGGCCACTGAGTCAACAGCCTTTTGAAGTAAACAGGAGTCCAGCCGGTCTTATTGGCCACCATCATCACGGTGTCTGTAGGCTTTTCTATGGTGACAGTGTGATATACGGTTCCCCCGCCAAGATTATTAGCTCCCCTCCGGGTGCAGGAAGTCCTGCAAGCAGTAGTCTACTCCTTCGGGACACACTATTGTTGTTTTATGAGAGAAACTCCAGGTCAAGTGATGTTCACATGAGTCGTCATGGTGCCCTGTTGCCTCCGGTTATCTCTCTGGATGTTGGAGTTGGAGGGCCTCCTCACTCGAGGTCGGTGTGCCCACGGAGCGAACCCTGCAACTTCAGGGCATGGTTGGTGATTAGGATCACCACGTGGGGTCCTTTTCCCTTAGGAGGGAGGTGGCCTTTTGGGCTGCTGATTTCCAGGTTTTTAGATACCGCCAGTATCTTGGCCAGATGTGGCAGTGGGCCAAGCCCCTTGGTGACTGTAGTTTATCCTACCTGGATGGCATTCTTGCGTTGTTCCATTTCAAGTGGTCCCAGTTTTTGCACTAATTCTCCAATGGCGATTCACCTTTCACCGGGAATGGAAAGGTCAAAGGGTTTAGCTCAATTAGGGAGTTCCAGGGCAAGGGTCTGAATTGACTGCTCTTTCCATTCTTGAAAGGCCACTTCTGGATTCTGTTCAAAAGGATCATCATCTTTTCCTTTCAGTGTTTCATATAGAGGCCCAGCTAGTAGACTGTAGTTAGGGATCCAGAAGCAGCAAACCCTGGCCTCCCCAGGAACCCCTAAGCTGTCTTCTAGTTTTAGAAAGGGGTAAGGCTGCAAATGGTTTCTTCCCTTTCCTGGGATGGGCTTCTCTGACCTTGTGTGAGAATGAAGCCCAGGCAGGTCACCGCAGTCTGTGATATTTGAGCTTTTTCTTGGACAACTTCTATCCTTTATTGGCTTGGTAGTTCAGAGGCCTCCTTAGTAGGGCTGGTGATCAGAATGTCGTCTGCATATTGAAGGAGGGTTTCCTTTTCCAGAGGTAGAACTTTTCGGTCGTTAGCTAAGCTTTCCCCAAAGATGGTGTGGGAATTTTTGAACCCTTGGGGCAAGACGGCCCGGAAGTATTGTTTTAGTTGTATGTTGAGTCCTGCCACTCACAAGCCAAAATTTCTTGTGACTCTGGGACTAATGGAATACAAAAGAAGGCATCATTGAAGACTAATACAGAATACCATGTCCTGGTGGTTGGTAGAATGACCAGCAGGGTGTAGGAATCAGGAGCAACTGGAGGTATACCCTCGGTGGCTTCACTGACTGTCCTGACATCCTTTACCAGGTCCCCAGCAGCCCATGGGGCTCTCGTGGTCAGGCCAATCCCAGGATATGGAGCTCTCCTGGGCAGGTACCCCACCCCCAACCCAGCCCACGGGGCTCTCATGGTCAGGCCCCTCCCAGGATACAGAGCTACCCTTGCAGGTACTGTGGCAGGGCTGGGCACACAGGAACCGTGCACATAGCCCTCATTGAAGAGCACCCCCAGCTCACCTGTCGCTCAGAGCTGACACAGAGCACCTCAGAGCAGGACTTGAACTAACAAACAGCAGCTCCGACAGGTCTGTGACCCTGGGCATCACTCTGTGTGGCCTCCCTCCACCTGGTCTTCCAGAGACTTCCACTGCACCCAGGGCACCAGGCCTCTGTCTCCAACCACCACCCACCCCTCCTCTCCCTGACTCCTGGGTTCCTCTCATTAGGAGAGGGTTTTCTTGAAGTTGTCTCCCACTCATGGGCCAGATAAAATGATTAGAAAACAAGCCAAAGCTGCAGCCCCTTGTCTATCCTGACTCTCAGGAGCCCACACCTGTTCCTTGGACCTGGCCGGTTCAGCAAGTTCCATTTTCTGCAACTGTGAGCCCCTGAGGGGTGATGATTGGCTACCTGGGCAGCCTTACCATGCTGGCCAGCCCTCCCCAGGTGTGCCTGGGTTGAGATCAATATAAATACCACTCCAGGCAGCAAAAGCCCCTGCAGCTGTGCCTGACGCCATTTTCTCTGCCCTGTCAGCAGTCTCGGGGCTGGGCTGGTGGGAGGGAGTGAGAGGCCACGGCTTTGTGGGTGGCCCAGTGTGAGTGGGGCTCTGCTGGACTTTCTGCAGCAGATGCCAGGCTGCCACCTGCTAAAGAAGAGGATGTGTCACCCATACCTGCTGCTGGAATTTCTCCCTGGGCAGAGGTGAGGAAGGAAAAAAGCAGTGGGGGCAGGGACAGGACGGGTATCTCAGGCAGGGAAATGGAAATCTTCCAGAAGAGCACCCAGGGCCAGGACCATCCTGGCTGGCCTGCAGGCACCAAGTCAGCTGGCATGCTGTCACTCGTGTGGCTCCATGGCCCTTCCTCTAGGCTTTCAAGTCCTTGTATATATTCAGGTGTTTTACCTGGGAAGGGTGGGAACAGTTCAGCAGCAAGTGGCCTGGGGCTCAGCTCACGTTTACTCACAGATGCCTCGGCACGGTGCCCCAGCTTTGCAATGAGGACGCTTGTTGTGTGGGGGCTGCTGGCTGAATGGGAGACGATTCCCCACCACTGACCAACTTCAGAATTGTTTACAACTGGAGCAAGTGCCCTGATACGGTTTTCCTCTGAGTAACTGGTGGGTTCTGTTTTTTTTTTTCTCTTTTTCGTTTTTGGTTCAAGGTAGATTTTATTCCTCTTTTTTGTATTTACAGATATAAGCATGGAAATAATTTATTCATATAAATACATGTATGTGAAGGGAATAATTGTTTTTTCTGTTTTATTTTTTAAATTTTATTTCTTTTTAATTTTGAATTTTATTTTATATTTTTATACAGCAGGTTCTCATTGGTTATCTACTTTATACATATAAATGTTTACATGCCAATCCCAATCTCTCAACTCCTCCCACCACCACCCCTCCAAGAGCTTTCCCCCCTTGTTGTCCATACGATTGTTGTCTACATCTGTTGCTCTATTTATGCCTTGCAAAACGGTTAATCTGTACAGTTTTTCTAGGTTCCACATATATGCATGAATATACAAGATTTGTTTTTCTCTTTCTGACTTACTTCACTCTGTAGGACAGTCTCTAGATCCATCGACGTCTCTACAAATGACCCAATTTCATTCCTTTCATGGCTTAGTAATATTCCATTTTATATATGTACCACAGCTTTATGCATTCGTCTGTCTGTGGGCATTTAGGTTGCTTCCATTACCTCGATATTGTAAATAGTGATGCAATGAACATTGCGGTGAATGTCTCTTTTTGATTTATGGTTTTGTCTGAGTATATGTCCAGTCCTGGGATTGCTGTATCATATGGTAATTCTATTATTAGTTTCTTAAGAAACTCCATATTGTTCTCCATAGTGACTGTATCAATTTATATTCCCAACAATAGTGGAAGAGTGTTCCTTTTCTCCACACCCTTTCCAGCATTTGTTGTTTGTAGATTTTCAGATGATGCCCATTCTAACAGGTGTGAGGTGATACCTCATTGTTGAGTCCATTTCGTTGAGCAACGGGTAGGTCTTGTCTATTACATATTTGGCTTATGGAACGGTATCTGTGCTAATTTCAAACTCTGGTTTTATGCAGCACCCCAACTCACCTTTCCCCTTAAGCAAGCATAAGTTGGTTTTCTAAACTTGAGACCCTGTTCTGTTTTGTAATTCAGTTCATGTGTAGCCAAGTTTACATTCCGTGCATTAGTGATACCTTATGATGTTTCTTTTTCTGTGTGACTTATTTCACTTAGAATCATC
Source organism: Leucopleurus acutus (assembly GCF_964270905.1). Lineage (NCBI taxonomy): Eukaryota > Metazoa > Chordata > Mammalia > Artiodactyla > Delphinidae > Leucopleurus > Leucopleurus acutus. Next base: position 47,913 of record NW_028139180.1, read on the forward strand.
ATGCCTCAATCCACTCATTATGCTGGTACAGGCCTGGTGACACAGATTTCATTGCTGAGTGGTATTCTGTTGTACATAAGTACCGCAACTTCTTTATCAATTATTTGTTCTCTGGGATATTTAACTTGTACTGTAGAAGAGGCTCCTGTAAACAGAGCCGTTGTAAATTTTGGGGTGGCTGTGTCTTTTTGATTTTAATTTCCCTAAGCTATAGGACCATAAGTGGAAATGCCCTAGATTCTGTTGCTTTGTTTTTCAGATGTATCAGGAAACACCATACACTTCTCCAGAGTGGCTGTTGGCAATGTACATCCCGCCCATAAGCATAACAAGGCTCCTTTTTCCCCATGGCCTGTCTTGCCTTTCTGGATTTTACACTTTTCTCAGTGGCCCTTTAGACCGGGGGGAAGTGACACTTCATAGTAGTTCGGATTTCCATTGCAAGCTTGCTTGGTTTGCCAAAAAGGGCGTATGTGTTTTTTCCTGAATATATTCAGGAACAAACTCATACGCCCTTTGTTGCCATGTGCATCATTGTCGATGTTCTGCCTCTTTTCCTATGCTTTAAATGCAAATCCAGTCTACCTCCTGAAATCAGTTTCCTGCAATTCTGCCCCGCTTTCAAGTCCTCTTCGCAGCCTTACTTCAATATATTTTTGGACGTTATCTGTCATTTATAACTCTGCAGGTTTGTGAATTACAGTGCCCCTGAGCTCCTTTCTTCAACTCGCTTTCTTGTGAGCTGGCCGCAAACCCGCAAGACTGCTTCAGGCCCTAATCTGCTTCTGGCAGGGCACGCTGAGCCTTTGGTTAATTCCTCTTCCTGGTGGGAAATGAGTGTTAAATATGCCCGTCCAGACACCTACCTCACTCTCAACCCCTTGGTGATGTGGGTCCTCTGGTTTGTGGCCACTTTTGCTGGGTTCCTCACCTTTCAATGATGTGGTCCCACTAGTGTGAGGACACTCCTGCTTGGTTCTCATCCACGTGGTTATGTGGACCCCCTGGTGAGAGTCTGTTCCTGGCTTTGTTCCTCACCCACCTGTGAGGGAGACCCTCTGCTGATAGGTCACTCCTGCATGGCTGGCACACATTGCCTTGGTGAAGTCAGCCGTGTGGTGGCAGTTGGAGCGTGCTGGGAATCTCTTCCCCCGGTGATGAGGGCCCTCTTGCGTCAGGCCCTAACTGCTGGGCTCACCAACTTTTCTTAGGGAGCCCAGTGATGCTTTGGCACTCCTCTTAGGATCCCATCTCCATGGGGATGTGGGCCTTCTGCTCTGAGGTCCCAACGGCTGGGTTGTTCACATTTTCATGATGTGGGCTCTCTGGTGTTAGTTCACAGAAGCCTGGATCCCATAGCCTCTGTGCTCTTGGCTGCCTGCTGGGAGGTTCCAACTGCTGGATTCCTCACTTTTTTAATTTTTTGGGCCCTCTGTTGTGAGGATCCTCCTGCCTGCCTCACTCCCAGCCCCTTCGTGATGTGTGTCGTCTGGTTTGAGGCCACATGTGCTGGGTTCCTCACCTTTCGATGATGTGGGACCAATGGTCTTAGGAGACTCCTGCCTGGTTCACATCCCCTTGGTGATGTGGGCCCTCTGTTGAGAGTCTGATCCCGGCTGGGTTCCTCACCCATCTGTGAGGTAGGCCGTCTGATGTGAGGTCACTCTTGCCTGGCTTGCTCACCTCGCCTTGTGGACATGAGCCCTCTGGTGGCACTTGGAGCCTGCTGGGAGCCTCCTCTCCTCGGTGATGAGGGCCCTCTGGCATCAGGCCCTAACTGCTGGGCTCCCTACATTTTGTGATGTGCGCCCAGTGGTGCGAGGACACTCCAGCCAGGTTCACATCCCCATTGGGGTGTGGGCCTTCTGCTCTGAGGTCCCAAAGCCTGGGTTGCTCACAGTTTCATGATGTGGGCTCTCTGCTGTTAGTTCACTCCTGCCTGCATCCCATAGCTTCTGTGCTCTGGGCCGCCTGCTGGGAGGTTCCAACTGCTGGATTCCTCACCTTTCTTATTCTTTGGGCTCTCTGTTTTTAGGCTACTCCTGCCTGCCTCACTCCCATTCCCTTTGTGATATGTGTCCTCTGATTTGAGACCACATGTGCTGGGTTCCGCACCTTTCGATGATGTGACCCCACTGGAGGGAAGACAGTCCTGACTGGTTCCCATCCCCTTGCTGATGTGGGCCCTCAGGTGAGAGTCTGATCCTGGCTGGGTTCCTCACCCTTCTGTGAGGTGGGCCCTCTGCTGTGAGGTCAATCATGCCTGTCTGGCACACGTCACCTTGGCGACGTGGGCCCTCTGGTGGCAGTTGGAGTGTGCTGGGATCCTCCTCCCCTCGGTGATGAGGGCCCTCTTGCCTTAGGCCATAACTGCTGGGCTCCCCACATTTTCTGATGTGCGCCAAGTGAGTGAGGAGACTCTTGCCAGGTTCCCATCCCCATGGCGATATGGGCCTTCTGCTCTGAGGTCAAAACGGCTGGCTTGCTCACAGTACCATGATGTGGGCCCTCTGCTGTGAGTTCACTCCGGCAAGGATCCCTTATCATCGGTGCTCTGAGCCGCCTGCTGGGAGGTTCCAACTGCTGGATTCCTCAACTTTTTTATTCTATGTGCCCTCTGTTGTGAGGCTCCTCCTGCCTGCCTCACTGCCAGCCCCTTGGTGATGACTGTCCTATGGCTTGAGGCCACATGTGCTGCGTTCCTCACCTTTCGATGATGTGACCCCACTCATGTGAGGACACTCCTGCCTGGTTCCCATCCCCTTGGTGAGGTGGGCCCTCTGGCGAGAGTCTAATCCTGGCTGGGTTCCTCAACGTTCTGTGAGGTAGGCCCTCTGCTGTGAGGTCACTCCTGCCTGGCTGGCACACGTCACCTTGGAGACGTGAGCCCTCTGGTGGCAGTTGGAGCGTGCAGGGCGCCTCCTCCTCTCGGTGATGACGGCCCTCTGGCGTCAGGCCCTAAATGGTGGGCTCCCCACATTTTCTGATGTGCGCCCAGTGGTGCGAGGACACTCCAGCCAGGTTCCCATTCCCATGGGGATGTGGTCCTTCTGCGCTGAGGTCTCAACTCCTGGGTTGCTCACAGTTTTGTGATGTGGGCCCTCTGCTGTGAGTTCACTGTGGCCTGGATCCCATAGCCTCGGTGTTCTGGGCCGCCTGCTGGAAGGTCTAAATGCTGGAATCCTCACGTTTTTTATATTATGTGCCCTGTGTTGTGAGGCTACTCCTGCCTGCCTCACTCCAAGGCCCTTGGTGATGTGGGTCCTCTGGTTTGAGGACACATGTGCTGGGTTCCTCACCTTAAGATGATGAGGCCCCACTGGTGTGAGGATAATCCTGACTGGGTCCCATCCCCTTTGTGATGTGGGCCCTCTGGTGAGAGTCTGATCCTGGCTGGGTTCCTCACCCATCTGTGAGGTGGGCCCTCTACTATCAGGTAACTCTTGCCTGGGTTGCTCACCTCGCCTTGTTGACATGAGCCCTCTGGTGGCAATTGGACCCTGCTGGGAGCCTCCTCAGCTCTGTGATGAGGGCCCTCTGATGTCAGGCCCTAACTGCTGGGCTCCCCAACTTTTCTTAGTGAGCCCAGTGTTGCTCAAGCACTCCTCTTAGGTTCCCATCCCCATGGGGATGTGGGCCTTCTGCTCTGAGGTTCCAACGGCTGGGTTGATCACAATTTCATGATGTGGGCTCTCTGGTGTTAGTTCACTGTGGCCTGGATCCCATAGCCTCTGTGGTCTTGGCTGCCTGCTGGGAGGTTCCAACTGCTCGATTCCTCAACTTTTGTATTCTATGGGTCCTGTGTTGTGATGCTCCTCCTGCCTGCCTCACTCGCAACCCCTTCGTGATGTGGGTCTTCTGGTTTGAGGCCACATGTGCTGGGTTAGGCAACTTTCAATGATGTGGCCCCACTGGTGTGAGGACACTCCTGCCTGGTTCCCATCCCCTTGGTGATGTGGGCCTTCTGGTGACAGTCTTATCCTGGCTGAGTTCCTCACTCTTCTGTGAGGTAGGCCCTCTGCTGTGAGGTCAATCCTGCCTGACTTGCACACATCACCTTGGCGACGTGGGCCCTCTGTTGGCACATGGAACCTGCTGGGAGCCTCCTGCCCTCGGTGATGATGGCCCTCTAGCATCAGGCTCTAACTGCTGGGCTCCCCACGTTTTCTGATGTGAGCCCAGTGATGCCAGGACACTCCTGTCAGGTTCCCATCCCCATGGGGATGTGGGCTTTCTGCTCTGAGGTCCCAATGCCTGGGTTGCTCACAGTTTCATGATGTGGGCTCTCTGGTGTTAGTTAACTCCTGCCTGCATCCCATAGCTTCTGTGCTCTCGGCCGCCTGCTGGGAGGTTCCAAATGCTGGATTCCTCACTTTTTTTATTCTTTGGGCCCTCTGTTTTTAGGCTACTCCTACCTGCCTCACTCCCATCCCCTTTGTGATGTATGTCCTCTGATATGAGGCCACATGTGCTGGGTTCCTCACCTTTCGATGATGTGGTCCCACTGGTGGGAGGACAGTCCTGACTGGTTCCCATCCCCTTGGTGTTGTGGGCCCTCTGGTGAGAGTCTCATCCTGCCTCGGTTCCTCACCCTTCTGTGAGATAGGCCCTCTGCTGTGAGGTCACTACTGCCTGGCTGGTGCATGCCACCTTGTAGACGTGGGCCCTCTGTTGGCAGTTGGAACCTGCTGGGAGTCTCCTCCCCTCAGTTATGAGGGCCCCCTGGCATCAGGCCCTAACTGCTGGGCTCCTAACATTTTCTGATATGTGCTAAGTGGTGCAAAGCCACTCCTGCCAGGTTCCCATCCCAATGGGGATGTGGGCCTTCTGTTCTGAGGTCCCAACAGCTGGGCTGCTCACAGGTTCATGATGTGGGCCCTCTGCTGTGAGTTCACTGCGGCCTGGATCCCATAGCCTCGGTGCTCTGGGCCACTTGCTGGGAGGTTCCAACTGCTGGATTCCTCAACTTTTATATTCTATGGACCCTGTGTTGTGAGGCCAGTCCTGCCAGCCTCATTCCGAACCCCTTGGTGATGTGGTTCCTCTGGTTTGAGGACACATGTGCTGGGATCCTCACCTTTCGATGATGTTGTCCCACTGGTGTGGGGACACTCCTGCCTGGTTCCCATCCCCTTGGTGATGTGGGCCCTCTGGTGAGAGTCTGATCCTGGCTGTGTTCCTCACCCTTCTGTGAGGTGGGCCCTCTGCTGTGAGGTCACTCCTGCCAGGCTGGCACACATCGCCTTGGCGACGTTGGCCCTCTGGTGGCAGCTGGAGCCTGCTGGGAGCCTCCTCCTCTCGGTGATGAGTGCCCTCTAGCGTCAGGCCCTAACTTCTGAGCACCCCACGTTTTCTGATGTGAGCCCAGTGATGCCAGGACACTCCTGTCATGTTCCCATCACCATGGGGATGTGGGCCTTCTGCTCTGAGGTCCCAATGTCTGGGTTGCTCACAGTTTCATGATGTGGGCTGTCTGGTGTTAGTTCACTCTGGCCTGGTTCCTCTAGCCTCTGTGCTCTGGGCCGCCTGCTGGGAGGTTCCAACTGCTGGATTCCTCACCTTTCTTATTTTTGGGCCCTCTGTTATGAGGCTCCTCCTGCCTGCCTCACTCCCAGCCCCTTGGTGATGGGTGTCCTATGGTTTGAAGCCACATGTTCTGGGTTCCTCACCTTTAGATGATGCGGCCCTACTCATGTGAAGACACTCCTGCCTGGTTCCAATCCATTTGGTGATGTGGGCCCTCTGGTGCGAGTCTGATCCTGACTGGGTTCGTCACACTTCTCTGAGGTGGACCCTCTGCTGTGAGGTCATTCGTGCCTGGTTGGCACACATCGCCTTGGTGACGTCAGCCCTCTGGTGGCAGTTGGAGCCTGCTGGGAGCCTCCTTCCCTTGGTGATGAAGGTCCTCTGGCGCCAGACCCTAACTGCTGGTCGCCCAAAATTTTCTAATACGTTCTCAGTGGTGCGAGGACACTCCTACCAGAATTCCATCCCCATGGGGATGTGGGCCTCCTGCTCTGAGGTCCCAATGGCTGGGTTGCTCAGTTTCATGACATGGGCCCTCTTCTGTGAGTTCACTGTGGCCTGGATCCCATAGCCTCGGTGCTCTGGGCCGCCTGCTGGGAGGTTCCAACTGCTGGATTCCTCACTTTTTTATTCTATGTGCCCAGTGTTGTGAGGCTACTCCTGCCTGCCTCACTCCGAGGTCCTTGGTGATGTGGGTCCTCTGGTTTGAGGACACATGTGCTGAGTACCTCAGCTTTCGATGATGTGGCCCCACTGATGTGAAGACACTCCTGCCTGGTTCCCATCCCCTTGGTGATGTGGGCCCTCTGGTGAGAGTCTGATGTTGGCTGGGTTTCTCACCCTTCTGTGAGGTGGGACCTCTGCTGTGAGGTAACTCCTGCCTGGCATGCTAACGTTGCCTTGGCAATGTGAGCCCTCAGGTGGCAGTTGGAGCCTGCTGGGAATCTCCTCCCCTCAGTTATGAGAGCTCTGGATAAAACACATATGCCCTTTTTTGCCAAGTGCATTATTTTCCAAGTTCTGTCTCTTTTCCTATGCTTTAAGAGCTACTCCCGTGTACGTTTTGAAATCAATTTCCAGCAATTCTGCCCTGCATTCAAGTCCTCTTCGCAGCCTTACTTCAGCATAATTTTGGATGATAGCTGTCATTTATAACTCCGAAGATTTCTGAATTACAGTGCCCCTGAGCTCCTTTCTTCAACTCGCTTTCTTGTGAGCTGGCCGCAACACCGCAGGATCTCCTCAGGCCCTAATTTAGTTCCAGCATGGCACGCGGAGCCTTTGGTTAATTCCTCTTCCTGGTGGGAAATGAGAGTTAAATTTGCCCGTCCGGACACCTCCACCTAGAATCTCATTGTTTCTCCCTATTCCTGTTCATTTTCCACAGAAATTGCAAACTGGGCCAAACAGGAGGTTAAAGGCACTGACTCTCCAAGTGGGGAGAGTGTTAGTAAAGCGTCTGGAATGTTGCACCCGAGTACCAGGGGACGAAAACTGAGACACATTTGAACACGTTTTCCGATCACACGGTGGATCATACTCTGGGTTCCACATGCATGTTTTAGCTGAAGGAAGAATCCCTTAAACAGGGAGAGTTGAGACCCATGGAATGGGTACCATGCAATATGACTTCAAAGGGTCTGCATTTGCTCACCGAACCTCACCAATCCTATCACTGCTGCGTTTATGCCGCTGTACACACGCTTGATTCTCTTTCGGAGACATATAAATCCATAGGTTTTAAGATTCTTACTAGTCAGGTAGATTCTTATTAGTCAGGTATATTGTTAGGCGTTTAATATGGGGTGTTGAGTCCACTTCGTTGAGCAAGGAGTAGCTCTTGTCTATTACATATTTGGCTTATGGAACGGTATCTGTGCTAATTTCAATCTCTGGTTTTATGCAGCACCCCAACTCACCCGTCCCCTTAAGCAAGCATAAGTTGGTTTTCTACATTTGACACCCTGTTCTGTTTTGTAATTCAGTTCTTGTGTAGCCAAGTTTACATTCCGTGTAGTAGTGATATCTTATGATGTTTCTTTTTCTGTGTGACTAATTTCACTTAGAATCATCGTACCTGAATCCACTCATTATGCTGCTACGGGCCTGATGACATAGATTTCATTGCTGAGTGATATTGCATTGTACATAAGTACCACAACTTCTTTATCCATTTTTCGCTTTCTGTGATATTGAACTTGTTCGGTAAATGAGGTTCTTGTAAACAGAGCCGTCCCAAACTTTGGGGTGGCTGTGTCTTTTTGATTTTAATTTCCCTAAGCTATAGGACCATAAGTGGAAGTGCCCTAGGCTCTGTTGCTTTGTTTTTTGGATGTTTCAGGAAACACCATACACTTCTCCAGAGTGGCTGCTGGCAATTTACATCCCGCCCATCAGCATAACTAGGCTCCCAGTTCTCCATGGCCTGTCCTGCCTTTCTGGATTTTACACTTTTTTCAGATGGCCCTTTTGACCGGGGGGCAGTGAGACTTCATTGTAGTGCAGATTTCCTTTGCAAGCTTGCTTGGTTGGCCAAAAAGGGCGTATGCGTTTTTTCCTGAATATATTCAGGAAAAAACGCATACGCCCTTTTTGGCCAAGTGCATCATTGTGGACGTTCTGCCTCTTTTCCTATGCTTTACATGCAATTCCAGTCTACCTCCTGAAATCGGTTTCCTGCAATTCTGCCCTGCTTTCAACTCCTCTTGGCATCCTAATTCAATATATTTTTGGAAGATAGCTGTCATTTATAACTCTGCAGGTTTGTGAATTACAGTGCCCCTGAGCTCCTTTCTTCAACTCGCTTTCTTGTGAGCTGGCCGCAACACCGCAGGATTGCTTCAGGCCCTAGTTTGGTTCCGGCACGGCATGCTGAGCCTTTGGTTAATTCCTCTTGCTGGTGGGAAATGAGAGTTAAATTGGCCCGTCCGGACACCTCCACCTAATCTCTCATTGGTTCTCCCTATTCCTGTTCATCTTCCGCAGAAATTGCTAACTGGGCCAAACAGGAGGTTAAAGGCACTGACTCTCCAAGTGGGGAGAGTGTTAGTAAAGCGTCTGGAATGTTGCACCCGAGTACCAGGGGCCAAAAACTGAGACACATTTGAACACGTTTTCCGACCACATGGTGGATCATACTCTGGGTTCCACATGCATGTTTTAGCTGAAGGAAGAATCCCTTAAACAGGGAGAGTTGAGACCCATGGAATGGGTACCATGCAATATGACTTCAAAGGGTCTGCATTTCCTCACCGAACCTCACCAATCCTATCACTGCTGCGTTTATGCAGCTGTACACACGCTTGATTCTCTTTTGGAGACATATAAATCCATAGGTTTTAAGATTCTTACTAGTCAGGTAGATTCTTACTAGTCAGGTATATTCTTAGGCGTTTAATATGGGGTGTTGAGTCCACTTCGTTGAGCAAGGAGTAGCTCTTGTCTATTACATATTTGGCTTATGGAACGGTATCTGTGCTCATTTCAATCTCTGGTTTTATGCAGCACCCCAACTCACCCGTCCCCTTAAGCAAGCATAAGTTGGTTTTCTACATTTGACACCCTGTTCTGTTTTGTAATTCAGTTCTTGTGTAGCCAAGTTTACATTCCGTGTATTAGTGATATCTTATGATGTTTCTTTTTCTGTGTGACTAATTTCACTTAGAATCATCGTACCTGAATCCACTCATTATGCTGCTACGGGCCTGTTGACATAGATTTCATTGCTGAGTGATATTGCATTGTACGTAAGTACCACAATTTCTTTATCCATTTTTCGCTTTCTGTGATATTGAACTTGTACCGTAAACGAGGTTCTTGTAAACAGAGCCGTCCCAAACTTTGGGGTGGCTGTGTCTTTTTGATTTTAATTTCCCTAAGCTATAGGACCATAAGTGGAAGTGCCCTAGGCTCTGTTGCTTTGTTTTTTGGATGTTTCAGGAAACACCATACACTTCTCCAGAGTGGCTGCTGGCAATTTACATCCCGCCCATCAGCATAACTAGACTCCCAGTTCTCCATGGCCTGTCCTGCCTTTCTGGATTTTACACTTTTTTCAGATGGCCCTTTTGACCGGGGGGCAGTGAGACTTCATTGTAGTGCAGATTTCCTTTGCAAGCTTGCTTGGTTGGCCAAAAAGGGCGTATGCGTTTTTTCCTGAATATATTCAGGAAAAAACGCATACGCCCTTTTTGGCCAAGTGCATCATTGTGGACGTTCTGCCTCTTTTCCTATGCTTTACATGCAATTCCAGTCTACCTCCTGAAATCGGTTTCCTGCAATTCTGCCCTGCTTTCAACTCCTCTTGGCATCCTAATTCAATATATTTTTGGAAGATAGCTGTCCTTTATAACTCTGCAGGTTTGTGAATTACAGTGCCCCTGAGCTCCTTTCTTCAACTCGCTTTCTTGTGAGCTGGCCGCAACACCGCAGGATTGCTTCTGGTCCTAGTGTGGTTCCGGCATGGCACGCTGAGCCTTTGGTTAATTCCTCTTCCTGGTGGGAAATGAGAGTTAAATTTGCCCGTCCAGACACCTCCACCTAATCTCTCATTGGTTCTCCCTATTTCTGTTCATTTTCCACAGAAATTGCAAATTGGGCCATACAGGAGGTTAAAGGCACTGACTCTCCAAGTGGGGAGAGTGTTAGTAAAGCGTCTGGAATGTTGCACCCGAGTACCACGGGACGAAAACTGAGACACATTTGAACACGTTTCCCGATCACACAGTGGATCATACTCTGGGTTCCACATGCATGTTTTAGCTGAAGGAAGAATCCCTTAAACAGGGAGAGTTGAGACCCATGGAATGGGTACCATGCAATATGACTTCAAAGGGTCTGCATTTGCTCACCGAACCTCACCAATCCTATCACTGCTGCGTTTATGCCGCTGTACACACGCTTGATTCTCTTTCGGAGACATATAAATCTATAGGTTTTAAGATTCTTACTAGTCAGGTAGATTCTTACTAGTCAGGTATATTCCTAGGCGTTTAATATAGGGTGTTGAGTCCACTTCGTTGAGCAAGGGGTACCTTTTGTGTATTATATTTTTGGCTTATGGAACGGTATCTGTGCCAATTTTAATCTCTGGTTTCATGCAGCACCCCATATCGGCTTTCCCCTTAAGCAAGCATAAGTTGGTTTTCTACATTTTTGACCCTGTTCTGTTTTGTAATTCAGTTCCTGTGTAGCCAAGTTTACATTCCGTGTAGTAGTGATATCTTATGATGTTTCTTTTTCTGTGTGACTAATTTCACTTAGAATCATCGTACCTGAATCCACTCATTATGCTGCTCCGGGCCTGATGACATAGATTTCATTTCTGAGTGATATTGCATTGTACGTAAGTACCACAACTTCTTTATCCATTTTTTGCTTTTTGCGATATTTAACTTGTACCGTAAATGAGGTTCTTGTAAACAGAGCCATCCCAAACTTTGGGGTGGCTGTGTCTTTTTGATTTTAATTTCCCTAAGCTATAGGACCATAAGTGGAAGTGCCCTAGGCTCTGTTGCTTAGTTTTTTGGATGTTTCAGGAAACACCATACACTTCTCCAGAGTGGCTGTTGGCCATTTACATCTCGCCCATCAGCATAACAAGGCTCCCAGTTCTCCATGGCCTGTCCTGCCTTTCTGGATTTTACACTTTTTTCAGAAGGCCCTTTGACCGGGGGGCAGTGAGACTTCATTGTAGTGCAGATTTCCTTTGCGAGCTTGCTTGGTTGGCCAGAAAGGGCGTATGCGTTTCTTCCTGAATATATTCAGGAAAGAACGCATACGCCCTTTTTGGCCAAGTGCATCATTGTCGACGTTCTGAGTCTTTTCATATGTTTTCAGTGCAATTCCAGTCTACCTCCTGAAATCGGTTTCCTGCAGTTCTGCCTTGCTCTCAGTTCCTCTTCATAGCCTTACCTCAATATACGTTTGGAAAATAGTTGGCCTTTATAACTCTGCAGGTTTTTCAATTGCAGTGGCCCTTAGCTCCATTTTTCAGCTCTTATTTTTGTGATCTTGCCTCATATCCACAGGATTTCTTCAGGCCCTATTCTTCTTCTGGGGCGCCTTGCTCTGCCTTTGGTTAATTCTTCTTCCTGATGTGAAATTAGAGTGACATGTGCCCATTGAAACCGCTACAGCTATTTTCTCACTGGTTCCCCCTATTCCCATTCATCCTCCGCACTAACTGCAGACTGTGCGATACCGGAACTTAAAGGCATTGACTCTCCATGTGGAGATGTTGTTAGTAAAGTGGCTGGAATGTTGATCCGGAGCCCCAGGAGAGGAAAATGAGGTGCATTTTAGAAACCTTTCCCGATCATATGGTATACCATCTGCTGGATTTCCCATGCATGGTTTAGCTGTAGGAAGATTCCCTTCAACTTGGAGTGTTGGGACCCTTGGAATAAGTAGCATGAAGTATTGCATTAAACTTTCGGCAGTTGCTCACCAAAGCTCTCCAATCCTTTCAGCCCCAAGTGTCCAGCCTTATGTCTTATCCAGCTGTGGGTTTATATGTGGTCATTCCAGGTTGCATCACAGCCCCTGAGCGAATTTTGTAAGAATTTTTCTCTCTTTCATTGTTTCTGCGTTTTGGTTTTAAAATTTATTTCTATAATGGGGTTTAGCTCATTTTCACTGCTGTGTTTGTGCCGCTCTGCACACACTTGATTCCCTTATGGAGATATATCAATACATGGGTTTTAAGATTCTTATTACTCAGATATATTTCTCTGTGGTGTATAGGGTGTGTTGAGGCCAGTTCATTGAGCAAGGTGTAGATCTTGCCTGATACCTATTTGGTTTATTGAACGGTATCTGTGCTAATTTCAAACTCTGGTTTTATGCATCACCCCACCTCTCCTTTCCCCTTAAGCTGACATAAGTGTGTTTTCTAAATGTGAGACACTGTTCTGTTTTGTCATTCATTTTTTGTGCAGCCATATTTATCCTCCCTCTATAAGTGATATCTTATGATATGTTTCTTTTTCTGTTTGACTTATTTCAAGTAGTATTATCGGACCTCAATCCACTCTTTATCCTTCTACTAGCCTTATTACATTGATTTCATGGTGAAGAGATATTCCATTGTACATAAGTACCACATTTTCTTTATCCATTGTTCTCTTTCCTGGGATATTTAAGGTGTACTGAAGTTGAGGTTCTTGTAAACAGAGTAGCCCTAAACTGTGGTGTGCTTGTGTCTTGTTGATTTTTAGACTTCCCTAGATATACTCCCGTGATTGGAAGTGCCCTATGCTCTGTCGCTCTGTTTTTTAGATGATTTAGGAACCACCATACACTTCTCCAGAGTGGCTCTCGGCAGTTCACACACTGTCCATCAGCGTATAAAGGCTCCCTGTTCTCCATGGCCTGTCCTGCATTTCTGGTTTTTACAATTTTTTCGGATGGCCCTTTTGACCGGTGGGAAATGAGACTTCTTTGTTGTGCACATTTGCATTGCTTGCTTGCTTGGTTGCCCATAAAGTGCGTATGCGTTTTTTCCTGGATATATTCAGGAAATAACACATACTCCCTTTTGGGCCAACTGCATCATTGTCGAAATTCTGCCGCTTTTCATGTGCTTTAAAGGCGAGTCCAATCTATCTCTTGAAATCTGTTTCTTGCAATTCTGTCTTGCATTCAGATCCTCTTCTTTGCCTTACCTCAACATATTTTTGGACGTTAGTTTTCATTTATAACTCTGCAGGTTTGTGAATTGCAGTGACCCTGAGCTCCATTTTTTAAGTTGCTCTTTTGTGAGCTGGCCTCAAAACTGCAGGATTGCTTCAGGCCCTATTTTGGCTCCGGCGAGGCGGGCTGAGCCTTTTTTTAATTCTTATTCTTAATGGGAAATTAGAGTGACATGTGCCCGTCCAAACCCCTACAACTATTCTCTCATTGTTTCCCCCTGTTCCCGTTCATCCTCCTCACAATTTGCAAAATGTGTGAAACAGAAGTTTAAATGTGCTGATTCTCTAAGTGGGGAGATTCTAAGTAACGTGGCTGGAATGATGAACAGGAGCACCAGGAGAGGATAAATGAAGTGCATTTTAGACACATCTCCCGATCACATGGTGTACAGTCCTCTGGGTTTTCCATGCATGTTTTAGCTGTAGGAAGATTCCTTGAACCTGCAGGTTTGGGACCCATTGAATGGGTACCAGGTAGTATTACTTTAAAGGGTGTGCATTTCCTCACCCAACCCCACATTTCTCTTAGTGCGAACAGTTTCCAGCCTTATGTCTCATCCTGCTGTGGGTCTAGATGTGTTCAATCCATGTTGCATCACCGTCCCTGAGGAAAAGTTGTAAGAGGTTTTCTCTGTCTCTCTGTCGTTTATTTTTTTCAATTTATTACTATGTTGTTTACAGCTGATTTTCAAAGCTCTGTTTCTTGCTGCTGTACATCTACTTGATTCACGTACAGAGAGACATCAATAATTTCTTTTTCAGATTCTTACCAGTCATAGATATTCTTTTCCGGTGACTTGAGTGTGCTGAGTGCAGTTCTTTTAGTTACCGTGTAGGCCTTGTTGATTATCAGTTTGGTATTTGGAATGGTATCTTTGCTAATTTCAACCTCCTGGATGATGCCTCACCCCTCCCCACCTTTCCCGTTTAGCAGCCTTACACGTGTTTTCTACATATTTATGTCACTTAGAATGATCATACGTAACTCCTCCGGAGTTGTTACAACTGGCCATATTTCATTGATTTCCAGGCTGAGTAATATTCCACTCTACATAAGTACCACATCTCTATCCATTTTTTCCCTCCAGAGACATTTAAGTTATATCCTAGTCGAGGATCTTTTAAACAGAGAGGCAGTAAACATTGGGGTGCCTGTGTCCTCTCGATTTTTGTTTTTCCCAAGATATACGCCCATGAGTGCAAGTGCCCTATGCTCTGTAGCTCATTTTTTAGATGCTTTAGTAAACACAATACACTTCTCCAGAATGGCCGTTGGCAATATACATTTCCACTATAAGCCTCACAGGGCTCCCTCCTCTCCTTGCCCTGTCCTGCATTTCTGGCGTTTACACTTTATGAGGATGGCTCTTCTGACTGATGCGAAGTGATATCTTTTGTAGTATTGATTTCCAGTGCCCACCTGTTTGGTTGGCTAAAAAAGTGTATGCCCTTTTCTTGAATATATACAGAAAAAAACGCATACAGCCTTTTTGGCCAACTGCAATGTCGGCAATGTTCAGCCCCTTTTCTTGTGCTTAATGGCGAGTCCTTTCTACCTCCTCAAATCCCTTTCCTGCCATTCTCCCTTGCTTGCCAATCCTTTTCTCTGACTTTCCTCAAGACATTTTTCAGTGATAGATATTTTCAACTCTGCAGTTTCGTGAATTTTACTGCCCCTGAGTTCCATTGTTCAACTTGTGTTTATGGGAACTGGCCACAAAGCAGTGGGATTTCCTCAAGCCCTATACTGTTTCCATGGGCAACCCTAGCCTTTGGTCATTTCATCTTCCTGATTGGAAATTAGAGTGACATGTGCCTGTCTGAACACCTAGGACTTGTCTCTCATTGTTCCTCATCCTTCCGCTTCATCCTCTGGACAAATTCCAAACTGTACGCAACAGGATGTTGACAGTGTTGACATCTCCAAGTGGGGAGACTGTTAGTAAAGACGCTGGAGGGGTGAACCCGAGCACCAGGAGATGAGGAGATGAGATGCCTTTTCCAAACTCTTCCCGATCAGACGGTATACCATCCTCTGGATGTGACAGACATGTTTTAGCAGTAGGAAGAGTCCCATTCATGTAAGGAGAACACCAGGGCTTTTTCAAAATCAGTGTCTCCCCGAAACCCAAACTGGGGAGTTTTTTAAGCTACGGCTACACATATGTTCATTAAGGGCCTTGGGAAGTAGGCAGAGTCCAAACTTTAGATGACTGAAGTCTTCAGGGTCAGAAGCACTCACCACCGGCTTCCCTTAGGTTACACTTTAACTGTCATTGATAGATGATGTCAATAAAAATATCTATTCTTTTTCCGATTATTTCCCCTTATAGGTTATTGCACAATATTGAGTGTAGTTCCCTGTGCTATACAGTAGTTCCTTGTTGATGATCTATTTTATACATAGCAGTGTGTATGTGTTAATTCCAAACTGTTAATTTATCCCTCCTCCCACCTTTCCCCTTTGGTAATAATAAATTATAAGATTTTATACTTCTCAGAAATGGGGGAGCTGAAAGAGAGGTATCATTTTCAATGGAAAAGCATTTAAAACAAGATTGAAGCTTTAACCAAGATTATTAGATGTACATCCTTGGAAAGAAATCACTTCATTTCTCTAATATTGACCTGACAAATAGGACAAACCTTCTCACTGAACTTGCTTATAATAAAGTGATGGAAATATCAAATGGAAGTGTTAGAAACATCTTATTTTACCCGAGCCTTATAAACTGTTCTATGTTAACTACAGTTTGGCTCACACATCTGTTCATTGAAGTTACAATAGTCTCAATTTCTGTTACTGATCCTCCAGAGTGGACCCCAACAAGGGTCCCCCTGCCCAGTGTCATTGGGGCCAACAGATCGAGACTGAGTTTGGTTCCCAAGCAAAGGAAACTTTATATTTTCATCAGAGAATGGAGAGGTGAGAGCATGCACTACCCCGTGGGCTGTGGGCTGGGCTGCTGTGTAGAGATCCTGTCAGAGTCAGTGGGAGGGAGGGGGCGGAGCTCTCAAGGGCCGGGTTGGCTGCAGCTCAGGCTCTATATCTCGGAGTCTGCACTGGGCCCCAGGAGCTGAGGTGTCGACCCAGCCATTCTGCACCAGGAAATCTGGTCTGAAGTGCCGGGTGTGGAACCTCTGCATGCGGGACCCTAGGAGCACGTGAAATTAGACAAAGCACAAAGGATAAAAAAGGTCAGACTTGACTTTATTGCCCAGATTCTATTTTTATCTCCCAGGGATTTTTAATGGGCTTTGCTGGGGACAAACCCCTCCTCTGCCTTTTGTCCCGTTCCTCATTCTTGGAGTGCTGAGGGTGCAGACCCTTCTTCTGTAACTGCTGAGTGCTGAGTTGGGAGCCCTCATACCAGGGGACGAGGGTCAGAACTTCTCCCCAGCAGCCTCCAGGTGACGTTGATTGGCCCCAGGACCCCTGCCTCCCTGCTCGTCCGCCTGAGCACCAGCATTGGAAGTGTTATAGATTCTAATGACCTTTAAGGGTCCAGGAAAGAGATGTGCAGAGACGCTGTGGGGGCCGGTTTCACCCCGCCCCACATTTGTTCGGCCACCTTAGGCTGACCGTTTCTGCCAGCCTAGATGCTCTGACCAGTAGTCTGCTCTTTCTTCAATTAGGCCCCTGAATTAACATAAAATCAGCACCAGGTGTCAGAGCCCTGCCCGCTCAACTCCCAGACAGTCCAGGGTCAGTGGTGATCAAGGACCATGATGGCCACTGAGTCAACAGCCTTTTGAAGTAAACAGGAGTCCAGCCGGTCTTATTGGCCACCATCATCACGGTGTCTGTAGGCTTTTCTATGGTGACAGTGTGATATACGGTTCCCCCGCCAAGATTATTAGCTCCCCTCCGGGTGCAGGAAGTCCTGCAAGCAGTAGTCTACTCCTTCGGGACACACTATTGTTGTTTTATGAGAGAAACTCCAGGTCAAGTGATGTTCACATGAGTCGTCATGGTGCCCTGTTGCCTCCGGTTATCTCTCTGGATGTTGGAGTTGGAGGGCCTCCTCACTCGAGGTCGGTGTGCCCACGGAGCGAACCCTGCAACTTCAGGGCATGGTTGGTGATTAGGATCACCACGTGGGGTCCTTTTCCCTTAGGAGGGAGGTGGCCTTTTGGGCTGCTGATTTCCAGGTTTTTAGATACCGCCAGTATCTTGGCCAGATGTGGCAGTGGGCCAAGCCCCTTGGTGACTGTAGTTTATCCTACCTGGATGGCATTCTTGCGTTGTTCCATTTCAAGTGGTCCCAGTTTTTGCACTAATTCTCCAATGGCGATTCACCTTTCACCGGGAATGGAAAGGTCAAAGGGTTTAGCTCAATTAGGGAGTTCCAGGGCAAGGGTCTGAATTGACTGCTCTTTCCATTCTTGAAAGGCCACTTCTGGATTCTGTTCAAAAGGATCATCATCTTTTCCTTTCAGTGTTTCATATAGAGGCCCAGCTAGTAGACTGTAGTTAGGGATCCAGAAGCAGCAAACCCTGGCCTCCCCAGGAACCCCTAAGCTGTCTTCTAGTTTTAGAAAGGGGTAAGGCTGCAAATGGTTTCTTCCCTTTCCTGGGATGGGCTTCTCTGACCTTGTGTGAGAATGAAGCCCAGGCAGGTCACCGCAGTCTGTGATATTTGAGCTTTTTCTTGGACAACTTCTATCCTTTATTGGCTTGGTAGTTCAGAGGCCTCCTTAGTAGGGCTGGCGATCAGAATGTCGTCTGCATATTGAAGGAGGGTTTCCTTTTCCAGAGGTAGAACTTTTCGGTCGTTAGCTAAGCTTTCCCCAAAGATGGTGTGGGAATTTTTGAACCCTTGGGGCAAGACGGCCCGGAAGTATTGTTTTAGTTGTATGTTGAGTCCTGCCACTCACAAGCCAAAATTTCTTGTGACTCTGGGACTAATGGAATACAAAAGAAGGCATCATTGAAGACTAATACAGAATACCATGTCCTGGTGGTTGGTAGAATGACCAGCAGGGTGTAGGAATCAGGAGCAACTGGAGGTATACCCTCGGTGGCTTCACTGACTGTCCTGACATCCTTTACCAGGTCCCCAGCAGCCCATGGGGCTCTCGTGGTCAGGCCAATCCCAGGATATGGAGCTCTCCTGGGCAGGTACCCCACCCCCAACCCAGCCCACGGGGCTCTCATGGTCAGGCCCCTCCCAGGATACAGAGCTACCCTTGCAGGTACCGTGGCAGGGCTGGGCACACAGGAACCGTGCACATAGCCCTCATTGAAGAGCACCCCCAGCTCACCTGTCGCTCAGAGCTGACACAGAGCACCTCAGAGCAGGACTTGAACTAACAAACAGCAGCTCCGACAGGTCTGTGACCCTGGGCATCACTCTGTGTGGCCTCCCTCCACCTGGTCTTCCAGAGACTTCCACTGCACCCAGGGCACCAGGCCTCTGTCTCCAACCACCACCCACCCCTCCTCTCCCTGACTCCTGGGTTCCTCTCATTAGGAGAGGGTTTTCTTGAAGTTGTCTCCCACTCATGGGCCAGATAAAATGATTAGAAAACAAGCCAAAGCTGCAGCCCCTTGTCTATCCTGACTCTCAGGAGCCCACACCTGTTCCTTGGACCTGGCCGGTTCAGCAAGTTCCATTTTCTGCAACTGTGAGCCCCTGAGGGGTGATGATTGGCTACCTGGGCAGCCTTACCATGCTGGCCAGCCCTCCCCAGGTGTGCCTGGGTTGAGATCAATATAAATACCACTCCAGGCAGCAAAAGCCCCTGCAGCTGTGCCTGACGCCATTTTCTCTGCCCTGTCAGCAGTCTCGGGGCTGGGCTGGTGGGAGGGAGTGAGAGGCCACGGCTTTGTGGGTGGCCCAGTGTGAGTGGGGCTCTGCTGGACTTTCTGCAGCAGATGCCAGGCTGCCACCTGCTAAAGAAGAGGATGTGTCACCCATACCTGCTGCTGGAATTTCTCCCTGGGCAGAGGTGAGGAAGGAAAAAAGCAGTGGGGGCAGGGACAGGACGGGTATCTCAGGCAGGGAAATGGAAATCTTCCAGAAGAGCACCCAGGGCCAGGACCATCCTGGCTGGCCTGCAGGCACCAAGTCAGCTGGCATGCTGTCACTCGTGTGGCTCCATGGCCCTTCCTCTAGGCTTTCAAGTCCTTGTATATATTCAGGTGTTTTACCTGGGAAGGGTGGGAACAGTTCAGCAGCAAGTGGCCTGGGGCTCAGCTCACGTTTACTCACAGATGCCTCGGCACGGTGCCCCAGCTTTGCAATGAGGACGCTTGTTGTGTGGGGGCTGCTGGCTGAATGGGAGACGATTCCCCACCACTGACCAACTTCAGAATTGTTTACAACTGGAGCAAGTGCCCTGATACGGTTTTCCTCTGAGTAACTGGTGGGTTCTGTTTTTTTTTTTTTCTCTTTTTCGTTTTTGGTTCAAGGTAGATTTTATTCCTCTTTTTTGTATTTACAGATATAAGCATGGAAATAATTTATTCATATAAATACATGTATGTGAAGGGAATAATTGTTTTTTCTGTTTTATTTTTTAAATTTTATTTCTTTTTAATTTTGAATTTTATTTTATATTTTTATACAGCAGGTTCTCATTGGTTATCTATTTTATACATATAAATGTTTACATGCCAATCCCAATCTCTCAACTCCTCCCACCACCACCCCTCCAAGAGCTTTCCCCCCTTGTTGTCCATACGATTGTTGTCTACATCTGTTGCTCTATTTATGCCTTGCAAAACGGTTAATCTGTACAGTTTTTCTAGGTTCCACATATATGCATGAATATACAAGATTTGTTTTTCTCTTTCTGACTTACTTCACTCTGTAGGACAGTCTCTAGATCCATCGACGTCTCTACAAATGACCCAATTTCATTCCTTTCATGGCTTAGTAATATTCCATTTTATATATGTACCACAGCTTTATGCATTCGTCTGTCTGTGGGCATTTAGGTTGCTTCCATTACCTCGATATTGTAAATAGTGATGCAATGAACATTGCGGTGAATGTCTCTTTTTGATTTATGGTTTTGTCTGAGTATATGTCCAGTCCTGGGATTGCTGTATCATATGGTAATTCTATTATTAGTTTCTTAAGAAACTCCATATTGTTCTCCATAGTGACTGTATCAATTTATATTCCCAACAATAGTGGAAGAGTGTTCCTTTTCTCCACACCCTTTCCAGCATTTGTTGTTTGTAGATTTTCAGATGATGCCCATTCTAACAGGTGTGAGGTGATACCTCATTGTTGAGTCCATTTCGTTGAGCAACGGGTAGGTCTTGTCTATTACATATTTGGCTTATGGAACGGTATCTGTGCTAATTTCAAACTCTGGTTTTATGCAGCACCCCAACTCACCTTTCCCCTTAAGCAAGCATAAGTTGGTTTTCTAAACTTGAGACCCTGTTCTGTTTTGTAATTCAGTTCATGTGTAGCCAAGTTTACATTCCGTGCATTAGTGATACCTTATGATGTTTCTTTTTCTGTGTGACTTATTTCACTTAGAATCATCATGCCTCAATCCACTCATTATGCTGGTACAGGCCTGGTGACACAGATTTCATTGCTGAGTGGTATTCTGTTGTACATAAGTACCGCAACTTCTTTATCAATTATTTGTTCTCTGGGATATTTAACTTGTACTGTAGAAGAGGCTCCTGTAAACAGAGCCGTTGTAAATTTTGGGGTGGCTGTGTCTTTTTGATTTTAATTTCCCTAAGCTATAGGACCATAAGTGGAAATGCCCTAGATTCTGTTGCTTTGTTTTTCAGATGTATCAGGAAACACCATACACTTCTCCAGAGTGGCTGTTGGCAATGTACATCCCGCCCATAAGCATAACAAGGCTCCTTTTTCCCCATGGCCTGTCTTGCCTTTCTGGATTTTACACTTTTCTCAGTGGCCCTTTAGACCGGGGGGAAGTGACACTTCATAGTAGTTCGGATTTCCATTGCAAGCTTGCTTGGTTTGCCAAAAAGGGCGTATGTGTTTTTTCCTGAATATATTCAGGAACAAACTCATACGCCCTTTGTTGCCATGTGCATCATTGTCGATGTTCTGCCTCTTTTCCTATGCTTTAAATGCAAATCCAGTCTACCTCCTGAAATCAGTTTCCTGCAATTCTGCCCCGCTTTCAAGTCCTCTTCGCAGCCTTACTTCAATATATTTTTGGACGTTATCTGTCATTTATAACTCTGCAGGTTTGTGAATTACAGTGCCCCTGAGCTCCTTTCTTCAACTCGCTTTCTTGTGAGCTGGCCGCAAACCCGCAAGACTGCTTCAGGCCCTAATCTGCTTCTGGCAGGGCACGCTGAGCCTTTGGTTAATTCCTCTTCCTGGTGGGAAATGAGTGTTAAATATGCCCGTCCAGACACCTACCTCACTCTCAACCCCTTGGTGATGTGGGTCCTCTGGTTTGTGGCCACTTTTGCTGGGTTCCTCACCTTTCAATGATGTGGTCCCACTAGTGTGAGGACACTCCTGCTTGGTTCTCATCCACGTGGTTATGTGGACCCCCTGGTGAGAGTCTGTTCCTGGCTTTGTTCCTCACCCACCTGTGAGGGAGACCCTCTGCTGATAGGTCACTCCTGCATGGCTGGCACACATTGCCTTGGTGAAGTCAGCCGTGTGGTGGCAGTTGGAGCGTGCTGGGAATCTCTTCCCCCGGTGATGAGGGCCCTCTTGCGTCAGGCCCTAACTGCTGGGCTCACCAACTTTTCTTAGGGAGCCCAGTGATGCTTTGGCACTCCTCTTAGGATCCCATCTCCATGGGGATGTGGGCCTTCTGCTCTGAGGTCCCAACGGCTGGGTTGTTCACATTTTCATGATGTGGGCTCTCTGGTGTTAGTTCACAGAAGCCTGGATCCCATAGCCTCTGTGCTCTTGGCTGCCTGCTGGGAGGTTCCAACTGCTGGATTCCTCACTTTTTTAATTTTTTGGGCCCTCTGTTGTGAGGATCCTCCTGCCTGCCTCACTCCCAGCCCCTTCGTGATGTGTGTCGTCTGGTTTGAGGCCACATGTGCTGGGTTCCTCACCTTTCGATGATGTGGGACCAATGGTCTTAGGAGACTCCTGCCTGGTTCACATCCCCTTGGTGATGTGGGCCCTCTGTTGAGAGTCTGATCCCGGCTGGGTTCCTCACCCATCTGTGAGGTAGGCCGTCTGATGTGAGGTCACTCTTGCCTGGCTTGCTCACCTCGCCTTGTGGACATGAGCCCTCTGGTGGCACTTGGAGCCTGCTGGGAGCCTCCTCTCCTGGGTGATGAGGGCCCTCTGGCATCAGGCCCTAACTGCTGGGCTCCCTACATTTTGTGATGTGCGCCCAGTGGTGCGAGGACACTCCAGCCAGGTTCACATCCCCATTGGGGTGTGGGCCTTCTGCTCTGAGGTCCCAAAGCCTGGGTTGCTCACAGTTTCATGATGTGGGCTCTCTGCTGTTAGTTCACTCCTGCCTGCATCCCATAGCTTCTGTGCTCTGGGCCGCCTGCTGGGAGGTTCCAACTGCTGGATTCCTCACCTTTCTTATTCTTTGGGCCCTCTGTTTTTAGGCTACTCCTGCCTGCCTCACTCCCATTCCCTTTGTGATATGTGTCCTCTGATTTGAGGCCACATGTGCTGGGTTCCGCACCTTTCGATGATGTGACCCCACTGGAGGGAAGACAGTCCTGACTGGTTCCCATCCCCTTGCTGATGTGGGCCCTCAGGTGAGAGTCTGATCCTGGCTGGGTTCCTCACCCTTCTGTGAGGTGGGCCCTCTGCTGTGAGGTCAATCATGCCTGTCTGGCACACGTCACCTTGGCGACGTGGGCCCTCTGGTGGCAGTTGGAGTGTGCTGGGATCCTCCTCCCCTCGGTGATGAGGGCCCTCTTGCCTTAGGCCATAACTGCTGGGCTCCCCACATTTTCTGATGTGCGCCAAGTGAGTGAGGAGACTCTTGCCAGGTTCCCATCCCCATGGCGATATGGGCCTTCTGCTCTGAGGTCAAAACGGCTGGCTTGCTCACAGTACCATGATGTGGGCCCTCTGCTGTGAGTTCACTCCGGCAAGGATCCCTTATCATCGGTGCTCTGAGCCGCCTGCTGGGAGGTTCCAACTGCTGGATTCCTCAACTTTTTTATTCTATGTGCCCTCTGTTGTGAGGCTCCTCCTGCCTGCCTCACTGCCAGCCCCTTGGTGATGACTGTCCTATGGCTTGAGGCCACATGTGCTGCGTTCCTCACCTTTCGATGATGTGACCCCACTCGTGTGAGGACACTCCTGCCTGGTTCCCATCCCCTTGGTGAGGTGGGCCCTCTGGCGAGAGTCTAATCCTGGCTGGGTTCCTCAACGTTCTGTGAGGTAGGCCCTCTGCTGTGAGGTCACTCCTGCCTGGCTGGCACACGTCACCTTGGAGACGTGAGCCCTCTGGTGGCAGTTGGAGCGTGCAGGGCGCCTCCTCCTCTCGGTGATGACGGCCCTCTGGCGTCAGGCCCTAAATGGTGGGCTCCCCACATTTTCTGATGTGCGCCCAGTGGTGCGAGGACACTCCAGCCAGGTTCCCATTCCCATGGGGATGTGGTCCTTCTGCGCTGAGGTCTCAACTCCTGGGTTGCTCACAGTTTTGTGATGTGGGCCCTCTGCTGTGAGTTCACTGTGGCCTGGATCCCATAGCCTCGGTGTTCTGGGCCGCCTGCTGGAAGGTCTAAATGCTGGAATCCTCACGTTTTTTATATTATGTGCCCTGTGTTGTGAGGCTACTCCTGCCTGCCTCACTCCAAGGCCCTTGGTGATGTGGGTCCTCTGGTTTGAGGACACATGTGCTGGGTTCCTCACCTTAAGATGATGAGGCCCCACTGGTGTGAGGATAATCCTGACTGGGTCCCATCCCCTTTGTGATGTGGGCCCTCTGGTGAGAGTCTGATCCTGGCTGGGTTCCTCACCCATCTGTGAGGTGGGCCCTCTACTATCAGGTAACTCTTGCCTGGGTTGCTCACCTCGCCTTGTTGACATGAGCCCTCTGGTGGCAATTGGACCCTGCTGGGAGCCTCCTCAGCTCTGTGATGAGGGCCCTCTGACGTCAGGCCCTAACTGCTGGGCTCCCCAACTTTTCTTAGTGAGCCCAGTGTTGCTCAAGCACTCCTCTTAGGTTCCCATCCCCATGGGGATGTGGGCCTTCTGCTCTGAGGTTCCAACGGCTGGGTTGATCACAATTTCATGATGTGGGCTCTCTGGGGTTAGTTCACTGTGGCCTGGATCCCATAGCCTCTGTGGTCTTGGCTGCCTGCTGGGAGGTTCCAACTGCTCGATTCCTCAACTTTTGTATTCTATGGGTCCTGTGTTGTGATGCTCCTCCTGCCTGCCTCACTCGCAACCCCTTCGTGATGTGGGTCTTCTGGTTTGAGGCCACATGTGCTGGGTTAGGCAACTTTCAATGATGTGGCCCCACTGGTGTGAGGACACTCCTGCCTGGTTCCCATCCCCTTGGTGATGTGGGCCTTCTGGTGACAGTCTTATCCTGGCTGAGTTCCTCACTCTTCTGTGAGGTAGGCCCTCTGCTGTGAGGTCAATCCTGCCTGACTTGCACACATCACCTTGGCGACGTGGGCCCTCTGTTGGCACATGGAACCTGCTGGGAGCCTCCTGCCCTCGGTGATGATGGCCCTCTAGCATCAGGCTCTAACTGCTGGGCTCCCCACGTTTTCTGATGTGAGCCCAGTGATGCCAGGACACTCCTGTCAGGTTCCCATCCCCATGGGGATGTGGGCTTTCTGCTCTGAGGTCCCAATGCCTGGGTTGCTCACAGTTTCATGATGTGGGCTCTCTGGTGTTAGTTAACTCCTGCCTGCATCCCATAGCTTCTGTGCTCTCGGCCGCCTGCTGGGAGGTTCCAAATGCTGGATTCCTCACTTTTTTTATTCTTTGGGCCCTCTGTTTTTAGGCTACTCCTACCTGCCTCACTCCCATCCCCTTTGTGATGTATGTCCTCTGATATGAGGCCACATGTGCTGGGTTCCTCACCTTTCGATGATGTGGTCCCACTGGTGGGAGGACAGTCCTGACTGGTTCCCATCCCCTTGGTGTTGTGGGCCCTCTGGTGAGAGTCTCATCCTGCCTCGGTTCCTCACCCTTCTGTGAGATAGGCCCTCTGCTGTGAGGTCACTACTGCCTGGCTGGTGCATGCCACCTTGTAGACGTGGGCCCTCTGTTGGCAGTTGGAACCTGCTGGGAGTCTCCTCCCCTCAGTTATGAGGGCCCCCTGGCATCAGGCCCTAACTGCTGGGCTCCTAACATTTTCTGATATGTGCTAAGTGGTGCAAAGCCACTCCTGCCAGGTTCCCATCCCAATGGGGATGTGGGCCTTCTGTTCTGAGGTCCCAACAGCTGGGCTGCTCACAGGTTCATGATGTGGGCCCTCTGCTGTGAGTTCACTGCGGCCTGGATCCCATAGCCTCGGTGCTCTGGGCCACTTGCTGGGAGGTTCCAACTGCTGGATTCCTCAACTTTTATATTCTATGGACCCTGTGTTGTGAGGCCAGTCCTGCCAGCCTCATTCCGAACCCCTTGGTGATGTGGTTCCTCTGGTTTGAGGACACATGTGCTGGGATCCTCACCTTTCGATGATGTTGTCCCACTGGTGTGGGGACACTCCTGCCTGGTTCCCATCCCCTTGGTGATGTGGGCCCTCTGGTGAGAGTCTGATCCTGGCTGTGTTCCTCACCCTTCTGTGAGGTGGGCCCTCTGCTGTGAGGTCACTCCTGCCAGGCTGGCACACATCGCCTTGGCGACGTTGGCCCTCTGGTGGCAGCTGGAGCCTGCTGGGAGCCTCCTCCTCTCGGTGATGAGTGCCCTCTAGCGTCAGGCCCTAACTTCTGAGCACCCCACGTTTTCTGATGTGAGCCCAGTGATGCCAGGACACTCCTGTCATGTTCCCATCACCATGGGGATGTGGGCCTTCTGCTCTGAGGTCCCAATGTCTGGGTTGCTCACAGTTTCATGATGTGGGCTGTCTGGTGTTAGTTCACTCTGGCCTGGTTCCTCTAGCCTCTGTGCTCTGGGCCGCCTGCTGGGAGGTTCCAACTGCTGGATTCCTCACCTTTCTTATTTTTGGGCCCTCTGTTATGAGGCTCCTCCTGCCTGCCTCACTCCCAGCCCCTTGGTGATGGGTGTCCTATGGTTTGAAGCCACATGTTCTGGGTTCCTCACCTTTAGATGATGTGGCCCTACTCATGTGAGGACACTCCTGCCTGGTTCCAATCCATTTGGTGATGTGGGCCCTCTGGTGCGAGTCTGATCCTGACTGGGTTCGTCACACTTCTCTGAGGTGGACCCTCTGCTGTGAGATCATTCGTGCCTGGTTGGCACACATCGCCTTGGCGACGTCAGCCCTCTGGTGGCAGTTGGAGCCTGCTGGGAGCCTCCTTCCCTTGGTGATGAGGGTCCTCTGGTGCCAGGCCCTAACTGCTGGTCGCCCAAAATTTTCTGATACGTTCTCAGTGGTGCGAGGACACTCCTACCAGAATTCCATCCCCATGGGGATGTGGGCCTCCTGCTCTGAGGTCCCAATGGCTGGGTTGCTCAGTTTCATGACATGGGCCCTCTTCTGTGAGTTCACTGTGGCCTGGATCCCATAGCCTCGGTGCTCTGGGCCGCCTGCTGGGAGGTTCCAACTGCTGGATTCCTCACTTTTTTATTCTATGTGCCCAGTGTTGTGAGGCTACTCCTGCCTGCCTCACTCCGAGGTCCTTGGTGATGTGGGTCCTCTGGTTTGAGGACACATGTGCTGAGTACCTCAGCTTTCGATGATGTGGCCCCACTGATGTGAAGACACTCCTGCCTGGTTCCCATCCCCTTGGTGATGTGGGCCCTCTGGTGAGAGTCTGATGTTGGCTGGGTTTCTCACCCTTCTGTGAGGTGGGACCTCTGCTGTGAGGTAACTCCTGCCTGGCATGCTAACGTTGCCTTGGCAATGTGAGCCCTCAGGTGGCAGTTGGAGCCTGCTGGGAATCTCCTCCCCTCAGTTATGAGAGCTCTGGATAAAACACATATGCCCTTTTTTGCCAAGTGCATTATTTTCCAAGTTCTGTCTCTTTTCCTATGCTTTAAGAGCTACTCCCGTGTACGTTTTGAAATCAATTTCCAGCAATTCTGCCCTGCATTCAAGTCCTCTTCGCAGCCTTACTTCAGCATAATTTTGGATGATAGCTGTCATTTATAACTCCGAAGGTTTCTGAATTACAGTGCCCCTGAGCTCCTTTCTTCAACTCGCTTTCTTGTGAGCTGGCCGCAACACCGCAGGATCTCCTCAGGCCCTAATTTAGTTCCAGCATGGCACGCGGAGCCTTTGGTTAATTCCTCTTCCTGGTGGGAAATGAGAGTTAAATTTGCCCGTCCTGACACCTCCACCTAGTCTCTCATTGGTTCTCCCTATTCCTGTTCATTTTCCACAGAAATTGCAAACTGGGCCAAACAGGAGGTTAAAGGCACTGACTCTCCAAGTGGGGAGAGTGTTAGTAAAGCGTCTGGAATGTTGCACCCGAGTACCAGGGGACGAAAACTGAGACACATTTGAACACGTTTTCTGATCACACGGTGGATCATACTCTGGGTTCCACATGCATGTTTTAGCTGAAGGAAGAATCCCTTAAACAGGGAGAGTTGAGACCCATGGAATGGGTACCATGCAATATGACTTCAAAGGGTCTGCATTTGCTCACCGAACCTCAGCAATCCTATCACTGCTGCGTTTATGCCGCTGTACACACGCTTGATTCTCTTTCGGAGACATATAAATCCATAGGTTTTAAGATTCTTACTAGTCAGGTATATTCTTAGGCGTTTAATATGGGGTGTTGAGTCCACTTCGTTGAGCAAGGAGTAGCTCTTGTCTATTACATATTTGGCTTATGGAACGGTATCTGTGCTCATTTCAATCTCTGGTTTTATGCAGCACCCCAACTCACCCGTCCCCTTAAGCAAGCATAAGTTGGTTTTCTACATTTGACACCCTGTTCTGTTTTGTAATTCAGTTCTTGTGTAGCCAAGTTTACATTCCGTGTATTAGTGATATCTTATGATGTTTCTTTTTCTGTGTGACTAATTTCACTTAGAATCATCGTACCTGAATCCACTCATTATGCTGCTACGGGCCTGTTGACATAGATTTCATTGCTGAGTGATATTGCATTGTACGTAAGTACCACAATTTCTTTATCCATTTTTCGCTTTCTGTGATATTGAACTTGTACCGTAAACGAGGTTCTTGTAAACAGAGCCGTCCCAAACTTTGGGGTGGCTGTGTCTTTTTGATTTTAATTTCCCTAAGCTATAGGACCATAAGTGGAAGTACCCTAGGCTCTGTTGCTTTGTTTTTTGGATGTTTCAGGAAACACCATACACTTCTCCAGAGTGGCTGCTGGCAATTTACATCCCGCCCATCAGCATAACTAGGCTCCCAGTTCTCCATGGCCTGTCCTGCCTTTCTGGATTTTACACTTTTTTCAGATGGCCCTTTTGACCGGGGGGCAGTGAGACTTCATTGTAGTGCAGATTTCCTTTGCAAGCTTGCTTGGTTGGCCAAAAAGGGCGTATGCGTTTTTTCCTGAATATATTCAGGAAAAAACGCATACGCCCTTTTTGGCCAAGTGCATCATTGTGGACGTTCTGCCTCTTTTCCTATGCTTTACATGCAATTCCATTCTACCTCCTGAAATCGGTTTCCTGCAATTCTGCCCTGCTTTCAACTCCTCTTGGCATCCTAATTCAATATATTTTTGGAAGATAGCTGTCATTTATAACTCTGCAGGTTTGTGAATTACAGTGCCCCTGAGCTCCTTTCTTCAACTCGCTTTCTAGTGAGCTGGCCGCAACACCGCAGGATTGCTTCAGGCCCAGTTTGGTTCCGGCACGGCATGCTGAGCCTTTGGTTAATTCCTCTTCCTGGTGGGAAATGAGAGTTAAATTGGCCCGTCCGGACACCTCCACCTAATCTCTCATTGGTTCTCCCTATTCCTGTTCATCTTCCGCAGAAATTGCTAACTGGGCCAAACAGGAGGTTAAAGGCACTGACTCTCCAAGTGGGGAGAGTGTTAGTAAAGCGTCTGGAATGTTGCACCCGAGTACCAGGGGACAAAAACTGAGACACATTTGAACACGTTTTCCGACCACATGGTGGATCATACTCTGGGTTCCACATGCATGTTTTAGCTGAAGGAAGAATCCCTTAAACTTGGAGAGTTGAGACCCATGGAATGGGTACCATGCAATATGACTTCAAAGGGTCTGCATTTGCTCACCGAACCTCAGCAATCCTATCACTGCTGCGTTTATGCCGCTGTACACACGCTTGATTCTCTTTCGGAGACATATAAATCCATAGGTTTTAAGATTCTTACTAGTCAGGTAGATTCTTACTAGTCAGGTATATTTTTAGGCGTTTAATATGGGGTGTTGAGTCCACTTCGTTGAGCAAGGAGTAGCTCTTGTCTATTACATATTTGGCTTATGGAACGGTATCTGTGCTCATTTCAATCTCTGGTTTTATGCAGCACCCCAACTCACCCGTCCCCTTAAGCAAGCATAAGTTGGTTTTCTACATTTGACACCCTGTTCTGTTTTGTAATTCAGTTCTTGTGTAGCCAAGTTTACATTCCGTGTATTAGTGATATCTTATGATGTTTCTTTTTCTGTGTGACTAATTTCACTTAGAATCATCGTACCTGAATCCACTCATTATGCTGCTACGGGCCTGATGACATAGATTTCATTGCTGAGTGATATTGCATTGTACGTAAGTACCACAATTTCTTTATCCATTTTTCGCTTTCTGTGATATTGAACTTGTACCGTAAACGAGGTTCTTGTAAACAGAGCCGTCCCAAACTTTGGGGTGGCTGTGTCTTTTTGATTTTAATTTCCCTAAGCTATAGGACCATAAGTGGAAGTGCCCTAGGCTCTGTTGCTTTGTTTTTTGGATGTTTCAGGAAACACCATACACTTCTCCAGAGTGGCTGCTGGCAATTTACATCCCGCCCATCAGCATAACAAGGCTCCCAGTTATCAATGGCCTGTCCTGCCTTTCTGGATTTTACACTTTTTTCAGATGGCCCTTTTGACCGGGGGGCAGTGAGACTTCATTGTAGTGCAGATTTCCTTTGCAAGCTTGCTTGGTTGGCCAAAAAGGGCGTATGCGTTTTTCCCTGAATATATTCAGGAAAAAACGCATACGCCCTTTTTGGCCAAGTGTATCATTGTGGACGTTCTGCCTCTTTTCCTATGCTTTACATGCAATTCCAGTCTACCTCCTGAAATCGGTTTCCTGCAATTCTGCCCCGCTTTCAACTCCTCTTGGCAGCCTTACTTCAATATATTTTTGGAAGATAGCTGTCATTTATAACTCTGCAGGTTTGTGAATTACAGTGCCCCTGAGCTCCTTTCTTCAACTCGCTTTCTTGTGAGCTGGCCGCAACACCGCAGGATTGCTTCAGGCCCTAATCTGGTTCCGGCACGGCAACCTGAGCCTTTGGTTAATTCCTCTTCCTGGTGGGAAATGAGAGTTAAATTTGCCCGTCCGGACACCTCCACTTAGTCTCTCATTGGTTCTCCCTATTCCTGTTCATTTTCCACAGAAATTGCAAACTGGGCCAAACAGGAGGTTAAAGGCACTGACTCTCCAAGTGGGGAGAGTGTTAGTAAAGCGTCTGGAATGTTGCACCCGAGTACCAGGGGACGAAAACTGAGACACATTTGAACACGTTTCCCGATCACACGGTGGATCATACTCTGGGTTCCACATGCATATTTTAGCTGAAGGAAGAATCCATTAAACCTGGAGAGTTGAGACCCATGGAATGGGTACCATGCAATATGACTTCAAAGGGTCTGCATTTGCTCACCGAACCTCAGCAATCCCATCACTGCTGCGTTTATGCCGCTGTACACACGCTTGATTCTCTTTTGGAGACATATAAATCCATAGGTTTTAAGATACTTACTAGTCAGGTATATTCTTAGGCGTTTAATATGGAGTGTTGAGTCCACTTCGTTGAGCAAGGAGTAGCTCTTGTCTATTACATATTTGGCTTATGGAACGGTATCTGTGCTAATTTCAATCTCTGGTTTTATGCAGCACCCCAACTCACCCGTCCCCTTAAGCAAGCATAAGTTGGTTTTCTACATTTGACACCCTGTTCTGTTTTGTAATTCAGTTCTTGTGTAGCCAAGTTTACATTCCGTGTATTAGTGATATCTTATGATGTTTCTTTTTCTGTGTGACTAATTTCACTTAGAATCATCGTACCTGAATCCACTCATTATGCTGCTACGGGCCTGTTGACATAGATTTCATTGCTGAGTGATATTGCATTGTACGTAAGTACCACAATTTCTTTATCCATTTTTCGCTTTCTGTGATATTGAACTTGTACCGTAAACGAGGTTCTTGTAAACAGAGCCGTCCCAAACTTTGGGGTGGCTGTGTCTTTTTGATTTTAATTTCCCTAAGCTATAGGACCATAAGTGGAAGTGCCCTAGGCTCTGTTGCTTTGTTTTTTGGATGTTTCAGGAAACACCATACACTTCTCCAGAGTGGCTGCTGGCAATTTACATCCCGCCCATCAGCAAAACTAGGCTCCCAGTTCTCCATGGCCTGTCCTGCCTTTCTGGATTTTACACTTTTTTCAGATGGCCCTTTTGACCGGGGGGCAGTGAGACTTCATTGTAGTGCAGATTTCCTTTGCAAACTTGCTTGGTTGACCAAAAAGGGCGTATGCGTTTTTTCCTGAATATATTCAGGAAAAAACGCATACGCCCTTTTTGGCCAAGTGCATCATTGTGGACGTTCTGCCTCTTTTCCTATGCTTTACATGCAATTCCAGTCTACCTCCTGAAATCGGTTTCCTGCAATTCTGCCCCCCTTTCAACTCCTCTTGGCAGCCTTACTTCAATATATTTTTGGAAGATAGCTGTCCTTTATAACTCTGCAGGTTTGTGAATTACAGTGCCCCTGAGCTCCTTTCTTCAACTCGCTTTCTTGTGAGCTGGCCGCAACACCGCAGGATTGCTTCTGGTCCTAGTGTGGTTCCGGCATGGCACGCTGAGCCTTTGGTTAATTCCTCTTCCTGGTGGGAAATGAGAGTTAAATTTGCCCGTCTGGACACCTCCACCTAGTCTCTCATTGGTTCTCCCTATTCCTGTTCATTTTCCACAGAAATTGCAAACTGAGCCAAACTGGAGGTTAAAGGCACTGACTCTCCAAGTGGGGAGAGTGTTAGTAAAGCGTCTGGAATGTTGCACCCGAGTACCAGGAAACGAAAATTGAGACACATTTGAACACGTTTTCCGATCACACGGTGGATCATACTCTGGGTTCCACATGCATGTTTTAGCTGAAGGAAGAATTCCTTAAACAGGGAGAGTTGAGACCCATGGAATGGGTACCATGCAATATGATTTCAAAGGGTCTGCATTTGCTCACCGAACCTCAGCAATCCTATCACTGCTGCGTTTATGCCGCTGTACACACGCTTGATTCTCTTTCGGAGACATATAAATCTATAGGTTTTAAGATTCTTACTAGTCAGGTAGGTTCTTACTAGTCAGGTATATTCCTAGGCGTTTAATATGGGGTGTTGAGTCCACTTCGTTGAGCAAGGAGTACCTTTTGTCTATTATATTTTTAGCTTATGGAATGGTATCTGTGCCAATTTTAATCTCTGGTTTCATGCAGCACCCCATATCGGCTTTCCCCTTAAGCAAGCATAAGTTGGTTTTCTACATTTTTGACCCTGTTCTGTTTTGTAATTCAGTTCCTGTGTAGCCAAGTTTACATTCCGTGTAGTAGTGATATCTTATGATGTTTCTTTTTCTGTGTGACTAATTTCACTTAGAATCATCGTGCCTGAATCCACTCATTATGCTGCTCCTGGCCTGATGACATAGATTTCATTGCTGAGTGATATTGCATTGTACGTAAGTACCACAATTTCTTTATCCATTTTTCGCTTTCTGTGATATTCAACTTGTACCGTAAACGAGGTTCTTGTAAACAGAGCCGTCCCAAACTTTGGGGTGGCTGTGTCTTTTTGATTTTAATTTCCCTAAGCTATAGGACCATAAGTGGAAGTGCCCTAGGCTCTGTTGCTTTGTTTTTTGGATGTTTCAGGAAACACCATACACTTCTCCAGAGTGGCTGTTGGCAATTTACATCCCGCCCATCAGCATAACTAGGCTCCCAGTTCTCCATGGCCTGTCCTGCCTTTCTGGATTTTACACTTTTTTCAGATGGCCCTTTTGACCGGGGGGCAGTGAGACTTCATTGTAGTGCAGATTTCCTTTGCAAGCTTGCTTGGTTGGCCAAAAAGGGCGTATGCGTTTTTTCCTGAATATATTCAGGAAAAACGCATACGCCCTTTTTGGCCAAGTGCATCATTGTGGACGTTCTGCCTCTTTTCCTATGCTTTACATGCAATTCCAGTCTACCTCCTGAAATCGGTTTCCTGCAATTCTGCCCTGCTTTCAACTCCTCTTGGCATCCTAATTCAATATATTTTTGGAAGATAGCTGTCATTTATAACTCTGCAGGTTTGTGAATTACAGTGCCCCTGAGCTCCTTTCTTCAACT
This sequence comes from Leucopleurus acutus, assembly GCF_964270905.1. Lineage (NCBI taxonomy): Eukaryota > Metazoa > Chordata > Mammalia > Artiodactyla > Delphinidae > Leucopleurus > Leucopleurus acutus. The sequence continues at coordinate 81,719 of NW_028139180.1, forward strand.
CGCTTTCTTGTGAGCTGGCCGCAACACCGCAGGATTGCTTCAGGCCCTAGTTTGGTTCCGGCACGGCATGCTGAGCCTTTGGTTAATTCCTCTTCCTGGTGGGAAATGAGAGTTAAATTTGCCCGTCCGGACACCTCCACCTAGTCTCTCATTGGTTCTCCCTATTCCTGTTCATTTTCCACAGAAATTGCAAACTGGGCCAAACAGGAGGTTAAAGGCACTGACTCTCCAAGTGGGGAGAGTGTTAGTAAAGCGTCTGGAATGTTGCACCCGAGTACCAGGGGACGAAAACTGAGACACATTTGAACACGTTTCCCGATCACACGGTGGATCATACTCTGGGTTCCACATGCATGTTTTAGCTGAAGGAAGAATCCATTAAACCTGGAGAGTTGAGACCCATGGAATGGGTACCATGCAATATGACTTCAAAGGGTCTGCATTTGCTCACCGAACCTCAGCAATCCTATCACTGCTGCGTGTATGCCGCTGTACACACGCTTGATTCTCTTTCGGAGACATATAAATCCATAGGTTTTAAGATACTTACTAGTCAGGTATATTCTTAGGCGTTTAATATGGAGTGTTGAGTCCACTTCGTTGAGCAAGGAGTAGCTCTTGTCTATTACATATTTGGCTTATGGAACGGTATCTGTGCTAATTTCAATCTCTGGTTTTATGCAGCACCCCAACTCACCCGTCCCCTTAAGCAAGCATAAGTTGGTTTTCTACATTTTTGACCCTGTTCTGTTTTGTAATTCAGTTCCTGTGTAGCCAAGTTTACATTCCGTGTAGTAGTGATATCTTATGATGTTTCTTTTTCTGTGTGACTAATTTCACTTAGAATCATCGTACCTGAATCCACTCATTATGCTGCTCCGGGCCTGATGACATAGATTTCATTTCTGAGTGATATTGCATTGTACGTAAGTACCACAACTTCTTTATCCATTTTTTGCTTTTTGCGATATTTAACTTGTACCGTAAACGAGGTTCTTGTAAACAGAGCCATCCCAAACTTTGGGGTGGCTGTGTCTTTTTGATTTTAATTTCCCTAAGCTATAGGACCATAAGTGGAAGTGCCCTAGGCTCTGTTGCTTAGTTTTTTGGATGTTTCAGGAAACACCATACACTTCTCCAGAGTGGCTGTTGGCCATTTACATCTCGCCCATCAGCATAACAAGGCTCCCAGTTCTCCATGGCCTGTCCTGCCTTTCTGGATTTTACACTTTTTTCAGAAGGCCCTTTGACCGGGGGGCAGTGAGACTTCATTGTAGTGCAGATTTCCTTTGCGAGCTTGCTTGGTTGGCCAGAAAGGGCGTATGCGTTTCTTCCTGAATATATTCAGGAAAGAACGCATACGCCCTTTTTGGCCAAGTGCATCATTGTCGACGTTCTGAGTCTTTTCATATGTTTTCAGTGCAATTCCAGTCTACCTCCTGAAATCGGTTTCCTGCAGTTCTGCCTTGCTCTCAGTTCCTCTTCATAGCCTTACCTCAATATACGTTTGGAAAATAGTTGGCCTTTATAACTCTGCAGGTTTTTCAATTGCAGTGGCCCTTAGCTCCATTTTTCAGCTCTTATTTTTGTGATCTTGCCTCATATCCACAGGATTTCTTCAGGCCCTATTCTTCTTCTGGGGCGCCTTGCTCTGCCTTTGGTTAATTCTTCTTCCTGATGTGAAATTAGAGTGACATGTGCCCATTGAAACCGCTACAGCTATTTTCTCACTGGTTCCCCCTATTCCCATTCATCCTCCGCACTAACTGCAGACTGTGCGATACCGGAACTTAAAGGCATTGACTCTCCATGTGGAGATGTTGTTAGTAAAGTGGCTGGAATGTTGATCCGGAGCCCCAGGAGAGGAAAATGAGGTGCATTTTAGAAACCTTTCCCGATCATATGGTATACCATCTGCTGGATTTCCCATGCATGGTTTAGCTGTAGGAAGATTCCCTTCAACTTGGAGTGTTGGGACCCTTGGAATAAGTAGCATGAAGTATTGCATTAAACTTTCGGCAGTTGCTCACCAAAGCTCTCCAATCCTTTCAGCCCCAAGTGTCCAGCCTTATGTCTTATCCAGCTGTGGGTTTATATGTGGTCATTCCAGGTTGCATCACAGCCCCTGAGCGAATTTTGTAAGAATTTTTCTCTCTTTCATTGTTTCTGCGTTTTGGTTTTAAAATTTATTTCTATAATGGGGTTTAGCTCATTTTCACTGCTGTGTTTGTGCCGCTCTGCGCACACTTGATTCCCTTATGGAGATATATCAATACATGGGTTTTAAGATTCTTATTACTCAGATATATTTCTCTGTGGTGTATAGGGTGTGTTGAGGCCAGTTCATTGAGCAAGGTGTAGATCTTGTCTGATACCTATTTGGTTTATTGAACGGTATCTGTGCTAATTTCAAACTCTGGTTTTATGCATCACCCCACCTCTCCTTTCCCCTTAAGCTGACATAAGTGTGTTTTCTAAATGTGAGACACTGTTCTGTTTTGTCATTCATTTTTTGTGCAGCCATATTTATCCTCCCTCTATAAGTGATATCTTATGATATGTTTCTTTTTCTGTTTGACTTATTTCAAGTAGTATTATCGGACCTCAATCCACTCTTTATCCTTCTACTAGCCTTATTACATTGATTTCATGGTGAAGAGATATTCCATTGTACATAAGTACCACATTTTCTTTATCCATTGTTCTCTTTCCTGGGATATTTAAGGTGTACTGAAGTTGAGGTTCTTGTAAACAGAGTAGCCCTAAACTGTGGTGTGCTTGTGTCTTGTTGATTTTTAGACTTCCCTAGATATACTCCCGTGATTGGAAGTGCCCTATGCTCTGTCGCTCTGTTTTTTAGATGATTTAGGAACCACCATACACTTCTCCAGAGTGGCTCTCGGCAGTTCACACACTGTCCATCAGCGTATAAAGGCTCCCTGTTCTCCATGGCCTGTCCTGCATTTCTGGTTTTTACAATTTTTTTGGATGGCCCTTTTGACCGGTGGGAAATGAGACTTCTTTGTTGTGCACATTTGCATTGCTTGCTTGCTTGGTTGCCCATAAAGTGCGTATGCGTTTTTTCCTGGATATATTCAGGAAATAACACATACTCCCTTTTGGGCCAACTGCATCATTGTCGAAATTCTGCCGCTTTTCATGTGCTTTAAAGGCGAGTCCAATCTATCTCTTGAAATCTGTTTCTTGCAATTCTGTCTTGCATTCAGATCCTCTTCTTTGCCTTACCTCAACATATTTTTGGACGTTAGTTTTCATTTATAACTCTGCAGGTTTGTGAATTGCAGTGACCCTGAGCTCCATTTTTTAAGTTGCTCTTTTGTGAGCTGGCCTCAAAACTGCAGGATTGCTTCAGGCCCTATTTTGGCTCCGGCGAGGCGGGCTGAGCCTTTTTTTAATTCTTATTCTTAATGGGAAATTAGAGTGACATGTGCCCGTCCAAACCCCTACAACTATTCTCTCATTGTTTCCCCCTGTTCCCGTTCATCCTCCTCACAATTTGCAAAATGTGTGAAACAGAAGTTTAAATGTGCTGATTCTCTAAGTGGGGAGATTCTAAGTAACGTGGCTGGAATGATGAACAGGAGCACCAGGAGAGGATAAATGAAGTGCATTTTAGACACATCTCCCGATCACATGGTGTACAGTCCTCTGGGTTTTCCATGCATGTTTTAGCTGTAGGAAGATTCCTTGAACCTGCAGGTTTGGGACCCATTGAATGGGTACCAGGTAGTATTACTTTAAAGGGTGTGCATTTCCTCACCCAACCCCACATTTCTCTTAGTGCGAACAGTTTCCAGCCTTATGTCTCATCCTGCTGTGGGTCTAGATGTGTTCAATCCATGTTGCATCACCGTCCCTGAGGAAAAGTTGTAAGAGGTTTTCTCTGTCTCTCTGTCGTTTATTTTTTTCAATTTATTACTATGTTGTTTACAGCTGATTTTCAAAGCTCTGTTTCTTGCTGCTGTACATCTACTTGATTCACGTACAGAGAGACATCAATAATTTCTTTTTCAGATTCTTACCAGTCATAGATATTCTTTTCCGGTGACTTGAGTGTGCTGAGTGCAGTTCTTTTAGTTACCGTGTAGGCCTTGTTGATTATCAGTTTGGTATTTGGAATGGTATCTTTGCTAATTTCAACCTCCTGGATGATGCCTCACCCCTCCCCACCTTTCCCGTTTAGCAGCCTTACACGTGTTTTCTACATATTTATGTCACTTAGAATGATCATACGTAACTCCTCCGGAGTTGTTACAACTGGCCATATTTCATTGATTTCCAGGCTGAGTAATATTCCACTCTACATAAGTACCACATCTCTATCCATTTTTTCCCTCCAGAGACATTTAAGTTATATCCTAGTCGAGGATCTTTTAAACAGAGAGGCAGTAAACATTGGGGTGCCTGTGTCCTCTCGATTTTTGTTTTTCCCAAGATATACGCCCATGAGTGCAAGTGCCCTATGCTCTGTAGCTCATTTTTTAGATGCTTTAGTAAACACAATACAGTTCTCCAGAATGGCCGTTGGCAATATACATTTCCACTATAAGCCTCACAGGGCTCCCTCCTCTCCTTGCCCTGTCCTGCATTTCTGGCGTTTACACTTTATGAGGATGGCTCTTCTGACTGATGCGAAGTGATATCTTTTGTAGTATTGATTTCCAGTGCCCACCTGTTTGGTTGGCTAAAAAAGTGTATGCCCTTTTCTTGAATATATACAGAAAAAAACGCATACAGCCTTTTTGGCCAACTGCAATGTCGGCAATGTTCAGCCCCTTTTCTTGTGCTTAATGGCGAGTCCTTTCTACCTCCTCAAATCCCTTTCCTGCCATTCTCCCTTGCTTGCCAATCCTTTTCTCTGACTTTCCTCAAGACATTTTTCAGTGATAGATATTTTCAACTCTGCAGTTTCGTGAATTTTACTGCCCCTGAGTTCCATTGTTCAACTTGTGTTTATGGGAACTGGCCACAAAGCAGTGGGATTTCCTCAAGCCCTATACTGTTTCCATGGGCAACCCTAGCCTTTGGTCATTTCATCTTCCTGATTGGAAATTAGAGTGACATGTGCCTGTCTGAACACCTAGGACTTGTCTCTCATTGTTCCTCATCCTTCCGCTTCATCCTCTGGACAAATTCCAAACTGTACGCAACAGGATGTTGACAGTGTTGACATCTCCAAGTGGGGAGACTGTTAGTAAAGACGCTGGAGGGGTGAACCCGAGCACCAGGAGATGAGGAGATGAGATGCCTTTTCCAAACTCTTCCCGATCAGACGGTATACCATCCTCTGGATGTGACAGACATGTTTTAGCAGTAGGAAGAGTCCCATTCATGTAAGGAGAACACCAGGGCTTTTTCAAAATCAGTGTCTCCCCGAAACCCAAACTGGGGAGTTTTTTAAGCTACGGCTACACATATGTTCATTAAGGGCCTTGGGAAGTAGGCAGAGTCCAAACTTTAGATGACTGAAGTCTTCAGGGTCAGAAGCACTCACCACCGGCTTCCCTTAGGTTACACTTTAACTGTCATTGATAGATGATGTCAATAAAAATATCTATTCTTTTTCCGATTATTTCCCCTTATAGGTTATTGCACAATATTGAGTGTAGTTCCCTGTGCTATACAGTAGTTCCTTGTTGATGATCTATTTTATACATAGCAGTGTGTATGTGTTAATTCCAAACTGTTAATTTATCCCTCCTCCCACCTTTCCCCTTTGGTAATAATAAATTATAAGATTTTATACTTCTCAGAAATGGGGGAGCTGAAAGAGAGGTATCATTTTCAATGGAAAAGCATTTAAAACAAGATTGAAGCTTTAACCAAGATTATTAGATGTACATCCTTGGAAAGAAATCACTTCATTTCTCTAATATTGACCTGACAAATAGGACAAACCTTCTCACTGAACTTGCTTATAATAAAGTGATGGAAATATCAAATGGAAGTGTTAGAAACATCTTATTTTACCCGAGCCTTATAAACTGTTCTATGTTAACTACAGTTTGGCTCACACATCTGTTCATTGAAGTTACAATAGTCTCAATTTCTGTTACTGATCCTCCAGAGTGGACCCCAACAAGGGTCCCCCTGCCCAGTGTCATTGGGGCCAACAGATCGAGACTGAGTTTGGTTCCCAAGCAAAGGAAACTTTATATTTTCATCAGAGAATGGAGAGGTGAGAGCATGCACTACCCCGTGGGCTGTGGGCTGGGCTGCTGTGTAGAGATCCTGTCAGAGTCAGTGGGAGGGAGGGGGCGGAGCTCTCAAGGGCCGGGTTGGCTGCAGCTCAGGCTCTATATCTCGGAGTCTGCACTGGGCCCCAGGAGCTGAGGTGTCGACCCAGCCATTCTGCACCAGGAAATCTGGTCTGAAGTGCCGGGTGTGGAACCTCTGCATGCGGGACCCTAGGAGCACGTGAAATTAGACAAAGCACAAAGGATAAAAAAGGTCAGACTTGACTTTATTGCCCAGATTCTATTTTTATCTCCCAGGGATTTTTAATGGGCTTTGCTGGGGACAAACCCCTCCTCTGCCTTTTGTCCCATTCCTCATTCTTGGAGTGCTGAGGGTGCAGACCCTTCTTCTGTAACTGCTGAGTGCTGAGTTGGGAGCCCTCATACCAGGGGACGAGGGTCAGAACTTCTCCCCAGCAGCCTCCAGGTGACGTTGATTGGCCCCAGGACCCCTGCCTCCCTGCTCGTCCGCCTGAGCACCAGCATTGGAAGTGTTATAGATTCTAATGACCTTTAAGGGTCCAGGAAAGAGATGTGCAGAGACGCTGTGGGGGCCGGTTTCACCCCGCCCCACATTTGTTCGGCCACCTTAGGCTGACCGTTTCTGCCAGCCTAGATGCTCTGACCAGTAGTCTGCTCTTTCTTCAATTAGGCCCCTGAATTAACATAAAATCAGCACCAGGTGTCAGAGCCCTGCCCGCTCAACTCCCAGACAGTCCAGGGTCAGTGGTGATCAAGGACCATGATGGCCACTGAGTCAACAGCCTTTTGAAGTAAACAGGAGTCCAGCCGGTCTTATTGGCCACCATCATCACGGTGTCTGTAGGCTTTTCTATGGTGACAGTGTGATATACGGTTCCCCCGCCAAGATTATTAGCTCCCCTCCGGGTGCAGGAAGTCCTGCAAGCAGTAGTCTACTCCTTCGGGACACACTATTGTTGTTTTATGAGAGAAACTCCAGGTCAAGTGATGTTCACATGAGTCGTCATGGTGCCCTGTTGCCTCCGGTTATCTCTCTGGATGTTGGAGTTGGAGGGCCTCCTCACTCGAGGTCGGTGTGCCCACGGAGCGAACCCTGCAACTTCAGGGCATGGTTGGTGATTAGGATCACCACGTGGGGTCCTTTTCCCTTAGGAGGGAGGTGGCCTTTTGGGCTGCTGATTTCCAGGTTTTTAGATACCGCCAGTATCTTGGCCAGATGTGGCAGTGGGCCAAGCCCCTTGGTGACTGTAGTTTATCCTACCTGGATGGCATTCTTGCGTTGTTCCATTTCAAGTGGTCCCAGTTTTTGCACTAATTCTCCAATGGCGATTCACCTTTCACCGGGAATGGAAAGGTCAAAGGGTTTAGCTCAATTAGGGAGTTCCAGGGCAAGGGTCTGAATTGACTGCTCTTTCCATTCTTGAAAGGCCACTTCTGGATTCTGTTCAAAAGGATCATCATCTTTTCCTTTCAGTGTTTCATATAGAGGCCCAGCTAGTAGACTGTAGTTAGGGATCCAGAAGCAGCAAACCCTGGCCTCCCCAGGAACCCCTAAGCTGTCTTCTAGTTTTAGAAAGGGGTAAGGCTGCAAATGGTTTCTTCCCTTTCCTGGGATGGGCTTCTCTGACCTTGTGTGAGAATGAAGCCCAGGCAGGTCACCGCAGTCTGTGATATTTGAGCTTTTTCTTGGACAACTTCTATCCTTTATTGGCTTGGTAGTTCAGAGGCCTCCTTAGTAGGGCTGGCGATCAGAATGTCGTCTGCATATTGAAGGAGGGTTTCCTTTTCCAGAGGTAGAACTTTTCGGTCGTTAGCTAAGCTTTCCCCAAAGATGGTGTGGGAATTTTTGAACCCTTGGGGCAAGACGGCCCGGAAGTATTGTTTTAGTTGTATGTTGAGTCCTGCCACTCACAAGCCAAAATTTCTTGTGACTCTGGGACTAATGGAATACAAAAGAAGGCATCATTGAAGACTAATACAGAATACCATGTCCTGGTGGTTGGTAGAATGACCAGCAGGGTGTAGGAATCAGGAGCAACTGGAGGTATACCCTCGGTGGCTTCACTGACTGTCCTGACATCCTTTACCAGGTCCCCAGCAGCCCATGGGGCTCTCGTGGTCAGGCCAATCCCAGGATATGGAGCTCTCCTGGGCAGGTACCCCACCCCCAACCCAGCCCACGGGGCTCTCATGGTCAGGCCCCTCCCAGGATACAGAGCTACCCTTGCAGGTACCGTGGCAGGGCTGGGCACACAGGAACCGTGCACATAGCCCTCATTGAAGAGCACCCCCAGCTCACCTGTCGCTCAGAGCTGACACAGAGCACCTCAGAGCAGGACTTGAACTAACAAACAGCAGCTCCGACAGGTCTGTGACCCTGGGCATCACTCTGTGTGGCCTCCCTCCACCTGGTCTTCCAGAGACTTCCACTGCACCCAGGGCACCAGGCCTCTGTCTCCAACCACCACCCACCCCTCCTCTCCCTGACTCCTGGGTTCCTCTCATTAGGAGAGGGTTTTCTTGAAGTTGTCTCCCACTCATGGGCCAGATAAAATGATTAGAAAACAAGCCAAAGCTGCAGCCCCTTGTCTATCCTGACTCTCAGGAGCCCACACCTGTTCCTTGGACCTGGCCGGTTCAGCAAGTTCCATTTTCTGCAACTGTGAGCCCCTGAGGGGTGATGATTGGCTACCTGGGCAGCCTTACCATGCTGGCCAGCCCTCCCCAGGTGTGCCTGGGTTGAGATCAATATAAATACCACTCCAGGCAGCAAAAGCCCCTGCAGCTGTGCCTGACGCCATTTTCTCTGCCCTGTCAGCAGTCTCGGGGCTGGGCTGGTGGGAGGGAGTGAGAGGCCACGGCTTTGTGGGTGGCCCAGTGTGAGTGGGGCTCTGCTGGACTTTCTGCAGCAGATGCCAGGCTGCCACCTGCTAAAGAAGAGGATGTGTCACCCATACCTGCTGCTGGAATTTCTCCCTGGGCAGAGGTGAGGAAGGAAAAAAGCAGTGGGGGCAGGGACAGGACGGGTATCTCAGGCAGGGAAATGGAAATCTTCCAGAAGAGCACCCAGGGCCAGGACCATCCTGGCTGGCCTGCAGGCACCAAGTCAGCTGGCATGCTGTCACTCGTGTGGCTCCATGGCCCTTCCTCTAGGCTTTCAAGTCCTTGTATATATTCAGGTGTTTTACCTGGGAAGGGTGGGAACAGTTCAGCAGCAAGTGGCCTGGGGCTCAGCTCACGTTTACTCACAGATGCCTCGGCACGGTGCCCCAGCTTTGCAATGAGGACGCTTGTTGTGTGGGGGCTGCTGGCTGAATGGGAGACGATTCCCCACCACTGACCAACTTCAGAATTGTTTACAACTGGAGCAAGTGCCCTGATACGGTTTTCCTCTGAGTAACTGGTGGGTTCTGTTTTTTTTTTTTTCTCTTTTTCGTTTTTGGTTCAAGGTAGATTTTATTCCTCTTTTTTGTATTTACAGATATAAGCATGGAAATAATTTATTCATATAAATACATGTATGTGAAGGGAATAATTGTTTTTTCTGTTTTATTTTTTAAATTTTATTTCTTTTTAATTTTGAATTTTATTTTATATTTTTATACAGCAGGTTCTCATTGGTTATCTATTTTATACATATAAATGTTTACATGCCAATCCCAATCTCTCAACTCCTCCCACCACCACCCCTCCAAGAGCTTTCCCCCCTTGTTGTCCATACGATTGTTGTCTACATCTGTTGCTCTATTTATGCCTTGCAAAACGGTTAATCTGTACAGTTTTTCTAGGTTCCACATATATGCATGAATATACAAGATTTGTTTTTCTCTTTCTGACTTACTTCACTCTGTAGGACAGTCTCTAGATCCATCGACGTCTCTACAAATGACCCAATTTCATTCCTTTCATGGCTTAGTAATATTCCATTTTATATATGTACCACAGCTTTATGCATTCGTCTGTCTGTGGGCATTTAGGTTGCTTCCATTACCTCGATATTGTAAATAGTGATGCAATGAACATTGCGGTGAATGTCTCTTTTTGATTTATGGTTTTGTCTGAGTATATGTCCAGTCCTGGGATTGCTGTATCATATGGTAATTCTATTATTAGTTTCTTAAGAAACTCCATATTGTTCTCCATAGTGACTGTATCAATTTATATTCCCAACAATAGTGGAAGAGTGTTCCTTTTCTCCACACCCTTTCCAGCATTTGTTGTTTGTAGATTTTCAGATGATGCCCATTCTAACAGGTGTGAGGTGATACCTCATTGTTGAGTCCATTTCGTTGAGCAACGGGTAGGTCTTGTCTATTACATATTTGGCTTATGGAACGGTATCTGTGCTAATTTCAAACTCTGGTTTTATGCAGCACCCCAACTCACCTTTCCCCTTAAGCAAGCATAAGTTGGTTTTCTAAACTTGAGACCCTGTTCTGTTTTGTAATTCAGTTCATGTGTAGCCAAGTTTACATTCCGTGCATTAGTGATACCTTATGATGTTTCTTTTTCTGTGTGACTTATTTCACTTAGAATCATCATGCCTCAATCCACTCATTATGCTGGTACAGGCCTGGTGACACAGATTTCATTGCTGAGTGGTATTCTGTTGTACATAAGTACCGCAACTTCTTTATCAATTATTTGTTCTCTGGGATATTTAACTTGTACTGTAGAAGAGGCTCCTGTAAACAGAGCCGTTGTAAATTTTGGGGTGGCTGTGTCTTTTTGATTTTAATTTCCCTAAGCTATAGGACCATAAGTGGAAATGCCCTAGATTCTGTTGCTTTGTTTTTCAGATGTATCAGGAAACACCATACACTTCTCCAGAGTGGCTGTTGGCAATGTACATCCCGCCCATAAGCATAACAAGGCTCCTTTTTCCCCATGGCCTGTCTTGCCTTTCTGGATTTTACACTTTTCTCAGTGGCCCTTTAGACCGGGGGGAAGTGACACTTCATAGTAGTTCGGATTTCCATTGCAAGCTTGCTTGGTTTGCCAAAAAGGGCGTATGTGTTTTTTCCTGAATATATTCAGGAACAAACTCATACGCCCTTTGTTGCCAAGTGCATCATTGTCGATGTTCTGCCTCTTTTCCTATGCTTTAAATGCAAATCCAGTCTACCTCCTGAAATCGGTTTCCTGCAATTCTGCCCCGCTTTCAAGTCCTCTTCGCAGCCTTACTTCAATATATTTTTGGACGTTATCTGTCATTTATAACTCTGCAGGTTTGTGAATTACAGGGCCCCTGAGCTCCTTTCTTCAACTCGCTTTCTTGTGAGCTGGCCGCAAACCCGCAAGACTGCTTCAGGCCCTAATCTGCTTCTGGCAGGGCACGCTGAGCCTTTGGTTAATTCCTCTTCCTGGTGGGAAATGAGTGTTAAATATGCCCGTCCAGACACCTACCTCACTCTCAACCCCTTGGTGATGTGGGTCCTCTGGTTTGTGGCCACTTTTGCTGGGTTCCTCACCTTTCAATGATGTGGCCCCACTAGTGTGAGGACACTCCTGCTTGGTTCTCATCCACGTGGTTATGTGGACCCCCTGGTGAGAGTCTGTTCCTGGCTTTGTTCCTCACCCACCTGTGAGGGAGACCCTCTGCTGATAGGTCACTCCTGCATGGCTGGCACACATTGCCTTGGTGAAGTCAGCCGTGTGGTGGCAGTTGGAGCGTGCTGGGAATCTCTTCCCCCGGTGATGAGGGTCCTCTTGCGTCAGGCCCTAACTGCTGGGCTCACCAACTTTTCTTAGGGAGCCCAGTGATGCTTTGGCACTCCTCTTAGGATCCCATCTCCATGGGGATGTGGGCCTTCTGCTCTGAGGTCCCAACGGCTGGGTTGTTCACATTTTCATGATGTGGGCTCTCTGGTGTTAGTTCACAGAAGCCTGGATCCCATAGCCTCTGTGCTCTTGGCTGCCTGCTGGGAGGTTCCAACTGCTGGATTCCTCACTTTTTTAATTTTTTGGGCCCTCTGTTGTGAGGATCCTCCTGCCTGCCTCACTCCCAGCCCCTTCGTGATGTGTGTCGTCTGGTTTGAGGCCACATGTGCTGGGTTCCTCACCTTTCGATGATGTGGGACCAATGGTCTTAGGAGACTCCTGCCTGGTTCACATCCCCTTGGTGATGTGGGCCCTCTGTTGAGAGTCTGATCCCGGCTGGGTTCCTCACCCATCTGTGAGGTAGGCCGTCTGATGTGAGGTCACTCTTGCCTGGCTTGCTCACCTCGCCTTGTGGACATGAGCCCTCTGGTGGCACTTGGAGCCTGCTGGGAGCCTCCTCTCCTCGGTGATGAGGGCCCTCTGGCATCAGGCCCTAACTGCTGGGCTCCCTACATTTTGTGATGTGCGCCCAGTGGTGCGAGGACACTCCAGCCAGGTTCCCATCCCCATTGGGGTGTGGGCCTTCTGCTCTGAGGTCCCAAAGCCTGGGTTGCTCACAGTTTCATGATGTGGGCTCTCTGCTGTGAGTTCACTCCGGCAAGGATCCCTTATCATCGGTGCTCTGAGCCGCCTGCTGGGAGGTTCCAACTGCTGGATTCCTCAACATTTTTATTCTATGTGCCCTCTGTTGTGAGGCTCCTCCTGCCTGCCTCACTGCCAGCCCCTTGGTGATGACTGTCCTATGGCTTGAGGCCACATGTGCTGCGTTCCTCACCTTTCGATGATGTGACCCCACTCGTGTGAGGACACTCCTGCCTGGTTCCCATCCCCTTGGTGAGGTGGGCCCTCTGGCGAGAGTCTAATCCTGGCTGGGTTCCTCAACGTTCTGTGAGGTAGGCCCTCTGCTGTGAGGTCACTCCTGCCTGGCTGGCACACGTCACCTTGGAGACGTGAGCCCTCTGGTGGCAGTTGGAGCGTGCAGGGCGCCTCCTCCTCTCGGTGATGACGGCCCTCTGGCGTCAGGCCCTAAATGGTGGGCTCCCCACATTTTCTGATGTGCGCCCAGTGGTGCGAGGACACTCCAGCCAGGTTCCCATTCCCATGGGGATGTGGTCCTTCTGCGCTGAGGTCTCAACTCCTGGGTTGCTCACAGTTTTGTGATGTGGGCCCTCTGCTGTGAGTTCACTGTGGCCTGGATCCCATAGCCTCGGTGTTCTGGGCCGCCTGCTGGAAGGTCTAAATGCTGGAATCCTCACGTTTTTTATATTATGTGCCCTGTGTTGTGAGGCTACTCCTGCCTGCCTCACTCCAAGGCCCTTGGTGATGTGGGTCCTCTGGTTTGAGGACACATGTGCTGGGTTCCTCACCTTAAGATGATGAGGCCCCACTGGTGTGAGGATAATCCTGACTGGGTCCCATCCCCTTTGTGATGTGGGCCCTCTGGTGAGAGTCTGATCCTGGCTGGGTTCCTCACCCATCTGTGAGGTGGGCCCTCTACTATCAGGTAACTCTTGCCTGGGTTGCTCACCTCGCCTTGTTGACATGAGCCCTCTGGTGGCAATTGGACCCTGCTGGGAGCCTCCTCAGCTCTGTGATGAGGGCCCTCTGACGTCAGGCCCTAACTGCTGGGCTCCCCAACTTTTCTTAGTGAGCCCAGTGTTGCTCAAGCACTCCTCTTAGGTTCCCATCCCCATGGGGATGTGGGCCTTCTGCTCTGAGGTTCCAACGGCTGGGTTGATCACAATTTCATGATGTGGGCTCTCTGGTGTTAGTTCACTGTGGCCTGGATCCCATAGCCTCTGTGGTCTTGGCTGCCTGCTGGGAGGTTCCAACTGCTCGATTCCTCAACTTTTGTATTCTATGGGTCCTGTGTTGTGATGCTCCTCCTGCCTGCCTCACTCGCAACCCCTTCGTGATGTGGGTCTTCTGGTTTGAGGCCACATGTGCTGGGTTAGGCAACTTTCAATGATGTGGCCCCACTGGTGTGAGGACACTCCTGCCTGGTTCCCATCCCCTTGGTGATGTGGGCCTTCTGGTGACAGTCTTATCCTGGCTGAGTTCCTCACTCTTCTGTGAGGTAGGCCCTCTGCTGTGAGGTCAATCCTGCCTGACTTGCACACATCACCTTGGCGACGTGGGCCCTCTGTTGGCACATGGAACCTGCTGGGAGCCTCCTGCCCTCGGTGATGATGGCCCTCTAGCATCAGGCTCTAACTGCTGGGCTCCCCACGTTTTCTGATGTGAGCCCAGTGATGCCAGGACACTCCTGTCAGGTTCCCATCCCCATGGGGATGTGGGCTTTCTGCTCTGAGGTCCCAATGCCTGGGTTGCTCACAGTTTCATGATGTGGGCTCTCTGGTGTTAGTTAACTCCTGCCTGCATCCCATAGCTTCTGTGCTCTCGGCCGCCTGCTGGGAGGTTCCAAATGCTGGATTCCTCACTTTTTTTATTCTTTGGGCCCTCTGTTTTTAGGCTACTCCTACCTGCCTCACTCCCATCCCCTTTGTGATGTATGTCCTCTGATATGAGGCCACATGTGCTGGGTTCCTCACCTTTCGATGATGTGGTCCCACTGGTGGGAGGACAGTCCTGACTGGTTCCCATCCCCTTGGTGTTGTGGGCCCTCTGGTGAGAGTCTCATCCTGCCTCGGTTCCTCACCCTTCTGTGAGATAGGCCCTCTGCTGTGAGGTCACTACTGCCTGGCTGGTGCATGCCACCTTGTAGACGTGGGCCCTCTGTTGGCAGTTGGAACCTGCTGGGAGTCTCCTCCCCTCAGTTATGAGGGCCCCCTGGCATCAGGCCCTAACTGCTGGGCTCCTAACATTTTCTGATATGTGCTAAGTGGTGCAAAGCCACTCCTGCCAGGTTCCCATCCCAATGGGGATGTGGGCCTTCTGTTCTGAGGTCCCAACAGCTGGGCTGCTCACAGGTTCATGATGTGGGCCCTCTGCTGTGAGTTCACTGCGGCCTGGATCCCATAGCCTCGGTGCTCTGGGCCACTTGCTGGGAGGTTCCAACTGCTGGATTCCTCAACTTTTATATTCTATGGACCCTGTGTTGTGAGGCCAGTCCTGCCAGCCTCATTCCGAACCCCTTGGTGATGTGGTTCCTCTGGTTTGAGGACACATGTGCTGGGATCCTCACCTTTCGATGATGTTGTCCCACTGGTGTGGGGACACTCCTGCCTGGTTCCCATCCCCTTGGTGATGTGGGCCCTCTGGTGAGAGTCTGATCCTGGCTGTGTTCCTCACCCTTCTGTGAGGTGGGCCCTCTGCTGTGAGGTCACTCCTGCCAGGCTGGCACACATCGCCTTGGCGACGTTGGCCCTCTGGTGGCAGCTGGAGCCTGCTGGGAGCCTCCTCCTCTCGGTGATGAGTGCCCTCTAGCGTCAGGCCCTAACTTCTGAGCACCCCACGTTTTCTGATGTGAGCCCAGTGATGCCAGGACACTCCTGTCATGTTCCCATCACCATGGGGATGTGGGCCTTCTGCTCTGAGGTCCCAATGTCTGGGTTGCTCACAGTTTCATGATGTGGGCTGTCTGGTGTTAGTTCACTCTGGCCTGGTTCCTCTAGCCTCTGTGCTCTGGGCCGCCTGCTGGGAGGTTCCAACTGCTGGATTCCTCACCTTTCTTATTTTTGGGCCCTCTGTTATGAGGCTCCTCCTGCCTGCCTCACTCCCAGCCCCTTGGTGATGGGTGTCCTATGGTTTGAAGCCACATGTTCTGGGTTCCTCACCTTTAGATGATGTGGCCCTACTCATGTGAGGACACTCCTGCCTGGTTCCAATCCATTTGGTGATGTGGGCCCTCTGGTGCGAGTCTGATCCTGACTGGGTTCGTCACACTTCTCTGAGGTGGACCCTCTGCTGTGAGGTCATTCGTGCCTGGTTGGCACACATCGCCTTGGCGACGTCAGCCCTCTGGTGGCAGTTGGAGCCTGCTGGGAGCCTCCTTCCCTTGGTGATGAGGGTCCTCTGGCGCCAGGCCCTAACTGCTGGTCGCCCAAAATTTTCTGATACGTTCTCAGTGGTGCGAGGACACTCCTACCAGAATTCCATCCCCATGGGGATGTGGGCCTCCTGCTCTGAGGTCCCAATGGCTGGGTTGCTCAGTTTCATGACATGGGCCCTCTTCTGTGAGTTCACTGTGGCCTGGATCCCATAGCCTCGGTGCTCTGGGCTGCCTGCTGGGAGGTTCCAACTGCTGGATTCCTCACTTTTTTATTCTATGTGCCCAGTGTTGTGAGGCTACTCCTGCCTGCCTCACTCCGAGGTCCTTGGTGATGTGGGTCCTCTGGTTTGAGGACACATGTGCTGAGTACCTCAGCTTTCGATGATGTGGCCCCACTGATGTGAAGACACTCCTGCCTGGTTCCCATCCCCTTGGTGATGTGGGCCCTCTGGTGAGAGTCTGATGTTGGCTGGGTTTCTCACCCTTCTGTGAGGTGGGACCTCTGCTGTGAGGTAACTCCTGCCTGGCATGCTAACGTTGCCTTGGCAATGTGAGCCCTCAGGTGGCAGTTGGAGCCTGCTGGGAATCTCCTCCCCTCAGTTATGAGAGCTCTGGATAAAACACATATGCCCTTTTTTGCCAAGTGCATTATTTTCCAAGTTCTGTCTCTTTTCCTATGCTTTAAGAGCTACTCCCGTGTACGTTTTGAAATCAATTTCCAGCAATTCTGCCCTGCATTCAAGTCCTCTTCGCAGCCTTACTTCAGCATAATTTTGGATGATAGCTGTCATTTATAACTCCGAAGGTTTCTGAATTACAGTGCCCCTGAGCTCCTTTCTTCAACTCGCTTTCTTGTGAGCTGGCCGCAACACCGCAGGATCTCCTCAGGCCCTAATTTAGTTCCAGCATGGCACGCGGAGCCTTTGGTTAATTCCTCTTCCTGGTGGGAAATGAGAGTTAAATTTGCCCGTCCGGACACCTCCACCTAGTCTCTCATTGGTTCTCCCTATTCCTGTTCATTTTCCACAGAAATTGCAAACTGGGCCAAACAGGAGGTTAAAGGCACTGACTCTCCAAGTGGGGAGAGTGTTAGTAAAGCGTCTGGAATGTTGCACCCGAGTACCAGGGGACGAAAACTGAGACACATTTGAACACGTTTTCCGATCACACGGTGGATCATACTCTGGGTTCCACATGCATGTTTTAGCTGAAGGAAGAATCCCTTAAACAGGGAGAGTTGAGACCCATGGAATGGGTACCATGCAATATGACTTCAAAGGGTCTGCATTTGCTCACCGAACCTCAGCAATCCTATCACTGCTGCGTTTATGCCGCTGTACACACGCTTGATTCTCTTTCGGAGACATATAAATCCATAGGTTTTAAGATTCTTACTAGTCAGGTAGATTCTTACTAGTCAGGTATATTCTTAGGCGTTTAATATGGGGTGTTGAGTCCACTTCGTTGAGCAAGGAGTAGCTCTTGTCTATTACATATTTGGCTTATGGAACGGTATCTGTGCTCATTTCAATCTCTGGTTTTATGCAGCACCCCAACTCACCCGTCCCCTTAAGCAAGCATAAGTTGGTTTTCTACATTTGACACCCTGTTCTGTTTTGTAATTCAGTTCTTGTGTAGCCAAGTTTACATTCCATGTATTAGTGATATCTTATGATGTTTCATTTTCTGTGTGACTAATTTCACTTAGAATCATCGTACCTGAATCCACTCATTATGCTGCTACGGGCCTGATGACATAGATTTCATTGCTGAGTGATATTGCATTGTACGTAAGTACCACAATTTCTTTATCCATTTTTCGCTTTCTGTGATATTGAACTTGTACCGTAAACGAGGTTCTTGTAAACAGAGCCGTCCCAAACTTTGGGGTGGCTGTGTCTTTTTGATTTTAATTTCCCTAAGCTATAGGACCATAAGTGGAAGTGCCCTAGGCTCTGTTGCTTTGTTTTTTGGATGTTTCAGGAAACACCATACACTTCTCCAGAGTGGCTGCTGGCAATTTACATCCCGCCCATCAGCATAACAAGGCTCCCAGTTCTCAATGGCCTGTCCTGCCTTTCTGGATTTTACACTTTTTTCAGATGGCCCTTTTGACCGGGGGGCAGTGAGACTTCATTGTAGTGCAGATTTCCTTTGCAAGCTTGCTTGGTTGGCCAGAAAGGGCGTATGCGTTTTTTCCTGAATATATTCAGGAAAAAACGCATACGCCCTTTTTGGCCAAGTGCATCATTGTGGACGTTCTGCCTCTTTTCCTATGCTTTACATGCAATTCCAGTCTACCTCCTGAAATCGGTTTCCTGCAATTCTGCCCCCCTTTCAACTCCTCTTGGCAGCCTTACTTCAATATATTTTTGGAAGATAGCTGTCCTTTATAACTCTGCAGGTTTGTGAATTACAGTGCCCCTGAGCTCCTTTCTTCAACTCGCTTTCTTGTGAGCTGGCCGCAACACCGCAGGATTGCTTCTGGTCCTAGTGTGGTTCCGGCATGGCACGCTGAGCCTTTGGTTAATTCCTCTTCCTGGTGGGAAATGAGAGTTAAATTTGCCCGTCTGGACACCTCCACCTAGTCTCTCATTGGTTCTCCCTATTCCTGTTCATTTTCCACAGAAATTGCAAACTGGGCCAAACAGGAGGTTAAAGGCACTGACTCTCCAAGTGGGGAGAGTGTTAGTAAAGCGTCTGGAATGTTGCACCCGAGTACCAGGAAACGAAAATTGAGACACATTTGAACACGTTTTCCGATCACACGGTGGATCATACTCTGGGTTCCACATGCATGTTTTAGCTGAAGGAAGAATCCCTTAAACAGGGAGAGTTGAGACCCATGGAATGGGTACCATGCAATATGATTTCAAAGGGTCTGCATTTGCTCACCGAACCTCAGCAATCCTATCACTGCTGCGTTTATGCTGCTGTACACACGCTTGATTCTCTTACGGAGACATATAAATCCATAGGTTTTAAGATTCTTACTAGTCAGATATATTCTTAGGTGTTTAATATGGGGTGTTGAGTCCACTTCGTTGAGCAAGGAGTAGCTCTTGTCTATTACATATTTGGCTTATGGAACGGTATCTGTGCTCATTTCAATCTCTGGTTTTATGCAGCACCCCAACTCACCCGTCCCCTTAAGCAAGCATAAGTTGGTTTTCTACATTTGACACCCTGTTCTGTTTTGTAATTCAGTTCTTGTGTAGCCAAGTTTACATTCCGTGTATTAGTGATATCTTATGATGTTTCTTTTTCTGTGTGACTAATTTCACTTAGAATCATCGTACCTGAATCCACTCATTATGCTGCTACGGGCCTGATGACATAGATTTCATTGCTGAGTGATATTGCATTGTACGTAAGTACCACAATTTCTTTATCCATTTTTCGCTTTCTGTGATATTGAACTTGTACCGTAAACGAGGTTCTTGTAAACAGAGCCGTCCCAAACTTTGGGGTGGCTGTGTCTTTTTGATTTTAATTTCCCTAAGCTATAGGACCATAAGTGGAAGTGCCCTAGGCTCTGTTGCTTTGTTTTTTGGATGTTTCAGGAAACACCATACACTTCTCCAGAGTGGCTGCTGGCAATTTACATCCCGCCCATCAGCATAACTAGGCTCCCAGTTCTCCATGGCCTGTCCTGCCTTTCTGGATTTTACACTTTTTTCACATGGCCCTTTTGACCGGGGGGCAGTGAGACTTCATTGTAGTGCAGATTTCCTTTGCAAGCTTGCTTGTTTGGCCAAAAAGGGCGTATGCGTTTTTTCTTGAATATATTCAGGAAAAAACGCATACGCCCTTTTTGGCCAAGTGCATCATTGTGGACGTTCTGCCTCTTTTCCTATGCTTTACATGCAATTCCAGTCTACCTCCTGAAATCGGTTTCCTGCAATTCTGCCCTGCTTTCAACTCCTCTTGGCATCCTAATTCAATATATTTTTGGAAGATAGCTGTCATTTATAACTCTGCAGGTTTGTGAATTACAGTGCCCCTGAGCTCCTTTCTTCAACTCGCTTTCTTGTGAGCTGGCCGCAACACCGCAGGATTGCTTCAGGCCCTAGTTTGGTTCCGGCACGGCATGCTGAGCCTTTGGTTAATTCCTCTTCCTGGTGGGAAATGAGAGTTAAATTGGCCCGTCCGGACACCTCCACCTAATCTCTCATTGGTTCTCCCTATTCCTGTTCATCTTCCGCAGAAATTGCTAACTGGGCCAAACAGGAGGTTAAAGGCACTGACTCTCCAAGTGGGGAGAGTGTTAGTAAAGCGTCTGGAATGTTGCACCCGAGTACCAGGGGACCAAAACTGAGACACATTTGAACACGTTTTCCGACCACATGGTGGATCATACTCTGGGTTCCACATGCATGTTTTAGCTGAAGGAAGAATCCCTTAAACAGGGATAGTTGAGACCCATGGAATGGGTACCATGCAATATGACTTCAAAGGGTCTGCATTTGCTCACCGAACCTCACCAATCCTATCACTGCTGCGTTTATGCCGCTGTACACACGCTTGATTCTCTTTCGGAGACATATAAATCCATAGGTTTTAAGATTCTTACTAGTCAGGTAGATTCTTACTAGTCAGGTATATTCTTAGGCGTTTAATATGGGGTGTTGAGTCCACTTCGTTGAGCAAGGAGTAGCTCTTGTCTATTACATATTTGGCTTATGGAACGGTATCTGTGCTCATTTCAATCTCTGGTTTTATGCAGCACCCCAACTCACCCGTCCCCTTAAGCAAGCATAAGTTGGTTTTCTACATTTGACACCCTGTTCTGTTTTGTAATTCAGTTCTTGTGTAGCCAAGTTTACATTCCATGTATTAGTGATATCTTATGATGTTTCATTTTCTGTGTGACTAATTTCACTTAGAATCATCGTACCTGAATCCACTCATTATGCTGCTACGGGCCTGATGACATAGATTTCATTGCTGAGTGATATTGCATTGTACGTAAGTACCACAATTTCTTTATCCATTTTTCGCTTTCTGTGATATTGAACTTGTACCGTAAACGAGGTTCTTGTAAACAGAGCCGTCCCAAACTTTGGGGTGGCTGTGTCTTTTTGATTTTAATTTCCCTAAGCTATAGGACCATAAGTGGAAGTGCCCTAGGCTCTGTTGCTTTGTTTTTTGGATGTTTCAGGAAACACCATACACTTCTCCAGAGTGGCTGCTGGCAATTTACATCCCGCCCATCAGCATAACAAGGCTCCCAGTTCTCCATGGCCTGTCCTGCCTTTCTGGATTTTACACTTTTTTCAGATGGCCCTTTTGACCGGGGGGCAGTGAGACTTCATTGTAGTGCAGATTTCCTTTGCAAGCTTACTCGGTTGGCCAAAAAGGGCGTATGCGTTTTTTCCTGAATATATTCAGGAAAAAACGCATACGCCCTTTTTGGCCAAGTGCATCATTGTGGACGTTCTGCCTCTTTTCCTATGCTTTACATGCAATTCCAGTCTACCTCCTGAAATCGGTTTCCTGCAATTCTGCCCCCCTTTCAACTCCTCTTGGCAGCCTTACTTCAATATATTTTTGGAAGATAGCTGTCCTTTATAACTCTGCAGGTTTGTGAATTACAGTGCCCCTGAGCTCCTTTCTTCAACTCGCTTTCTTGTGAGCTGGCCGCAACACCGCAGGATTGCTTCTGGTCCTAGTGTGGTTCCGGCATGGCACGCTGAGCCTTTGGTTAATTCCTCTTCCTGGTGGGAAATGAGAGTTAAATTTGCCCGTCTGGACACCTCCACCTAGTCTCTCATTGGTTCTCCCTATTCCTGTTCATTTTCCACAGAAATTGCAAACTGGGCCAAACAGGAGGTTAAAGGCACTGACTCTCCAAGTGGGGAGAGTGTTAGTAAAGCGTCTGGAATGTTGCACCCGAGTACCAGGAAACGAAAATTGAGACACATTTGAACACGTTTTCCGACCACATGGTGGATCATACTCTGGGTTCCACATGCATGTTTTAGCTGAAGGAAGAATCCCTTAAACAGGGAGAGTTGAGACCCATGGAATGGGTACCATGCAATATGACTTCAAAGGGTCTGCATTTGCTCACCGAACCTCACCAATCCTATCACTGCTGCGTTTATGCCGCTGTACACACGCTTGATTCTCTTTCGGAGACATATAAATCCATAGGTTTTAAGATTCTTACTAGTCAGGTAGATTCTTACTAGTCAGGTATATTCTTAGGCGTTTAATATGGGGTGTTGAGTCCACTTCGTTGAGCAAGGAGTAGCTCTTGTCTATTACATATTTGGCTTATGGAACGGTATCTGTGCTCATTTCAATCTCTGGTTTTATGCAGCACCCCAACTCACCCGTCCCCTTAAGCAAGCATAAGTTGGTTTTCTACATTTGACACCCTGTTCTGTTTTGTAATTCAGTTCTTGTGTAGCCAAGTTTACATTCCGTGTATTAGTGATATCTTATGATGTTTCTTTTTCTGTGTGACTAATTTCACTTAGAATCATCGTACCTGAATCCACTCATTATGCTGCTACGGGCCTGATGACATAGATTTCATTGCTGAGTGATATTGCATTGTACGTAAGTACCACAATTTCTTTATCCATTTTTCGCTTTCTGTGATATTGAACTTGTACCGTAAACGAGGTTCTTGTAAACAGAGCCGTCCCAAACTTTGGGGTGGCTGTGTCTTTTTGATTTTACTTTCCCTAAGCTATAGGACCATAAGTGGAAGTGCCCTAGGCTCTGTTGCTTTGTTTTTTGGATGTTTCAGGAAACACCATACACTTCTCCAGAGTGGCTGCTGGCAATTTACATCCCGCCCATCAGCATAACTAGGCTCCCAGTTCTCCATGGCCTGTCCTGCCTTTCTGGATTTTACACTTTTTTCAGATGGCCCTTTTGACCGGGGGGCAGTGAGACTTCATTGTAGTGCAGATTTCCTTTGCAAGCTTGCTTGTTTGGCCAAAAAGGGCGTATGCGTTTTTTCTTGAATATATTCAGGAAAAAACGCATACGCCCTTTTTGGCCAAGTGCATCATTGTGGACGTTCTGCCTCTTTTCCTATGCTTTACATGCAATTCCAGTCTACCTCCTGAAATCGGTTTCCTGCAATTCTGCCCCCCTTTCAACTCCTCTTGGCATCCTAATTCAATATATTTTTGGAAGATAGCTGTCATTTATAACTCTGCAGGTTTGTGAATTACAGTGCCCCTGAGCTCCTTTCTTCAACTCGCTTTCTTGTGAGCTGGCCGCAACACCGCAGGATTGCTTCAGGCCCTAGTTTGGTTCCGGCACGGCATGCTGAGCCTTTGGTTAATTCCTCTTCCTGGTGGGAAATGAGAGTTAAATTGGCCCGTCCGGACACCTCCACCTAATCTCTCATTGGTTCTCCCTATTCCTGTTCATCTTCCGCAGAAATTGCTAACTGGGCCAAACAGGAGGTTAAAGGCACTGACTCTCCAAGTGGGGAGAGTGTTAGTAAAGCGTCTGGAATGTTGCACCCGAGTACCAGGGGACCAAAACTGAGACACATTTGAACACGTTTTCCGACCACATGGTGGATCATACTCTGGGTTCCACATGCATGTTTTAGCTGAAGGAAGAATCCCTTAAACAGGGAGAGTTGAGACCCATGGAATGGGTACCATGCAATATGACTTCAAAGGGTCTGCATTTGCTCACCGAACCTCACCAATCCTATCACTGCTGCGTTTATGCCGCTGTACACACGCTTGATTCTCTTTCGGAGACATAAATCCATAGGTTTTAAGATTCTTACTAGTCAGGTAGATTCTTACTAGTCAGGTATATTCTTAGGCGTTTAATATGGGGTGTTGAGTCCACTTCGTTGAGCAAGGAGTAGCTCTTGTCTATTATATATTTGGCTTATGGAACGGTATCTGTGCTCATTTCAATCTCTGGTTTTATGCAGCACCCCAACTCACCCGTCCCCTTAAGCAAGCATAAGTTGGTTTTCTACATTTGACACCCTGTTCTGTTTTGTAATTCAGTTCTTGTGTAGCCAAGTTTACATTCCATGTATTAGTGATATCTTATGATGTTTCATTTTCTGTGTGACTAATTTCACTTAGAATCATCGTACCTGAATCCACTCATTATGCTGCTACGGGCCTGATGACATAGATTTCATTGCTGAGTGATATTGCATTGTACGTAAGTACCACAATTTCTTTATCCATTTTTCGCTTTCTGTGATATTGAACTTGTACCGTAAACGAGGTTCTTGTAAACAGAGCCGTCCCAAACTTTGGGGTGGCTGTGTCTTTTTGATTTTAATTTCCCTAAGCTATAGGACCATAAGTGGAAGTGCCCTAGGCTCTGTTGCTTTGTTTTTTGGATGTTTCAGGAAACACCATACATTTCTCCAGAGTGGCTGCTGGCAATTTACATCCCGCCCATCAGCATAACAAGGCTCGCAGTTCTCCATGGCCTGTCCTGCCTTTCTGGATTTTACACTTTTTTCAGATGGCCCTTTTGACCGGGGGGCAGTGAGACTTCATTGTAGTGCAGATTTCCTTTGCAAGCTTACTCGGTTGGCCAAAAAGGGCGTATGCGTTTTTTCCTGAATATATTCAGGAAAAAACGCATACGCCCTTTTTGGCCAAGTGCATCATTGTGGACGTTCTGCCTCTTTTCCTATGCTTTACATGCAATTCCAGTCTACCTCCTGAAATCGGTTTCCTGCAATTCTGCCCCCCTTTCAACTCCTCTTGGCAGCCTTACTTCAATATATTTTTGGAAGATAGCTGTCCTTTATAACTCTGCAGGTTTGTGAATTACAGTGCCCCTGAGCTCCTTTCTTCAACTCGCTTTCTTGTGAGCTGGCCGCAACACCGCAGGATTGCTTCAGGCCCTAGTTTGGTTCCGGCACGGCGTGCTGAGCCTTTGGTTAATTCCTCTTCCTGGTGGGAAATGAGAGTTAAATTTGCCCGTCCGGACACCTCCACCTAGTCTCTCATTGGTTCTCCCTATTCCTGTTCATTTTCCACAGAAATTGCAAACTGGGCCAAACAGGAAGTTAAAGGCACTGACTCTCCAAGTGGGGAGAGTGTTAGTAAAGCGTCTGGAATGTTGCACCCGAGTACCAGGGGACGAAAACTGAGACACATTTGAACACGTTTCCCGATCACACGGTTGATCATACTCTGGGTTCCACATGCATGTTTTAGCTGAAGGAAGAATCCATTAAACCTGGAGAGTTGAGACCCATGGAATGGGTACCATGCAATATGACTTCAAAGGGTCTGCATTTGCTCACCGAACCTCAGCAATCCTATCACTGCTGCGTTTATGCCGCTGTACACACGCTTGATTCTCTTTCGGAGACATATAAATCCATAGGTTTTAAGATTCTTACTAGTCAGGTATATTCCTAGGCGTTTAATATAGGGTGTTGAGTCCACTTCGTTGAGCAAGGAGTACCTTTTGTCTATTATATTTTTGGCTTATGGAACGGTATCTGTGCCAATTTTAATCTCTGGTTTCATGCAGCACCCCATATCGGCTTTCCCCTTAAGCAAGCATAAGTTGGTTTTCTACATTTTTGACCCTGTTCTGTTTTGTAATTCAGTTCCTGTGTAGCCAAGTTTACATTCCGTGTAGTAGTGATATCTTATGATGTTTCTTTTTCTGTGTGACTAATTTCACTTAGAATCATCGTACCTGAATCCACTCATTATGCTGCTCCGGGCCTGATGACATAGATTTCATTGCTGAGTGATATTGCATTGTACGTAAGTACCACAACTTCTTTATCCATTTTTCGCTTTTTGCGATATTTAACTTGTACCGTAAACGAGGTTCTTGTAAACAGAGCCGTCCCAAACTTTGGGGTGGCTGTGTCTTTTTGATTTTAATTTCCCTAAGCTATAGGACCATAAGTGGAAGTGCCCTAGGCTCTGTTGCTTAGTTTTTTGGATGTTTCAGGAAACACCATACACTTCTCCAGAGTGGCTGTTGGCCATTTACATCTCGCCCATCAGCATAACAAGGCTCCCAGTTCTCCATGGCCTGTCCTGCCTTTCTGGATTTTACACTTTTTTCAGAAGGCCCTTTGACCGGGGGGCAGTGAGACTTCATTGTAGTGCAGATTTCCTTTGCGAGCTTGCTTGGTTGGCCAGAAAGGGCGTATGCGTTTCTTCCTGAATATATTCAGGAAAGAACGCATACGCCCTTTTTGGCCAAGTGCATCATTGTCGACGTTCTGAGTCTTTTCATATGTTTTCAGTGCAATTCCAGTCTACCTCCTGAAATCGGTTTCCTGCAGTTCTGCCTTGCTCTCAGTTCCTCTTCATAGCCTTACCTCAATATACGTTTGGAAAATAGTTGGCCTTTATAACTCTGCAGGTTTTTCAATTGCAGTGGCCCTTAGCTCCATTTTTCAGCTCTTATTTTTGTGATCTTGCCTCATATCCACAGGATTTCTTCAGGCCCTATTCTTCTTCTGGGGCGCCTTGCTCTGCCTTTGGTTAATTCTTCTTCCTGATGTGAAATTAGAGTGACATGTGCCCATTGAAACCGCTACAGCTATTTTCTCACTGGTTCCCCCTATTCCCATTCATCCTCCGCACTAACTGCAGACTGTGCGATACCGGAACTTAAAGGCATTGACTCTCCATGTGGAGATGTTGTTAGTAAAGTGGCTGGAATGTTGATCCGGAGCCCCAGGAGAGGAAAATGAGGTGCATTTTAGAAACCTTTCCCGATCATATGGTATACCATCTGCTGGATTTCCCATGCATGGTTTAGCTGTAGGAAGATTCCCTTCAACTTGGAGTGTTGGGACCCTTGGAATAAGTAGCATGAAGTATTGCATTAAACTTTCGGCAGTTGCTCACCAAAGCTCTCCAATCCTTTCAGCCCCAAGTGTCCAGCCTTATGTCTTATCCAGCTGTGGGTTTATATGTGGTCATTCCAGGTTGCATCACAGCCCCTGAGCGAATTTTGTAAGAATTTTTCTCTCTTTCATTGTTTCTGCGTTTTGGTTTTAAAATTTATTTCTATAATGGGGTTTAGCTCATTTTCACTGCTGTGTTTGTGCCGCTCTGCGCACACTTGATTCCCTTATGGAGATATATCAATACATGGGTTTTAAGATTCTTATTACTCAGATATATTTCTCTGTGGTGTATAGGGTGTGTTGAGGCCAGTTCATTGAGCAAGGTGTAGATCTTGTCTGATACCTATTTGGTTTATTGAACGGTATCTGTGCTAATTTCAAACTCTGGTTTTATGCATCACCCCACCTCTCCTTTCCCCTTAAGCTGACATAAGTGTGTTTTCTAAATGTGAGACACTGTTCTGTTTTGTCATTCATTTTTTGTGCAGCCATATTTATCCTCCCTCTATAAGTGATATCTTATGATATGTTTCTTTTTCTGTTTGACTTATTTCAAGTAGTATTATCGGACCTCAATCCACTCTTTATCCTTCTACTAGCCTTATTACATTGATTTCATGGTGAAGAGATATTCCATTGTACATAAGTACCACATTTTCTTTATCCATTGTTCTCTTTCCTGGGATATTTAAGGTGTACTGAAGTTGAGGTTCTTGTAAACAGAGTAGCCCTAAACTGTGGTGTGCTTGTGTCTTGTTGATTTTTAGACTTCCCTAGATATACTCCCGTGATTGGAAGTGCCCTATGCTCTGTCGCTCTGTTTTTTAGATGATTTAGGAACCACCATACACTTCTCCAGAGTGGCTCTCGGCAGTTCACACACTGTCCATCAGCGTATAAAGGCTCCCTGTTCTCCATGGCCTGTCCTGCATTTCTGGTTTTTACAATTTTTTCGGATGGCCCTTTTGACCGGTGGGAAATGAGACTTCTTTGTTGTGCACATTTGCATTGCTTGCTTGCTTGGTTGCCCATAAAGTGCGTATGCGTTTTTTCCTGGATATATTCAGGAAAAAACGCATACTCCCTTTTGGGCCAACTGCATCATTGTCGAAATTCTGCCGCTTTTCATGTGCTTTAAAGGCGAGTCCAATCTATCTCTTGAAATCTGTTTCTTGCAATTCTGTCTTGCATTCAGATCCTCTTCTTTGCCTTACCTCAACATATTTTTGGACGTTAGTTTTCATTTATAACTCTGCAGGTTTGTGAATTGCAGTGACCCTGAGCTCCATTTTTTAAGTTGCTCTTTTGTGAGCTGGCCTCAAAACTGCAGGATTGCTTCAGGCCCTATTTTGGCTCCGGCGAGGCGGGCTGAGCCTTTTTTTAATTCTTATTCTTAATGGGAAATTAGAGTGACATGTGCCCGTCCAAACCCCTACAACTATTCTCTCATTGTTTCCCCCTGTTCCCGTTCATCCTCCTCACAATTTGCAAAATGTGTGAAACAGAAGTTTAAATGTGCTGATTCTCTAAGTGGGGAGATTCTAAGTAACGTGGCTGGAATGATGAACAGGAGCACCAGGAGAGGATAAATGAGGTGCATTTTAGACACATCTCCCGATCACATGGTGTACAGTCCTCTGGGTTTTCCATGCATGTTTTAGCTGTAGGAAGATTCCTTGAACCTGCAGATTTGGGACCCATTGAATGGGTACCAGGTAGTATTACTTTAAAGGGTGTGCATTTCCTCACCCAACCCCACATTTCTCTTAGTGCGAACAGTTTCCAGCCTTATGTCTCATCCTGCTGTGGGTCTAGATGTGTTCAATCCATGTTGCATCACCGTCCCTGAGGAAAAGTTGTAAGAGGTTTTCTCTGTCTCTCTGTCGTTTATTTTTTTCAATTTATTACTATGTTGTTTACAGCTGATTTTCAAAGCTCTGTTTCTTGCTGCTGTACATCTACTTGATTCACGTACAGAGAGACATCAATAATTTCTTTTTTAGATTCTTACCAGTCATAGATATTCTTTTCCGGTGACTTGAGTGTGCTGAGTGCAGTTCTTTTAGTTACCGTGTAGGCCTTGTTGATTATCAGTTTGGTATTTGGAATGGTATCTTTGCTAATTTCAACCTCCTGGATGATGCCTCACCCCTCCCCACCTTTCCCGTTTAGCAGCCTTACACGTGTTTTCTACATATTTATGTCACTTAGAATGATCATACGTAACTCCTCCGGAGTTGTTACAACTGGCCATATTTCATTGATTTCCAGGCTGAGTAATATTCCACTCTACATAAGTACCACATCTCTATCCATTTTTTCCCTCCAGAGACATTTAAGTTATATCCTAGTCGAGGATCTTTTAAACAGAGAGGCAGTAAACATTGGGGTGCCTGTGTCCTCTCGATTTTTGTTTTTCCCAAGATATACGCCCATGAGTGCAAGTGCCCTATGCTCTGTAGCTCATTTTTTAGATGCTTTAGTAAACACAATACAGTTCTCCAGAATGGCCGTTGGCAATATACATTTCCACTATAAGCCTCACAGGGCTCCCTCCTCTCCTTGCCCTGTCCTGCATTTCTGGCGTTTACACTTTATGAGGATGGCTCTTCTGACTGATGCGAAGTGATATCTTTTGTAGTATTGATTTCCAGTGCCCACCTGTTTGGTTGGCTAAAAAAGTGTATGCCCTTTTCTTGAATATATACAGAAAAAAACGCATACAGCCTTTTTGGCCAACTGCAATGTCGGCAATGTTCAGCCCCTTTTCTTGTGCTTAATGGCGAGTCCTTTCTACCTCCTCAAATCCCTTTCCTGCCATTCTCCCTTGCTTGCCAATCCTTTTCTCTGACTTTCCTCAAGACATTTTTCAGTGATAGATATTTTCAACTCTGCAGTTTCGTGAATTTTACTGCCCCTGAGTTCCATTGTTCAACTTGTGTTTATGGGAACTGGCCACAAAGCAGTGGGATTTCCTCAAGCCCTATACTGTTTCCATGGGCAACCCTAGCCTTTGGTCAATTCATCTTCCTGATTGGAAATTAGAGTGACATGTGCCTGTCTGAACACCTAGGACTTGTCTCTCATTGTTCCTCATCCTTCCGCTTCATCCTCTGGACAAATTCCAAACTGTACGCAACAGGATGTTGACAGTGTTGACATCTCCAAGTGGGGAGACTGTTAGTAAAGACGCTGGAGGGGTGAACCCGAGCACCAGGAGATGAGGAGATGAGATGCCTTTTCCAAACTCTTCCCGATCAGACGGTATACCATCCTCTGGATGTGACAGACATGTTTTAGCAGTAGGAAGAGTCCCATTCATGTAAGGAGAACACCAGGGCTTTTTCAAAATCAGTGTCTCCCCGAAACCCAAACTGGGGAGTTTTTTAAGCTACGGCTACACATATGTTCATTAAGGGCCTTGGGAAGTAGGCAGAGTCCAAACTTTAGATGACTGAAGTCTTCAGGGTCAGAAGCACTCACCACCGGCTTCCCTTAGGTTACACTTTAACTGTCATTGATAGATGATGTCAATAAAAATATCTATTCTTTTTCCGATTATTTCCCCTTATAGGTTATTGCACAATATTGAGTGTAGTTCCCTGTGCTATACAGTAGTTCCTTGTTGATGATCTATTTTATACATAGCAGTGTGTATGTGTTAATTCCAAACTGTTAATTTATCCCTCCTCCCACCTTTCCCCTTTGGTAATAATAAATTATAAGATTTTATACTTCTCAGAAATGGGGGAGCTGAAAGAGAGGTATCATTTTCAATGGAAAAGCATTTAAAACAAGATTGAAGCTTTAACCAAGATTATTAGATGTACATCCTTGGAAAGAAATCACTTCATTTCTCTAATATTGACCTGACAAATAGGACAAACCTTCTCACTGAACTTGCTTATAATAAAGTGATGGAAATATCAAATGGAAGTGTTAGAAACATCTTATTTTACCCGAGCCTTATAAACTGTTCTATGTTAACTACAGTTTGGCTCACACATCTGTTCATTGAAGTTACAATAGTCTCAATTTCTGTTACTGATCCTCCAGAGTGGACCCCAACAAGGGTCCCCCTGCCCAGTGTCATTGGGGCCAACAGATCGAGACTGAGTTTGGTTCCCAAGCAAAGGAAACTTTATATTTTCATCAGAGAATGGAGAGGTGAGAGCATGCACTACCCCGTGGGCTGTGGGCTGGGCTGCTGTGTAGAGATCCTGTCAGAGTCAGTGGGAGGGAGGGGGCGGAGCTCTCAAGGGCCGGGTTGGCTGCAGCTCAGGCTCTATATCTCGGAGTCTGCACTGGGCCCCAGGAGCTGAGGTGTCGACCCAGCCATTCTGCACCAGGAAATCTGGTCTGAAGTGCCGGGTGTGGAACCTCTGCATGCGGGACCCTAGGAGCACGTGAAATTAGACAAAGCACAAAGGATAAAAAAGGTCAGACTTGACTTTATTGCCCAGATTCTATTTTTATCTCCCAGGGATTTTTAATGGGCTTTGCTGGGGACAAACCCCTCCTCTGCCTTTTGTCCCGTTCCTCATTCTTGGAGTGCTGAGGGTGCAGACCCTTCTTCTGTAACTGCTGAGTGCTGAGTTGGGAGCCCTCATACCAGGGGACGAGGGTCAGAACTTCTCCCCAGCAGCCTCCAGGTGACGTTGATTGGCCCCAGGACCCCTGCCTCCCTGCTCGTCCGCCTGAGCACCAGCATTGGAAGTGTTATAGATTCTAATGACCTTTAAGGGTCCAGGAAAGAGATGTGCAGAGACGCTGTGGGGGCCGGTTTCACCCCGCCCCACATTTGTTCGGCCACCTTAGGCTGACCGTTTCTGCCAGCCTAGATGCTCTGACCAGTAGTCTGCTCTTTCTTCAATTAGGCCCCTGAATTAACATAAAATCAGCACCAGGTGTCAGAGCCCTGCCCGCTCAACTCCCAGACAGTCCAGGGTCAGTGGTGATCAAGGACCATGATGGCCACTGAGTCAACAGCCTTTTGAAGTAAACAGGAGTCCAGCCGGTCTTATTGGCCACCATCATCACGGTGTCTGTAGGCTTTTCTATGGTGACAGTGTGATATACGGTTCCCCCGCCAAGATTATTAGCTCCCCTCCGGGTGCAGGAAGTCCTGCAAGCAGTAGTCTACTCCTTCGGGACACACTATTGTTGTTTTATGAGAGAAACTCCAGGTCAAGTGATGTTCACATGAGTCGTCATGGTGCCCTGTTGCCTCCGGTTATCTCTCTGGATGTTGGAGTTGGAGGGCCTCCTCACTCGAGGTCGGTGTGCCCACGGAGCGAACCCTGCAACTTCAGGGCATGGTTGGTGATTAGGATCACCACGTGGGGTCCTTTTCCCTTAGGAGGGAGGTGGCCTTTTGGGCTGCTGATTTCCAGGTTTTTAGATACCGCCAGTATCTTGGCCAGATGTGGCAGTGGGCCAAGCCCCTTGGTGACTGTAGTTTATCCTACCTGGATGGCATTCTTGCGTTGTTCCATTTCAAGTGGTCCCAGTTTTTGCACTAATTCTCCAATGGCGATTCACCTTTCACCGGGAATGGAAAGGTCAAAGGGTTTAGCTCAATTAGGGAGTTCCAGGGCAAGGGTCTGAATTGACTGCTCTTTCCATTCTTGAAAGGCCACTTCTGGATTCTGTTCAAAAGGATCATCATCTTTTCCTTTCAGTGTTTCATATAGAGGCCCAGCTAGTAGACTGTAGTTAGGGATCCAGAAGCAGCAAACCCTGGCCTCCCCAGGAACCCCTAAGCTGTCTTCTAGTTTTAGAAAGGGGTAAGGCTGCAAATGGTTTCTTCCCTTTCCTGGGATGGGCTTCTCTGACCTTGTGTGAGAATGAAGCCCAGGCAGGTCACCGCAGTCTGTGATATTTGAGCTTTTTCTTGGACAACTTCTATCCTTTATTGGCTTGGTAGTTCAGAGGCCTCCTTAGTAGGGCTGGCGATCAGAATGTCGTCTGCATATTGAAGGAGGGTTTCCTTTTCCAGAGGTAGAACTTTTCGGTCATTAGCTAAGCTTTCCCCAAAGATGGTGTGGGAATTTTTGAACCCTTGGGGCAAGACGGCCCGGAAGTATTGTTTTAGTTGTATGTTGAGTCCTGCCACTCACAAGCCAAAATTTCTTGTGACTCTGGGACTAATGGAATACAAAAGAAGGCATCATTGAAGACTAATACAGAATACCATGTCCTGGTGGTTGGTAGAATGACCAGCAGGGTGTAGGAATCAGGAGCAACTGGAGGTATATCCTCGGTGGCTTCACTGACTGTCCTGACATCCTTTACCAGGTCCCCAGCAGCCCATGGGGCTCTCGTGGTCAGGCCAATCCCAGGATATGGAGCTCTCCTGGGCAGGTACCCCACCCCCAACCCAGCCCACGGGGCTCTCATGGTCAGGCCCCTCCCAGGATACAGAGCTACCCTTGCAGGTACCGTGGCAGGGCTGGGCACACAGGAACCGTGCACATAGCCCTCATTGAAGAGCACCCCCAGCTCACCTGTCGCTCAGAGCTGACACAGAGCACCTCAGAGCAGGACTTGAACTAACAAACAGCAGCTCCGACAGGTCTGTGACCCTGGGCATCACTCTGTGTGGCCTCCCTCCACCTGGTCTTCCAGAGACTTCCACTGCACCCAGGGCACCAGGCCTCTGTCTCCAACCACCACCCACCCCTCCTCTCCCTGACTCCTGGGTTCCTCTCATTAGGAGAGGGTTTTCTTGAAGTTGTCTCCCACTCATGGGCCAGATAAAATGATTAGAAAACAAGCCAAAGCTGCAGCCCCTTGTCTATCCTGACTCTCAGGAGCCCACACCTGTTCCTTGGACCTGGCCGGTTCAGCAAGTTCCATTTTCTGCAACTGTGAGCCCCTGAGGGGTGATGATTGGCTACCTGGGCAGCCTTACCATGCTGGCCAGCCCTCCCCAGGTGTGCCTGGGTTGAGATCAATATAAATACCACTCCAGGCAGCAAAAGCCCCTGCAGCTGTGCCTGACGCCATTTTCTCTGCCCTGTCAGCAGTCTCGGGGCTGGGCTGGTGGGAGGGAGTGAGAGGCCACGGCTTTGTGGGTGGCCCAGTGTGAGTGGGGCTCTGCTGGACTTTCTGCAGCAGATGCCAGGCTGCCACCTGCTAAAGAAGAGGATGTGTCACCCATACCTGCTGCTGGAATTTCTCCCTGGGCAGAGGTGAGGAAGGAAAAAAGCAGTGGGGGCAGGGACAGGACGGGTATCTCAGGCAGGGAAATGGAAATCTTCCAGAAGAGCACCCAGGGCCAGGACCATCCTGGCTGGCCTGCAGGCACCAAGTCAGCTGGCATGCTGTCACTCGTGTGGCTCCATGGCCCTTCCTCTAGGCTTTCAAGTCCTTGTATATATTCAGGTGTTTTACCTGGGAAGGGTGGGAACAGTTCAGCAGCAAGTGGCCTGGGGCTCAGCTCACGTTTACTCACAGATGCCTCGGCACGGTGCCCCAGCTTTGCAATGAGGACGCTTGTTGTGTGGGGGCTGCTGGCTGAATGGGAGACGATTCCCCACCACTGACCAACTTCAGAATTGTTTACAACTGGAGCAAGTGCCCTGATACGGTTTTCCTCTGAGTAACTGGTGGGTTCTGTTTTTTTTTTTCTCTTTTTCGTTTTTGGTTCAAGGTAGATTTTATTCCTCTTTTTTGTATTTACAGATATAAGCATGGAAATAATTTATTCATATAAATACATGTATGTGAAGGGAATAATTGTTTTTTCTGTTTTATTTTTTAAATTTTATTTCTTTTTAATTTTGAATTTTATTTTATATTTTTATACAGCAGGTTCTCATTGGTTATCTATTTTATACATATAAATGTTTACATGCCAATCCCAATCTCTCAACTCCTCCCACCACCACCCCTCCAAGAGCTTTCCCCCCTTGTTGTCCATACGATTGTTGTCTACATCTGTTGCTCTATTTATGCCTTGCAAAACGGTTAATCTGTACAGTTTTTCTAGGTTCCACATATATGCATGAATATACAAGATTTGTTTTTCTCTTTCTGACTTACTTCACTCTGTAGGACAGTCTCTAGATCCATCGACGTCTCTACAAATGACCCAATTTCATTCCTTTCATGGCTTAGTAATATTCCATTTTATATATGTACCACAGCTTTATGCATTCGTCTGTCTGTGGGCATTTAGGTTGCTTCCATTACCTCGATATTGTAAATAGTGATGCAATGAACATTGCGGTGAATGTCTCTTTTTGATTTATGGTTTTGTCTGAGTATATGTCCAGTCCTGGGATTGCTGTATCATATGGTAATTCTATTATTAGTTTCTTAAGAAACTCCATATTGTTCTC
Organism: Leucopleurus acutus; assembly: GCF_964270905.1. Taxonomy (NCBI): domain Eukaryota; kingdom Metazoa; phylum Chordata; class Mammalia; order Artiodactyla; family Delphinidae; genus Leucopleurus; species Leucopleurus acutus. The sequence goes on from NW_028139180.1 coordinate 116,984, forward strand.
CATAGTGACTGTATCAATTTATATTCCCAACAATAGTGGAAGAGTGTTCCTTTTCTCCACACCCTTTCCAGCATTTGTTGTTTGTAGATTTTCAGATGATGCCCATTCTAACAGGTGTGAGGTGATACCTCATTGTTGAGTCCATTTCGTTGAGCAACGGGTAGGTCTTGTCTATTACATATTTGGCTTATGGAACGGTATCTGTGCTAATTTCAAACTCTGGTTTTATGCAGCACCCCAACTCACCTTTCCCCTTAAGCAAGCATAAGTTGGTTTTCTAAACTTGAGACCCTGTTCTGTTTTGTAATTCAGTTCATGTGTAGCCAAGTTTACATTCCGTGCATTAGTGATACCTTATGATGTTTCTTTTTCTGTGTGACTTATTTCACTTAGAATCATCATGCCTCAATCCACTCATTATGCTGGTACAGGCCTGGTGACACAGATTTCATTGCTGAGTGGTATTCTGTTGTACATAAGTACCGCAACTTCTTTATCAATTATTTGTTCTCTGGGATATTTAACTTGTACTGTAGAAGAGGCTCCTGTAAACAGAGCCGTTGTAAATTTTGGGGTGGCTGTGTCTTTTTGATTTTAATTTCCCTAAGCTATAGGACCATAAGTGGAAATGCCCTAGATTCTGTTGCTTTGTTTTTCAGATGTATCAGGAAACACCATACACTTCTCCAGAGTGGCTGTTGGCAATGTACATCCCGCCCATAAGCATAACAAGGCTCCTTTTTCCCCATGGCCTGTCTTGCCTTTCTGGATTTTACACTTTTCTCAGTGGCCCTTTAGACCGGGGGGAAGTGACACTTCATAGTAGTTCGGATTTCCATTGCAAGCTTGCTTGGTTTGCCAAAAAGGGCGTATGTGTTTTTTCCTGAATATATTCAGGAACAAACTCATACGCCCTTTGTTGCCAAGTGCATCATTGTCGATGTTCTGCCTCTTTTCCTATGCTTTAAATGCAAATCCAGTCTACCTCCTGAAATCGGTTTCCTGCAATTCTGCCCCGCTTTCAAGTCCTCTTCGCAGCCTTACTTCAATATATTTTTGGACGTTATCTGTCATTTATAACTCTGCAGGTTTGTGAATTACAGGGCCCCTGAGCTCCTTTCTTCAACTCGCTTTCTTGTGAGCTGGCCGCAAACCCGCAAGACTGCTTCAGGCCCTAATCTGCTTCTGGCAGGGCACGCTGAGCCTTTGGTTAATTCCTCTTCCTGGTGGGAAATGAGTGTTAAATATGCCCGTCCAGACACCTACCTCACTCTCAACCCCTTGGTGATGTGGGTCCTCTGGTTTGTGGCCACTTTTGCTGGGTTCCTCACCTTTCAGTGATGTGGCCCCACTAGTGTGAGGACACTCCTGCTTGGTTCTCATCCACGTGGTTATGTGGAACCCCTGGTGAGAGTCTGTTCCTGGCTTTGTTCCTCACCCACCTGTGAGGGAGACCCTCTGCTGATAGGTCACTCCTGCATGGCTGGCACACATTGCCTTGGTGAAGTCAGCCGTGTGGTGGCAGTTGGAGCGTGCTGGGAATCTCTTCCCCCGGTGATGAGGGTCCTCTTGCGTCAGGCCCTAACTGCTGGGCTCACCAACTTTTCTTAGGGAGCCCAGTGATGCTTTGGCACTCCTCTTAGGATCCCATCTCCATGGGGATGTGGGCCTTCTGCTCTGAGGTCCCAACGGCTGGGTTGTTCACATTTTCATGATGTGGGCTCTCTGGTGTTAGTTCACAGAAGCCTGGATCCCATAGCCTCTGTGCTCTTGGCTGCCTGCTGGGAGGTTCCAACTGCTGGATTCCTCACTTTTTTAATTTTTTGGGCCCTCTGTTGTGAGGATCCTCCTGCCTGCCTCACTCCCAGCCCCTTCGTGATGTGTGTCGTCTGGTTTGAGGCCACATGTGCTGGGTTCCTCACCTTTCGATGATGTGGGACCAATGGTCTTAGGAGACTCCTGCCTGGTTCACATCCCCTTGGTGATGTGGGCCCTCTGTTGAGAGTCTGATCCCGGCTGGGTTCCTCACCCATCTGTGAGGTAGGCCGTCTGATGTGAGGTCACTCTTGCCTGGCTTGCTCACCTCGCCTTGTGGACATGAGCCCTCTGGTGGCACTTGGAGCCTGCTGGGAGCCTCCTCTCCTGGGTGATGAGGGCCCTCTGGCATCAGGCCCTAACTGCTGGGCTCCCTACATTTTGTGATGTGCGCCCAGTGGTGCGAGGACACTCCAGCCAGGTTCACATCCCCATTGGGGTGTGGGCCTTCTGCTCTGAGGTCCCAAAGCCTGGGTTGCTCACAGTTTCATGATGTGGGCTCTCTGCTGTTAGTTCACTCCTGCCTGCATCCCATAGCTTCTGTGCTCTGGGCCGCCTGCTGGGAGGTTCCAACTGCTGGATTCCTCACCTTTCTTATTCTTTGGGCCCTCTGTTTTTAGGCTACTCCTGCCTGCCTCACTCCCATTCCCTTTGTGATATGTGTCCTCTGATTTGAGACCACATGTGCTGGGTTCCGCACCTTTCGATGATGTGACCCCACTGGAGGGAAGACAGTCCTGACTGGTTCCCATCCCCTTGCTGATGTGGGCCCTCAGGTGAGAGTCTGATCCTGGCTGGGTTCCTCACCCTTCTGTGAGGTGGGCCCTCTGCTGTGAGGTCAATCATGCCTGTCTGGCACACGTCACCTTGGCGACGTGGGCCCTCTGGTGGCAGTTGGAGTGTGCTGGGATCCTCCTCCCCTCGGTGATGAGGGCCCTCTTGCCTTAGGCCATAACTGCTGGGCTCCCCACATTTTCTGATGTGCGCCAAGTGAGTGAGGAGACTCTTGCCAGGTTCCCATCCCCATGGCGATATGGGCCTTCTGCTCTGAGGTCAAAACGGCTGGCTTGCTCACAGTACCATGATGTGGGCCCTCTGCTGTGAGTTCACTCCGGCAAGGATCCCTTATCATCGGTGCTCTGAGCCGCCTGCTGGGAGGTTCCAACTGCTGGATTCCTCAACTTTTTTATTCTATGTGCCCTCTGTTGTGAGGCTCCTCCTGCCTGCCTCACTGCCAGCCCCTTGGTGATGACTGTCCTATGGCTTGAGGCCACATGTGCTGCGTTCCTCACCTTTCGATGATGTGACCCCACTCGTGTGAGGACACTCCTGCCTGGTTCCCATCCCCTTGGTGAGGTGGGCCCTCTGGCGAGAGTCTAATCCTGGCTGGGTTCCTCAACGTTCTGTGAGGTAGGCCCTCTGCTGTGAGGTCACTCCTGCCTGGCTGGCACACGTCACCTTGGAGACGTGAGCCCTCTGGTGGCAGTTGGAGCGTGCAGGGCGCCTCCTCCTCTCGGTGATGACGGCCCTCTGGCGTCAGGCCCTAAATGGTGGGCTCCCCACATTTTCTGATGTGCGCCCAGTGGTGCGAGGACACTCCAGCCAGGTTCCCATTCCCATGGGGATGTGGTCCTTCTGCGCTGAGGTCTCAACTCCTGGGTTGCTCACAGTTTTGTGATGTGGGCCCTCTGCTGTGAGTTCACTGTGGCCTGGATCCCATAGCCTCGGTGTTCTGGGCCGCCTGCTGGAAGGTCTAAATGCTGGAATCCTCACGTTTTTTATATTATGTGCCCTGTGTTGTGAGGCTACTCCTGCCTGCCTCACTCCAAGGCCCTTGGTGATGTGGGTCCTCTGGTTTGAGGACACATGTGCTGGGTTCCTCACCTTAAGATGATGAGGCCCCACTGGTGTGAGGATAATCCTGACTGGGTCCCATCCCCTTTGTGATGTGGGCCCTCTGGTGAGAGTCTGATCCTGGCTGGGTTCCTCACCCATCTGTGAGGTGGGCCCTCTACTATCAGGTAACTCTTGCCTGGGTTGCTCACCTCGCCTTGTTGACATGAGCCCTCTGGTGGCAATTGGACCCTGCTGGGAGCCTCCTCAGCTCTGTGATGAGGGCCCTCTGACGTCAGGCCCTAACTGCTGGGCTCCCCAACTTTTCTTAGTGAGCCCAGTGTTGCTCAAGCACTCCTCTTAGGTTCCCATCCCCATGGGGATGTGGGCCTTCTGCTCTGAGGTTCCAACGGCTGGGTTGATCACAATTTCATGATGTGGGCTCTCTGGTGTTAGTTCACTGTGGCCTGGATCCCATAGCCTCTGTGGTCTTGGCTGCCTGCTGGGAGGTTCCAACTGCTCGATTCCTCAACTTTTGTATTCTATGGGTCCTGTGTTGTGATGCTCCTCCTGCCTGCCTCACTCGCAACCCCTTCGTGATGTGGGTCTTCTGGTTTGAGGCCACATGTGCTGGGTTAGGCAACTTTCAATGATGTGGCCCCACTGGTGTGAGGACACTCCTGCCTGGTTCCCATCCCCTTGGTGATGTGGGCCTTCTGGTGACAGTCTTATCCTGGCTGAGTTCCTCACTCTTCTGTGAGGTAGGCCCTCTGCTGTGAGGTCAATCCTGCCTGACTTGCACACATCACCTTGGCGACGTGGGCCCTCTGTTGGCACATGGAACCTGCTGGGAGCCTCCTGCCCTCGGTGATGATGGCCCTCTAGCATCAGGCTCTAACTGCTGGGCTCCCCACGTTTTCTGATGTGAGCCCAGTGATGCCAGGACACTCCTGTCAGGTTCCCATCCCCATGGGGATGTGGGCTTTCTGCTCTGAGGTCCCAATGCCTGGGTTGCTCACAGTTTCATGATGTGGGCTCTCTGGTGTTAGTTAACTCCTGCCTGCATCCCATAGCTTCTGTGCTCTCGGCCGCCTGCTGGGAGGTTCCAAATGCTGGATTCCTCACTTTTTTTATTCTTTGGGCCCTCTGTTTTTAGGCTACTCCTACCTGCCTCACTCCCATCCCCTTTGTGATGTATGTCCTCTGATATGAGGCCACATGTGCTGGGTTCCTCACCTTTCGATGATGTGGTCCCACTGGTGGGAGGACAGTCCTGACTGGTTCCCATCCCCTTGGTGTTGTGGGCCCTCTGGTGAGAGTCTCATCCTGCCTCGGTTCCTCACCCTTCTGTGAGATAGGCCCTCTGCTGTGAGGTCACTACTGCCTGGCTGGTGCATGCCACCTTGTAGACGTGGGCCCTCTGTTGGCAGTTGGAACCTGCTGGGAGTCTCCTCCCCTCAGTTATGAGGGCCCCCTGGCATCAGGCCCTAACTGCTGGGCTCCTAACATTTTCTGATATGTGCTAAGTGGTGCAAAGCCACTCCTGCCAGGTTCCCATCCCAATGGGGATGTGGGCCTTCTGTTCTGAGGTCCCAACAGCTGGGCTGCTCACAGGTTCATGATGTGGGCCCTCTGCTGTGAGTTCACTGCGGCCTGGATCCCATAGCCTCGGTGCTCTGGGCCACTTGCTGGGAGGTTCCAACTGCTGGATTCCTCAACTTTTATATTCTATGGACCCTGTGTTGTGAGGCCAGTCCTGCCAGCCTCATTCCGAACCCCTTGGTGTTGTGGTTCCTCTGGTTTGAGGACACATGTGCTGGGATCCTCACCTTTCGATGATGTTGTCCCACTGGTGTGGGGACACTCCTGCCTGGTTCCCATCCCCTTGGTGATGTGGGCCCTCTGGTGAGGGTCTGATCCTGGCTGTGTTCCTCACCCTTCTGTGAGGTGGGCCCTCTGCTGTGAGGTCACTCCTGCCAGGCTGGCACACATCGCCTTGGCGACGTTGGCCCTCTGGTGGCAGCTGGAGCCTGCTGGGAGCCTCCTCCTCTCGGTGATGAGTGCCCTCTAGCGTCAGGCCCTAACTTCTGAGCACCCCACGTTTTCTGATGTGAGCCCAGTGATGCCAGGACACTCCTGTCATGTTCCCATCACCATGGGGATGTGGGCCTTCTGCTCTGAGGTCCCAATGTCTGGGTTGCTCACAGTTTCATGATGTGGGCTGTCTGGTGTTAGTTCACTCTGGCCTGGTTCCTCTAGCCTCTGTGCTCTGGGCCGCCTGCTGGGAGGTTCCAACTGCTGGATTCCTCACCTTTCTTATTTTTGGGCCCTCTGTTATGAGGCTCCTCCTGCCTGCCTCACTCCCAGCCCCTTGGTGATGGGTGTCCTATGGTTTGAAGCCACATGTTCTGGGTTCCTCACCTTTAGATGATGTGGCCCTACTCATGTGAGGACACTCCTGCCTGGTTCCAATCCATTTGGTGATGTGGGCCCTCTGGTGCGAGTCTGATCCTGACTGGGTTCGTCACACTTCTCTGAGGTGGACCCTCTGCTGTGAGGTCATTCGTGCCTGGTTGGCACACATCGCCTTGGCGACGTCAGCCCTCTGGTGGCAGTTGGAGCCTGCTGGGAGCCTCCTTCCCTTGGTGATGAGGGTCCTCTGGCGCCAGGCCCTAACTGCTGGTCGCCCAAAATTTTCTGATACGTTCTCAGTGGTGCGAGGACACTCCTACCAGAATTCCATCCCCATGGGGATGTGGGCCTCCTGCTCTGAGGTCCCAATGGCTGGGTTGCTCAGTTTCATGACATGGGCCCTCTTCTGTGAGTTCACTGTGGCCTGGATCCCATAGCCTCGGTGCTCTGGGCCGCCTGCTGGGAGGTTCCAACTGCTGGATTCCTCACTTTTTTATTCTATGTGCCCAGTGTTGTGAGGCTACTCCTGCCTGCCTCACTCCGAGGTCCTTGGTGATGTGGGTCCTCTGGTTTGAGGACGCATGTGCTGAGTACCTCAGCTTTCGATGATGTGGCCCCACTGATGTGAAGACACTCCTGCCTGGTTCCCATCCCCTTGGTGATGTGGGCCCTCTGGTGAGAGTCTGATGTTGGCTGGGTTTCTCACCCTTCTGTGAGGTGGGACCTCTGCTGTGAGGTAACTCCTGCCTGGCATGCTAACGTTGCCTTGGCAATGTGAGCCCTCAGGTGGCAGTTGGAGCCTGCTGGGAATCTCCTCCCCTCAGTTATGAGAGCTCTGGATAAAACACATATGCCCTTTTTTGCCAAGTGCATTATTTTCCAAGTTCTGTCTCTTTTCCTATGCTTTAAGAGCTACTCCCGTGTACGTTTTGAAATCAATTTCCAGCAATTCTGCCCTGCATTCAAGTCCTCTTCGCAGCCTTACTTCAGCATAATTTTGGATGATAGCTGTCATTTATAACTCCGAAGGTTTCTGAATTACAGTGCCCCTGAGCTCCTTTCTTCAACTCGCTTTCTTGTGAGCTGGCCGCAACACCGCAGGATCTCCTCAGGCCCTAATTTAGTTCCAGCATGGCACGCGGAGCCTTTGGTTAATTCCTCTTCCTGGTGGGAAATGAGAGTTAAATTTGCCCGTCCGGACACCTCCACCTAGTCTCTCATTGGTTCTCCCTATTCCTGTTCATTTTCCACAGAAATTGCAAACTGGGCCAAACAGGAGGTTAAAGGCACTGACTCTCCAAATGGGGAGAGTGTTAGTAAAGCGTCTGGAATGTTGCACCCGAGTAGCAGGGGACAAAAACTGAGACACATTTGAACACGTTTTCCGATCACACGGTGGATCATACTCTGGGTTCCACATGCATGTTTTAGCTGAAGGAAGAATCCCTTAAACATGGAGAGTTGAGACCCATGGAATGGGTACCATGCAATATGACTTCAAAGGGTCTGCATTTGCTCACCGAACCTCACCAATCCTATCACTGCTGCGTTTATGCTGCTGTACACACGCTTGATTCTCTTTCGGAGACATATAAATCCATAGGTTTTAAGATTCTTACTAGTCAGGTAGATTTTTAGGCGTTTAATATGGAGTGTTGAGTCCACTTCGTTGAGCAAGGAGTAGCTCTTGTCTATTACATATTTGGCTTATGGAACGGTATCTGTGCTCATTTCAATCTCTGGTTTTATGCAGCACCCCAACTCACCCGTCCCCTTAAGCAAGCATAAGTTGGTTTTCTACATTTGACACCCTGTTCTGTTTTGTAATTCAGTTCTTGTGTAGCCAAGTTTACATTCCGTGTATTAGTGATATCTTATGATGTTTCTTTTTCTGTGTGACTAATTTCACTTAGAATCATCGTACCTGAATCCACTCATTATGCTGCTACGGGCCTGATGACATAGATTTCATTGCTGAGTGATATTGCATTGTACGTAAGTACCACAATTTCTTTATCCATTTTTCGCTTTCTGTGATATTCAACTTGTACCGTAAACTAGGTTCTTGTAAACAGAGCCGTCCCAAACTTTGGGGTGGCTGTGTCTTTTTGATTTTAATTTCCCTAAGCTATAGGACCATAAGTGGAAGTGCCCTAGGCTCTGTTGCTTTGTTTTTTGGATGTTTCAGGAAACACCATACACTTCTCCAGAGTGGCTGCTGGCAATTTACATCCCGCCCATCAGCATAACTAGGCTCCCAGTTCTCCATGGCCTGTCCTGCCTTTCTGGATTTTACACTTTTTTCAGATGGCCCTTTTGACCGGGGGGCAGTGAGACTTCATTGTAGTGCAGATTTCCTTTGCAAGCTTGCTTGTTTGGCCAAAAAGAGCGTATGCGTTTTTTCTTGAGTATATTCAGGAAAAAACGCATACGCCCTTTTTGGCCAAGTGCATCATTGTGGACGTTCTGCCTCTTTTCCTATGCTTTACATGCAATTCCAGTCTACCTCCTGAAATCGGTTTCCTGCAATTCTGCCCTGCTTTCAACTCCTCTTGACATCCTAATTCAATATATTTTTGGAAGATAGCTGTCATTTATAACTCTGCAGGTTTGTGAATTACAGTGCCCCTGAGCTCCTTTCTTCAACTCGCTTTCTTGTGAGCTGGCCGCAACACCGCAGGATTGCTTCAGGCCCTAGTTTGTTTCCGGCACGGCATGCTGAGCCTTTGGTTAATTCCTCTTCCTGGTGGGAAATGAGAGTTAAATTGGCCCGTCCGGACACCTCCACCTAATCTCTCATTGGTTCTCCGTATTCCTGTTCATCTTCCGCAGAAATTGCTAACTGGGCCAAACAGGAGGTTAAAGGCACTGACTCTCCAAGTGGGGAGAGTGTTAGTAAAGCGTCTGGAATGTTGCACCCGAGTACCAGGGGACCAAAACTGAGACACATTTGAACACGTTTTCCGACCACATGGTGGATCATACTCTGGGTTCCACATGCATGTTTTAGCTGAAGGAAGAATCCCTTAAACAGGGAGAGTTGAGACCCATGGAATGGGTACCATGCAATATGATTTCAAAGGGTCTGCATTTGCTCACCGAACCTTAGCAATCCTATCACTGCTGCGTTTATGCCGCTGTACACACGCTTGATTCTCTTTCGGAGACATATAAATCCATAGGTTTTAAGATTCTTACTAGTCAGGTAGATTCTTACTAGTCAGGTATATTCTTAGGCGTTTAATATGGGGTGTTGAGTCCACTTCGTTGAGCAAGGAGTAGCTCTTGTCTATTACATATTTGGCTTATGGAACGGTATCTGTGCTCATTTCAATCTCTGGTTTTATGCAGCACCCCAACTCACCCGTCCCCTTAAGCAAGCATAAGTTGGTTTTCTACATTTGACACCCTGTTCTGTTTTGTAATTCAGTTCTTGTGTAGCCAAGTTTACATTCCGTGTATTAGTGATATCTTATGATGTTTCTTTTTCTGTGTGACTAATTTCACTTAGAATCATCGTACCTGAATCCACTCATTATGCTGCTACGGGCCTGATGACATAGATTTCATTGCTGAGTGATATTGCATTGTACGTAAGTACCACAATTTCTTTATCCATTTTTCGCTTTCTGTGATATTGAACTTGTACCGTAAACGAGGTTCTTGTAAACAGAGCCGTCCCAAAATTTGGGGTGGCTGTGTCTTTTTGATTTTAATTTCCCTAAGCTATAGGACCATAAGTGGAAGTGCCCTAGGCTCTGTTGCTTTGTTTTTTGGATGTTTCAGGAAACACCATACACTTCTCCAGAGTGGCTGCTGGCAATTTACATCCCGCCCATCAGCATAACTAGGCTCCCAGTTCTCCATGGCCTGTCCTGCCTTTCTGGATTTTACACTTTTTTCAGATGGCCCTTTTGACCGGGGGGCAGTGAGACTTCATTGTAGTGCAGATTTCCTTTGCAAGCTTGCTTGGTTGGCCAAAAAGGGCGTATGCATTTTTTCCTGAATATATTCAGGAAAAAACGCATACGCCCTTTTTGGCCAAGTGCATCATTGTGGACGTTCTGCCTCTTTTCCTATGCTTTACATGCAATTCCAGTCTACCTCCTGAAATCGGTTTCCTGCAATTCTGCCCCCCTTTCAACTCCTCTTGGCAGCCTTACTTCAATATATTTTTGGAAGATAGCTGTCCTTTATAACTCTGCAGGTTTGTGAATTACAGTGCCCCTGAGCTCCTTTCTTCAACTCGCTTTCTTGTGAGCTGGCCGCAACACCGCAGGATTGCTTCAGGCCCTAGTTTGGTTCCGGCACGGCATGCTGAGCCTTTGGTTAATTCCTCTTCCTGGTGGGAAATGAGAGTTAAATTGGCCCGTCCGGACACCTCCACCTAATCTCTCATTGGTTCTCCCTATTCCTGTTCATCTTCCGCAGAAATTGCTAACTGGGCCAAACAGGAGGTTAAAGGCACTGACTCTCCAAGTGGGGAGAGTGTTAGTAAAGCGTCTGGAATGTTGCACCCGAATACCAGGGGACAAAAACTGAGACACATTTGAACACTTTTTCCGACCACATGGTGGATCATACTCTGGGTTCCACATGCATGTTTTAGCTGAAGGAAGAATCCCTTAAACATGGAGAGTTGAGACCCATGGAATGGGTACCATGCAATATGACTTCAAAGGGTCTGCATTTGCTCACCGAACCTCACCAATCCTATCACTGCTGCGTTTATGCCGCTGTACACACACTTGATTCTCTTTCGGAGACATATAAATCCATAGGTTTTAAGATTCTTACTAGTCAGGTAGATTCTTACTAGTCAGGTATATTCTTAGGCGTTTAATATGGGGTGTTGAGTCCACTTCGTTGAGCAAGGAGTAGCTCTTGTCTATTACATATTTGGCTTATGGAACGGTATCTGTGCTCATTTCAATCTCTGGTTTTATGCAGCACCCCAACTCACCCGTCCCCTTAAGCAAGCATAAGTTGGTTTTCTACATTTGACACCCTGTTCTGTTTTGTAATTCAGTTCTTGTGTAGCCAAGTTTACATTCCGTGTTTTAGTGATATCTTATGATGTTTCTTTTTCTGTGTGACTAATTTCACTTAGAATCATCGTACCTGAATCCACTCATTATGCTGCTACGGGCCTGTTGAAATAGATTTCATTGCTGAGTGATATTGCATTGTACGTAAGTACCACAATTTCTTTATCCATTTTTCGCTTTCTGTGATATTGAACTTGTACCGTAAACGAGGTTCTTGTAAACAGAGCCGTCCCAAACTTTGGGGTGGCTGTGTCTTTTTGATTTTAATTTCCCTAAGCTATAGGACCATAAGTGGAAGTGCCCTAGGCTCTGTTGCTTTGTTTTTTGGATGTTTCAGGAAACACCATACACTTCTCCAGAGTGGCTGCTGGCAATTTACATCCCGCCCATCAGCATAACTAGGCTCCCAGTTCTCCATGGCCTGTCCTGCCTTTCTGGATTTTACACTTTTTTCAGATGGCCCTTTTGACCGGGGGGCAGTGAGACTTCATTGTAGTGCAGATTTCCTTTGCAAGCTTGCTTGGTTGGCCAAAAAGGGCGTATGCGTTTTTTCCTGAATATATTCAGGAAAAAACGCATACGCCCTTTTTGGCCAAGTGCATCATTGTGGACGTTCTGCCTCTTTTCCTATGCTTTACATGCAATTCCAGTGTACCTCCAGAAATCGGTTTCCTGCAATTCTGCCCCCATTTCAACTCCTCTTGGCAGCCTTACTTCAATATATTTTTGGAAGACAGCTGTCATTTATAACTCTGCAGGTTTGTGAATTACAGTGCCCCTGAGCTCCTTTCTTCAACTCGCTTTCTTGTGAGCTGGCCGCAACACCGCAGGATTGCTTCTGGTCCTAGTGTGGTTCCGGCATGGCACGCTGAGCCTTTGGTTAATTCCTCTTCCTGGTGGGAAATGAGAGTTAAATTTGCCCGTCTGGACACCTCCACCTAGTCTCTCATTGGTTCTCCCTATTCCTGTTCATTTTCCACAGAAATTGCAAACTGGGCCAAACAGGAGGTTAAAGGCACTGACTCTCCAAGTGGGGAGAGTGTTAGTAAAGCGTCTGGAATGTTGCACCCGAGTACCAGGAAACGAAAAGTGAGATACATTTGAACACGTTTTCCGATCACACGGTGGATCATACTCTGGGTTCCACATGCATGTTTTAGCTGAAGGAAGAATCCCTTAAACAGGGAGAGTTGAGACCCATGGAATGGGTACCATGCAATATGATTTCAAAGGGTCTGCATTTGCTCACCGAACCTCAGCAATCCTATCACTGCTGCGTTTATGCCGCTGTACACACGCTTGATTCTCTTTCGGAGACATATAAATCCATAGGTTTTAAGATTCTTACTAGTCAGGTAGATTCTTACTAGTCAGGTATATTCTTAGGCGTTTAATATGGGGTGTTGAGTCCACTTCGTTGAGCAAGGAGTAGCTCTTGTCTATTACATATTTGGCTTATGGAACGGTATCTGTGCTCATTTCAATCTCTGGTTTTATGCAGCACCCCAACTCACCCGTCCCCTTAAGCAAGCATAAGTTGGTTTTCTACATTTGACACCCTGTTCTGTTTTGTAATTCAGTTCTTGTGTAGCCAAGTTTACATTCCGTGTATTAGTGATATCTTATGATGTTTCTTTTTCTGTGTGACTAATTTCACTTAGAATCATCGTACCTGAATCCACTCATTATGCTGCTACGGGCCTGATGACATAGATTTCATTGCTGAGTGATATTGCATTGTACGTAAGTACCACAATTTCTTTATCCATTTTTCGCTTTCTGTGATATTGAACTTGTACCGTAAACGAGGTTCTTGTAAACAGAGCCGTCCCAAACTTTGGGGTGGCTGTGTCTTTTTGATTTTAATTTCCCTAAGCTATAGGACCATAAGTGGAAGTGCCCTAGGCTCTGTTGCTTTGTTTTTTGGATGTTTCAGGAAACACCATACACTTCTCCAGAGTGGCTGCTGGCAATTTACATCCCGCCCATCAGCATAACTAGGCTCCCAGTTCTCCATGGCCTGTCCTGCCTTTCTGGATTTTACACTTTTTTCACATGGCCCTTTTGACCGGGGGGCAGTGAGACTTCATTGTAGTGCAGATTTCCTTTGCAAGCTTGCTTGTTTGGCCAAAAAGGGCGTATGCGTTTTTTCTTGAATATATTCAGGAAAAAACGCATACGCCCTTTTTGGCCAAGTGCATCATTGTGGACGTTCTGCCTCTTTTCCTATGCTTTACATGCAATTCCAGTCTACCTCCTGAAATCGGTTTCCTGCAATTCTGCCCTGCTTTCAACTCCTCTTGGCATCCTAATTCAATATATTTTTGGAAGATAGCTGTCATTTATAACTCTGCAGGTTTGTGAATTACAGTGCCCCTGAGCTCCTTTCTTCAACTCGCTTTCTTGTGAGCTGGCCGCAACACCGCAGGATTGCTTCAGGCCCTAGTTTGGTTCCGGCATGGCATGCTGAGCCTTTGGTTAATTCCTCTTCCTGGTGGGAAATGAGAGTTAAATTGGCCCGTCCGGACACCTCCACCTAATCTCTCATTGGTTCTCCCTATTCCTGTTCATCTTCCGCAGAAATTGCTAACTGGGCCAAACAGGAGGTTAAAGGCACTGACTCTCCAAGTGGGGAGAGTGTTAGTAAAGCGTCTGGAATGTTGCACCCGAGTACCAGGAAACGAAAATTGAGACACATTTGAACACGTTTTCCGATCACACGGTGGATCATACTCTGGGTTCCACATGCATGTTTTAGCTGAAGGAAGAATTCCTTAAACAGGGAGAGTTGAGACCCATGGAATGGGTACCATGCAATATGACTTCAAAGGGTCTGCATTTGCTCACCGAACCTCAGCAATCCTATCACTGCTGCGTTTATGCCGCTGTACACACGCTTGATTCTCTTTCGGAGACATATAAATCCATAGGTTTTAAGATTCTTACTAGTTAGGTAGATTCTTACTAGTCAGGTATATTCTTAGGCATTTAATATGGGGTGTTGAGTCCACTTCGTTGAGCAAGGAGTAGCTCTTGTCTATTACATATTTGGCTTATGGAACGGTATCTGTGCTAATTTCAATCTCTGGTTTTATGCAGCACCCCAACTCACCCGTCCCCTTAAGCAAGCATAAGTTGGTTTTCTACATTTGACACCCTGTTCTGTTTTGTAATTCAGTTCTTGTGTAGCCAAGTTTACATTCCGTGTATTAGTGATATCTTATGATGTTTCTTTTTCTGTGTGACTAATTTCACTTAGAATCATCGTACCTGAATCCACTCATTATGCTGCTACGGGCCTGATGACATAGATTTCATTGCTGAGTGATATTGCATTGTACGTAAGTACCACAATTTCTTTATCCATTTTTCGCTTTCTGTGATATTGAACTTGTACCGTAAACGAGGTTCTTGTAAAAAGAGCGTCCCAAACTTTGGGGTGGCTGTGTCTTTTTGATTTTAATTTCCCTAAGCTATAGGACCATAAGTGGAAGTGCCCTAGGCTCTGTTGCTTTGTTTTTTGGATGTTTCAGGAAACACCATACACTACTCCAGAGTGGCTGCTGGCAATTTACATCCCGCCCATCAGCATAACTAGGCTCCCAGTTCTCCATGGCCTGTCCTGCCTTTCTGGATTTTACACTTTTTTCAGATGGCCCTTTTGACCGGGGGGCAGTGAGACTTCATTGTAGTGCAGATTTCCTTTGCAAGCTTGCTTGGTTGGCCAAAAAGGGCGTATGCGTTTTTTCCTGAATATATTCAGGAAAAAACGCATACGCCCTTTTTGGCCAAGTGCATCATTGTGGACGTTCTGCCTCTTTTCCTATGCTTTACATGCAATTCCAGTCTACCTCCTGAAATCGGTTTCCTGCAATTCTGCCCCCCTTTCAACTCCTCTTGGCAGCCTTACTTCAATATATTTTTGGAAGATAGCTGTCCTTTATAACTCTGCAGGTTTGTGAATTACAGTGCCCCTGAGCTCCTTTCTTCAACTCGCTTTCTTGTGAGCTGGCCGCAACACTGCAGGATTGCTTCTGGTCCTAGTGTGGTTCCGGCATGGCACGCTGAGCCTTTGGTTAATTCCTCTTCCTGGTGGGAAATGAGAGTTAAATTTGCCCGTCTGGACACCTCCACCTAGTCTCTCATTGGTTCTCCCTATTCCTGTTCATTTTCCACAGAAATTGCAAACTGGGCCAAACAGGAGGTTAAAGGCACTGACTCTCCAAGTGGGGAGAGTGTTAGTAAAGCGTCTGGAATGTTGCACCCGAGTACCAGGAAACGAAAATTGAGACACATTTGAACACGTTTTCCGATCACACGGTGGATCATACTCTGGGTTCCACATGCATGTTTTAGCTGAAGGAAGAATCCCTTAAACAGGGAGAGTTGAGACCCATGGAATGGGTACCATGCAATATGACTTCAAAGGGTCTGCATTTGCTCACCGAACCTCAGCAATCCTATCACTGCTGCGTTTATGCCACTGTACACACGCTTGATTCTCTTTCGGAGACATATAAATCCATAGGTTTTAAGATTCTTACTAGTCAGGTAGATTCTTACTAGTCAGGTATATTCTTAGGCGTTTAATATGGGGTGTTGAGTCCACTTCGTTGAGCAAGGAGTAGCTCTTGTCTATTACATATTTGGCTTATGGAACGGTATCTGTGCTCATTTCAATCTCTGGTTTTATGCAGCACCCCAACTCACCCGTCCCCTTAAGCAAGCATAAGTTGGTTTTCTACATTTGACACCCTGTTCTGTTTTGTAATTCAGTTCTTGTGTAGCCAAGTTTACATTCCGTGTATTAGTGATATCTTATGATGTTTCTTTTTCTGTGTGACTAATTTCACTTAGAATCATCGTACCTGAATCCACTCATTATGCTGCTACGGGCCTGTTGACATAGATTTCATTGCTGAGTGATATTGCATTGTACGTAAGTACCACAATTTCTTTATCCATTTTTCGCTTTCTGTGATATTGAACTTGTACCGTAAACGAGGTTCTTGTAAACAGAGCCGTCCCAAACTTTGGGGTGGCTGTGTCTTTTTGATTTTAATTTCCCTAAGCTATAGGACCATAAGTGGAAGTGCCCTAGGCTCTGTTGCTTTGTTTTTTGGATGTTTCAGGAAACACCATACACTTCTCCAGAGTGGCTGCTGGCAATTTACATCCCGCCCATCAGCATAACTAGGCTCCCAGTTCTCCATGGCCTGTCCTGCCTTTCTGGATTTTACACTTTTTTCAGATGGCCCTTTTGACCGGGGGGCAGTGAGACTTCATTGTAGTGCAGATTTCCTTTGCAAGCTTGCTTGGTTGGCCAAAAAGGGCGTATGCGTTTTTTCCTGAATATATTCAGGAAAAAACGCATACGCCCTTTTTGGCCAAGTGCATCATTGTGGACGTTCTGCCTCTTTTCCTATGCTTTACATGCAATTCCAGTGTACCTCCAGAAATCGGTTTCCTGCAATTCTGCCCCCCTTTCAACTCCTCTTGGCAGCCTTACTTCAATATATTTTTGGAAGATAGCTGTCCTTTATGACTCTGCAGGTTTGTGAATTACAGTGCCCCTGAGCTCCTTTCTTCAACTCGCTTTCTTGTGAGCTGGCCGCAACACCGCAGGATTGCTTCAGGCCCTAGTTTGGTTCCGGCACGGCATGCTGAGCCTTTGGTTAATTCCTCTTCCTGGTGGGAAATGAGAGTTAAATTTGCCCGTCTGGACACCTCCACCTAGTCTCTCATTGGTTCTCCCTATTCCTGTTCATTTTCCACAGAAATTGCAAACTGGGCCAAACAGGAGGTTAAAGGCACTGACTCTCCAAGTGGAGAGAGTGTTAGTAAAGCGTCTGGAATGTTGCACCCGAGTACCAGGAAACGAAAATTGAGACACATTTGAACACGTTTTCTGATCACACGGTGGATCATACTCTGGGTTCCACATGCATGTTTTAGCTGAAGGAAGAATCCCTTAAACAGGGAGAGTTGAGACCCATGGAATGGGTACCATGCAATATGATTTCAAAGGGTCTGCATTTGCTCACCGAACCTCAGCAATCCTATCACTGCTGCGTTTATGCCGCTGTACACACGCTTGATTCTCTTTCGGAGACATATAAATCCATAGGTTTTAAGATTCTTACTAGTCAGGTAGATTCTTACTAGTCAGGTATATTCTTAGGCGTTTAATATGGGGTGTTGAGTCCACTTCGTTGAGCAAGGAGTAGCTCTTGTCTATTACATATTTGGCTTATGGAACGGTATCTGTGCTCATTTCAATCTCTGGTTTTATGCAGCACCCCAACTCACCCGTCCCCTTAAGCAAGCATAAGTTGGTTTTCTACATTTGACACCCTGTTCTGTTTTGTAATTCAGTTCTTGTGTAGCCAAGTTTACATTCCGTGTATTAGTGATATCTTATGATGTTTCTTTTTCTGTGTGACTAATTTCACTTAGAATCATCGTACCTGAATCCACTCATTATGCTGCTACGGGCCTGATGACATAGATTTCATTGCTGAGTGATATTGCATTGTACGTAAGTACCACAATTTCTTTATCCATTTTTCGCTTTCTGTGATATTGAACTTGTACCGTAAACGAGGTTCTTGTAAACAGAGCCGTCCCAAACTTTGGGGTGGCTGTGTCTTTTTGATTTTAATTTCCCTAAGCTATAGGACCATAAGTGGAAGTGCCCTAGGCTCTGTTGCTTTGTTTTTTGGATGTTTCAGGAAACACCATACACTTCTCCAGAGTGGCTGCTGGCAATTTACATCCCGCCCATCAGCATAACTAGGCTCCCAGTTCTCCATGGCCTGTCCTGCCTTTCTGGATTTTACACTTTTTTCAGATGGCCCTTTTGACCGGGGGGCAGTGAGACTTCATTGTAGTGCAGATTTCCTTTGCAAGCTTGCTTGGTTGGCCAAAAAGGGCGTATGCGTTTTTTCCTGAATATATTCAGGAAAAAACGCATACGCCCTTTTTGGCCAAGTGCATCATTGTGGACGTTCTGCCTCTTTTCCTATGCTTTACATGCAATTCCAGTCTACTTCCTGAAATCGGTTTCCTGCAATTCTGCCCTGCTTTCAACTCCTCTTGGCATCCTAATTCAATATATTTTTGGAAGATAGCTGTCATTTATAACTCTGCAGGTTTGTGAATTACAGTGCCCCTGAGCTCCTTTCTTCAACTCGCTTTCTTGTGAGCTGGCCGCAACACCGCAGGATTGCTTCAGGCCCTAGTTTGGTTCCGGCACGGCATGCTGAGCCTTTGGTTAATTCCTCTTCCTGGTGGGAAATGAGAGTTAAATTTGCCCGTCCGGACACCTCCACCTAGTCTCTCATTGGTTCTCCCAATTCCTGTTCATTTTCCACAGTAATTGCAAACTGAGCCAAACAGGAGATTAAAGGCACTGACTCTCCAAGTGGGGAGAGTGTTAGTAAAGCGTCTGGAATGTTGCACCCGAGTACCAGGGGACGAAAACTGAGACACATTTGAACACGTTTCCCGATCACACGGTGGATCATACTCTGGGTTCCACATGCATGTTTTAGCTGAAGGAAGAATCCCTTAAACCTGGAGAGTTGAGACCCATGGAATGGGTACCATGCAATATGACTTCAAAGGGTCTGCATTTGCTCACCGAACCTCAGCAATCCTATCACTGCTGCGTTTATGCCGCTGTACACACGCTTGATTCTCTTTCGGAGACATATAAATCCATAGGTTTTAAGATTCTTACTAGTCAGGTATATTCTTACTAGTCAGGTATATTTTTAGGCGTTTAATATGGGGTGTTGAGTCCACTTCGTTGAGCAAGGAGTAGCTCTTGTCTATTACATATTTGGCTTATGGAACGGTATCTGTGCTCATTTCAATCTCTGGTTTTATGCAGCACCCCAACTCACCCGTCCCCTTAAGCAAGCATAAGTTGGTTTTCTACATTTGACACCCTGTTCTGTTTTGTAATTCAGTTCTTGTGTAGCCAAGTTTACATTCCGTGTATTAGTGATATCTTATGATGTTTCTTTTTCTGTGTGACTAATTTCACTTAGAATCATCGTACCTGAATCCACTCATTATGCTGCTACGGGCCTGATGACATAGATTTCATTGCTGAGTGATATTGCATTGTACGTAAGTACCACAATTTCTTTATCCATTTTTCGCTTTCTGTGATATTGAACTTGTACCGTAAACGAGGTTCTTGTAAACAGAGCCGTCCCAAACTTTGGGGTGGCTGTGTCTTTTTGATTTTAATTTCCCTAAGCTATAGGACCATAAGTGGAAGTGCCCTAGGCTCTGTTGCTTTGTTTTTTGGATGTTTCAGGAAACACCATACACTTCTCCAGAGTGGCTGCTGGCAATTTACATCCCGCCCATCAGCATAACTAGGCTCCCAGTTCTCCATGGCCTGTCCTGCCTTTCTGGATTTTACACTTTTTTCAGATGGCCCTTTTGACCGGGGGGCAGTGAGACTTCATTGTAGTGCAGATTTCCTTTGCAAGCTTGCTTGTTTGGCCAAAAAGGGCGTATGCGTTTTTTCTTGAATATATTCAGGAAAAAACGCATACGCCCTTTTTGGCCAAGTGCATCATTGTGGACGTTCTGCCTCTTTTCCTATGCTTTACATGCAATTCCAGTCTACCTCCTGAAATCGGTTTCCTGCAATTCTGCCCTGCTTCAACTCCTCTTGGCATCCTAATTCAATATATTTTTGGAAGATAGCTGTCATTTATAACTCTGCAGGTTTGTGAATTACAGTGCCCCTGAGCTCCTTTCTTCAACTCGCTTTCTTGTGAGCTGGCCGCAACACCGCAGGATTGCTTCAGGCCCTAGTTTGGTTCCGGCATGGCATGCTGAGCCTTTGGTTAATTCCTCTTCCTGGTGGGAAATGAGAGTTAAATTGGCCCGTCCGGACACCTCCACCTAATCTCTCATTGGTTCTCCCTATTCCTGTTCATCTTCCGCAGAAATTGCTAACTGGGCCAAACAGGAGGTTAAAGGCACTGACTCTCCAAGTGGGGAGAGTGTTAGTAAAGCGTCTGGAATGTTGCACCCGAGTACCAGGGGACGAAAACTGAGACACATTTGAACACGTTTTCCGACCACATGGTGGATCATACTCTGGGTTCCACATGCATGTTTTAGCTGAAGGAAGAATCCCTTAAACATGGAGAGTTGAGACCCATGGAATGGGTACCATGCAATATGACTTCAAAGGGTCTGCATTTGCTCACCGAACCTCACCAATCCTATCACTGCTGCGTTTATGCCGCTGTACACACGCTTGATTCTCTTTCGGAGACATATAAATCCATAGGTTTTAAGATTCTTACTAGTCAGGTAGATTCTTACTAGTCAGGTATATTCTTAGGCGTTTAATATGGGGTGTTGAGTCCACTTCGTAGAGCAAGGAGTAGCTCTTGTCTATTACATATTTGGCTTATGGAACGGTATCTGTGCTCATTTCAATCTCTGGTTTTATGCAGCACCCCAACTCACCCGTCCCCTTAAGCAAGCATAAGTTGGTTTTCTACATTTGACACCCTGTTCTGTTTTGTAATTCAGTTCTTGTGTAGCCAAGTTTACATTCCGTGTATTAGTGATATCTTATGATGTTTCTTTTTCTGTGTGACTAATTTCACTTAGAATCATCGTACCTGAATCCACTCATTATGCTGCTACGGGCCTGATGACATAGATTTCATTGCTGAGTGATATTGCATTGTACGTAAGTACCACAATTTCTTTATCCATTTTTCGCTTTCTGTGATATTGAACTTGTACCGTAAACGAGGTTCTTGTAAACAGAGCCGTCCCAAAATTTGGGGTGGCTGTGTCTTTTTGATTTTAATTTCCCTAAGCTATAGGACCATAAGTGGAAGTGCCCTAGGCTCTGTTGCTTTGTTTTTTGGATGTTTCAGGAAACACCATACACTTCTCCAGAGTGGCTGCTGGCAATTTACATCCCGCCCATCAGCATAACTAGGCTCCCAGTTCTCCATGGCCTGTCCTGCCTTTCTGGATTTTACACTTTTTTCAGATGGCCCTTTTGACCGGGGGGCAGTGAGACTTCATTGTAGTGCAGATTTCCTTTGCAAGCTTGCTTGGTTGGCCAAAAAGGGCGTATGCGTTTTTTCCTGAATATATTCAGGAAAAAACGCATACGCCCTTTTTGGCCAAGTGCATCATTGTGGACGTTCTGCCTCTTTTCCTATGCTTTACATGCAATTCCAGTCTACCTCCTGAAATCGGTTTCCTGCAATTCTGCCCTGCTTTCAACTCCTCTTGGCATCCTAATTCAATATATTTTTGGAAGATAGCTGTCATTTATAACTCTGCAGGTTTGTGAATTACAGTGCCCCTGAGCTGCTTTCTTCAACTCGCTTTCTTGTGAGCTGGCCGCAACACCGCAGGATTGCTTCAGGCCCTAGTTTGGTTCCGGCACGGCATGCTGAGCCTTTGGTTAATTCCTCTTCCTGGTGGGAAATGAGAGTTAAATTTGCCCGTCCGGACACCTCCACCTAGTCTCTCATTGGTTCTCCCTATTCCTGTTCATTTTCCACAGTAATTGCAAACTGAGCCAAACAGGAGGTTAAAGGCACTGACTCTCCAAGTGGGGAGAGTGTTAGTAAAGCGTCTGGAATGTTGCACCCGAGTACCAGGGGACGAAAACTGAGACACATTTGAACACGTTTCCCGATCACACGGTGGATCATACTCTGGGTTCCACATGCATGTTTTAGCTGAAGGAAGAATCCCTTAAACAGGGAGAGTTGAGACCCATGGAATGGGTACCATGCAATATGACTTCAAAGGGTCTGCATTTGCTCACCGAACCTCAGCAATCCTATCACTGCTGCGTTTATGCCGCTGTACACACGCTTGATTCTCTTTCGGAGACATATAAATCCATAGGTTTTAAGATTCTTACTAGTCAGGTAGATTCTTACTAGTCAGGTATATTTTTAGGCGTTTAATATGGGGTGTTGAGTCCACTTCGTTGAGCAAGGAGTAGCTCTTGTCTATTACATATTTGGCTTATGGAACGGTATCTGTGCTCATTTCAATCTCTGGTTTTATGCAGCACCCCAACTCACCCGTCCCCTTAAGCAAGCATAAGTTGGTTTTCTACATTTGACACCCTGTTCTGTTTTGTAATTCAGTTCTTGTGTAGCCAAGTTTACATTCCGTGTATTAGTGATATCTTATGATGTTTCTTTTTCTGTGTGACTAATTTCACTTAGAATCATCGTACCTGAATCCACTCATTATGCTGCTACGGGCCTGATGACATAGATTTCATTGCTGAGTGATATTGCATTGTACGTAAGTACCACAATTTCTTTATCCATTTTTCGCTTTCTGTGATATTGAACTTGTACCGTAAACGAGGTTCTTGTAAACAGAGCCGTCCCAAACTTTGGGGTGGCTGTGTCTTTTTGATTTTAATTTCCCTAAGCTATAGGACCATAAGTGGAAGTGCCCTAGGCTCTGTTGCTTTGTTTTTTGGATGTTTCAGGAAACACCATACACTTCTCCAGAGTGGCTGCTGGCAATTTACATCCCGCCCATCAGCATAACTAGGCTCCCAGTTCTCCATGGCCTGTCCTGCCTTTCTGGATTTTACACTTTTTTCAGATGGCCCTTTTGACCGGGGGGCAGTGAGACTTCATTGTAGTGCAGATTTCCTTTGCAAGCTTGCTTGGTTGGCCAAAAAGGGCGTATGCGTTTTTTCCTGAATATATTCAGGAAAAAACGCATACGCCCTTTTTGGCCAAGTGCATCATTGTGGACGTTCTGCCTCTTTTCCTATGCTTTACATGCAATTCCAGTGTACCTCCAGAAATCGGTTTCCTGCAATTCTGCCCCCCTTTCAACTCCTCTTGGCAGCCTTACTTCAATATATTTTTGGAAGATAGCTGTCCTTTATAACTCTGCAGGTTTGTGAATTACAGTGCCCCTGAGCTCCTTTCTTCAACTCGCTTTCTTGTGAGCTGGCCGCAACACTGCAGGATTGCTTCTGGTCCTAGTGTGGTTCCGGCATGGCACGCTGAGCCTTTGGTTAATTCCTCTTCCTGGTGGGAAATGAGAGTTAAATTTGCCCGTCTGGACACCTCCACCTAGTCTCTCATTGGTTCTCCCTATTCCTGTTCATTTTCCACAGAAATTGCAAACTGGGCCAAACAGGAGGTTAAAGGCACTGACTCTCCAAGTGGAGAGAGTGTTAGTAAAGCGTCTGGAATGTTGCACCCGAGTACCAGGAAACGAAAATTGAGACACATTTGAACACGTTTTCTGATCACACGGTGGATCATACTCTGGGTTCCACATGCATGTTTTAGCTGAAGGAAGAATCCCTTAAACAGGGAGAGTTGAGACCCATGGAATGGGTACCATGCAATATGACTTCAAAGGGTCTGCATTTGCTCACCGAACCTCAGCAATCCTATCACTGCTGCGTTTATGCCGCTGTACACACGCTTGATTCTCTTTCGGAGACATATAAATCCATAGGTTTTAAGATTCTTACTAGTCAGGTAGATTCTTACTAGTCAGGTATATTCTTAGGCGTTTAATATGGGGTGTTGAGTCCACTTCGTTGAGCAAGGAGTAGCTCTTGTCTATTGCATATTTGGCTTATGGAACGGTATCTGTGCTCATTTCAATCTCTGGTTTTATGCAGCACCCCAACTCACCCGTCCCCTTAAGCAAGCATAAGTTGGTTTTCTACATTTGACACCCTGTTCTGTTTTGTAATTCAGTTCTTGTGTAGCCAAGTTTACATTCCGTGTATTAGTGATATCTTATGATGTTTCTTTTTCTGTGTGACTAATTTCACTTAGAATCATCGTACCTGAATCCACTCATTATGCTGCTACGGGCCTGATGACATAGATTTCATTGCTGAGTGATATTGCATTGTACGTAAGTACCACAATTTCTTTATCCATTTTTCGCTTTCTGTGATATTGAACTTGTACCGTAAACGAGGTTCTTGTAAACAGAGCCGTCCCAAACTTTGGGGTGGCTGTGTCTTTTTGATTTTAATTTCCCTAAGCTATAGGACCATAAGTGGAAGTGCCCTAGGCTCTGTTGCTTTGTTTTTTGGATGTTTCAGGAAACACCATACACTTCTCCAGAGTGGCTGCTGGCAATTTACATCCCGCCCATCAGCATAACTAGGCTCCCAGTTCTCCATGGCCTGTCCTGCCTTTCTGGATTTTACACTTTTTTCAGATGGCCCTTTTGACCGGGGGGCAGTGAGACTTCATTGTAGTGCAGATTTCCTTTGCAAGCTTGCTTGGTTGGCCAAAAAGGGCGTATGCGTTTTTTCCTGAATATATTCAGGAAAAAACGCATACGCCCTTTTTGGCCAAGTGCATCATTGTGGACGTTCTGCCTCTTTTCCTATGCTTTACATGCAATTCCAGTCTACCTCCTGAAATCGGTTTCCTGCAATTCTGCCCTGCTTTCAACTCCTCTTGGCATCCTAATTCAATATATTTTTGGAAGATAGCTGTCATTTATAACTCTGCAGGTTTGTGAATTACAGTGCCCCTGAGCTCCTTTCTTCAACTCGCTTTCTTGTGAGCTGGCCGCAACACCGCAGGATTGCTTCAGGCCCTAGTTTGGTTCCGGCACGGCATGCTGAGCCTTTGGTTAATTCCTCTTCCTGGTGGGAAATGAGAGTTAAATTTGCCCGTCCGGACACCTCCACCTAGTCTCTCATTGGTTCTCCCAATTCCTGTTCATTTTCCACAGTAATTGCAAACTGAGCCAAACAGGAGGTTAAAGGCACTGACTCTCCAAGTGGGGAGTGTGTTAGTAAAGCGTCTGGAATGTTGCACCCGAGTACCAGGGGACGAAAACTGAGACACATTTGAACACGTTTCCCGATCACACGGTGGATCATACTCTGGGTTCCACATGCATGTTTTAGCTGAAGGAAGAATCCCTTAAACCTGGAGAGTTGAGACCCATGGAATGGGTACCATGCAATATGACTTCAAAGGGTCTGCATTTGCTCACCGAACCTCAGCAATCCTATCACTGCTGCGTTTATGCCGCTGTACACACGCTTGATTCTCTTTCGGAGACATATAAATCCATAGGTTTTAAGATTCTTACTAGTCAGGTAGATTCTTACTAGTCAGGTATATTTTTAGGCGTTTAATATGGGGTGTTGAGTCCACTTCGTTGAGCAAGGAGTAGCTCTTGTCTATTACATATTTGGCTTATGGAACGGTATCTGTGCTCATTTCAATCTCTGGTTTTATGCAGCACCCCAACTCACCCGTCCCCTTAAGCAAGCATAAGTTGGTTTTCTACATTTGACACCCTGTTCTGTTTTGTAATTCAGTTCTTGTGTAGCCAAGTTTACATTCCGTGTATTAGTGATATCTTATGATGTTTCTTTTTCTGTGTGACTAATTTCACTTAGAATCATCGTACCTGAATCCACTCATTATGCTGCTACGGGCCTGATGACATAGATTTCATTGCTGAGTGATATTGCATTGTACGTAAGTACCACAATTTCTTTATCCATTTTTCGCTTTCTGTGATATTGAACTTGTACCGTAAACGAGGTTCTTGTAAACAGAGCCGTCCCAAACTTTGGTTGGCTGTGTCTTTTTGATTTTAATTTCCCTAAGCTATAGGACCATAAGTGGAAGTGCCCTAGGCTCTGTTGCTTTGTTTTTTGGATGTTTCAGGAAACACCATACACTTCTCCAGAGTGGCTGCTGGCAATTTACATCCCGCCCATCAGCATAACTAGGCTCCCAGTTCTCCATGGCCTGTCCTGCCTTTCTGGATTTTACACTTTTTTCAGATGGCCCTTTTGACCGGGGGGCAGTGAGACTTCATTGTAGTGCAGATTTCCTTTGCAAGCTTGCTTGGTTGGCCAAAAAGGGCGTATGCGTTTTTTCCTGAATATATTCAGGAAAAAACGCATACGCCCTTTTTGGCCAAGTGCATCATTGTGGACGTTCTGCCTCTTTTCCTATGCTTTACATGCAATTCCAGTCTACCTCCTGAAATCGGTTTCCTGCAATTCTGCCCTGCTTTCAACTCCTCTTGGCATCCTAATTCAATATATTTTTGGAAGATAGCTGTCATTTATAACTCTGCAGGTTTGTGAATTACAGTGCCCCTGAGCTCCTTTCTTCAACTCGCTTTCTTGTGAGCTGGCCGCAACACCGCAGGATTGCTTCAGGCCCTAGTTTGGTTCCGGCACGGCATGCTGAGCCTTTGGTTAATTCCTCTTCCTGGTGGGAAATGAGAGTTAAATTGGCCCGTCCGGACACCTCCACCTAATCTCTCATTGGTTCTCCCTATTCCTGTTCATCTTCCGCAGAAATTGCTAACTGGGCCAAACAGGAGGTTAAAGGCACTGACTCTCCAAGTGGGGAGAGTGTTAGTAAAGCGTCTGGAATGTTGCACCCGAGTACCAGGGGACCAAAACTGAGACACATTTGAACACGTTTTCCGACCACATGGTGGATCATACTCTGGGTTCCACATGCATGTTTTAACTGAAGGAAGAATCCCTTAAACATGGAGAGTTGAGACCCATGGAATGGGTACCATGCAATATGACTTCAAAGGGTCTGCATTTGCTCACCGAACCTCACCAATCCTATCACTGCTGCGTTTATGCCACTGTACACACGCTTGATTCTCTTTCGGAGACATATAAATCCATAGGTTTTAAGATTCTTACTAGTCAGGTAGATTCTTACTAGTCAGGTATATTCTTAGGCGTTTAAAATGGAGTGTTGAGTCCACTTCGTTGAGCAAGGAGTAGCTCTTGTCTATTACATATTTGGCTTATGGAACGGTATCTGTGCTCATTTCAATCTCTGGTTTTATGCAGCACCCCAACTCACCCGTCCCCTTAAGCAAGCATAAGTTGGTTTTCTACATTTGACACCCTGTTCTGTTTTGTAATTCAGTTCTTGTGTAGCCAAGTTTACATTCCGTGTATTAGTGATATCTTATGATGTTTCTTTTTCTGTGTGACTAATTTCACTTAGAATCATCGTACCTGAATCCACTCATTATGCTGCTACGGGCCTGATGACATAGATTTCATTGCTGAGTGATATTGCATTGTACGTAAGTACCACAATTTCTTTATCCATTTTTCGCTTTCTGTGATATTGAACTTGTACCGTAAACGAGGTTCTTGTAAACAGAGCCGTCCCAAACTTTGGGGTGGCTGTGTCTTTTTGATTTTAATTTCCCTAAGCTATAGGACCATAAGTGGAAGTGCCCTAGGCTCTGTTGCTTTGTTTTTTGGATGTTTCAGGAAACACCATACACTTCTCCAGAGTGGCTGCTGGCAATTTACATCCCGCCCATCAGCATAACTAGGCTCCCAGTTCTCCATGGCTTGTCCTGCCTTTCTGGATTTTACACTTTTTTCAGATGGCCCTTTTGACCGGGGGGCAGTGAGACTTCATTGTAGTGCAGATTTCCTTTGCAAGCTTGCTTGGTTGGCCAAAAAGGGCGTATGCGTTTTTTCCTGGAAAAAACGCATACGCCCTTTTTGGCCAAGTGCATCATTGTGGAGGTTCTGCCTCTTTTCCTATGCTTTACATGCAATTCCAGTCTACCTCCTGAAATCGGTTTCCTGCAATTCTGCCCCCCTTTCAACTGCTCTTGGCAGCCTTACTTCAATATATTTTTGGAAGATAGCTGTCCTTTATAACTCTGCAGGTTTGTGAATTACAGTGCCCCTGAGCTCCTTTCTTCAACTCGCTTTCTTGTGAGCTGGCCGCAACACCGCAGGATTGCTTCTGGTCCTAGTGTGGTTCCGGCATGGCACGCTGAGCCTTTGGTTAATTCCTCTTCCTGGTGGGAAATGAGAGTTAAATTGGCCCGTCCGGACACCTCCACCTAATCTCTCATTGGTTCTCCCTATTCCTGTTCATCTTCCGCAGAAATTGCTAACTGGGCCAAACAGGAGGTTAAAGGCACTGACTCTCCAAGTGGGGAGAGTGTTAGTAAAGCGTCTGGAATGTTGCACCCGAGTACCAGGGGACAAAAACTGAGACACATTTGAACACGTTTTCCGACCACATGGTGGATCATACTCTGGGTTCCACATGCATGTTTTAGCTGAAGGAAGAATCCCTTAAACATGGAGAGTTGAGACCCATGGAATGGGTACCATGCAATATGACTTCAAAGGGTCTGCATTTGCTCACCGAACCTCACCAATCCTATCACTGCTGCGTTTATGCCGCTGTACACACACTTGATTCTCTTTCGGAGACATATAAATCCATAGGTTTTAAGATTCTTACTAGTCAGGTAGATTCCTACTAGTCAGGTATATTCTTAGGCGTTTAATATGGGGTGTTGAGTCCACTTCGTTGAGCAAGGAGTAGCTCTTGTCTATTACATATTTGGCTTATGGAACGGTATCTGTGCTCATTTCAATCTCTGGTTTTATGCAGCACCCCAACTCACCCGTCCCCTTAAGCAAGCATAAGTTGGTTTTCTACATTTGACACCCTGTTCTGTTTTGTAATTCAGTTCTTGTGTAGCCAAGTTTACATTCCGTGTATTAGTGATATCTTATGATGTTTCTTTTTCTGTGTGACTAATTTCACTTAGAATCATCGTACCTGAATCCACTCATTATGCTGCTACGGGCCTGTTGACATAGATTTCATTGCTGAGTGATATTGCATTGTACGTAAGTACCACAATTTCTTTATCCATTTTTCGCTTTCTGTGATATTGAACTTGTACCGTAAACGAGGTTCTTGTAAACAGAGCCGTCCCAAACTTTGGGGTGGCTGTGTCTTTTTGATTTTAATTTCCCTAAGCTATAGGACCATAAGTGGAAGTGCCCTAGGCTCTGTTGCTTTGTTTTTTGGATGTTTCAGGAAACACCATACACTTCTCCAGAGTGGCTGCTGGCAATTTACATCCCGCCCATCAGCATAACTAGGCTCCCAGTTCTCCATGGCCTGTCCTGCCTTTCTGGATTTTACACTTTTTTCAGATGGCCCTTTTGACCGGGGGGCAGTGAGACTTCATTGTAGTGCAGATTTCCTTTGCAAGCTTGCTTGGTTGGCCAAAAAGGGCGTATGCGTTTTTTCCTGAATATATTCAGGAAAAAACGCATACGCCCTTTTTGGCCAAGTGCATCATTGTGGACGTTCTGCCTCTTTTCCTATGCTTTACATGCAATTCCAGTCTACCTCCTGAAATCGGTTTCCTGCAATTCTGCCCCCCTTTCAACTCCTCTTGGGAGCCTTACTTCAATATATTTTTGGAAGATAGCTGTCCTTTATAACTCTGCAGGTTTGTGAATTACAGTGCCCCTGAGCTCCTTTCTTCAACTCGCTTTCTTGTGAGCTGGCCGCAACACCGCAGGATTGCTTCTGGTCCTAGTGTGGTTCCGGCATGGCACACTGAGCCTTTGGTTAATTCCTCTTCCTGGTGGGAAATGAGAGTTAAATTGGCCCGTCCGGACACCTCCACCTAATCTCTCATTGGTTCTCCCTATTCCTGTTCATCTTCCGCAGAAATTGCTAACTGGGCCAAACAGGAGGTTAAAGGCACTGACTCTCCAAGTGGGGAGAGTGTTAGTAAAGCGTCTGGAATGTTGCACCCGAGTACCAGGGGACAAAAACTGAGAAACATTTGAACACGTTTTCCGACCACATGGTGGATCATACTCTGGGTTCCACATGCATGTTTTAGCTGAAGGAAGAATCCCTTAAACATGGAGAGTTGAGACCCATGGAATGGGTACCATGCAATATGACTTCAAAGGGTCTGCATTTGCTCACCGAACCTCACCAATCCTATCACTGCTGCGTTTATGCCGCTGTACACACACTTGATTCTCTTTCGGAGACATATAAATCCATAGGTTTTAAGATTCTTACTAGTCAGGTAAATTCTTACTAGTCAGGTATATTCTTAGGCGTTTAATATGGGGTGTTGAGTCCACTTCGTTGAGCAAGGAGTAGCTCTTGTCTATTACATATTTGGCTTATGGAACAGTATCTGTGCTCATTTCAATCTCTGGTTTTATGCAGCACCCCAACTCACCCGTCCCCTTAAGCAAGCATAAGTTGGTTTTCTACATTTGACACCCTGTTTTGTTTTGTAATTCAGTTCTTGTGTAGCCAAGTTTACATTCCGTGTATTAGTGATATCTTATGATGTTTCTTTTTCTGTGTGACTAATTTCACTTAGAATCATCGTACCTGAATCCACTCATTATGCTGCTACGGGCCTGTTGACATAGATTTCATTGCTGAGTGATATTGCATTGTACGTAAGTACCACAATTTCTTTATCCATTTTTCGCTTTCTGTGATATTGAACTTGTACCGTAAACGAGGTTCTTGTAAACAGAGCCGTCCCAAACTTTGGGGTGGCTGTGTCTTTTTGATTTTAATTTCCCTAAGCTATAGGACCATAAGTGGAAGTGCCCTAGGCTCTGTTGCTTTGTTTTTTGGATGTTTCAGGAAACACCGTACACTTCTCCAGAGTGGCTGCTGGCAATTTACATCCCGCCCATCAGCATAACTAGGCTCCCAGTTCTCCATGGCCTGTCCTGCCTTTCTGGATTTTACACTTTTTTCAGATGGCCCTTTTGACCGGGGGGCAGTGAGACTTCATTGTAGTGCAGATTTCCTTTGCAAGCTTGCTTGGTTGGCCAAAAAGGGCGTATGCGTTTTTTCCTGAATATATTCAGGAAAAAACGCATACGCCCTTTTTGGCCAAGTGCATCATTGTGGACGTTCTGCCTCTTTTCCTATGCTTTACATGCAATTCCAGTCTACCTCCTGAAATCGGTTTCCTGCAATTCTGCCCCCCTTTCAACTCCTCTTGGCAGCCTTACTTCAATATATTTTTGGAAGATAGCTGTCCTTTATAACTCTGCAGGTTTGTGAATTACAGTGCCCCTGAGCTCCTTTCTTCAACTCACTTTCTTGTGAGCTGGCCGCAACACCGCAGCATTGCTTCTGGTCCTAGTGTGGTTCCGGCATGGCACACTGAGCCTTTGGTTAATTCCTCTTCCTGGTTGGAAATGAGAGTTAAATTTACCCGTCTGGACACCTCCACCTAGTTTCTCATTGGTTCTCCCTATTCCTGTTCATTTTCCACAGAAATTTCAAACTGGGCCAAACAGGAGGTTAAAGGCACTGACTGTCCAAGTGGGGAGAGTGTTAGTAAAGCGTCTGGAATGTTGCACCCGAGTACCAGGAAACGAAAATTGAGACACATTTGAACACGTTTTCCGATCACACGGTGGATCATACTCTGGGTTCCACATGCATGTTTTAGCTGAAGGAAGAATCCCTTAAACAGGGAGAGTTGAGACCCATGGAATGGGTACCATGCAATATGACTTCAAAGGGTCTGCATTTGCTCACCGAACCTCAGCAATCCTATCACTGCTGCGTTTATGCCGCTGTACACACGCTTGATTCTCTTTCGGAGACATATAAATCCATAGGTTTTAAGATTCTTACTAGTCAGGTAGATTCTTACTAGTCAGGTATATTCTTAGGCGTTTAATATGGGGTGTTGAGTCCACTTCGTTGAGCAAGGAGTAGCTCTTGTCTATTACATATTTGGCTTATGGAACGGTATCTGTGCTCATTTCAATCTCTGGTTTTATGCAGCACCCCAACTCACCCGTCCCCTTAAGCAAGCATAAGTTGGTTTTCTACATTTGACACCCTGTTCTGTTTTGTAATTCAGTTCTTGTGTAGCCAAGTTTACATTCCGTGTATTAGTGATATCTTATGATGTTTCTTTTTCTGTGTGACTAATTTCACTTAGAATCATCGTACCTGAATCCACTCATTATGCTGCTACGGGCCTGATGACATAGATTTCATTGCTGAGTGATATTGCATTGTACGTAAGTACCACAGTTTCTTTATCCATTTTTCGCTTTCTGTGATATTGAACTTGTACCGTAAACGAGGTTCTTGTAAACAGAGCCGTCCCAAACTTTGGGGTGGCTGTGTCTTTTTGATTTTAATTTCCCTAAGCTATAGGACCATAAGTGGAAGTGCCCTAGGCTCTGTTGCTTTGCTTTTTGGATGTTTCAGGAAACACCATACACTTCTCCAGAGTGGCTGCTGGCAATTTACATCCCGCCCATCAGCATAACTAGGCTCCCAGTTCTCCATGGCCTGTCCTGCCTTTCTGGATTTTACACTTTTTTCAGATGGCCCTTTTGACCGGGGGGCAGTGAGACTTCATTGTAGTGCAGATTTCCTTTGCAAGCTTGCTTGGTTGGCCAAAAAGGGCGTATGCGTTTTTTCCTGAATATATTCAGGAAAAAACGCATACGCCCTTTTTGGCCAAGTGCATCATTGTGGACGTTCTGCCTCTTTTCCTATGCTTTACATGCAATTCCAGTCTACCTCCTGAAATCGGTTTCCTGCAATTCTGCCCTGCTTTCAACTCCTCTTGGCATTCTAATTCAATATATTTTTGGAAGATAGCTGTCATTTATAACTCTGCAGGTTTGTGAATTACAGTGCCCCTGAGCTCCTTTCTTCAACTCGCTTTCTTGTGAGCTGGCCGCAACACCGCAGGATTGTTTCAGGCCCTAGTTTGGTTCCGGCACGGCATGCTGAGCCTTTGGTTAATTCCTCTTCCTGGTGGGAAATGAGAGTTAAATTTGCCCGTCCGGACACCTCCACCTAGTCTCTCATTGGTTCTCCCAATTCCTGTTCATTTTCCACAGAAATTGCAAACTGAGCCAAACAGGAGGTTAAAGGCACTGACTCTCCAAGTGGGGAGAGTGTTAGTAAAGCGTCTGGAATGTTGCAACCGAGTACCAGGGGACGAAAATTGAGACACATTTGAACACGTTTCCCGATCACACGGTGGATCATACTCTGGGTTCCACATGCATGTTTTAGCTGAAGGAAGAATCCATTAAACAGGGAGAGTTGAGACCCATGGAATGGGTAACATGCAATATGACTTCAAAGGGTCTGCATTTGCTCACCGAACCTCAGCAATCCTATCACTGCTGCGTTTATGCCGCTGTACACACGCTTGATTCTCTTTCGGAGACATATAAATCCATAGGTTTTAAGATTCTTACTAGTCAGGTAGATTCTTAGGCGTTTAATATGGAGTGTTGAGTCCACTTCGTTGAGCAAGGAGTAGCTCTTGTCTATTACATATTTGGCTTATGGAACGGTATCTGTGCTCATTTCAATCTCTGGTTTTATGCAGCACCCCAACTCACCCGTCCCCTTAAGCAAGCATAAGTTGGTTTTCTACATTTGACACCCTGTTCTGTTTTGTAATTCAGTTCTTGTGTAGCCAAGTTTACATTCCGTGTATTAGTGATATCTTATGATGTTTCTTTTTCTGTGTGACTAATTTCACTTAGAATCATCGTACCTGAATCCACTCATTATGCTGCTACGGGCCTGATGACATAGATTTCATTGCTGAGTGATATTGCATTGTACGTAAGTACCACAATTTCTTTATCCATTTTTCGCTTTCTGTGATATTGAACTTGTACCGTAAACGAGGTTCTTGTAAACAGAGCCGTCCCAAACTTTGGGGTGGCTGTGTCTTTTTGATTTTAATTTCCCTAAGCTATAGGACCATAAGTGGAAGTGCCCTAGGCTCTGTTGCTTTGTTTTTTGGATGTTTCAGGAAACACCGTACACTTCTCCAGAGTGGCTGCTGGCAATTTACATCCCGCCCATCAGCATAACTAGGCTCCCAGTTCTCCATGGCCTGTCCTGCCTTTCTGGATTTTACACTTTTTTCAGATGGCCCTTTTGACCGGGGGGCAGTGAGACTTCATTGTAGTGCAGATTTCCTTTGCAAGCTTGCTTGGTTGGCCAAAAAGGGCGTATGCGTTTTTTCCTGAATATATTCAGGAAAAAACGCATACGCCCTTTTTGGCCAAGTGCATCATTGTGGACGTTCTGCCTCTTTTCCTATGCTTTACATGCAATTCCAGTCTACCTCCTGAAATCGGTTTCCTGCAATTCTGCCCCCCTTTCAACTCCTCTTGGCAGCCTTACTTCAATATATTTTTGGAAGATAGCTGTCATTTGTAACTCTGCAGGTTTGTGAATTACAGTGCCCCTGAGCTCCTTTCTTCAACTCGCTTTCTTGAGAGCTGGCCGCAACACCGCAGGATTGCTTCTGGTCCTAGTGTGGTTCCGGCATGGCACGCTGAGCCTTTGGTTAATTCCTCTTCCTGGTGGGAAATGAGAGTTAAATTTGCCCGTCCGGACACCTCCACTTAGTTTCTCATTGGTTCTCCCTATTCCTGTTCATTTTCCACAGTAATTGCAAACTGGGCCAAACAGGAGGTTAAAGGCACTGACTCTCCAAGTGGGGAGAGTGTTAGTAAAGCGTCTGGAATGTTGCACCCGAGTACCAGGGGACGAAAACTGAGACACATTTGAACACGTTTCCCGATCACACGGTGGATCATACTCTGGGTTCCACATGCATGTTTTAGATGAAGGAAGAATCCCTTAAACAGGGAGAGTTGAGACCCATGGAATGGGTACCATGCAATATGACTTCAAAGGGTCTGCATTTGCTCACCGAACCTCAGCAATCCTATCACTGCTGCGTTTATGCCGCTGTACACACGCTTGATTCTCTTTCGGAGACATATAAATCCATAGTTTTTAAGATTCTTACTAGTCAGGTAGATTCTTACTAGTCAGGTATATTTTTAGGCGTTTAATATGGGGTGTTGAGTCCACTTCGTTGAGCAAGGAGTAGCTCTTGTCTATTACATATTTGGCTTATGGAACGGTATCTGTGCTCATTTCAATCTCTGGTTTTATGCAGCACCCCAACTCACCCGTCCCCTTAAGCAAGCATAAGTTGGTTTTCTACATTTGACACCCTGTTCTGTTTTGTAATTCAGTTCTTGTGTAGCCAAGTTTACATTCCGTGTATTAGTGATATCTTATGATGTTTCTTTTTCTGTGTGACTAATTTCACTTAGAATCATCGTACCTGAATCCACTCATTATGCTGCTACGGGCCTGATGACATAGATTTCATTGCTGAGTGATATTGCATTGTACGTAAGTACCACAATTTCTTTATCCATTTTTCGCTTTCTGTGATATTGAACTTGTACCGTAAACGAGGTTCTTGTAAACAGAGCCGTCCCAAACTTTGGGGTGGCTGTGTCTTTTTGATTTTAATTTCCCTAAGCTATAGGACCATAAGTGGAAGTGCCCTAGGCTCTGTTGCTTTGTTTTTTGGATGTTTCAGGAAACACCATACACTTCTCCAGAGTGGCTGCTGGCAATTTACATCCCGCCCATCAGCATAACTAGGCTCCCAGTTCTCCATGGCCTGTCCTGCCTTTCTGGATTTTACACTTTTTTCAGATGGCCCTTTTGACCGGGGGGCAGTGAGACTTCATTGTAGTGCAGATTTCCTTTGCAAGCTTGCTTGGTTGGCCAAAAAGGGCGTATGCGTTTTTTCCTGAATATATTCAGGAAAAAACGCATACGCCCTTTTTGGCCAAGTGCATAATTGTGGACGTTCTGCCTCTTTTCCTATGCTTTACATGCAATTCCAGTCTACCTCCTGAAATCGGTTTCCTGCAATTCTGCCCCCCTTTCAACTCCTCTTGGCAGCCTTACTTCAATATATTTTTGGAAGATAGCTGTCATTTGTAACTCTGCAGGTTTGTGAATTACAGTGCCCCTGAGCTCCTTTCTTCAACTCGCTTTCTTGAGAGCTGGCCGCAACACCGCAGGATTGCTTCTGGTCCTAGTGTGGTTCCGGCATGGCACGCTGAGCCTTTGGTTAATTCCTCTTCCTGGTGGGAAATGAGAGTTAAATTTGCCCGTCCGGACACCTCCACCTAGTTTCTCATTGGTTCTCCCTATTCCTGTTCATTTTCCACAGTAATTGCAAACTGGGCCAAACAGGAGGTTAAAGGCACTGACTCTCCAAGTGGGGAGAGTGTTAGTAAAGCGTCTGGAATGTTGCACCCGAGTACCAGGGGACGAAAACTGAGACACATTTGAACACGTTTCCCGATCACACGGTGGATCATACTCTGGGTTCCACATGCATGTTTTAGATGAAGGAAGAAACCCTTAAACAGGGAGAGTTGAGACCCATGGAATGGGTACCATGCAATATGACTTCAAAGGGTCTGCATTTGCTCACCGAACCTCAGCAATCCTATCACTGCTGCGTTTATGCCGCTGTACACACGCTTGATTCTCTTTCGGAGACATATAAATCCATAGGTTTTAAGATTCTTACTAGTCAGGTAGATTCTTACTAGTCAGGTATATTCTTAGGCGTTTAATATGGGGTGTTGAGTCCACTTCGTTGAGCAAGGAGTAGCTCTTGTCTATTACATATTTGGCTTATGGAACGGTATCTGTGCTCATTTCAATCTCTGGTTTTATGCAGCACCCCAACTCACCCGTCCCCTTAAGCAAGCATAAGTTGGTTTTCTACATTTGACACCCTGTTCTGTTTTGTAATTCAGTTCTTGTGTAGCCAAGTTTACATTCCGTGTATTAGTGATATCTTATGATGTTTCTTTTTCTGTGTGACTAATTTCACTTAGAATCATCGTACCTGAATCCACTCATTATGCTGCTACGGGCCTGATGACATAGATTTCATTGCTGAGTGATATTGCATTGTACGTAAGTACCACAGTTTCTTTATCCATTTTTCGCTTTCTGTGATATTGAACTTGTACCGTAAACGAGGTTCTTGTAAACAGAGCCGTCCCAAAATTTGGGGTGGCTGTGTCTTTTTGATTTTAATTTCCCTAAGCTATAGGACCATAAGTGGAAGTGCCCTAGGCTCTGTTGCTTTGTTTTTTGGATGTTTCAGGAAACACCATACACTTCTCCAGAGTGGCTGCTGGCAATTTACATCCCGCCCATCAGCATAACTAGGCTCCCAGTTCTCCATGGCCTGTCCTGCCTTTCTGGATTTTACACTTTTTTCAGATGGCCCTTTTGACCGGGGGGCAGTGAGACTTCATTGTAGTGCAGATTTCCTTTGCAAGCTTGCTTGGTTGGCCAAAAAGGGCGTATGCGTTTTTTCCTGAATATATTCAGGAAAAAACGCATACGCCCTTTTTGGCCAAGTGCATCATTGTGGACGTTCTGCCTCTTTTCCTATGCTTTACATGCAATTCCAGTCTACCTCCTGAAATCGGTTTCCTGCAATTCTGCCCTGCTTTCAACTCCTCTTGGCATCCTAATTCAATATATTTTTGGAAGATAGCTGTCATTTATAACTCTGCAGGTTTGTGAATTACAGTGCCCCTGAGCTCCTTTCTTCAACTCGCTTTCTTGTGAGCTGGCCGCAACACCGCAGGATTGCTTCAGGCCCTAGTTTGGTTCCGGCATGGCATGCTGAGCCTTTGGTTAATTCCTCTTCCTGGTGGGAAATGAGAGTTAAATTGGCCCGTCCGGACACCTCCACCTAATCTCTCATTGGTTCTCCCTATTCCTGTTCATCTTCCGCAGAAATTGCTAACTGGGCCAAACAGGAGGTTAAAGGCACTGACTCTCCAAGTGGGGAGAGTGTTAGTAAAGCGTCTGGAATGTTGCACCCGAGTACCAGGGGACGAAAACTGAGACACATTTGAACACGTTTTCCGACCACATGGTGGATCATACTCTGGGTTCCACATGCATGTTTTAGCTGAAGGAAGAATCCCTTAAACATGGAGAGTTGAGACCCATGGAATGGGTACCATGCAATATGACTTCAAAGGGTCTGCATTTGCTCACCGAACCTCACCAATCCTATCACTGCTGCGTTTATGCCGCTGTACACACGCTTGATTCTCTTTCGGAGACATATAAATCCATAGGTTTTAAGATTCTTAGTAGTCAGGTAGATTCTTACTAGTCAGGTATATTCTTAGGCGTTTAATATGGGGTGTTGAGTCCACTTCGTTGAGCAAGGAGTAGCTCTTGTCTATTACATATTTGGCTTATGGAACGGTATCTGTGCTCATTTCAATCTCTGGTTTTATGCAGCACCCCAACTCACCCGTCCCCTTAAGCAAGCATAAGTTGGTTTTCTACATTTGACACCCTGTTCTGTTTTGTAATTCAGTTCTTGTGTAGCCAAGTTTACATTCCGTGTATTAGTGATATCTTATGATGTTTCTTTTTCTGTGTGACTAATTTCACTTAGAATCATCGTACCTGAATCCACTCATTATGCTGCTACGGGCCTGATGACATAGATTTCATTGCTGAGTGATATTGCATTGTACGTAAGTACCACAATTTCTTTATCCATTTTTCGCTTTCTGTGATATTGAACTTGTACCGTAAACGAGGTTCTTGTAAACAGAGCCGTCCCAAACTTTGGGGTGGCTGTGTCTTTTTGATTTTAATTTCCCTAAGCTATAGGACCATAAGTGGAAGTGCCCTAGGCTCTGTTGCTTTGTTTTTTGGATGTTTCAGGAAACACCATACACTTCTCCAGAGTGGCTGCTGGCAATTTACATCCCGCCCATCAGCATAACTAGGCTCCCAGTTCTCCATGGCCTGTCCTGCCTTTCTGGATTTTACACTTTTTTCAGATGGCCCTTTTGACCGGGGGGCAGTGAGACTTCATTGTAGTGCAGATTTCCTTTGCAAGCTTGCTTGGTTGGCCAAAAAGGGCGTATGCGTTTTTTCCTGAATATATTCAGGAAAAAACGCATACGCCCTTTTTGGCCAAGTGCATCATTGTGGACGTTCTGCCTCTTTTCCTTTGCTTTAGATGCAATTCCAGTCTACCTCCTGAAATCGGTTTCCTGCAATTCTGCCCTGCTTTCAACTCCTCTTGGCATCCTAATTCAATATATTTTTGGAAGATAGCTGTCCTTTATAACTCTGCAGGTTTGTGAATTACAGTGCCCCTGAGCTCCTTTCTTCAACTCGCTTTCTTGTGAGCTGGCCGCAACACCGCAGGATTGCTTCAGGCCCTAGTTTGGTTCCGGCACGGCATGCTGTGCCTTTGGTTAATTCCTCTTCCTGGTGGGAAATGAGAGTTAAATTTGCCCGTCTGGACACCTCCACCTAGTCTCTCATTGGTTCTCCAAATTCCTGTTCATTTTCCACAGAAATTGCAAACTGGGCAAAAGAGGAGGTTAAAGGCACCGACTCTCCAAGTGGGGAGAGTGTTAGTAAAGCGTCTGGAATGTTGCAACCGAGTACCAGGGGACGAAAATTGAGACACATTTGAACACGTTTCCCGATCACACGGTGGATCATACTCTGGGTTCCACATGCATGTTTTAGCTGAAGGAAGAATCCATTAAACCTGGAGAGTTGAGACCCATGGAATGGGTACCATGCAATATGACTTCAAAGGGTCTGCATTTGCTCACCGAACCTCAGCAATCCTATCACTGCTGCGTTTATGCCGCTGTACACACGCTTGATTCTCTTTCGGAGACATATAAATCCATAGGTTTTAAGATTCTTACTAGTCAGATATATTCTTAGGCGTTTAATATGGGGTGTTGAGTCCACTTCGTTGAGCAAGGAGTAGCTCTTGTCTATTACATATTTGGCTTATGGAACGGTATCTGTGCTCATTTCAATCTCTGGCTTTATGCAGCACCCCATCTCACCCGTCCCCTTAAGCAAGCATAAGTTGGTTTTCTACATTTGACACCCTGTTCTGTTTTGTAATTCAGTTCTTGTGTAGCCAAGTTTACATTCCGTGTATTAGTGATATCTTATGATGTTTCTTTTTCTGTGTGACGAATTTCACTTAGAATCATCGTACCTGAATCCACTCATTATTCTGCTACGGGCCTGATGACATAGATTTCATTGCTGAGTGATATTGCATTGTACGTAAGTACCACAATTTCTTTATCCATTTTTCGCTTTCTGTGATATTGAACTTGTACCGTAAACTAGGTTCTTGTAAACAGAGCCGTCCCAAACTTTGGGGTGGCTGTGTCTTTTTGATTTTAATTTCCCTAAGCTATAGGACCATAAGTGGAAGTGCCCTAGGCTCTGTTGCTTTGTTTTTTGGATGTTTCAGGAAACACCATACACTTCTCCAGAGTGGCTGCTGGCAATTTACATCCCGCCCATCAGCATAACTAGGCTCCCAGTTCTCCATGGCCTGTCCTGCCTTTCTGGATTTTACACTTTTTTCAGATGGCCCTTTTGACCGGGGAGCAGTGAGACTTCATTGTAGTGCAGATTTCCTTTGCAAGCTTGCTTGGTTGGCCAAAAAGGGCGTATGCGTTTTTTCCTGAATATATTCAGGAAAAAACGCATACGCCCTTTTTGGCCAAGTGCATCATTGTGGACGTTCTGCCTCTTTTCCTATGCTTTACATGCAATTCCAGTGTACCTCCAGAAATCGGTTTCCTGCAATTCTGCCCCGCTTTCAACTCCTCTTGGCAGCCTTACTTCAATATATATTTGGAAGATAGCTGTCATTTATAACTCTGCAGGTTTGTGAATTACAGTGCCCCTGAGCTCCTTTCTTCAACTCGCTTTCTTGTGAGCTGGCCGCAACACCGCAGGATTGCTTCAGGCCCTAGTTTGATTCCGGCACGGCATGCTGAGCCTTTGGTTAATTCCTCTTCCTGGTGGGAAATGAGAGTTAAATTTGCCCGTCCGGATACCTCCACCTAGTCTCTCATTGGTTCTCCCTATTCCTGTTCATTTTCCACAGAAATTGCAAACTGGGCCAAACAGGAGGTTAAAGGCACTGACTCTCCAAGTGGGGAGAGTGTTAGTAAAGCGTCTGGAATGTTGCACCCGAGTACCAGGGAACGAAAACTGAGACACATTTGAACACGTTTCCCGATCACACGGTGGATCATA
Organism: Leucopleurus acutus; assembly: GCF_964270905.1. Lineage (NCBI taxonomy): Eukaryota > Metazoa > Chordata > Mammalia > Artiodactyla > Delphinidae > Leucopleurus > Leucopleurus acutus. The sequence goes on from NW_028139180.1 coordinate 157,947, forward strand.
CTCTGGGTTCCACATGCATGTTTTAGCTGAAGGAAGAATCCCTTAAACATGGAGAGTTGAGACCCATGGAATGGGTACCATGCAATATGACTTCAAAGGGTCTGCATTTGCTCACCGAACCTCAGCAATCCTATCACTGCTGCGTTTATGCTGCTGTACACACGCTTGATTCTCTTTCGGAGACATATAAATCCATAGGTTTTAAGATTCTTACTAGTCAGGTAGATTCTTAGGCGTTTAATATGGAGTGTTGAGTCCACTTCGTTGAGCAAGGAGTAGCTCTTGTCTATTACATATTTGGCTTATGGAACGGTATCTGTGCTCATTTCAATCTCTGGTTTTATGCAGCACCCCAACTCACCCGTCCCCTTAAGCAAGCATAAGTTGGTTTTCTACATTTGACACCCTGTTCTGTTTTGTAATTCAGTTCTTGTGTAGCCAAGTTTACATTCCGTGTATTAGTGATATCTTATGATGTTTCTTTTTCTGTGTGACTAATTTCACTTAGAATCATCGTACCTGAATCCACTCATTATGCTGCTACGGGCCTGATGACATAGATTTCATTGCTGAGTGATATTGCATTGTACGTAAGTACCACAATTTCTTTATCCATTTTTCGCTTTCTGTGATATTCAACTTGTACCGTAAACTAGGTTCTTGTAAACAGAGCCGTCCCAAACTTTGGGGTGGCTGTGTCTTTTTGATTTTAATTTCCCTAAGCTATAGGACCATAAGTGGAAGTGCCCTAGGCTCTGTTGCTTTGTTTTTTGGATGTTTCAGGAAACACCATACACTTCTCCAGAGTGGCTGCTGGCAATTTACATCCCGCCCATCAGCATAACTAGGCTCCCAGTTCTCCATGGCCTGTCCTGCCTTTCTGGATTTTACACTTTTTTCAGATGGCCCTTTTGACCGGGGGGCAGTGAGACTTCATTGTAGTGCAGATTTCCTTTGCAAGCTTGCTTGGTTGGCCAAAAAGGGCGTATGCGTTTTTTCCTGAATATATTCAGGAAAAAACGCATACGCCCTTTTTGGCCAAGTGCATCATTGTGGACGTTCTGCCTCTTTTCCTATGCTTTACATGCAATTCCAGTCTACCTCCTGAAATCGGTTTCCTGCAATTCTGCCCTGCTTTCAACTCCTCTTGGCATCCTAATTCAATATATTTTTGGAAGATAGCTGTCATTTATAACTCTGCAGGTTTGTGAATTACAGTGCCCCTGAGCTCCTTTCTTCAACTCGCTTTCTTGTGAGCTGGCCGCAACACCGCAGGATTGCTTCAGGCCCTAGTTTGGTTCCGGCACGGCATGCTGAGCCTTTGGTTAATTCCTCTTCCTGGTGGGAAATGAGAGTTAAATTTGCCCGTCCGGACACCTCCACCTAGTCTCTCATTGGTTCTCCCAATTCCTGTTCATTTTCCACAGTAATTGCAAACTGAGCCAAACAGGAGGTTAAAGGCACTGACTCTCCAAGTGGGGAGAGTGTTAGTAAAGCGTCTGGAATGTTGCACCCGAGTACCAGGGGACGAAAACTGAGACACATTTGAACACGTTTCCCGATCACACGGTGGATCATACTCTGGGTTCCACATGCATGTTTTAGCTGAAGGAAGAATCCCTTAAACCTGGAGAGTTGAGACCCATGGAATGGGTACCATGCAATATGACTTCAAAGGGTCTGCATTTGCTCACCGAACCTCAGCAATCCTATCACTGCTGCGTTTATGCCGCTGTACACACGCTTGATTCTCTTTCGGAGACATATAAATCCATAGGTTTTAAGATTCTTACTAGTCAGGTAGATTCTTACTAGTCAGGTATATTTTTAGGCGTTTAATATGGGGTGTTGAGTCCACTTCGTTGAGCAAGGAGTAGCTCTTGTCTATTACATATTTGGCTTATGGAACGGTATCTGTGCTCATTTCAATCTCTGGTTTTATGCAGCACCCCAACTCACCCGTCCCCTTAAGCAAGCATAAGTTGGTTTTCTACATTTGACACCCTGTTCTGTTTTGTAATTCAGTTCTTGTGTAGCCAAGTTTACATTCCGTGTATTAGTGATATCTTATGATGTTTCTTTTTCTGTGTGACTAATTTCACTTAGAATCATCGTACCTGAATCCACTCATTATGCTGCTACGGGCCTGATGACATAGATTTCATTGCTGAGTGATATTGCATTGTACGTAAGTACCACAATTTCTTTATCCATTTTTCGCTTTCTGTGATATTGAACTTGTACCGTAAACGAGGTTCTTGTAAACAGAGCCGTCCCAAACTTTGGGGTGGCTGTGTCTTTTTGATTTTAATTTCCCTAAGCTATAGGACCATAAGTGGAAGTGCCCTAGGCTCTGTTGCTTTGTTTTTTGGATGTTTCAGGAAACACCATACACTTCTCCAGAGTGGCTGCTGGCAATTTACATCCCGCCCATCAGCATAACTAGGCTCCCAGTTCTCCATGGCCTGTCCTGCCTTTCTGGATTTTACACTTTTTTCAGATGGCCCTTTTGACCGGGGGGCAGTGAGACTTCATTGTAGTGCAGATTTCCTTTGCAAGCTTGCTTGGTTGGCCAAAAAGGGCGTATGCGTTTTTTCTTGAATATATTCAGGAAAAAACGCATACGCCCTTTTTGGCCAAGTGCATCATTGTGGACGTTCTGCCTCTTTTCCTATGCTTTACATGCAATTCCAGTCTACCTCCTGAAATCGGTTTCCTGCAATTCTGCCCTGCTTTCAACTCCTCTTGGCATCCTAATTCAATATATTTTTGGAAGATAGCTGTCATTTATAACTCTGCAGGTTTGTGAATTACAGTGCCCCTGAGCTCCTTTCTTCAACTCGCTTTCTTGTGAGCTGGCCGCAACACCGCAGGATTGCTTCTGGTCCTAGTGTGGTTCCGGCATGGCACGCTGAGCCTTTGGTTAATTCCTCTTCCTGGTGGGAAATGAGAGTTAAATTTGCCCGTCCAGACACCTCCACCTAGTCTCTCATTGGTTCTCCCTATTCCTGTTCATTTTCCACAGAAATTGCAAATTGGGCCATACAGGAGGTTAAAGGCACTGACTCTCCAAGTGGGGAGAGTGTTAGTAAAGCGTCTGGAATGTTGCACCCGAGTACCAGGGGACGAAAACTGAGACACATTTGAACACGTTTCCCGATCACACGGTGGATCATACTCTGGGTTCCACATGCATGTTTTAGCTGAAGGAAGAATCCCTTAAACATGGAGAGTTGAGACCCATGGAATGGGTACCATGCAATATGACTTCAAAGGGTCTGCATTTGCTCACCGAACCTCAGCAATCCTATCACTGCTGCGTTTATGCTGCTGTACACACGCTTGATTCTCTTTCGGAGACATATAAATCCATAGGTTTTAAGATTCTTACTAGTCAGGTAGATTCTTAGGCGTTTAATATGGAGTGTTGAGTCCACTTCGTTGAGCAAGGAGTAGCTCTTGTCTATTACATATTTGGCTTATGGAACGGTATCTGTGCTCATTTCAATCTCTGGTTTTATGCAGCACCCCAACTCACCCGTCCCCTTAAGCAAGCATAAGTTGGTTTTCTACATTTGACACCCTGTTCTGTTTTGTAATTCAGTTCTTGTGTAGCCAAGTTTACATTCCGTGTATTAGTGATATCTTATGATGTTTCTTTTTCTGTGTGACTAATTTCACTTAGAATCATCGTACCTGAATCCACTCATTATGCTGCTACGGGCCTGATGACATAGATTTCATTGCTGAGTGATATTGCATTGTACGTAAGTACCACAATTTCTTTATCCATTTTTCGCTTTCTGTGATATTCAACTTGTACCGTAAACTAGGTTCTTGTAAACAGAGCCGTCCCAAACTTTGGGGTGGCTGTGTCTTTTTGATTTTAATTTCCCTAAGCTATAGGACCATAAGTGGAAGTGCCCTAGGCTCTGTTGCTTTGTTTTTTTGATGTTTCAGGAAACACCATACACTTCTCCAGAGTGGCTGCTGGCAATTTACATCCCGCCCATCAGCATAACTAGGCTCCCAGTTCTCCATGGCCTGTCCTGCCTTTCTGGATTTTACACTTTTTTCAGATGGCCCTTTTGACCGGGGGGCAGTGAGACTTCATTGTAGTGCAGATTTCCTTTGCAAGCTTGCTTGTTTGGCCAAAAAGAGCGTATGCGTTTTTTCTTGAATATATTCAGGAAAAAACGCATATGCCCTTTTTGGCCAAGTGCATCATTGTGGACGTTCTGCCTCTTTTCCTATGCTTTACATGCAATTCCAGTCTACCTCCTGAAATCGGTTTCCTGCAATTCTGCCCTGCTTTCAACTCCTCTTGGCATCCTAATTCAATATATTTTTGGAAGATAGCTGTCATTTATAACTCTGCAGGTTTGTGAATTACAGTGCCCCTGAGCTCCTTTCTTCAACTCGCTTTCTTGTGAGCTGGCCGCAACACCGCAGGATTGCTTCAGGCCCTAGTTTGGTTCCGGCACGGCATGCTGAGCCTTTGGTTAATTCCTCTTCCTGGTGGGAAATGAGAGTTAAATTGGCCCGTCCGGACACCTCCACCTAATCTCTCATTGGTTCTCCCTATTCCTGTTCATCTTCCGCAGAAATTGCTAACTGGGCCAAACAGGAGGTTAAAGGCACTGACTCTCCAAGTGGGGAGAGTGTTAGTAAAGCGTCTGGAATGTTGCACCCGAGTACCAGGGGACCAAAACTGAGACATATTTGAACACGTTTTCCGACCACATGGTGGATCATACTCTGGGTTCCACATGCATGTTTTAGCTGAAGGAAGAATCCCTTAAACAGGGAGAGTTGAGACCCATGGAATGGGTACCATGCAATATGATTTCAAAGGGTCTGCATTTGCTCACCGAACCTCAGCAATCCTATCACTGCTGCGTTTATGCCGCTGTACACACGCTTGATTCTCTTTCGGAGACATATAAATCCATAGGTTTTAAGATTCTTACTAGTCAGGTAGATTCTTACTAGTCAGGTATATTCTTAGGCGTTTAATATGGGGTGTTGAGTCCACTTCGTTGAGCAAGGAGTAGCTCTTGTCTATTACATATTTGGCTTATGGAACGGTATCTGTGCTCATTTCAATCTCTGGTTTTATGCAGCACCCCAACTCACCCGTCCCCTTAAGCAAGCATAAGTTGGTTTTCTACATTTGACACCCTGTTCTGTTTTGTAATTCAGTTCTTGTGTAGCCAAGTTTACATTCCGTGTATTAGTGATATCTTATGATGTTTCTTTTTCTGTGTGACTAATTTCACTTAGAATCATCGTACCTGAATCCACTCATTATGCTGCTACGGGCCTGATGACATAGATTTCATTGCTGAGTGATATTGCATTGTACGTAAGTACCACAATTTCTTTATCCATTTTTCGCTTTCTGTGATATTGAACTTGTACCGTAAACGAGGTTCTTGTAAACAGAGCCGTCCCAAACTTTGGGGTGGCTGTGTCTTTTTGATTTTAATTTCCCTAAGCTATAGGACCATAAGTGGAAGTGCCCTAGGCTCTGTTGCTTTGTTTTTTGGATGTTTCAGGAAACACCATACACTTCTCCAGAGTGGCTGCTGGCAATTTACATCCCGCCCATCAGCATAACTAGGCTCCCAGTTCTCCATGGCCTGTCCTGCCTTTCTGGATTTTACACTTTTTTCAGATGGCCCTTTTGACCGGGGGGCAGTGAGACTTCATTGTAGTGCAGATTTCCTTTGCAAGCTTGCTTGGTTGGCCAAAAAGGGCGTATGCGTTTTTTCCTGAATATATTCAGGAAAAAACGCATACGCCCTTTTTGGCCAAGTGCATCATTGTGGACGTTCTGCCTCTTTTCCTATGCTTTACATGCAATTCCAGTCTACCTCCTGAAATCGGTTTCCTGCAATTCTGCCCCCCTTTCAACTCCTCTTGGCAGCCTTACTTCAATATATTTTTGGAAGATAGCTGTCCTTTATAACTCTGCAGGTTTGTGAATTACAGTGCCCCTGAGCTCCTTTCTTCAACTCGCTTTCTTGTGAGCTGGCCGCAACACCGCAGGATTGCTTCTGGTCCTAGTGTGGTTCCGGCATGGCACGCTGAGCCTTTGGTTAATTCCTCTTCCTGGTGGGAAATGAGAGTTAAATTTGCCCGTCTGGACACCTCCACCTAGTCTCTCATTGGTTCTCCCTATTCCTGTTCATTTTCCACAGAAATTGCAAACTGGGCCAAACAGGAGGTTAAAGGCACTGACTCTCCAAGTGGGGAGAGTGTTAGTAAAGCGTCTGGAATGTTGCACCCGAGTACCAGGAAACGAAAATTGAGACACATTTGAACACGTTTTCCGATCACACGGTGGATCATACTCTGGGTTCCACATGCATGTTTTAGCGGAAGGAAGAATCCCTTAAACAGGTAGAGTTGAGACCCATGGAATGGGTACCATGCAATATGACTTCAAAGGGTCTGCATTTGCTCACCGAACCTCAGCAATCCTATCACTGCTGCGTTTATGCCACTGTACACACACTTGATTCTCTTTCGGAGACATATAAATCCATAGGTTGTAAGATTCTTACTAGTCAGGTAGATTCTTACTAGTCAGGTATATTCTTAGGCGTTTAATATGGGCTGTTGAGTCCACTTCGTTGAGCAAGGAGTAGCTCTTGTCTATTACAGATTTGGCTTATGGAACGGTATCTGTGCTCATTTCAATCTCTGGTTTTATGCAGCACCCCAACTCACCCGTCCCCTTAAGCAAGCATAAGTTGGTTTTCAACATTTGACACCCTGTTCTGTTTTGTAATTCAGTTCTTGTGTAGCCAAGTTTACATTCCGTGTATTAGTGATATCTTATGATGTTTCTTTTTCTGTGTGACTAATTTCACTTAGAATCATCGTACCTGAATCCACTCATTATGCTGCTACGGGCCTGATGACATAGATTTCATTGCTGAGTGATATTGCATTGTACGTAAGTACCACAGTTTCTTTATCCATTTTTCGCTTTCTGTGATATTGAACTTGTACCGTAAACGAGGTTCTTGTAAACAGAGCCGTCCCAAAATTTGGGGTGGCTGTGTCTTTTTGATTTTAATTTCCCTAAGCTATAGGACCATAAGTGGAAGTGCCCTAGGCTCTGTTGCTTTGTTTTTTGGATGTTTCAGGAAACACCATACACTTCTCCAGAGTGGCTGCTGGCAATTTACATCCCGCCCATCAGCATAACTAGGCTCCCAGTTCTCCATGGCCTGTCCTGCCTTTCTGGATTTTACACTTTTTTCAGATGGCCCTTTTGACCGGGGTGCAGTGAGACTTCATTGTAGTGCAGATTTCCTTTGCAAGCTTGCTTGGTTGGCCAAAAAGGGCGTATGCGTTTTTTCCTGAATATATTCAGGAAAAAACGCATACGCCCTTTTTGGCCAAGTGCATCATTGTGGACGTTCTGCCTCTTTTCCTATGCTTTACATGCAATTCCAGTCTACCTCCTGAAATCGGTTTCCTGCAATTCTGCCCTGCTTTCAACTCCTCTTGGCATCCTAATTCAATATATTTTTGGAAGATAGCTGTCATTTATAACTCTGCAGGTTTGTGAATTACAGTGCCCCTGAGCTCCTTTCTTCAACTCGCTTTCTTGTGAGCTGGCCGCAACACCGCAGGATTGCTTCAGGCCCTAGTTTGGTTCCGGCACGGCATGCTGAGCCTTTGGTTAATTCCTCTTCCTGGTGGGAAATGAGAGTTAAATTTGCCCGTCCGGACACCTCCACCTAGTCTCTCATTGGTTCTCCCAATTCCTGTTCATTTTCCACAGTAATTGCAAACTGAGCCAAACAGGAGGTTAAAGGCACTGACTCTCCAAGTGGGGAGAGTGTTAGTAAAGCGTCTGGAATGTTGCACCCGAGTACCAGGGGACGAAAACTGAGACACATTTGAACACGTTTCCCGATCACACGGTGGATCATACTCTGGGTTCCACATGCATGTTTTAGCTGAAGGAAGAATCCCTTAAACCTGGAGAGTTGAGACCCATGGAATGGGTACCATGCAATATGACTTCAAAGGGTCTGCATTTGCTCACCGAACCTCAGCAATCCTATCACTGCTGCGTTTATGCCGCTGTACACACGCTTGATTCTCTTTCGGAGACATATAAATCCATAGGTTTTAAGATTCTTACTAGTCAGGTAGATTCTTACTAGTCAGGTATATTTTTAGGCGTTTAATATGGGGTGTTGAGTCCACTTCGTTGAGCAAGGAGTAGCTCTTGTCTATTACATATTTGGCTTATGGAACGGTATCTGTGCTCATTTCAATCTCTGGTTTTATGCAGCACCCCAACTCACCCGTCCCCTTAAGCAAGCATAAGTTGGTTTTCTACATTTGACACCCTGTTCTGTTTTGTAATTCAGTTCTTGTGTAGCCAAGTTTACATTCCGTGTATTAGTGATATCTTATGATGTTTCTTTTTCTGTGTGACTAATTTCACTTAGAATCATCGTACCTGAATCCACTCATTATGCTGCTACGGGCCTGATGACATAGATTTCATTGCTGAGTGATATTGCATTGTACGTAAGTACCACAATTTCTTTATCCATTTTTCGCTTTCTGTGATATTGAACTTGTACCGTAAACGAGGTTCTTGTAAACAGAGCCGTCCCAAACTTTGGGGTGGCTGTGTCTTTTTGATTTTAATTTCCCTAAGCTATAGGACCATAAGTGGAAGTGCCCTAGGCTCTGTTGCTTTGTTTTTTGGATGTTTCAGGAAACACCATACACTTCTCCAGAGTGGCTGCTGGCAATTTACATCCAGCCCATCAGCATAACTAGGCTCCCAGTTCTCCATGGCCTGTCCTGCCTTTCTGGATTTTACACTTTTTTCAGATGGCCCTTTTGACCGGGGGGCAGTGAGACTTCATTGTAGTGCAGATTTCCTTTGCAAGCTTGCTTGGTTGGCCAAAAAGGGCGTATGCGTTTTTTCCTGAATATATTCAGGAAAAAACGCATACGCCCTTTTTGGCCAAGTGCATCATTGTGGACGTTCTGCCTCTTTTCCTATGCTTTACATGCAATTCCAGTCTACCTCCTGAAATCGGTTTCCTGCAATTCTGCCCCCCTTTCAACTCCTCTTGGCAGCCTTACTTCAATATATTTTTGGAAGATAGCTGTCCTTTATAACTCTGCAGGTTTGTGAATTACAGTGCCCCTGAGCTCCTTTCTTCAACTCGCTTTCTTGTGAGCTGGCCGCAACACCGCAGGATTGCTTCTGGTCCTAGTGTGGTTCCGGCATGGCACGCTGAGCCTTTGGTTAATTCCTCTTCCTGGTGGGAAATGAGAGTTAAATTTGCCCGTCTGGACACCTCCACCTAGTCTCTCATTGGTTCTCCCTATTCCTGTTCATTTTCCACAGAAATTGCAAACTGGGCCAAACAGGAGGTTAAAGGCACTGACTCTCCAAGTGGGGAGAGTGTTAGTAAAGCGTCTGGAATGTTGCACCCGAGTACCAGGAAACGAAAATTGAGACACATTTGAACACGTTTTCTGATCACACGGTGGATCATACTCTGGGTTCCACATGCATGTTTTAGCTGAAGGAAGAATCCCTTAAACAGGGAGAGTTGAGACCCATGGAATGGGTACCATGCAATATGACTTCAAAGGGTCTGCATTTGCTCACCGAACCTCAGCAATCCTATCACTGCTGCGTTTATGCCACTGTACACACGCTTGATTCTCTTTTGGAGACATATAAATCCATAGGTTTTAAGATTCTTACTAGTCAGGTAGATTCTTACTAGTCAGGTATATTCTTAGGCGTTTAATATGGGGTGTTGAGTCCACTTCGTTGAGCAAGGAGTAGCTCTTGTCTATTACATATTTGGCTTATGGAACGGTATCTGTGCTCATTTCAATCTCTGGTTTTATGCAGCACCCCAACTCACCCGTCCCCTTAAGCAAGCATAAGTTGGTTTTCTACATTTGACACCCTGTTCTGTTTTGTAATTCAGTTCTTGTGTAGCCAAGTTTACATTCCGTGTATTAGTGATATCTTATGATGTTTCTTTTTCTGTGTGACTAATTTCACTTAGAATCATCGTACCTGAATCCACTCATTATGCTGCTACGGGCCTGATGACATAGATTTCATTGCTGAGTGATATTGCATTGTACGTAAGTACCACAATTTCTTTATCCATTTTTCGCTTTCTGTGATATTGAACTTGTACCGTAAACGAGGTTCTTGTAAACAGAGCCGTCCCAAACTTTGGGGTGGCTGTGTCTTTTTGATTTTAATTTCCCTAAGCTATAGGACCATAAGTGGAAGTGCCCTAGGCTCTGTTGCTTTGTTTTTTGGATGTTTCAGGAAACACCATACACTTCTCCAGAGTGGCTGCTGGCAATTTACATCCCGCCCATCAGCATAACTAGGCTCCCAGTTCTCCATGGCCTGTCCTGCCTTTCTGGATTTTACACTTTTTTCAGATGGCCCTTTTGACCGGGGGGCAGTGAGACTTCATTGTAGTGCAGATTTCCTTTGCAAGCTTGCTTGGTTGGCCAAAAAGGGCGTATGCGTTTTTTCCTGAATATATTCAGGAAAAAACGCATACGCCCTTTTTGGCCAAGTGCATCATTGTGGACGTTCTGCCTCTTTTCCTATGCTTTACATGCAATTCCAGTCTACCTCCTGAAATCGGTTTCCTGCAATTCTGCCCTGCTTTCAACTCCTCTTGGCATCCTAATTCAATATATTTTTGGAAGATAGCTGTCATTTATAACTCTGCAGGTTTGTGAATTACAGTGCCCCTGAGCTCCTTTCTTCAACTCGCTTTCTTGTGAGCTGGCCGCAACACCGCAGGATTGCTTCAGGCCCTAGTTTGGTTCCGGCACGGCATGCTGAGCCTTTGGTTAATTCCTCTTCCTGGTGGGAAATGAGAGTTAAATTTGCCCGTCCGGACACCTCCACCTAGTCTCTCATTGGTTCTCCCAATTCCTGTTCATTTTCCACAGTAATTGCAAACTGAGCCAAACAGGAGGTTAAAGGCACTGACTCTCCAAGTGGGGAGAGTGTTAGTAAAGCGTCTGGAATGTTGCACCCGAGTACCAGGGGACGAAAACTGAGACACATTTGAACACGTTTCCCGATCACACGGTGGATCATACTCTGGGTTCCACATGCATGTTTTAGCTGAAGGAAGAATCCCTTAAACCTGGAGAGTTGAGACCCATGGAATGGGTACCATGCAATATGACTTCAAAGGGTCTGCATTTGCTCACCGAACCTCAGCAATCCTATCACTGCTGCGTTTATGCCGCTGTACACACGCTTGATTCTCTTTCGGAGACATATAAATCCATAGGTTTTAAGATTCTTACTAGTCAGGTAGATTCTTACTAGTCAGGTATATTTTTAGGCGTTTAATATGGGGTGTTGAGTCCACTTCGTTGAGCAAGGAGTAGCTCTTGTCTATTACATATTTGGCTTATGGAACGGTATCTGTGCTCATTTCAATCTCTGGTTTTATGCAGCACCCCAACTCACCCGTCCCCTTAAGCAAGCATAAGTTGGTTTTCTACATTTGACACCCTGTTCTGTTTTGTAATTCAGTTCTTGTGTAGCCAAGTTTACATTCCATGTATTAGTGATATCTTATGATGTTTCTTTTTCTGTGTGACTAATTTCACTTAGAATCATCGTACCTGAATCCACTCATTATGCTGCTACGGGCCTGATGACATAGATTTCATTGCTGAGTGATATTGCATTGTACGTAAGTACCACAATTTCTTTATCCATTTTTCGCTTTCTGTGATATTGAACTTGTACCGTAAACGAGGTTCTTGTAAACAGAGCCGTCCCAAACTTTGGGGTGGCTGTGTCTTTTTGATTTTAATTTCCCTAAGCTATAGGACCATAAGTGGAAGTGCCCTAGGCTCTGTTGCTTTGTTTTTTGGATGTTTCAGGAAACACCATACACTTCTCCAGAGTGGCTGCTGGCAATTTACATCCCGCCCATCAGCATAACTAGGCTCCCAGTTCTCCATGGCCTGTCCTGCCTTTCTGGATTTTACACTTTTTTCAGATGGCCCTTTTGACCGGGGGGCAGTGAGACTTCATTGTAGTGCAGATTTCCTTTGCAAGCTTGCTTGGTTGGCCAAAAAGGGCGTATGCGTTTTTTCTTGAATATATTCAGGAAAAAACGCATACGCCCTTTTTGGCCAAGTGCATCATTGTGGACGTTCTGCCTCTTTTCCTATGCTTTACATGCAATTCCAGTCTACCTCCTGAAATCGGTTTCCTGCAATTCTGCCCTGCTTTCAACTCCTCTTGGCATCCTAATTCAATATATTTTTGGAAGATAGCTGTCATTTATAACTCTGCAGGTTTGTGAATTACAGTGCCCCTGAGCTCCTTTCTTCAACTCGCTTTCTTGTGAGCTGGCCGCAACACCGCAGGATTGCTTCTGGTCCTAGTGTGGTTCCGGCATGGCACGCTGAGCCTTTGGTTAATTCCTCTTCCTGGTGGGAAATGAGAGTTAAATTTGCCCGTCCAGACACCTCCACCTAGTCTCTCATTGGTTCTCCCTATTCCTGTTCATTTTCCACAGAAATTGCAAATTGGGCCATACAGGAGGTTAAAGGCACTGACTCTCCAAGTGGGGAGAGTGTTAGTAAAGCGTCTGGAATGTTGCACCCGAGTACCAGGGGACGAAAACTGAGACACATTTGAACACGTTTCCCGATCACACGGTGGATCATACTCTGGGTTCCACATGCATGTTTTAGCTGAAGGAAGAATCCCTTAAACATGGAGAGTTGAGACCCATGGAATGGGTACCATGCAATATGACTTCAAAGGGTCTGCATTTGCTCACCGAACCTCAGCAATCCTATCACTGCTGCGTTTATGCCGCTGTACACACGCTTGATTCTCTTTCGGAGACATATAAATCCATAGGTTTTAAGATTCTTACTAGTCAGGTAGATTCTTACTAGTCAGGTATATTTTTAGGCGTTTAATATGGGGTGTTGAGTCCACTTCGTTGAGCAAGGAGTAGCTCTTGTCTATTACATATTTGGCTTATGGAACGGTATCTGTGCTCATTTCAATCTCTGGTTTTATGCAGCACCCCAACTCACCCGTCCCCTTAAGCAAGCATAAGTTGGTTTTCTACATTTGACACCCTGTTCTGTTTTGTAATTCAGTTCTTGTGTAGCCAAGTTTACATTCCGTGTATTAGTGATATCTTATGATGTTTCTTTTTCTGTGTGACTAATTTCACTTAGAATCATCGTACCTGAATCCACTCATTATGCTGCTACGGGCCTGATGACATAGATTTCATTGCTGAGTGATATTGCATTATACATAAGTACCACAACTTCTTTATCCATTTTTCGCTTTCTGTGATATTGAACTTGTTCGGTAAACGAGGTTCTTGTAAACAGAGCCGTCCCAAACTTTGGGGTGGCTGTGTCTTTTTGATTTTAATTTCCCTAAGCTATAGGACCATAAGTGGAAGTGCCCTAGGCTCTGTTGCTTTGTTTTTTGGATGTTTCAGGAAACACCATACACTTCTCCAGAGTGGCTGCTGGCAATTTACATCCCGCCCATCAGCATAACAAGGCTCCCAGTTCTCCATGGCCTGTCCTGCCTTTCTGGATTTTACACTTTTTTCAGATGGCCCTTTTGACCGGGGGGCAGTGAGACTTCATTGTAGTGCAGATTTCCTTTGCAAGCTTGCTTGGTTGGCCAAAAAGGGCATATGCGTTTTTTCCTGAATATATTCAGGAAAAAACGCATACGCCCTTTTTGGCCAAGTGCATCATTGTGGACGTTCTGCCTCTTTTCCTATGCTTTACATGCAATTCCAGTGTACCTCCAGAAATCGGTTTCCTGCAATTCTGCCCCGCTTTCAACTCCTCTTGGCCGCCTTACTTCAATATATTTTTGGAAGATAGCTGTCATTTATAACTCTGCAGGTTTGTGAATTACAGTGCCCCTGAGCTCCTTTCTTCAACTCGCTTTCTTGTGAGCTGGCCGCAACACCGCAGGATTGCTTCAGGCCCTAGTTTGGTTCCGGCACGGCATGCTGAGCCTTTGGTTAATTCCTCTTCCTGGTGGGAAATGAGAGTTAAATTTGCCCGTCCGGACACCTCCACCTAGTCTCTCATTGGTTCTCCCTATTCCTGTTCATTTTCCACAGAAATTGCAAACTGGGCCAAACAGGAGGTTATAGGCACTGACTCTCCATGTGGGAGAGTGTTAGTAAAGCGTCTGGAATGTTGCACCCGAGTACCAGGGAACGAAAACTGAGACACATTTGAACACGTTTCCCGATCACACGGTGGATCATACTCTGGGTTCCACATGCATGTTTTAGCTGAAGGAAGAATCCCTTAAACATGGAGAGTTGAGACCCATGGAATGGGTACCATGCAATATGACTACAAAGGGTCTGCATTTGCTCACCGAACCTCACCAATCCTATCACTGCTGCGTTTATGCCGCTGTACACACGCTTGATTCTCTTTCGGAGACATATAAATCCATAGGTTTTAAGATTCTTACTAGTCAGGTAGATTCTTACTAGTCAGGTATATTCTTAGGCGTTTAATATGGGGTGTTGAGTCCACTTCGTTGAGCAAGGAGTAGCTCTTGTCTATTACATATTTGGCTTATGGAACGGTATCTGTGCTCATTTCAATCTCTGGTTTTATGCAGCACCCCAACTCACCCGTCCCCTTAAGCAAGCATAAGTTGGTTTTCTACATTTGACACCCTGTTCTGTTTTGTAATTCAGTTCTTGTGTAGCCAAGTTTACATTCCGTGTATTAGTGATATCTTATGATGTTTCTTTTTCTGTGTGACTAATTTCACTTAGAATCATCGTACCTGAATCCACTCATTATGCTGCTACGGGCCTGTTGACATAGATTTCATTGCTGAGTGATATTGCATTGTACGTAACTACCACAATTTCTTTATCCATTTTTCGCTTTCTGTGATATTCACCTTGTACCGTAAACGAGGTTCTTGTAAACAGAGCCGTCCCAAACTTTGGGGTGGCTGTGTCTTTTTGATTTTAATTTCCCTAAGCTATAGGACCATAAGTGGAAGTGCCCTAGGCTCTGTTGCTTTGTTTTTTGGATGTTTCAGGAAACACCATACACTTCTCCAGAGTGGCTGCTGGCAATTTACATCCCACCCATCAGCATAACTAGGCTCCCAGTTCTCCATGGCCTGTCCTGCCTTTCTGGATTTTACACTTTTTTCAGATGGCCCTTTTGACCGGGGGGCAGTGAGACTTCATTGTAGTGCAGATTTCCTTTGCAAGCTTGCTTGGTTGGCCAAAAAGGGCGTATGCGTTTTTTCCTGAATATATTCAGGAAAAAACGCATACGCCCTTTTTGGCCAAGTGCATCATTGTGGACGTTCTGCCTCTTTTCCTATGCTTTACATGCAATTCCAGTCTACCTCCTGAAATCGGTTTCCTGCAATTCTGCCCCCTTTTAACTCCTCTTGGCAGCCTTACTTCAATATATTTTTGGAAGATAGCTGTCCTTTATAACTCTGCAGGTTTGTGAATTACAGTGCCCCTGAGCTCCTTTCTTCAACTCGCTTTCTTGTGAGCTGGCCGCAACACCGCAGGATTGCTTCTGGTCCTAGTGTGGTTCCGGCATGGCACGCTGAGCCTTTGGTTAATTCCTCTTCCTGGTGGGAAATGAGAGTTAAATTTGCCCGTCTGGACACCTCCACCTAGTCTCTCATTGGTTCTCCCTATTCCTGTTCATTTTCCACAGAAATTGCAAACTGGGCCAAACAGGAGGTTAAAGGCACTGACTCTCCAAGTGGGGAGAGTGTTAGTAAAGCGTCTGGAATGTTGCACCCGAGTACCAGGGGACGAAAACTGAGACACATTTGAACACGTTTTCCGATCACACGGTGGATCATACTCTGGGTTCCACATGCATGTTTTAGCTGAAGGAAGAATCCCTTAAACAGGGAGAGTTGAGACCCATGGAATGGGTACCATGCAATATGACTTCAAAGGGTCTGCATTTGCTCACCGAACCTCCGCAATCCTATCACTGCTGCGTTTATGCCGCTGTACACACGCTTGATTCTCTTTCGGAGACATATAAATCCATAGGTTTTAAGATTCTTACTAGTCAGGTATATTCTTAGGCGTTTAATATGGGGTGTTGAGTCCACTTCGTTGAGCAAGGAGTAGCTCTTGTCTATTACATATTTGGCTTATGGAACGGTATCTGTGCTCATTTCAATCTCTGGTTTTATGCAGCACCCCAACTCACCCGTCCCCTTAAGCAAGCATAAGTTGGTTTTCTACATTTGACACCCTGTTCTGTTTTGTAATTCAGTTCTTGTGTAGCCAAGTTTACATTCCGTGTATTAGTGATATCTTATGATGTTTCTTTTTCTGTGTGACTAATTTCACTTAGAATCATCGTACCTGAATCCACTCATTATGCTGCTACGGGCCTGATGACATAGATTTCATTGCTGAGTGATATTGCATTATACATAAGTACCACAACTTCTTTATCCATTTTTCGCTTTCTGTGATATTGAACTTGTTCGGTAAACGAGGTTCTTGTAAACAGAGCCGTCCCAAACTTTGGGGTGGCTGTGTCTTTTTGATTTTAATTTCCCTAAGCTATAGGACCATAAGTGGAAGTGCCCTAGGCTCTGTTGCTTTGTTTTTTGGATGTTTCAGGAAACACCATACACTTCTCCAGAGTGGCTGCTGGCAATTTACATCCCGCCCATCAGCATAACAAGGCTCCCAGTTCTCCATGGCCTGTCCTGCCTTTCTGGATTTTACACTTTTTTCAGATGGCCCTTTTGACCGGGGGGCAGTGAGACTTCATTGTAGTGCAGATTTCCTTTGCAAGCTTGCTTGGTTGGCCAAAAAGGGCGTATGCGTTTTTTCCTGAATATATTCAGGAAAAAACGCATACGCCCTTTTTGGCCAAGTGCATCATTGTGGACGTTCTGCCTCTTTTCCTATGCTTTACATGCAATTCCAGTGTACCTCCAGAAATCGGTTTCCTGCAATTCTGCCCCGCTTTCAACTCCTCTTGGCCGCCTTACTTCAATATATTTTTGGAAGATAGCTGTCATTTATAACTCTGCAGGTTTGTGAATTACAGTGCCCCTGAGCTCCTTTCTTCAACTCGCTTTCTTGTGAGCTGGCCGCAACACCGCAGGATTGCTTCAGGCCCTAGTTTGGTTCCGGCACGGCATGCTGAGCCTTTGGTTAATTCCTCTTCCTGGTGGGAAATGAGAGTTAAATTTGCCCGTCCGGACACCTCCACCTAGTCTCTCATTGGTTCTCCCTATTCCTGTTCATTTTCCACAGAAATTGCAAACTGGGCCAAACAGGAGGTTAAAGGCACTGACTCTCCAAGTGGGAGAGTGTTAGTAAAGCGTCTGGAATGTTGCACCCGAGTACCAGGGAACGAAAACTGAGACACATTTGAACACGTTTCCCGATCACACGGTGGATCATACTCTGGGTTCCACATGCATGTTTTAGCTGAAGGAAGAATCCCTTAAACATGGAGAGTTGAGACCCATGGAATGGGTACCATGCAATATGACTACAAAGGGTCTGCATTTGCTCACCGAACCTCACCAATCCTATCACTGCTGCGTTTATGCCGCTGTACACACGCTTGATTCTCTTTCGGAGACATATAAATCCATAGGTTTTAAGATTCTTACTAGTCAGGTAGATTCTTACTAGTCAGGTATATTCTTAGGCGTTTAATATGGGGTGTTGAGTCCACTTCGTTGAGCAAGGAGTAGCTCTTGTCTATTACATATTTGGCTTATGGAACCGTATCTGTGCTCATTTCAATCTCTGGTTTTATGCAGCACCCCAACTCACCCGTCCCCTTAAGCAAGCATAAGTTGGTTTTCTACATTTGACACCCTGTTCTGTTTTGTAATTCAGTTCTTGTGTAGCCAAGTTTACATTCCGTTTATTAGTGATATCTTATGATGTTTCTTTTTCTGTGTGACTAATTTCACTTAGAATCATCGTACCTGAATCCACTCATTATGCTGCTACGGGCCTGTTGACATAGATTTCATTGCTGAGTGATATTGCATTGTACGTAACTACCACAATTTCTTTATCCATTTTTCGCTTTCTGTGATATTCACCTTGTACCGTAAACGAGGTTCTTGTAAACAGAGCCGTCCCAAACTTTGGGGTGGCTGTGTCTTTTTGATTTTAATTTCCCTAAGCTATAGGACCATAAGTGGAAGTGCCCTAGGCTCTGTTGCTTTGTTTTTTGGATGTTTCAGGAAACACCATACACTTCTCCAGAGTGGCTGCTGGCAATTTACATCCCACCCATCAGCATAACTAGGCTCCCAGTTCTCCATGGCCTGTCCTGCCTTTCTGGATTTTACACTTTTTTCAGATGGCCCTTTTGACCGGGGGGCAGTGAGACTTCATTGTAGTGCAGATTTCCTTTGCAAGCTTGCTTGGTTGGCCAAAAAGGGCGTATGCGTTTTTTCCTGAATATATTCAGGAAAAAACGCATACGCCCTTTTTGGCCAAGTGCATCATTGTGGACGTTCTGCCTCTTTTCCTATGCTTTACATGCAATTCCAGTCTACCTCCTGAAATCGGTTTCCTGCAATTCTGCCCCCTTTTAACTCCTCTTGGCAGCCTTACTTCAATATATTTTTGGAAGATAGCTGTCCTTTATAACTCTGCAGGTTTGTGAATTACAGTGCCCCTGAGCTCCTTTCTTCAACTCGCTTTCTTGTGAGCTGGCCGCAACACCGCAGGATTGCTTCAGGCCCTAGTTTGGTTCCGGCATGGCACGCTGAGCCTTTGGTTAATTCCTCTTCCTGGTGGGAAATGAGAGTTAAATTTGCCCGTCTGGACACCTCCACCTAGTCTCTCATTGGTTCTCCCTATTCCTGTTCATTTTCCACAGAAATTGCAAACTGGGCCAAACAGGAGGTTAAAGGCACTGACTCTCCAAGTGGGGAGAGTGTTAGTAAAGCGTCTGGAATGTTGCACCCGAGTACCAGGAAACGAAAATTGAGACACATTTGAACACGTTTTCCGATCACACGGTGGATCATACTCTGGGTTCCACATGCATGTTTTAGCTGAAGGAAGAATCCCTTAAACAGGGAGAGTTGAGACCCATGGAATGGGTACCATGCAATATGATTTCAAAGGGTCTGCATTTGCTCACCGAACCTCAGCAATTCTATCACTGCTGCGTTTATGCCGCTGTACACACGCTTGATTCTCTTTCGGAGACATATAAATCCATAGGTTTTAAGATTCTTACTAGTCAGATATATTCTTAGGCGTTTAATATGGGGTGTTGAGTCCACTTCGTTGAGCAAGGAGTAGCTCTTGTCTATTACATATTTGGCTTATGGAACGGTATCTGTGCTCATTTCAATCTCTGGTTTTATGCAGCACCCCAACTCACCCGTCCCCTTAAGCAAGCATAAGTTGGTTTTCTACATTTGACACCCTGTTCTGTTTTGTAATTCAGTTCTTGTGTAGCCAAGTTTACATTCCGTGTATTAGTGATATCTTATGATTTTTCTTTTTCTGTGTGACTAATTTCACTTAGAATCATCGTACCTGAATCCACTCATTATGCTGCTACGGGCCTGATGACATAGATTTCATTGCTGAGTGATATTGCATTGTACGTAAGTACCACAATTTCTTTATCCATTTTTCGCTTTCTGTGATATTGAACTTGTACCGTAAACGAGGTTCTTGTAAACAGAGCCGTCCCAAACTTTGGGGTGGCTGTGTCTTTTTGATTTTAATTTCCCTAAGCTATAGGACCATAAGTGGAAGTGCCCTAGGCTCTGTTGCTTTGTTTTTTGGATGTTTCAGGAAACACCATACACTTCTCCAGAGTGGCTGCTGGCAATTTACATCCCGCCCATCAGCATAACTAGGCTCCCAGTTCTCCATGGCCTCTCCTGCCTTTCTGGATTTTACACTTTTTTCAGATGGCCCTTTTGACCGGGGGGCAGTGAGACTTCATTGTAGTGCAGATTTCCTTTGCAAGCTTGCTTGGTTGGCCAAAAAGGGCGTATGTGTTTTTTCCTGAATATATTCAGGAAAAAACGCATACGCCCTTTTTGGCCAAGTGCATCATTGTGGACGTTCTGCCTCTTTTCCTATGCTTTACATGCAATTCCAGTCTACCTCCTGAAATCGGTTTCCTGCAATTCTGCCCTGCTTTCAACTCCTCTTGGCATCCTAATTCAATATATTTTTGGAAGATAGCTGTCCTTTATAACTCTGCAGGTTTGTGAATTACAGTGCCCCTGAGCTCCTTTCTTCAACTCGCTTTCTTGTGAGCTGGCCGCAACACCGCAGGATTGCTTCAGGCCCTAGTTTGGTTCCGGCACGGCATGCTGAGCCTTTGGTTAATTCCTCTTCCTGGTGGGAAATGAGAGTTAAATTGGCCCGTCCGGACACCTCCACCTAATCTCTCATTGGTTCTCCCTATTCCTGTTCATCTTCCGCAGAAATTGCTAACTGGGCCAAACAGGAGGTTAAAGGCACTGACTCTCCAAGTGGGGAGAGTGTTAGTAAAGCGTCTGGAATGTTGCACGCGAGTACCAGGGGAACAAAACTGAGACACATTTGAACACGTTTCCCGACCACATGGTGGATCATACTCTGGGTTCCACATGCATGTTTTAGCTGAAGGAAGAATCCCTTAAACATGGAGAGTTGAGACCCATGGAATGGGTACCATGCAATATGACTTCAAAGGGTCTGCATTTGCTCACCGAACCTCAGCAATCCTATCACTGCTGCGTTTATGCCGCTGTACACACGCTTGATTCTCTTTCGGAGACATATAAATCCATAGGTTTTAAGATTCTTACTAGTCAGGTAGATTCTTACTAGTCAGGTATATTCTTAGGCGTTTAATATGGGGTGTTGAGTCCACTTCGTTGAGCAAGGAGTAGCTCTTGTCTATTACATATTTGGCTTATGGAACTGTATCTGTGCTCATTTCAATCTCTGGTTTTATGCAGCACCCCAACTCACCCGTCCCCTTAAGCAAGCATAAGTTGGTTTTCTACATTTGACACCCTGTTCTGTTTTGTAATTCAGTTCTTGTGTAGCCAAGTTTACATTCCATGTATTAGTGATATCTTATGATGTTTCATTTTCTGTGTGACTAATTTCACTTAGAATCATCGTACCTGAATCCACTCATTATGCTGCTACGGGCCTGTTGACATAGATTTCATTGCTGAGTAATATTGCATTGTACGTAAGTACCACAATTTCTTTATCCATTTTTCGCTCTCTGTGATATTGAACTTGTACCATAAACGAGGTTCTTGTAAACAGAGCCGTCCCAAACTTTGGGGTGGCTGTGTCTTTTTGATTTTAATTTCCCTAAGCTATAGGACCATAAGTGGAAGTGCCCTAGGCTCTGTTGCTTTGTTTTTTGGATGTTTCAGGAAACAACATACACTTCTCCAGAGTGGCTGCTGGCAATTTACATCCCGCCCATCAGCATAACAAGGCTCCCAGTTCTCCATGGCCTGTCCTGCCTTTCTGGATTTTACACTTTTTTCAGATGGCCCTTTTGACCTGGGGGCAGTGAGACTTCATTGTAGTGCAGATTTCCTTTGCAAGCTTGCTTGGTTGGCCAAAAAGGGCTTATGCGTTTTTCCCTGAATATATTCAGGAAAAAACGCATACGCCCTTTTTGGCCAAGTGTATCATTGTGGACGTTCTGCCTCTTTTCCTATGCTTTACATGCAATTCCAGTCTACCTCCTGAAATCGGTTTCCTGCAATTCTTCCCCGCTTTCAACTCCTCTTGGCAGCCTTACTTCAATATATTTTTGGAAGATAGCTGTCATTTATAACTCTGCAGGTTTGTGAATTACAGTGCCCCTGAGCTCCTTTCTTCAACTCGCTTTCTTGTGAGCTGGCCGCAACACTGCAGGATTGCTTCAGGCCCTAGTGTGGTTCCGGCACGGCATGCTGAGCCTTTGGTTAATTCCTCTTCCTGGTGGGAAATGAGAGTTAAATTTGCCCGTCCGGACACCTCCACCTAGTCTCTCATTGGTTCTCCCTATTCCTGTTCATTTTCCACAGAAATTGCAAACTGGGCCAAACAGGAGGTTAAAGGTACTGACTCTCCAAGTGGGGAGAGTGTTAGTAAAGCGTCTGGAATGTTGCACCCGAGTACCAGGGGACGAAAACTGAGACACATTTGAACACGTTTCCCGATCACATGGTGGATCATACTCTGGGTTCCACATGTATGTTTTAGCTGAAGGAAGAATCCCTTAAACATGGAGAGTTGAGACCCATGGAATGGGTACCATGCAATATGACTTCAAAGGGTCTGCATTTGCTCACCGAACCTCAGCAATTCTATCACTGCTGCGTTTATGCCGCTGTACACATGCTTGATTCTCTTTCGGAGACATATAAATCCATAGGTTTTAAAATTCTTACTAGTCAGGTATATTCTTAGGCGTTTAATATGGAGTGTTGAGTCCACTTCGTTGAGCAAGGAGTAGCTCTTCTCTATTACATATTGGCTTATGGAACGGTATCTGTGCTCATTTCAATCTCTGGTTTTATGCAGCACCCCAACTCACCCGTCCCCTTAAGCAAGCATAAGTTGGTTTTCTACATTTGACACCCTGTTCTGTTTTGTAATTCAGTTCTTGTGTAGCCAAGTTTACATTCCGTGTATTAGTGATATCTTATGATGTTTCTTTTTCTGTGTGACTAATTTCACTTAGAATCATCGTACCTGAATCCACTCATTATGCTGCTACGGGCCTGATGACATAGATTTCATTGCTGAGTGATATTGCATTGTACGTAAGTACCACAATTTCTTTATCCATTTTTCGCTTTCTGTGATATTGAACTTGTACCGTAAACGAGGTTCTTGTAAACAGAGCCGTCCCAAACTTTGGGGTGGCTGTGTCTTTTTGATTTTAATTTCCCTAAGCTATAGGACCATAAGTGGAAGTGCCCTAGGCTCTGTTGCTTTGTTTTTTGGATGTTTCAGGAAACACCATACACTTCTCCAGAGTGGCTGCTGGCAATTTACATCCCGCCCATCAGCATAACTAGGCTCCCAGTTCTCCATGGCCTGTCCTGCCTTTCTGGATTTTACACTTTTTTCAGATGGCCCTTTTGACCGGGGGGCAGTGAGACTTCATTGTAGTGCAGATTTCCTTTGCAAGCTTGCTTGGTTGGCCAAAAAGGGCGTATGCGTTTTTTCCTGAATATATTCAGGAAAAAACGCATACGCCCTTTTTGGCCAAGTGCATCATTGTGGACGTTCTGCCTCTTTTCCTATGCTTTACATGCAATTCCAGTCTACCTCCTGAAATCGGTTTCCTGCAATTCTGCCCTGCTTTCAACTCCTCTTGGCATCCTAATTCAATATATTTTTGGAAGATAGCTGTCCTTTATAACTCTGCAGGTTTGTGAATTACAGTGCCCCTGAGCTCCTTTCTTCAACTCGCTTTCTTGTGAGCTGGCCGCAACACCGCAGGATTGCTTCTGGTCCTAGTGTGGTTCCGGCATGGCACGCTGAGCCTTTGGTTAATTCCTCTTCCTGGTTGGATATGAGAGTTAAATTTGCCCGTCTGGACACCTCCACCTAGTCTCTCATTGGTTCTCCCTATTCCTGTTCATTTTCCACAGAAATTGCAAACTGGGCCAAACAGGAGGTTAAAGGCACTGACTCTCCAAGTGGGGAGAGTGTTAGTAAAGCGTCTGGAATGTTGCACCCGAGTACCAGGAAACGAAAATTGAGACACATTTGAACACGTTTTCCGATCACACGGTGGATCATACTCTGGGTTCCACATGCATGTTTTAGCTGAAGGAAGAATCCCTTAAACAGGGAGAGTTGAGACCCATGGAATGGGTACCATGCAATATGACTTCAAAGGGTCTGCATTTGCACACCGAACCTCACCAATCCTATCACTGCTGCGTTTATGCCACTGTACACACGCTTGATTCTCTTTCGGAGACATATAAATCCATAGGTTTTAAGATTCTTACTAGTCAGGTAGATTCTTACTAGTCAGGTATATTCTTAGGCGTTTAATATGGGGTGTTGAGTCCACTTCGTTGAGCAAGGAGTAGCTCTTGTCTATTACAGATTTGGCTTATGGAACGGTATCTGTGCTAATTTCAATCTCTGGTTTTATGCAGCACCCCAACTCACCCGTCCCCTTAAGCAAGCATAAGTTGGTTTTCTACATTTGACACCCTGTTCTGTTTTGTAATTCAGTTCTTGTGTAGCCAAGTTTACATTCCGTGTATTAGTGATATCTTATGATGTTTCTTTTTCTGTGTGACTAATTTCACTTAGAATCATCGTACCTGAATCCACTCATTATGCTGCTACGGGCCTGTTGACATAGATTTCATTGCTGAGTAATATTGCATTGTACGTAAGTACCACAATTTCTTTATCCATTTTTCGCTCTCTGTGATATTGAACTTGTACCTTAAACGAGGTTCTTGTAAACAGAGCCGTCCCAAACTTTGGGGTGGCTGTGTCTTTTTGATTTTAATTTCCCTAAGCTATAGGACCATAAGTGGAAGTGCCCTAGGCTCTGTTGCTTTGTTTTTTGGATGTTTCAGGAAACAACATACACTTCTCCAGAGTGGCTGCTGGCAATTTACATCCCGCCCATCAGCATAACAAGGCTCCCAGTTCTCAATGGCCTGTCCTGCCTTTCTGGATTTTACACTTTTTTCAGATGGCCCTTTTGACCGGGGGGGCAGTGAGACTTCATTGTAGTGCAGATTTCCTTTGCAAGCTTGCTTGGTTGGCCAAAAAGGGCGTATGCGTTTTTCCCTGAATATATTCAGGAAAAAACGCATACGCCCTTTTTGGCCAAGTGTATCATTGTGGACGTTCTGCCTCTTTTCCTATGCTTTACATGCAATTCCAGTCTACCTCCTGAAATCGGTTTCCTGCAATTCTGCCCCGCTTTCAACTCCTCTTGGCAGCCTTACTTCAATATATTTTTGGAAGATAGCTGTCATTTATAACTCTGCAGGTTTGTGAATTACAGTGCCCCTGAGCTCCTTTCTTCAACTCGCTTTCTTGTGAGCTGGCCGCAACACCGCAGGATTGCTTCAGGCCCTAGTTTGGTTCCGGCACGGCATGCTGAGCCTTTGGTTAATTCCTCTTCCTGGTGGGAAATGAGAGTTAAATTTGCCCGTCCGGACACCTCCACCTAGTCTCTCATTGGTTCTCCCTATTCCTGTTCATTTTCCACAGAAATTGCAAACTGGGCCAAACAGGAGGTTAAAGGCACTGACTCTCCAAGTGGGGAGAGTGTTAGTAAAGCGTCTGGAATGTTGCACCCGAGTACCAGGGGACGAAAACTGAGACACATTTGAACACGTTTCCCGATCACATGGTGGATCATACTCTGGGTTCCACATGCATGTTTTAGCTGAAGGAAGAATCCCTTAAACATGGAGAGTTGAGACCCATGGAATGGGTACCATGCAATATGACTTCAAAGGGTCTGCATTTGCTCACCGAACCTCAGCAATTCTATCACTGCTGCGTTTATGCCGCTGTACACATGCTTGATTCTCTTTCGGAGACATATAAATCCATAGGTTTTAAAATTCTTACTAGTCAGGTATATTCTTAGGCGTTTAATATGGAGTGTTGAGTCCACTTCGTTGAGCAAGGAGTAGCTCTTCTCTATTACATATTGGCTTATGGAACGGTATCTGTGCTCATTTCAATCTCTGGTTTTATGCAGCACCCCAACTCACCCGTCCCCTTAAGCAAGCATAAGTTGGTTTTCTACATTTGACACCCTGTTCTGTTTTGTAATTCAGTTCTTGTGTAGCCAAGTTTACATTCCGTGTATTAGTGATATCTTATGATGTTTCTTTTTCTGTGTGACTAATTTCACTTAGAATCATCGTACCTGAATCCACTCATTATGCTGCTACGGGCCTGATGACATAGATTTCATTGCTGAGTGATATTGCATTGTACGTAAGTACCACAATTTCTTTATCCATTTTTCGCTTTCTGTGATATTGAACTTGTACCGTAAACGAGGTTCTTGTAAACAGAGCCATCCCAAACTTTGGGGTGGCTGTGTCTTTTTGATTTTAATTTCCCTAAGCTATAGGACCATAAGTGGAAGTGCCCTAGGCTCTGTTGCTTTGTTTTTTGGATGTTTCAGGAAACACCATACACTTCTCCAGAGTGGCTGCTGGCAATTTACATCCCACCCATCAGCATAACTAGGCTCCCAGTTCTCCATGGCCTGTCCTGCCTTTCTGGATTTTACACTTTTTTCAGATGGCCCTTTTGACCGGGGGGCAGTGAGACTTCATTGTAGTGCAGATTTCCTTTGCAAGCTTGCTTGGTTGGCCAAAAAGGGCGTATGCGTTTTTTCCTGAATATATTCAGGAAAAAACGCATACGCCCTTTTTGGCCAAGTGCATCATTGTGGACGTTCTGCCTCTTTTCCTATGCTTTACATGCAATTCCAGTCTACCTCCTGAAATCGGTTTCCTGCAATTCTGCCCTGCTTTCAACTCCTCTTGGCATCCTAATTCAATATATTTTTGGAAGATAGCTGTCCTTTATAACTCTGCAGGTTTGTGAATTACAGTGCCCCTGAGCTCCTTTCTTCAACTCGCTTTCTTGTGAGCTGGCCGCAACACCGCAGGATTGCTTCTGGTCCTAGTGTGGTTCCGGCATGGCACGCTGAGCCTTTGGTTAATTCCTCTTCCTGGTTGGATATGAGAGTTAAATTTGCCCGTCTGGACACCTCCACCTAGTCTCTCATTGGTTCTCCCTATTCCTGTTCATTTTCCACAGAAATTGCAAACTGGGCCAAACAGGAGGTTAAAGGCACTGACTCTCCAAGTGGGGAGAGTGTTAGTAAAGCGTCTGGAATGTTGCACCCGAGTACCAGGAAACGAAAATTGAGACACATTTGAACACGTTTTCCGATCACACGGTGGATCATACTCTGGGTTCCACATGCATGTTTTAGCTGAAGGAAGAATCCCTTAAACAGGGAGAGTTGAGACCCATGGAATGGGTACCATGCAATATGACTTCAAAGGGTCTGCATTTGCACACCGAACCTCACCAATCCTATCACTGCTGCGTTTATGCCACTGTACACACGCTTGATTCTCTTTCGGAGACATATAAATCCATAGGTTTTAAGATTCTTACTAGTCAGGTAGATTCTTACTAGTCAGGTATATTCTTAGGCGTTTAATATGGGGTGTTGAGTCCACTTCGTTGAGCAAGGAGTAGCTCTTGTCTATTACAGATTTGGCTTATGGAACGGTATCTGTGCTAATTTCAATCTCTGGTTTTATGCAGCACCCCAACTCACCCGTCCCCTTAAGCAAGCATAAGTTGGTTTTCTACATTTGACACCCTGTTCTGTTTTGTAATTCAGTTCTTGTGTAGCCAAGTTTACATTCCGTGTATTAGTGATATCTTATGATGTTTCTTTTTCTGTGTGACTAATTTCACTTAGAATCATCGTACCTGAATCCACTCATTATGCTGCTACGGGCCTGTTGACATAGATTTCATTGCTGAGTAATATTGCATTGTACGTAAGTACCACAATTTCTTTATCCATTTTTCGCTCTCTGTGATATTGAACTTGTACCGTAAACGAGGTTCTTGTAAACAGAGCCGTCCCAAACTTTGGGGTGGCTGTGTCTTTTTGATTTTAATTTCCCTAAGCTATAGGACCATAAGTGGAAGTGCCCTAGGCTCTGTTGCTTTGTTTTTTGGATGTTTCAGGAAACAACATACACTTCTCCAGAGTGGCTGCTGGCAATTTACATCCCGCCCATCAGCATAACAAGGCTCCCAGTTCTCAATGGCCTGTCCTGCCTTTCTGGATTTTACACTTTTTTCAGATGGCCCTTTTGACCGGGGGGGCAGTGAGACTTCATTGTAGTGCAGATTTCCTTTGCAAGCTTGCTTGGTTGGCCAAAAAGGGCGTATGCGTTTTTCCCTGAATATATTCAGGAAAAAACGCATACGCCCTTTTTGGCCAAGTGTATCATTGTGGACGTTCTGCCTCTTTTCCTATGCTTTACATGCAATTCCAGTCTACCTCCTGAAATCGGTTTCCTGCAATTCTGCCCCGCTTTCAACTCCTCTTGGCAGCCTTACTTCAATATATTTTTGGAAGATAGCTGTCATTTATAACTCTGCAGGTTTGTGAATTACAGTGCCCCTGAGCTCCTTTCTTCAACTCGCTTTCTTGTGAGCTGGCCGCAACACCGCAGGATTGCTTCAGGCCCTAGTTTGGTTCCGGCACGGCATGCTGAGCCTTTGGTTAATTCCTCTTCCTGGTGGGAAATGAGAGTTAAATTTGCCCGTCCGGACACCTCCACCTAGTCTCTCATTGGTTCTCCCTATTCCTGTTCATTTTCCACAGAAATTGCAAACTGGGCCAAACAGGAGGTTAAAGGCACTGACTCTCCAAGTGGGGAGAGTGTTAGTAAAGCGTCTGGAATGTTGCACCCGAGTACCAGGGGACGAAAACTGAGACACATTTGAACACGTTTCCCGATCACATGGTGGATCATACTCTGGGTTCCACATGCATGTTTTAGCTGAAGGAAGAATCCCTTAAACATGGAGAGTTGAGACCCATGGAATGGGTACCATGCAATATGACTTCAAAGGGTCAGCATTTGCTCACCGAACCTCACCAATCCTATCACTGCTGCGTTTATGCCGCTGTACACACGCTTGATTCTCTTTCGGAGACATATAAATCCATAGGTTTTAAGATTCTTACTAGTCAGGTAGATTCTTACTAGTCAGGTATATTCTTAGGCGTTTAATATGGGGTGTTGAGTCCACTTCGTTGAGCAAGGAGTAGCTCTTGTCTATTACATATTTGGCTTATGGAACGGTATCTGTGCTCATTTCAATCTCTGGTTTTATGCAGCACCCCAACTCACCCGTCCCCTTAAGCAAGCATAAGTTGGTTTTCTACATTTGACACCCTGTTCTGTTTTGTAATTCAGTTCTTGTGTAGCCAAGTTTACATTCCGTGTATTAGTGATATCTTATGATGTTTCTTTTTCTGTGTGACTAATTTCACTTAGAATCATCGTACCTGAATCCACTCATTATGCTGCTACGGGCCTGATGACATAGATTTCATTGCTGAGTGATATTGCATTGTACGTAAGTACCACAGTTTCTTTATCCATTTTTCGCTTTCTGTGATATTGAACTTGTACCGTAAACGAGGTTCTTGTAAACAGAGCCGTCCCAAACTTTGGGGTGGCTGTGTCTTTTTGATTTTAATTTCCCTAAGCTATAGGACCATAAGTGGAAGTGCCCTAGGCTCTGTTGCTTTGTTTTTTGGATGTTTCAGGAAACACCATACACTTCTCCAGAGTGGCTGCTGGCAATTTACATCCCGCCCATCAGCATAACTAGGCTCCCAGTTCTCCATGGCCTGTCCTGCCTTTCTGGATTTTACACTTTTTTCAGATGGCCCTTTTGACCGGGGGGCAGTGAGACTTCATTGTAGTGCAGATTTCCTTTGCAAGCTTGCTTGGTTGGCCAAAAAGGGCGTATGCGTTTTTTCCTGAATATATTCAGGAAAAAACGCATACGCCCTTTTTGGCCAAGTGCATCATTGTGGACGTTCTGCCTCTTTTCCTATGCTTTACATGCAATTCCAGTCTACCTCCTGAAATCGGTTTCCTGCAATTCTGCCCTGCTTTCAACTCCTCTTGGCATCCTAATTCAATATATTTTTGGAAGATAGCTGTCCTTTATAACTCTGCAGGTTTGTGAATTACAGTGCCCCTGAGCTCCTTTCTTCAACTCGCTTTCTTGTGAGCTGGCCGCAACACCGCAGGATTGCTTCAGGCCCTAGTTTGGTTCCGGCACGGCATGCTGAGCCTTTGGTTAATTCCTCTTCCTGGTGGGAAATGAGAGTTAAATTGGCCCGTCCGGACACCTCCACCTAATCTCTCATTGGTTCTCCCTATTCCTGTTCATATTCCGCAGAAATTGCTAACTGGGCCAAACAGGAGGTTAAAGGCACTGACTCTCCAAGTGGGGAGAGTGTTAGTAAAGCGTCTGGAATGTTGCACCCGAGTACCAGGGGACAAAAACTGAGACACATTTGAACACGTTTTCCGACCACATGGTGGATCATACTCTGGGTTCCACATGCATGTTTTAGCTGAAGGAAGAATCCCTTAAACATGGAGAGTTGAGACCCATGGAATGGGTACCATGCAATATGACTTCAAAGGGTCTGCATTTGCTCACCGAACCTCAGCAATCCTATCACTGCTGCGTTTATGCCGCTGTACACACACTTGATTCTCTTTCGGAGACATATAAATCCATAGGTTTTAAGATTCTTACTAGTCAGGTACATTCTTAGGCGTTTAATATGAAGTGTTGAGTCCACTTCGTTGAGCAAGGAGTAGCTCTTGTCTATTACATATTTGGCTTATGGAACGGTATCTGTGCTCATTTCAATCTCTGGTTTTATGCAGCACCCCAACTCACCCGTCCCCTTAAGCAAGCATAAGTTGGTTTTCTACATTTGACACCCTGTTCTGTTTTGTAATTCAGTTCTTGTGTAGCCAAGTTTACATTCCGTGTATTAGTGATATCTTATGATGTTTCTTTTTCTGTGTGACTAATTTCACTTAGAATCATCGTACCTGAATCCACTCATTATGCTGCTACGGGCCTGTTGACATAGATTTCATTGCTGAGTGATATTGCATTGTACGTAAGTACCACAATTTCTTTATCCATTTTTCGCTTTCTGTGATATTGAACTTGTACCGTAAACGAGGTTCTTATAAACAGAGCCGTCCCAAACTTTGGGGTGGCTGTGTCTTTTTGATTTTAATTTCCCTAAGCTATAGGACAATAAGTCGAAGTGCCCTAGGCTCTGTTGCTTTGTTTTTTGGATGTTTCAGGAAACACCATACACTTCTCCAGAGTGGCTGCTGGCAATTTACATCCCGCCCATCAGCATAACTAGGCTCCCAGTTCTCCATGGCCTGTCCTGCCTTTCTGGATTTTACACTTTTTCCAGATGGCCCTTTTGACTGGGGGGCAGTGAGACTTCATTTTAGTGCAGATTTCCTTTGCAAGCTTGCTTGGTTGGCCAAAAAGGGCGTATGCGTTTTTTCCTGAATATATTCAGGAAAAAACGCATACGCCCTTTTTGGCCAAGTGCATCATTGTGGACGTTCTGCCTCTTTTCCTATGCTTTACATGCAATTCCAGTCTACCTCCTGAAATCGGTTTCCTGCAATTCTGCCCTGCTTTCAACTCCTCTTGGCATCCTAATTCAATATATTTTTGGAAGATAGCTGTCCTTTATAACTGTGCAGGTTTGTGAATTACAGTGCCCCTGAGCTCCTTTCTTCAACTCGCTTTCTTGTGAGCTGGCCGCAACACCGCAGGATTGCTTCAGGCCCTAGTTTGGTTCCGGCACGGCATGCTGAGCCTTTGGTTAATTCCTCTTCCTGGTGGGAAATGAGAGTTAAATTGGCCCGTCCGGACACCTCCACCTAATCTCTCATTGGTTCTCCCTATTCCTGTTCATCTTCCGCAGAAATTGCTAACTGGGCCAAACAGGAGGTTAAAGGCACTGACTCTCCAAGTGGGGAGAGTGTTAGTAAAGCGTCTGGAATGTTGCACCCGAGTACCAGGGGACAAAAACTGAGACACATTTGAACACGTTTTCCGACCACATGGTGGATCATACTCTGGGTTCCACATGCATGTTTTAGCTGAAGGAAGAATCCCTTAAACATGGAGAGTTGAGACCC
Source organism: Leucopleurus acutus (assembly GCF_964270905.1). Lineage (NCBI taxonomy): Eukaryota > Metazoa > Chordata > Mammalia > Artiodactyla > Delphinidae > Leucopleurus > Leucopleurus acutus. The sequence goes on from NW_028139180.1 coordinate 189,844, forward strand.
ATGGAATGGGTACCATGCAATATGACTTCAAAGGGTCTGCATTTGCTCACCGAACCTCACCAATCCTATCACTGCTGCGTTTATGCCGCTGTACACACGCTTGATTCTCTTTCGGAGACATATAAATCCATAGGTTTTAAGATTCTTACTAGTCAGGTAGATTCTTACTAGTCAGGTATATTCTTAGGCGTTTAATATGGGGTGTTGAGTCCACTTCGTTGAGCAAGGAGTAGCTCTTGTCTATTACATATTTGGCTTATGGAACGGTATCTGTGCTCATTTCAATCTCTGGTTTTATGCAGCACCCCAACTCACCCGTCCCCTTAAGCAAGCATAAGTTGGTTTTCTACATTTGACACCCTGTTCTGTTTTGTAATTCAGTTCTTGTGTAGCCAAGTTTACATTCCGTGTATTAGTGATATCTTATGATGTTTCTTTTTCTGTGTGACTAATTTCACTTAGAATCATCGTACCTGAATCCACTCATTATGCTGCTACGGGCCTGATGACATAGATTTCATTGCTGAGTGATATTGCATTGTACGTAAGTACCACAGTTTCTTTATCCATTTTTCGCTTTCTGTGATATTGAACTTGTACCGTAAACGAGGTTCTTGTAAACAGAGCCGTCCCAAAATTTGGGGTGGCTGTGTCTTTTTGATTTTAATTTCCCTAAGCTATAGGACCATAAGTGGAAGTGCCCTAGGCTCTGTTGCTTTGTTTTTTGGATGTTTCAGGAAACACCATACACTTCTCCAGAGTGGCTGCTGGCAATTTACATCCCGCCCATCAGCATAACTAGGCTCCCAGTTCTCCATGGCCTGTCCTGCCTTTCTGGATTTTACACTTTTTTCAGATGGCCCTTTTGACCGGGGGGCAGTGAGACTTCATTGTAGTGCAGATTTCCTTTGCAAGCTTGCTTGGTTGGCCAAAAAGGGCGTATGCGTTTTTTCCTGAATATATTCAGGAAAAAACGCATACGCCCTTTTTGGCCAAGTGCATCATTGTGGACGTTCTGCCTCTTTTCCTATGCTTTACATGCAATTCCAGTCTACCTCCTGAAATCGGTTTCCTGCAATTCTGCCCTGCTTTCAACTCCTCTTGGCATCCTAATTCAATATATTTTTGGAAGATAGCTGTCATTTATAACTCTGCAGGTTTGTGAATTACAGTGCCCCTGAGCTCCTTTCTTCAACTCGCTTTCTTGTGAGCTGGCCGCAACACCGCAGGATTGCTTCAGGCCCTAGTTTGGTTCCGGCACGGCATGCTGAGCCTTTGGTTAATTCCTCTTCCTGGTGGGAAATGAGAGTTAAATTGGCCCGTCCGGACACCTCCACCTAATCTCTCATTGGTTCTCCCTATTCCTGTTCATCTTCCGCAGAAATTGCTAACTGGGCCAAACAGGAGGTTAAAGGCACTGACTCTCCAAGTGGGGAGAGTGTTAGTAAAGCGTCTGGAATGTTGCACCCGAGTACCAGGGGACAAAAACTGAGACACATTTGAACACGTTTTCCGACCACATGGTGGATCATACTCTGGGTTCCACATGCATGTTTTAGCTGAAGGAAGAATCCCTTAAACATGGAGAGTTGAGACCCATGGAATGGGTACCATGCAATATGACTTCAAAGGGTCTGCATTTGCTCACCGAACCTCAGTAATCCTATCACTGCTGCGTTTATGCCGCTGTACACACACTTGATTCTCTTTCGGAGACATATAAATCCATAGGTTTTAAGATTCTTACTAGTCAGGTACATTCTTAGGCGTTTAATATGAAGTGTTGAGTCCACTTCGTTGAGCAAGGAGTAGCTCTTGTCTATTACATATTTGGCTTATGGAACGGTATCTGTGCTAATTTCAATCTCTGGTTTTATGCAGCACCCCAACTCACCCGTCCCCTTAAGCAAGCATAAGTTGGTTTTCTACATTTGACACCCTGTTCTGTTTTGTAATTCAGTTCTTGTGTAGCCAAGTTTACATTCCGTGTATTAGTGATATCTTATGATGTTTCTTTTTCTGTGTGACTAATTTCACTTAGAATCATCGTACCTGAATCCACTCATTATGCTGCTACGGGCCTGTTGACATAGATTTCATTGCTGAGTGATATTGCATTGTACGTAAGTACCACAATTTCTTTATCCATTTTTCGCTTTCTGTGATATTGAACTTGTACCGTAAACGAGGTTCTTATAAACAGAGCCGTCCCAAACTTTGGGGTGGCTGTGTCTTTTTGATTTTAATTTCCCTAAGCTATAGGACAATAAGTCGAAGTGCCCTAGGCTCTGTTGCTTTGTTTTTTGGATGTTTCAGGAAACACCATACACTTCTCCAGAGTGGCTGCTGGCAATTTACATCCCGCCCATCAGCATAACTAGGCTCCCAGTTCTCCATGGCCTGTCCTGCCTTTCTGGATTTTACACTTTTTTCAGATGGCCCTTTTGACTGGGGGGTAGTGAGACTTCATTTTAGTGCAGATTTCCTTTGCAAGCTTGCTTGGTTGGCCAAAAAGGGCGTATGCGTTTTTTCCTGAATATATTCAGGAAAAAACGCATACGCCCTTTTTGGCCAAGTGCATCATTGTGGACGTTCTGCCTCTTTTCCTATGCTTTACATGCAATTCCAGTCTACCTCCTGAAATCGGTTTCCTGCAATTCTGCCCTGCTTTCAACTCCTCTTGGCATCCTAATTCAATATATTTTTGGAAGATAGCTGTCCTTTATAACTGTGCAGGTTTGTGAATTACAGTGCCCCTGAGCTCCTTTCTTCAACTCGCTTTCTTGTGAGCTGGCCGCAACACCGCAGGATTGCTTCAGGCCCTAGTTTGGTTCCGGCACGGCATGCTGAGCCTTTGGTTAATTCCTCTTCCTGGTGGGAAATGAGAGTTAAATTGGCCCGTCCGGACACCTCCACCTAATCTCTCATTGGTTCTCCCTATTCCTGTTCATCTTCCGCAGAAATTGCTAACTGGGCCAAACAGGAGGTTAAAGGCACTGACTCTCCAAGTGGGGAGAGTGTTAGTAAAGCGTCTGGAATGTTGCACCCGAGTACCAGGGGACAAAAACTGAGACACATTTGAACACGTTTTCCGACCACATGGTGGATCATACTCTGGGTTCCACATGCATGTTTTAGCTGAAGGAAGAATCCCTTAAACATGGAGAGTTGAGACCCATGGAATGGGTACCATGCAATATGACTTCAAAGGGTCTGCATTTGCTCACCGAACCTCACCAATCCTATCACTGCTGCGTTTATGCCGCTGTACACACGCTTGATTCTCTTTCGGAGACATATAAATCCATAGGTTTTAAGATTCTTACTAGTCAGGTAGATTCTTACTAGTCAGGTATATTCTTAGGCGTTTAATATGGGGTGTTGAGTCCACTTCGTTGAGCAAGGAGTAGCTCTTGTCTATTACATATTTGGCTTATGGAACGGTATCTGTGCTCATTTCAATCTCTGGTTTTATGCAGCACCCCAACTCACCCGTCCCCTTAAGCAAGCATAAGTTGGTTTTCTACATTTGACACCCTGTTCTGTTTTGTAATTCAGTTCTTGTGTAGCCAAGTTTACATTCCGTGTATTAGTGATATCTTATGATGTTTCTTTTTCTGTGTGACTAATTTCACTTAGAATCATCGTACCTGAATCCACTCATTATGCTGCTACGGGCCTGATGACATAGATTTCATTGCTGAGTGATATTGCATTGTACGTAAGTACCACAGTTTCTTTATCCATTTTTCGCTTTCTGTGATATTGAACTTGTACCGTAAACGAGGTTCTTGTAAACAGAGCCGTCCCAAACTTTGGGGTGGCTGTGTCTTTTTGATTTTAATTTCCCTAAGCTATAGGACCATAAGTGGAAGTGCCCTAGGCTCTGTTGCTTTGTTTTTTGGATGTTTCAGGAAACACCATACACTTCTCCAGAGTGGCTGCTGGCAATTTACATCCCGCCCATCAGCATAACTAGGCTCCCAGTTCTCCATGGCCTGTCCTGCCTTTCTGGATTTTACACTTTTTTCAGATGGCCCTTTTGACCGGGGGGCAGTGAGACTTCATTGTAGTGCAGATTTCCTTTGCAAGCTTGCTTGGTTGGCCAAAAAGGGCGTATGCGTTTTTTCCTGAATATATTCAGGAAAAAACGCATACGCCCTTTTTGGCCAAGTGCATCATTGTGGACGTTCTGCCTCTTTTCCTATGCTTTACATGCAATTCCAGTCTACCTCCTGAAATCGGTTTCCTGCAATTCTGCCCTGCTTTCAACTCCTCTTGGCATCCTAATTCAATATATTTTTGGAAGATAGCTGTCATTTATAACTCTGCAGGTTTGTGAATTACAGTGCCCCTGAGCTCCTTTCTTCAACTCGCTTTCTTGTGAGCTGGCCGCAACACCGCAGGATTGCTTCAGGCCCTAGTTTGGTTCCGGCACGGCATGCTGAGCCTTTGGTTAATTCCTCTTCCTGGTGGGAAATGAGAGTTAAATTGGCCCGTCCGGACACCTCCACCTAATCTCTCATTGGTTCTCCCTATTCCTGTTCATCTTCCGCAGAAATTGCTAACTGGGCCAAACAGGAGGTTAAAGGCACTGACTCTCCAAGTGGGGAGAGTGTTAGTAAAGCGTCTGGAATGTTGCACCCGAGTACCAGGGGACAAAAACTGAGACACATTTGAACACGTTTTCCGACCACATGGTGGATCATACTCTGGGTTCCACATGCATGTTTTAGCTGAAGGAAGAATCCCTTAAACATGGAGAGTTGAGACCCATGGAATGGGTACCATGCAATATGACTTCAAAGGGTCTGCATTTGCTCACCGAACCTCAGCAATCCTATCACTGCTGCGTTTATGCCGCTGTACACACACTTGATTCTCTTTCGGAGACATATAAATCCATAGGTTTTAAGATTCTTACTAGTCAGGTACATTCTTAGGCGTTTAATATGAAGTGTTGAGTCCACTTCGTTGAGCAAGGAGTAGCTCTTGTCTATTACATATTTGGCTTATGGAACGGTATCTGTGCTCATTTCAATCTCTGGTTTTATGCAGCACCCCAACTCACCCGTCCCCTTAAGCAAGCATAAGTTGGTTTTCTACATTTGACACCCTGTTCTGTTTTGTAATTCAGTTCTTGTGTAGCCAAGTTTACATTCCGTGTATTAGTGATATCTTATGATGTTTCTTTTTCTGTGTGACTAATTTCACTTAGAATCATCGTACCTGAATCCACTCATTATGCTGCTACGGGCCTGTTGACATAGATTTCATTGCTGAGTGATATTGCATTGTACGTAAGTACCACAATTTCTTTATCCATTTTTCGCTTTCTGTGATATTGAACTTGTACCGTAAACGAGGTTCTTATAAACAGAGCCGTCCCAAACTTTGGGGTGGCTGTGTCTTTTTGATTTTAATTTCCCTAAGCTATAGGACAATAAGTCGAAGTGCCCTAGGCTCTGTTGCTTTGTTTTTTGGATGTTTCAGGAAACACCATACACTTCTCCAGAGTGGCTGCTGGCAATTTACATCCCGCCCATCAGCATAACTAGGCTCCCAGTTCTCCATGGCCTGTCCTGCCTTTCTGGATTTTACACTTTTTTCAGATGGCCCTTTTGACTGGGGGGCAGTGAGACTTCATTTTAGTGCAGATTTCCATTGCAAGCTTGCTTGGTTGGCCAAAAAGGGCGTATGCGTTTTTTCCTGAATATATTCAGGAAAAAACGCATACGCCCTTTTTGGCCAAGTGCATCATTGTGGACGTTCTGCCTCTTTTCCTATGCTTTACATGCAATTCCAGTCTACCTCCTGAAATCGGTTTCCTGCAATTCTGCCCTGCTTTCAACTCCTCTTGGCATCCTAATTCAATATATTTTTGGAAGATAGCTGTCCTTTATAACTCTGCAGGTTTGTGAATTACAGTGCCCCTGAGCTCCTTTCTTCAACTCGCTTTCTTGTGAGCTGGCCGCAACACCGCAGGATTGCTTCAGGCCCTAGTTTGGTTCCGGCACGGCATGCTGAGCCTTTGGTTAATTCCTCTTCCTGGTGGGAAATGAGAGTTAAATTTGCCCGTCTGGACACCTCCACCTAGTCTCTCATTGGTTCTCCCTATTCCTGTTCATTTTCCACAGAAATTGCAAACTGGGCCAAACAGGAGGTTAAAGGCACTGACTCTCCAAGTGGGGAGAGTGTTAGTAAAGCGTCTGGAATGTTGCACCCGAGTACCAGGAAACGAAAATTGAGACACATTTGAACACGTTTTCCGATCACACGGTGGATCATACTCTGGGTTCCACATGCATGTTTTAGCTGAAGGAAGAATCCCTTAAACATGGAGAGTTGAGACCCATGGAATGGGTACCATGCAATATGACTTCAAAGGGTCTGCATTTGCTCACCGAACCTCACCAATCCTATCACTGCTGCATTTATGCCGCTGTACACACACTTGATTCTCTTTCGGAGACATATAAATCCATAGGTTTTAAGATTCTTACTAGTCAGGTAGATTCTTACTAGTCAGGTATATTCTTAGGCGTTTAATATGGGGTGTTGAGTCCACTTCGTTGAGCAAGGAGTAGCTCTTGTCTATTACATATTTGGCTTATGGAACGGTATCTGTGCTCATTTCAATCTCTGGTTTTATGCAGCACCCCAACTCACCCGTCCCCTTAAGCAAGCATAAGTTGGTTTTCTACATTTGACACCCTGTTCTGTTTTGTAATTCAGTTCTTGTGTAGCCAAGTTTACATTCCGTGTATTAGTGATATCTTATGATGTTTCTTTTTCTGTGTGACTAATTTCACTTAGAATCATCGTACCTGAATCCACTCATTATGCTGCTACGGGCCTGATGACATAGATTTCATTGCTGAGTGATATTGCATTGTACGTAAGTACCACAGTTTCTTTATCCATTTTTCGCTTTCTGTGATATTGAACTTGTACCGTAAACGAGGTTCTTGTAAACAGAGCCGTCCCAAAATTTGGGGTGGCTGTGTCTTTTTGATTTTAATTTCCCTAAGCTATAGGACCATAAGTGGAAGTGCCCTAGGCTCTGTTGCTTTGTTTTTTGGATGTTTCAGGAAACACCATACACTTCTCCAGAGTGGCTGCTGGCAATTTACATCCCGCCCATCAGCATAACTAGGCTCCCAGTTCTCCATGGCCTGTCCTGCCTTTCTGGATTTTACACTTTTTTCAGATGGCCCTTTTGACCGGGGGGCAGTGAGACTTCATTGTAGTGCAGATTTCATTTGCAAGCTTGCTTGGTTGGCCAAAAAGGGCGTATGCGTTTTTTCCTGAATATATTCAGGAAAAAACGCATACGCCCTTTTTGGCCAAGTGCATCATTGTGGACGTTCTGCCTCTTTTCCTATGCTTTACATGCAATTCCAGTCTACCTCCTGAAATCGGTTTCCTGCAATTCTGCCCTGCTTTCAACTCCTCTTGGCATCCTAATTCAATATATTTTTGGAAGATAGCTGTCATTTATAACTCTGCAGGTTTGTGAATTACAGTGCCCCTGAGCTCCTTTCTTCAACTCGCTTTCTTGTGAGCTGGCCGCAACACCGCAGGATTGCTTCAGGCCCTAGTTTGGTTCCGGCATGGCATGCTGAGCCTTTGGTTAATTCCTCTTCCTGGTGGGAAATGAGAGTTAAATTGGCCCGTCCGGACACCTCCACCTAATCTCTCATTGGTTCTCCCTATTCCTGTTCATCTTCCGCAGAAATTGCTAACTGGGCCAAACAGGAGGTTAAAGGCACTGACTCTCCAAGTGGGGAGAGTGTTAGTAAAGCGTCTGGAATGTTGCACCCGAGTACCAGGGGACAAAAACTGAGACACATTTGAACACGTTTTCCGACCACATGGTGGATCATACTCTGGGTTCCACATGCATGTTTTAGCTGAAGGAAGAATCCCTTAAACATGGAGAGTTGAGACCCATGGAATGGGTACCATGCAATATGACTTCAAAGGGTCTGCATTTGCTCACCGAACCTCACCAATCCTATCACTGCTGCGTTTATGCCGCTGTACACACACTTGATTCTCTTTCGGAGACATATAAATCCATAGGTTTTAAGATTCTTACTAGTCAGGTACATTCTTAGGCGTTTAATATGAAGTGTTGAGTCCACTTCGTTGAGCAAGGAGTAGCTCTTGTCTATTACATATTTGGCTTATGGAACGGTATCTGTGCTCATTTCAATCTCTGGTTTTATGCAGCACCCCAACTCACCCGTCCCCTTAAGCAAGCATAAGTTGGTTTTCTACATTTGACACCCTGTTCTGTTTTGTAATTCAGTTCTTGTGTAGCCAAGTTTACATTCCGTGTATTAGTGATATCTTATGATGTTTCTTTTTCTGTGTGACTAATTTCACTTAGAATCATCGTACCTGAATCCACTCATTATGCTGCTACGGGCCTGTTGACATAGATTTCATTGCTGAGTGATATTGCATTGTACGTAAGTACCACAATTTCTTTATCCATTTTTCGCTTTCTGTGATATTGAACTTGTACCGTAAACGAGGTTCTTATAAACAGAGCCGTCCCAAACTTTGGGGTGGCTGTGTCTTTTTGATTTTAATTTCCCTAAGCTATAGGACAATAAGTCGAAGTGCCCTAGGCTCTGTTGCTTTGTTTTTTGGATGTTTCAGGAAACACCATACACTTCTCCAGAGTGGCTGCTGGCAATTTACATCCCGCCCATCAGCATAACTAGGCTCCCAGTTCTCCATGGCCTGTCCTGCCTTTCTGGATTTTACACTTTTTTCAGATGGCCCTTTTGACTGGGGGGTAGTGAGACTTCATTTTAGTGCAGATTTCCTTTGCAAGCTTGCTTGGTTGGCCAAAAAGGGCGTATGCGTTTTTTCCTGAATATATTCAGGAAAAAACGCATACGCCCTTTTTGGCCAAGTGCATCATTGTGGACGTTCTGCCTCTTTTCCTATGCTTTACATGCAATTCCAGTCTACCTCCTGAAATCGGTTTCCTGCAATTCTGCCCTGCTTTCAACTCCTCTTGGCATCCTAATTCAATATATTTTTGGAAGATAGCTGTCCTTTATAACTGTGCAGGTTTGTGAATTACAGTGCCCCTGAGCTCCTTTCTTCAACTCGCTTTCTTGTGAGCTGGCCGCAACACCGCAGGATTGCTTCAGGCCCTAGTTTGGTTCCGGCACGGCATGCTGAGCCTTTGGTTAATTCCTCTTCCTGGTGGGAAATGAGAGTTAAATTGGCCCGTCCGGACACCTCCACCTAATCTCTCATTGGTTCTCCCTATTCCTGTTCATCTTCCGCAGAAATTGCTAACTGGGCCAAACAGGAGGTTAAAGGCACTGACTCTCCAAGTGGGGAGAGTGTTAGTAAAGCGTCTGGAATGTTGCACCCGAGTACCAGGGGACAAAAACTGAGACACATTTGAACACGTTTTCCGACCACATGGTGGATCATACTCTGGGTTCCACATGCATGTTTTAGCTGAAGGAAGAATCCCTTAAACATGGAGAGTTGAGACCCATGGAATGGGTACCATGCAATATGACTTCAAAGGGTCTGCATTTGCTCACCGAACCTCACCAATCCTATCACTGCTGCGTTTATGCCGCTGTACACACACTTGATTCTCTTTCGGAGACATATAAATCCATAGGTTTTAAGATTCTTACTAGTCAGGTAGATTCTTACTAGTCAGGTATATTCTTAGGCGTTTAATATGGGGTGTTGAGTCCACTTCGTTGAGCAAGGAGTAGCTCTTGTCTATTACATATTTGGCTTATGGAACGGTATCTGTGCTCATTTCAATCTCTGGTTTTATGCAGCACCCCAACTCACCCGTCCCCTTAAGCAAGCATAAGTTGGTTTTCTACATTTGACACCCTGTTCTGTTTTGTAATTCAGTTCTTGTGTAGCCAAGTTTACATTCCGTGTATTAGTGATATCTTATGATGTTTCTTTTTCTGTGTGACTAATTTCACTTAGAATCATCGTACCTGAATCCACTCATTATGCTGCTACGGGCCTGATGACATAGATTTCATTGCTGAGTGATATTGCATTGTACGTAAGTACCACAGTTTCTTTATCCATTTTTCGCTTTCTGTGATATTGAACTTGTACCGTAAACGAGGTTCTTGTAAACAGAGCCGTCCCAAACTTTGGGGTGGCTGTGTCTTTTTGATTTTAATTTCCCTAAGCTATAGGACCATAAGTGGAAGTGCCCTAGGCTCTGTTGCTTTGTTTTTTGGATGTTTCAGGAAACACCATACACTTCTCCAGAGTGGCTGCTGGCAATTTACATCCCGCCCATCAGCATAACTAGGCTCCCAGTTCTCCATGGCCTGTCCTGCCTTTCTGGATTTTACACTTTTTTCAGATGGCCCTTTTGACCGGGGGGCAGTGAGACTTCATTGTAGTGCAGATTTCCTTTGCAAGCTTGCTTGGTTGGCCAAAAAGGGCGTATGCGTTTTTTCCGGAAAAAACGCATACGCCCTTTTTGGCCAAGTGCATCATTGTGGACGTTCTGCCTCTTTTCCTATGCTTTACATGCAATTCCAGTCTACCTCCTGAAATCGGTTTCCTGCAATTCTGCCCTGCTTTCAACTCCTCTTGGCATCCTAATTCAATATATTTTTGGAAGATAACTGTCATTTATAACTCTGCAGGTTTGTGAATTACAGTGCCCCTGAGCTCCTTTCTTCAACTCGCTTTCTTGTGAGCTGGCCGCAACACCGCAGGATTGCTTCAGGCCCTAGTTTGGTTCCGGCATGGCATGCTGAGCCTTTGGTTAATTCCTCTTCCTGGTGGGAAATGAGAGTTAAATTGGCCCATCCGGACACCTCCACCTAATCTCTCATTTGTTCTCCCTATTCCTGTTCATCTTCCGCAGAAATTGCTAACTGGGCCAAACAGGAGGTTAAAGGCACTGACTCTCCAAGTGGGGAGAGTGTTAGTAAAGCGTCTGGAATGTTTCACCCGAGTACCAGGGGACAAAAACTGAGACACATTTGAACACGTTTTCCGACCACATGGTGGATCATACTCTGGGTTCCACATGCATGTTTTAGCTGAAGGAAGAATCCCTTAAACATGGAGAGTTGAGACCCATGGAATGGGTACCATGCAATATGACTTCAAAGGGTCTGCATTTGCTCACCGAACCTCACCAATCCTATCACTGCTGCGTTTATGCCGCTGTACACACACTTGATTCTCTTTCGGAGACATATAAATCCATAGGTTTTAAGATTCTTACTAGTCAGGTAGATTCTTACTAGTCAGGTATATTCTTAGGCGTTTAATATGGGGTGTTGAGTCCACTTCGTTGAGCAAGGAGTAGCTCTTGTCTATTACATATTTGGCTTATGGAACGGTATCTGTGCTCATTTCAATCTCTGGTTTTATGCAGCACCCCAACTCACCCGTCCCCTTAAGCAAGCATAAGTTGGTTTTCTACATTTGACACCCTGTTCTGTTTTGTAATTCAGTTCTTGTGTAGCCAAGTTTACATTCCGTGTATTAGTGATATCTTATGATGTTTCTTTTTCTGTGTGACTAATTTCACTTAGAATCATCGTACCTGAATCCACTCATTATGCTGCTACGGGCCTGTTGACATAGATTTCATTGCTGAGTGATATTGCATTGTACCTAAGTACCACAATTTCTTTATCCATTTTTCGCTTTCTGTGATATTGAACTTGTACCGTAAACGAGGTTCTTGTAAACAGAGCCGTCCCAAACTTTGGGGTGGCTGTGTCTTTTTGATTTTAATTTCCCTAAGCTATAGGACCATAAGTGGAAGTGCCCTAGGCTCTGTTGCTTTGTTTTTTGGATGTTTCAGGAAACACCATACACTTCTCCAGAGTGGCTGCTGGCAATTTACATCCCGCCCATCAGCATAACTAGGCTCCCAGTTCTCCATGGCCTGTCCTGCCTTTCTGGATTTTACACTTTTTTCAGATGGCCCTTTTGACCGGGGGGCAGTGAGACTTCATTGTAGTGCAGATTTCCTTTGCAAGCTTGCTTGGTTGGCCAAAAAGGGCGTATGCGTTTTTTCCTGAATATATTCAGGAAAAAACGCATACGCCCTTTTTGGCCAAGTGCATCATTGTGGACGTTCTGCCTCTTTTCCTATGCTTTACATGCAATTCCAGTCTACCTCCTGAAATCGGTTTCCTGCAATTCTGCCCTGCTTTCAACTCCTCTTGGCATCCTAATTCAATATATTTTTGGAAGATAGCTGTCATTTATAACTCTGCAGGTTTGTGAATTACAGTGCCCCTGAGCTCCTTTCTTCAACTCGCTTTCTTGTGAGCTGGCCGCAACACCGCAGGATTGCTTCAGGCCCTAGTTTGTTTCCGGCACGGCATGCTGAGCCTTTGGTTAATTCCTCTTCCTGGTGGGAAATGAGAGTTAAATTGGCCCGTCCGGACACCTCCACCTAATCTCTCATTGGTTCTCCTTATTCCTGTTCATCTTCCGCAGAAATTGCTAACTGGGCCAAACAGGAGGTTAAAGGCACTGACTCTCCAAGTGGGGAGAGTGTTAGTAAAGCGTCTGGAATGTTGCACCCGAGTACCAGGGGACAAAAACTGAGACACATTTGAACACGTTTTCCGACCACATGGTGGATCATACTCTGGGTTCCACATGCATGTTTTAGCTGAAGGAAGAATCCCTTAAACATGGAGAGTTGAGACCCATGGAATGGGTACCATGCAATATGACTTCAAAGGGTCTGCATTTGCTCACCGAACCTCAGCAATCCTATCACTGCTGCGTTTATGCCGCTGTACACACACTTGATTCTCTTTCGGAGACATATAAATCCATAGGTTTTAAGATTCTTACTAGTCAGGTACATTCTTAGGCGTTTAATATGAAGTGTTGAGTCCACTTCGTTGAGCAAGGAGTAGCTCTTGTCTATTACATATTTGGCTTATGGAACGGTATCTGTGCTCATTTCAATCTCTGGTTTTATGCAGCACCCCAACTCACCCGTCCCCTTAAGCAAGCATAAGTTGGTTTTCTACATTTGACACCCTGTTCTGTTTTGTAATTCAGTTCTTGTGTAGCCAAGTTTACATTCCGTGTATTAGTGATATCTTATGATGTTTCTTTTTCTGTGTGACTAATTTCACTTAGAATCATCGTACCTGAATCCACTCATTATGCTGCTACGGGCCTGTTGACATAGATTTCATTGCTGAGTGATATTGCATTGTACGTAAGTACCACAATTTCTTTATCCATTTTTCGCTTTCTGTGATATTGAACTTGTACCGTAAACGAGGTTCTTATAAACAGAGCCATCCCAAACTTTGGGGTGGCTGTGTCTTTTTGATTTTAATTTCCCTAAGCTATAGGACAATAAGTCGAAGTGCCCTAGGCTCTGTTGCTTTGTTTTTTGGATGTTTCAGGAAACACCATACACTTCTCCAGAGTGGCTGCTGGCAATTTACATCCCGCCCATCAGCATAACTAGGCTCCCAGTTCTCCATGGCCTGTCCTGCCTTTCTGGATTTTACACTTTTTTCAGATGGCCCTTTTGACTGGGGGGTAGTGAGACTTCATTTTAGTGCAGATTTCCTTTGCAAGCTTGCTTGGTTGGCCAAAAAGGGCGTATGCGTTTTTTCCTGAATATATTCAGGAAAAAACGCATACGCCCTTTTTGGCCAAGTGCATCATTGTGGACGTTCTGCCTCTTTTCCTATGCTTTACATGCAATTCCAGTCTACCTCCTGAAATCGGTTTCCTGCAATTCTGCCCTGCTTTCAACTCCTCTTGGCATCCTAATTCAATATATTTTTGGAAGATAGCTGTCCTTTATAACTCTGCAGGTTTGTGAATTACAGTGCCCCTGAGCTCCTTTCTTCAACTCGCTTTCTTGTGAGCTGGCCGCAACACCGCAGGATTGCTTCAGGCCCTAGTTTGGTTCCGGCACGGCATGCTGAGCCTTTGGTTAATTCCTCTTCCTGGTGGGAAATGAGAGTTAAATTGGCCCGTCCGGACACCTCCACCTAATCTCTCATTGGTTCTCCCTATTCCTGTTCATCTTCCGCAGAAATTGCTAACTGGGCCAAACAGGAGGTTAAAGGCACTGACTCTCCAAGTGGGGAGAGTGTTAGTAAAGCGTCTGGAATGTTGCACCCGAGTACCAGGGGACAAAAACTGAGACACATTTGAACACGTTTTCCGACCACATAGTGGATCATACTCTGGGTTCCACATGCATGTTTTAGCTGAAGGAAGAATCCCTTAAACATGGAGAGTTGAGACCCATGGAATGGGTACCATGCAATATGACTTCAAAGGGTCTGCATTTGCTCACCGAACCTCACCAATCCTATCACTGCTGTGTTTATGCCGCTGTACACACGCTTGATTCTCTTTCGGAGACATATAAATCCATAGGTTTTAAGATTCTTACTAGTCAGGTAGATTCTTACTAGTCAGGTATATTCTTAGGCGTTTAATATGGGGTGTTGAGTCCACTTCGTTGAGCAAGGAGTAGCTCTTGTCTATTACATATTTGGCTTATGGAACGGTATCTGTGCTCATTTCAATCTCTGGTTTTATGCAGCACCCCAACTCACCCGTCCCCTTAAGCAAGCATAAGTTGGTTTTCTACATTTGACACCCTGTTCTGTTTTGTAATTCAGTTCTTGTGTAGCCAAGTTTACATTCCGTGTATTAGTGATATCTTATGATGTTTCTTTTTCTGTGTGACTAATTTCACTTAGAATCATCGTACCTGAATCCACTCATTATGCTGCTACGGGCCTGATGACATAGATTTCATTGCTGAGTGATATTGCATTGTACGTAAGTACCACAGTTTCTTTATCCATTTTTCGCTTTCTGTGATATTGAACTTGTACCGTAAACGAGGTTCTTGTAAACAGAGCCGTCCCAAACTTTGGGGTGGCTGTGTCTTTTTGATTTTAATTTCCCTATGCTATAGGACCATAAGTGGAAGTGCCCTAGGCTCTGTTGCTTTGTTTTTTGGATGTTTCAGGAAACACCATACACTTCTCCAGAGTGGCTGCTGGCAATTTACATCCCGCCCATCAGCATAACTAGGCTCCCAGTTCTCCATGGCCTGTCCTGCCTTTCTGGATTTTACACTTTTTTCAGATGGCCCTTTTGACCGGGGGGCAGTGAGACTTCATTGTAGTGCAGATTTCCTTTGCAAGCTTGCTTGGTTGGCCAAAAAGGGCGTATGCGTTTTTTCCGGAAAAAACGCATACGCCCTTTTTGGCCAAGTGCATCATTGTGGACGTTCTGCCTCTTTTCCTATGCTTTACATGCAATTCCAGTCTACCTCCTGAAATCGGTTTCCTGCAATTCTGCCCTGCTTTCAACTCCTCTTGGCATCCTAATTCAATATATTTTTGGAAGATAGCTGTCATTTATAACTCTGCAGGTTTGTGAATTACAGTGCCCCTGAGCTCCTTTCTTCAACTCGCTTTCTTGTGAGCTGGCCGCAACACCGCAGGATTGCTTCAGGCCCTAGTTTGGTTCCGGCACGGCATGCTGAGCCTTTGGTTAATTCCTCTTCCTGGTGGGAAATGAGAGTTAAATTGGCCCATCCGGACACCTCCACCTAATCTCTCATTTGTTCTCCCTATTCCTGTTCATCTTCCGCAGAAATTGCTAACTGGGCCAAACAGGAGGTTAAAGGCACTGACTCTCCAAGTGGGGAGAGTGTTAGTAAAGCGTCTGGAATGTTGCACCCGAGTACCAGGGGACAAAAACTGAGACACATTTGAACACGTTTTCCGACCACATGGTGGATCATACTCTGGGTTCCACATGCATGTTTTAGCTGAAGGAAGAATCCCTTAAACATGGAGAGTTGAGACCCATGGAATGGGTACCATGCAATATGACTTCAAAGGGTCTGCATTTGCTCACCGAACCTCACCATTCCTATCACTGCTGCGTTTATGCCGCTGTACACACACTTGATTCTCTTTCGGAGACATATAAATCCATAGGTTTTAAGATTCTTACTAGTCAGGTAGATTCTTACTAGTCAGGTATATTCTTAGGCGTTTAATATGGGGTGTTGAGTCCACTTCGTTGAGCAAGGAGTAGCTCTTGTCTATTACATATTTGGCTTATGGAACGGTATCTGTGCTCATTTCAATCTCTGGTTTTATGCAGCACCCCAACTCACCCGTCCCCTTAAGCAAGCATAAGTTGGTTTTCTACATTTGACACCCTGTTCTGTTTTGTAATTCAGTTCTTGTGTAGCCAAGTTTACATTCCGTGTATTAGTGATATCTTATGATGTTTCTTTTTCTGTGTGACTAATTTCACTTAGAATCATCGTACCTGAATCCACTCATTATGCTGCTACGGGCCTGTTGACATAGATTTCATTGCTGAGTGATATTGCATTGTACCTAAGTACCACAATTTCTTTATCCATTTTTCGCTTTCTGTGATATTGAACTTGTACCGTAAACGAGGTTCTTGTAAACAGAGCCGTCCCAAACTTTGGGGTGGCTGTGTCTTTTTGATTTTAATTTCCCTAAGCTATAGGACCATAAGTGGAAGTGCCCTAGGCTCTGTTGCTTTGTTTTTTGGATGTTTCAGGAAACACCATACACTTCTCCAGAGTGGCTGCTGGCAATTTACATCCCGCCCATCAGCATAACTAGGCTCCCAGTTCTCCATGGCCTGTCCTGCCTTTCTGGATTTTACACTTTTTTCAGATGGCCCTTTTGACCGGGGGGCAGTGAGACTTCATTGTAGTGCAGATTTCCTTTGCAAGCTTGCTTGGTTGGCCAAAAAGGGCGTATGCGTTTTTTCCTGAATATATTCAGGAAAAAACGCATACGCCCTTTTTGGCCAAGTGCATCATTGTGGACGTTCTGCCTCTTTTCCTATGCTTTACATGCAACTCCAGTCTACCTCCTGAAATCGGTTTCCTGCAATTCTGCCCTGCTTTCAACTCCTCTTGGCATCCTAATTCAATATATTTTTGGAAGATAGCTGTCCTTTATAACTCTGCAGGTTTGTGAATTACAGTGCCCCTGAGCTCCTTTCTTCAACTCGCTTTCTTGTGAGCTGGCCGCAACACCGCAGGATTGCTTCTGGTCCTAGTGTGGTTCCGGCATGGCACGCTGAGCCTTTGGTTAATTCCTCTTCCTGGTGGGAAATGATAGTTAAATTTGCCCGTCCAGACACCTCCACCTAGTCTCTCATTGGTTCTCCCTATTCCTGTTCATTTTCCACAGAAATTGCAAATTGGGCCATACAGGAGGTTAAAGGCACTGACTCTCCAAGTGGGGAGAGTGTTAGTAAAGCGTCTGGAATGTTGCACCCGAGTACCAGGGGATGAAAACTGAGACACATTTGAACACGTTTCCCGATCACACGGTGGATCATACTCTGGGTTCCACATGCATGTTTTAGCTGAAGGAAGAATCCCTTAAACAGGGAGAGTTGAGACCCATGGAATGGGTACCATGCAATATGACTTCAAAGGGTCTGCATTTGCTCACCGAACCTCACCAATCCTATCACTGCTGCGTTTATGCCGCTGTACACACGCTTGATTCTCTTTCGGAGACATATAAATCTATAGGTTTTAAGATTCTTACTAGTCAGGTAGATTCTTACTAGTCAGGTATATTCCTAGGCGTTTAATATAGGGTGTTGAGTCCACTTCGTTGAGCAAGGAGTATCTTTTGTCTATTATATTTTTGGCTTATGGAACGGTATCTGTGCCAATTTTAATCTCTGGTTTCATGCAGCACCCCATATCGGCTTTCCCCTTAAGCAAGCATAAGTTGGTTTTCTACATTTTTGACCCTGTTCTGTTTTGTAATTCAGTTCCTGTGTAGCCAAGTTTACATTCCGTGTAGTAGTGATATCTTATGATGTTTCTTTTTCTGTGTGACTAATTTCACTTAGAATCATCGTACCTGAATCCACTCATTATGCTGCTCCGGGCCTGATGACATAGATTTCATTGCTGAGTGATATTGCATTGTACGTAAGTACCACAACTTCTTTATCCATTTTTCGCTTTTTGTGATATTTAACTTGTTCCGTAAATGAGGTTCTTGTAAACAGAGCCATCCCAAACTTTGGGGTGGCTGTGTCTTTTTGATTTTAATTTCCCTAAGCTATAGGACCATAAGTGGAAGTGCCCTAGGCTCTGTTGCTTAGTTTTTTGGATGTTTCAGGAAACACCATACACTTCTCCAGAGTGGCTGTTGGCCATTTATATCTCGCCCAAAAGCATAACAAGGCTCCCAGTTCTCCATGGCCTGTCCTGCCTTTTTGGATTTTACACTTTTTTCAGAAGGCCCTTTGACCGGGGGGCAGTGAGACTTCATTGTAGTGCAGATTTCCTTTGCGAGCTTGCTTGGTTGGCCAGAAAGGGCGTATGCGTTTCTTCCTGAATATATTCAGGAAAGAACGCATACGCCCTTTTTGGCCAAGTGCATCATTGTCGACGTTCTGAGTCTTTTCATATGTTTTCAGTGCAATTCCAGTCTACCTTCTGAAATCGGTTTCCTGCAGTTCTGCCTTGCTCTCAGTTCCTCTTCATAGCCTTACCTCAATATACGTTTGGAAAATAGTTGGCCTTTATAACTCTGCAGGTTTTTCAATTGCAGTGGCCCTTAGCTCCATTTTTCAGCTCTTATTTTTGTGATCTTGCCTCATATCTACAGGATTTCTTCAGGCCCTATTCTTCTTCTGGGGCGCCTTGCTCTGCCTTTGGTTAATTCTTCTTCCTGATGTGAAATTAGAGTGACATGTGCCCATTGAAACCGCTACAGCTATTTTCTCACTGGTTCCCCCTATTCCCATTCATCCTCCGCACTAACTGCAGACTGTGCGATACCGGAACTTAAAGGCATTGACTCTCCATGTGGAGATGTTGTTAGTAAAGTGGCTGGAATGTTGATCCGGAGCCCCAGGAGAGGAAAATGAGGTGCATTTTAGAAACCTTTCCCGATCATATGGTATACCATCTGCTGGATTTCCCATGCATGGTTTAGCTGTAGGAAGATTCCCTTCAACTTGGAGTGTTGGGACCCTTGGAATAAGTAGCATGAAGTATTGCATTAAACTTTCGGCAGTTGCTCACCAAAGCTCTCCAATCCTTTCAGCCCCAAGTGTTCAGCCTTATGTCTTATCCAGCTGTGGGTTTATATGTGGTCATTCCAGGTTGCATCACAGCCCCTGAGCGAATTTTGTAAGAATTTTTCTCTCTTTCATTGTTTCTGCGTTTTGGTTTTAAAATTTATTTCTATAATGGGGTTTAGCTCATTTTCACTGCTGTGTTTGTGCCGCTCTGCACACACTTGATTCCCTTATGGAGATATATCAATACATGGGTTTTAAGATTCTTATTACTCAGATATATTTCTCTGTGGTGTATAGGGTGTGTTGAGGCCAGTTCATTGAGCAAGGTGTAGATCTTGTCTGATACCTATTTGGTTTATTGAACGGTATCTGTGCTAATTTCAAACTCTGGTTTTATGCATCACCCCACCTCTCCTTTCCCCTTAAGCTGACATAAGTGTGTTTTCTAAATGTGAGACACTGTTCTGTTTTGTCATTCATTTTTTGTGCAGCCATATTTATCCTCCCTCTATAAGTGATATCTTATGATATGTTTCTTTTTCTGTTTGACTTATTTCAAGTAGTATTATCGGACCTCAATCCACTCTTTATCCTTCTACTAGCCTTATTACATTGATTTCATGGTGAAGAGATATTCCATTGTACATAAGTACCACATTTTCTTTATCCATTGTTCTCTTTCCTGGGATATTTAAGGTGTACTGAAGTTGAGGTTCTTGTAAACAGAGTAGCCCTAAACTGTGGTGTGCTTGTGTCTTGTTGATTTTTAGACTTCCCTAGATATACTCCCGTGATTGGAAGTGCCCTATGCTCTGTCGCTCTGTTTTTTAGATGATTTAGGAACCACCATACACTTCTCCAGAGTGGCTCTCGGCAGTTCACACACTGTCCATCAGCGTATAAAGGCTCCCTGTTCTCCATGGCCTGTCCTGCATTTCTGGTTTTTACAATTTTTTCGGATGGCCCTTTTGACCGGTGGGAAATGAGACTTCTTTGTTGTGCACATTTGCATTGCTTGCTTGCTTGGTTGCCCATAAAGTGCGTATGCGTTTTTTCCTGGATATATTCAGGAAATAACACATACTCCCTTTTGGGCCAACTGCATCATTGTCGAAATTCTGCCGCTTTTCATGTGCTTTAAAGGCGAGTCCAATCTATCTCTTGAAATCTGTTTCTTGCAATTCTGTCTTGCATTCAGATCCTCTTCTTTGCCTTACCTCAACATATTTTTGGACGTTAGTTTTCATTTATAACTCTGCAGGTTTGTGAATTGCAGTGACCCTGAGCTCCATTTTTTAAGTTGCTCTTTTGTGAGCTGGCCTCAAAACTGCAGGATTGCTTCAGGCCCTATTTTGGCTCCGGCGAGGTGGGCTGAGCCTTTTTTTAATTCTTATTCTTAATGGGAAATTAGAGTGACATGTGCCCGTCCAAACCCCTACAACTATTCTCTCATTGTTTCCCCCTGTTCCCGTTCATCCTCCTCACAATTTGCAAAATGTGTGAAACAGAAGTTTAAATGTGCTGATTCTCTAAGTGGGGAGATTCTAAGTAACGTGGCTGGAATGATGAACAGGAGCACCAGGAGAGGATAAATGAGGTGCATTTTAGACACATCTCCCGATCACATGGTGTACAGTCCTCTGGGTTTTCCATGCATGTTTTAGCTGTAGGAAGATTCCTTGAACCTGCAGATTTGGGACCCATTGAATGGGTACCAGGTAGTATTACTTTAAAGGGTGTGCATTTCCTCACCCAACCCCACATTTCTCTTAGTGCGAACAGTTTCCAGCCTTATGTCTCATCCTGCTGTGGGTCTAGATGTGTTCAATCCATGTTGCATCACCGTCCCTGAGGAAAAGTTGTAAAAGGTTTTCTCTGTCTCTCTCTCGTTTATTTTTTTCAATTTATTACTATGTTGTTTACAGCTGATTTTCAAAGCTCTGTTTCTTGCTGCTGTACATCTACTTGATTCACGTACAGAGAGACATCAATAATTTCTTTTTCAGATTCTTACCAGTCATAGATATTCTTTTCCGGTGACTTGAGTGTGCTGAGTGCAGTTCTTTTAGTTACCGTGTAGGCCTTGTTGATTATCAGTTTGGTATTTGGAATGG
Organism: Leucopleurus acutus; assembly: GCF_964270905.1. Taxonomy (NCBI): domain Eukaryota; kingdom Metazoa; phylum Chordata; class Mammalia; order Artiodactyla; family Delphinidae; genus Leucopleurus; species Leucopleurus acutus. The sequence goes on from NW_028139180.1 coordinate 211,083, forward strand.
TATCTTTGCTAATTTCAACCTCCTGGATGATGCCTCACCCCTCCCCACCTTTCCCGTTTAGCAGCCTTACACGTGTTTTCTACATATTTATGTCACTTAGAATGATCATACGTAACTCCTCCGGAGTTGTTACAACTGGCCATATTTCATTGATTTCCAGGCTGAGTAATATTCCACTCTACATAAGTACCACATCTCTATCCATTTTTTCCCTCCAGAGACATTTAAGTTATATCCTAGTCGAGGATCTTTTAAACAGAGAGGCAGTAAACATTGGGGTGCCTGTGTCCTCTCGATTTTTGTTTTTCCCAAGATATACGCCCATGAGTGCAAGTGCCCTATGCTCTGTAGCTCATTTTTTAGATGCTTTAGTAAACACAATACAGTTCTCCAGAATGGCCGTTGGCAATATACATTTCCACTATAAGCCTCACAGGGCTCCCTCCTCTCCTTGCCCTGTCCTGCATTTCTGGCGTTTACACTTTATGAGGATGGCTCTTCTGACTGATGCGAAGTGATATCTTTTGTAGTATTGATTTCCAGTGCCCACCTGTTTGGTTGGCTAAAAAAGTGTATGCCCTTTTCTTGAATATATACAGAAAAAAACGCATACAGCCTTTTTGGCCAACTGCAATGTCGGCAATGTTCAGCCCCTTTTCTTGTGCTTAATGGCGAGTCCTTTCTACCTCCTCAAATCCCTTTCCTGCCATTCTCCCTTGCTTGCCAATCCTTTTCTCTGACTTTCCTCAAGACATTTTTCAGTGATAGATATTTTCAACTCTGCAGTTTCGTGAATTTTACTGCCCCTGAGTTCCATTGTTCAACTTGTGTTTATGGGAACTGGCCACAAAGCAGTGGGATTTCCTCAAGCCCTATACTGTTTCCATGGGCAACCCTAGCCTTTGGTCAATTCATCTTCCTGATTGGAAATTAGAGTGACATGTGCCTGTCTGAACACCTAGGACTTGTCTCTCATTGTTCCTCATCCTTCCGCTTCATCCTCTGGACAAATTCCAAACTGTACGCAACAGGATGTTGACAGTGTTGACATCTCCAAGTGGGGAGACTGTTAGTAAAGACGCTGGAGGGGTGAACCCGAGCACCAGGAGATGAGGAGATGAGATGCCTTTTCCAAACTCTTCCCGATCAGACGGTATACCATCCTCTGGATGTGACAGACATGTTTTAGCAGTAGGAAGAGTCCCATTCATGTAAGGAGAACACCAGGGCTTTTTCAAAATCAGTGTCTCCCCGAAACCCAAACTGGGGAGTTTTTTAAGCTACGGCTACACATATGTTCATTAAGGGCCTTGGGAAGTAGGCAGAGTCCAAACTTTAGATGACTGAAGTCTTCAGGGTCAGAAGCACTCACCACCGGCTTCCCTTAGGTTACACTTTAACTGTCATTGATAGATGATGTCAATAAAAATATCTATTCTTTTTCCGATTATTTCCCCTTATAGGTTATTGCACAATATTGAGTGTAGTTCCCTGTGCTATACAGTAGTTCCTTGTTGATGATCTATTTTATACATAGCAGTGTGTATGTGTTAATTCCAAACTGTTAATTTATCCCTCCTCCCACCTTTCCCCTTTGGTAATAATAAATTATAAGATTTTATACTTCTCAGAAATGGGGGAGCTGAAAGAGAGGTATCATTTTCAATGGAAAAGCATTTAAAACAAGATTGAAGCTTTAACCAAGATTATTAGATGTACATCCTTGGAAAGAAATCACTTCATTTCTCTAATATTGACCTGACAAATAGGACAAACCTTCTCACTGAACTTGCTTATAATAAAGTGATGGAAATATCAAATGGAAGTGTTAGAAACATCTTATTTTACCCGAGCCTTATAAACTGTTCTATGTTAACTACAGTTTGGCTCACACATCTGTTCATTGAAGTTACAATAGTCTCAATTTCTGTTACTGATCCTCCAGAGTGGACCCCAACAAGGGTCCCCCTGCCCAGTGTCATTGGGGCCAACAGATCGAGACTGAGTTTGGTTCCCAAGCAAAGGAAACTTTATATTTTCATCAGAGAATGGAGAGGTGAGAGCATGCACTACCCCGTGGGCTGTGGGCTGGGCTGCTGTGTAGAGATCCTGTCAGAGTCAGTGGGAGGGAGGGGGCGGAGCTCTCAAGGGCCGGGTTGGCTGCAGCTCAGGCTCTATATCTCGGAGTCTGCACTGGGCCCCAGGAGCTGAGGTGTCGACCCAGCCATTCTGCACCAGGAAATCTGGTCTGAAGTGCCGGGTGTGGAACCTCTGCATGCGGGACCCTAGGAGCACGTGAAATTAGACAAAGCACAAAGGATAAAAAAGGTCAGACTTGACTTTATTGCCCAGATTCTATTTTTATCTCCCAGGGATTTTTAATGGGCTTTGCTGGGGACAAACCCCTCCTCTGCCTTTTGTCCCGTTCCTCATTCTTGGAGTGCTGAGGGTGCAGACCCTTCTTCTGTAACTGCTGAGTGCTGAGTTGGGAGCCCTCATACCAGGGGACGAGGGTCAGAACTTCTCCCCAGCAGCCTCCAGGTGACGTTGATTGGCCCCAGGACCCCTGCCTCCCTGCTCGTCCGCCTGAGCACCAGCATTGGAAGTGTTATAGATTCTAATGACCTTTAAGGGTCCAGGAAAGAGATGTGCAGAGACGCTGTGGGGGCCGGTTTCACCCCGCCCCACATTTGTTCGGCCACCTTAGGCTGACCGTTTCTGCCAGCCTAGATGCTCTGACCAGTAGTCTGCTCTTTCTTCAATTAGGCCCCTGAATTAACATAAAAACAGCACCAGGTGTCAGAGCCCTGCCCGCTCAACTCCCAGACAGTCCAGGGTCAGTGGTGATCAAGGACCATGATGGCCACTGAGTCAACAGCCTTTTGAAGTAAACAGGAGTCCAGCCGGTCTTATTGGCCACCATCATCACGGTGTCTGTAGGCTTTTCTATGGTGACAGTGTGATATACGGTTCCCCCGCCAAGATTATTAGCTCCCCTCCGGGTGCAGGAAGTCCTGCAAGCAGTAGTCTACTCCTTCGGGACACACTATTGTTGTTTTATGAGAGAAACTCCAGGTCAAGTGATGTTCACATGAGTCGTCATGGTGCCCTGTTGCCTCCGGTTATCTCTCTGGATGTTGGAGTTGGAGGGCCTCCTCACTCGAGGTCGGTGTGCCCACGGAGCGAACCCTGCAACTTCAGGGCATGGTTGGTGATTAGGATCACCACGTGGGGTCCTTTTCCCTTAGGAGGGAGGTGGCCTTTTGGGCTGCTGATTTCCAGGTTTTTAGATACCGCCAGTATCTTGGCCAGATGTGGCAGTGGGCCAAGCCCCTTGGTGACTGTAGTTTATCCTACCTGGATGGCATTCTTGCGTTGTTCCATTTCAAGTGGTCCCAGTTTTTGCACTAATTCTCCAATGGCGATTCACCTTTCACCGGGAATGGAAAGGTCAAAGGGTTTAGCTCAATTAGGGAGTTCCAGGGCAAGGGTCTGAATTGACTGCTCTTTCCATTCTTGAAAGGCCACTTCTGGATTCTGTTCAAAAGGATCATCATCTTTTCCTTTCAGTGTTTCATATAGAGGCCCAGCTAGTAGACTGTAGTTAGGGATCCAGAAGCAGCAAACCCTGGCCTCCCCAGGAACCCCTAAGCTGTCTTCTAGTTTTAGAAAGGGGTAAGGCTGCAAATGGTTTCTTCCCTTTCCTGGGATGGGCTTCTCTGACCTTGTGTGAGAATGAAGCCCAGGCAGGTCACCGCAGTCTGTGATATTTGAGCTTTTTCTTGGACAACTTCTATCCTTTATTGGCTTGGTAGTTCAGAGGTCTCCTTAGTAGGGCTGGCGATCAGAATGTCGTCTGCATATTGCAGGAGGGTTTCCTTTTCCAGAGGTAGAACTTTTCGGTCGTTAGCTAAGCTTTCCCCAAAGATGGTGTGGGAATTTTTGAACCCTTGGGGCAAGACGGCCCGGAAGTATTGTTTTAGTTGTATGTTGAGTCCTGCCACTCACAAGCCAAAATTTCTTGTGACTCTGGGACTAATGGAATACAAAAGAAGGCATCATTGAAGACTAATACAGAATACCATGTCCTGGTGGTTGGTAGAATGACCAGCAGGGTGTAGGAATCAGGAGCAACTGGAGGTATATCCTCGGTGGCTTCACTGACTGTCCTGACATCCTTTACCAGGTCCCCAGCAGCCCATGGGGCTCTCGTGGTCAGGCCAATCCCAGGATATGGAGCTCTCCTGGGCAGGTACCCCACCCCCAACCCAGCCCACGGGGCTCTCATGGTCAGGCCCCTCCCAGGATACAGAGCTACCCTTGCAGGTACCGTGGCAGGGCTGGGCACACAGGAACCGTGCACATAGCCCTCATTGAAGAGCACCCCCAGCTCACCTGTCGCTCAGAGCTGACACAGAGCACCTCAGAGCAGGACTTGAACTAACAAACAGCAGCTCCGACAGGTCTGTGACCCTGGGCATCACTCTGTGTGGCCTCCCTCCACCTGGTCTTCCAGAGACTTCCACTGCACCCAGGGCACCAGGCCTCTGTCTCCAACCACCACCCACCCCTCCTCTCCCTGACTCCTGGGTTCCTCTCATTAGGAGAGGGTTTTCTTGAAGTTGTCTCCCATTCATGGGCCAGATAAAATGATTAGAAAACAAGCCAAAGCTGCAGCCCCTTGTCTATCCTGACTCTCAGGAGCCCACACCTGTTCCTTGGACCTGGCCGGTTCAGCAAGTTCCATTTTCTGCAACTGTGAGCCCCTGAGGGGTGATGATTGGCTACCTGGGCAGCCTTACCATGCCGGCCAGCCCTCCCCAGGTGTGCCTGGGTTGAGATCAATATAAATACCACTCCAGGCAGCAAAAGCCCCTGCAGCTGTGCCTGACGCCATTTTCTCTGCCCTGTCAGCAGTCTCGGGGCTGGGCTGGTGGGAGGGAGTGAGAGGCCACGGCTTTGTGGGTGGCCCAGTGTGAGTGGGGCTCTGCTGGACTTTCTGCAGCAGATGCCAGGCTGCCACCTGCTAAAGAAGAGGATGTGTCACCCATACCTGCTGCTGGAATTTCTCCCTGGGCAGAGGTGAGGAAGGAAAAAAGCAGTGGGGGCAGGGACAGGACGGGTATCTCAGGCAGGGAAATGGAAATCTTCCAGAAGAGCACCCAGGGCCAGGACCATCCTGGCTGGCCTTCAGGCACCAAGTCAGCTGGCATGCTGTCACTCGTGTGGCTCCATGGCCCTTCCTCTAGGCTTTCAAATCCTTGTATATATTCAGGTGTTTTACCTGGGAAGGGTGGGAACAGTTCAGCAGCAAGTGGCCTGGGGCTCAGCTCACGTTTACTCACAGATGCCTCGGCACGGTGCCCCAGCTTTGCAATGAGGACGCTTGTTGTGTGGGGGCTGCTGGCTGAATGGGAGACGATTCCCCACCACTGACCAACTTCAGAATTGTTTACAACTGGAGCAAGTGCCCTGATACGGTTTTCCTCTGAGTAACTGGTGGGTTCTGTTTTTTTTTTTCTCTTTTTCGTTTTTGGTTCAAGGTAGATTTTATTCCTCTTTTTTGTATTTACAGATATAAGCATGGAAATAATTTATTCATATAAATACATGTATGTGAAGGGAATAATTGTTTTTTCTGTTTTATTTTTTAAATTTTATTTCTTTTTAATTTTGAATTTTATTTTATATTTTTATACAGCAGGTTCTCATTGGTTATCTATTTTATACATATAAATGTTTACATGCCAATCCCAATCTCTCAACTCCTCCCACCACCACCCCTCCAAGAGCTTTCCCCCCTTGTTGTCCATACGATTGTTGTCTACATCTGTTGCTCTATTTATGCCTTGCAAAACGGTTAATCTGTACAGTTTTTCTAGGTTCCACATATATGCATGAATATACAAGATTTGTTTTTCTCTTTCTGACTTACTTCACTCTGTAGGACAGTCTCTAGATCCATCGACGTCTCTACAAATGACCCAATTTCATTCCTTTCATGGCTTAGTAATATTCCATTTTATATATGTACCACAGCTTTATGCATTCGTCTGTCTGTGGGCATTTAGGTTGCTTCCATTACCTCGATATTGTAAATAGTGATGCAATGAACATTGCGGTGAATGTCTCTTTTTGATTTATGGTTTTGTCTGAGTATATGTCCAGTCCTGGGATTGCTGTATCATATGGTAATTCTATTATTAGTTTCTTAAGAAACTCCATATTGTTCTCCATAGTGACTGTATCACTTTATATTCCCAACAATAGTGGAAGAGTGTTCCTTTTCTCCACACCCTTTCCAGCATTTGTTGTTTGTAGATTTTCAGATGATGCCCATTCTAACAGGTGTGAGGTGATACCTCATTGTTGAGTCCATTTCGTTGAGCAACGGGTAGGTCTTGTCTATTACATATTTGGCTTATGGAACGGTATCTGTGCTAATTTCAAACTCTGGTTTTATGCAGCACCCCAACTCACCTTTCCCCTTAAGCAAGCATAAGTTGGTTTTCTAAACTTGAGACCCTGTTCTGTTTTGTAATTCAGTTCATGTGTAGCCAAGTTTACATTCCGTGCATTAGTGATACCTTATGATGTTTCTTTTTCTGTGTGACTTATTTCACTTAGAATCATCATGCCTCAATCCACTCATTATGCTGGTACAGGCCTGGTGACACAGATTTCATTGCTGAGTGGTATTCTGTTGTACATAAGTACCGCAACTTCTTTATCAATTATTTGTTCTCTGGGATATTTAACTTGTACTGTAGAAGAGGCTCCTGTAAACAGAGCCGTTGTAAATTTTGGGGTGGCTGTGTCTTTTTGATTTTAATTTCCCTAAGCTATAGGACCATAAGTGGAAATGCCCTAGATTCTGTTGCTTTGTTTTTCAGATGTATCAGGAAACACCATACACTTCTCCAGAGTGGCTGTTGGCAATGTACATCCCGCCCATAAGCATAACAAGGCTCCTTTTTCCCCATGGCCTGTCTTGCCTTTCTGGATTTTACACTTTTCTCAGTGGCCCTTTAGACCGGGGGGAAGTGACACTTCATAGTAGTTCGGATTTCCATTGCAAGCTTGCTTGGTTTGCCAAAAAGGGCGTATGTGTTTTTTCCTGAATATATTCAGGAACAAACTCATACGCCCTTTGTTGCCAAGTGCATCATTGTCGATGTTCTGCCTCTTTTCCTATGCTTTAAATGCAAATCCAGTCTACCTCCTGAAATCGGTTTCCTGCAATTCTGCCCCGCTTTCAAGTCCTCTTCGCAGCCTTACTTCAATATATTTTTGGACGTTATCTGTCATTTATAACTCTGCAGGTTTGTGAATTACAGGGCCCCTGAGCTCCTTTCTTCAACTCGCTTTCTTGTGAGCTGGCCGCAAACCCGCAAGACTGCTTCAGGCCCTAATCTGCTTCTGGCAGGGCACGCTGAGCCTTTGGTTAATTCCTCTTCCTGGTGGGAAATGAGTGTTAAATATGCCCGTCCAGACACCTACCTCACTCTCAACCCCTTGGTGATGTGGGTCCTCTGGTTTGTGGCCACTTTTGCTGGGTTCCTCACCTTTCAATGATGTGGCCCCACTAGTGTGAGGACACTCCTGCTTGGTTCTCATCCACGTGGTTATGTGGACCCCCTGGTGAGAGTCTGTTCCTGGCTTTGTTCCTCACCCACCTGTGAGGGAGACCCTCTGCTGATAGGTCACTCCTGCATGGCTGGCACACATTGCCTTGGTGAAGTCAGCCGTGTGGTGGCAGTTGGAGCGTGCTGGGAATCTCTTCCCCCGGTGATGAGGGCCCTCTTGCGTCAGGCCCTAACTGCTGGGCTCACCAACTTTTCTTAGGGAGCCCAGTGATGCTTTGGCACTCCTCTTAGGATCCCATCTCCATGGGGATGTGGGCCTTCTGCTCTGAGGTCCCAACGGCTGGGTTGTTCACATTTTCATGATGTGGGCTCTCTGGTGTTAGTTCACAGAAGCCTGGATCCCATAGCCTCTGTGCTCTTGGCTGCCTGCTGGGAGGTTCCAACTGCTGGATTCCTCACTTTTTTAATTTTTTGGGCCCTCTGTTGTGAGGATCCTCCTGCCTGCCTCACTCCCAGCCCCTTCGTGATGTGTGTCGTCTGGTTTGAGGCCACATGTGCTGGGTTCCTCACCTTTCGATGATGTGGGACCAATGGTCTTAGGAGACTCCTGCCTGGTTCACATCCCCTTGGTGATGTGGGCCCTCTGTTGAGAGTCTGATCCCGGCTGGGTTCCTCACCCATCTGTGAGGTAGGCCGTCTGATGTGAGGTCACTCTTGCCTGGCTTGCTCACCTCGCCTTGTGGACATGAGCCCTCTGGTGGCACTTGGAGCCTGCTGGGAGCCTCCTCTCCTCGGTGATGAGGGCCCTCTGGCATCAGGCCCTAACTGCTGGGCTCCCTACATTTTGTGATGTGCGCCCAGTGGTGCGAGGACACTCCAGCCAGGTTCACATCCCCATTGGGGTGTGGGCCTTCTGCTCTGAGGTCCCAAAGCCTGGGTTGCTCACAGTTTCATGATGTGGGCTCTCTGCTGTTAGTTCACTCCTGCCTGCATCCCATAGCTTCTGTGCTCTGGGCCGCCTGCTGGGAGGTTCCAACTGCTGGATTCCTCACCTTTCTTATTCTTTGGGCCCTCTGTTTTTAGGCTACTCCTGCCTGCCTCACTCCCATTCCCTTTGTGATATGTGTCCTCTGATTTGAGGCCACATGTGCTGGGTTCCGCACCTTTCGATGATGTGACCCCACTGGAGGGAAGACAGTCCTGACTGGTTCCCATCCCCTTGCTGATGTGGGCCCTCAGGTGAGAGTCTGATCCTGGCTGGGTTCCTCACCCTTCTGTGAGGTGGGCCCTCTGCTGTGAGGTCAATCATGCCTGTCTGGCACACGTCACCTTGGCGACGTGGGCCCTCTGGTGGCAGTTGGAGTGTGCTGGGATCCTCCTCCCCTCGGTGATGAGGGCCCTCTTGCCTTAGGCCATAACTGCTGGGCTCCCCACATTTTCTGATGTGCGCCAAGTGAGTGAGGAGACTCTTGCCAGGTTCCCATCCCCATGGCGATATGGGCCTTCTGCTCTGAGGTCAAAACGGCTGGCTTGCTCACAGTACCATGATGTGGGCCCTCTGCTGTGAGTTCACTCCGGCAAGGATCCCTTATCATCGGTGCTCTGAGCCGCCTGCTGGGAGGTTCCAACTGCTGGATTCCTCAACTTTTTTATTCTATGTGCCCTCTGTTGTGAGGCTCCTCCTGCCTGCCTCACTGCCAGCCCCTTGGTGATGACTGTCCTATGGCTTGAGGCCACATGTGCTGCGTTCCTCACCTTTCGATGATGTGACCCCACTCGTGTGAGGACACTCCTGCCTGGTTCCCATCCCCTTGGTGAGGTGGGCCCTCTGGCGAGAGTCTAATCCTGGCTGGGTTCCTCAACGTTCTGTGAGGTAGGCCCTCTGCTGTGAGGTCACTCCTGCCTGGCTGGCACACGTCACCTTGGAGACGTGAGCCCTCTGGTGGCAGTTGGAGCGTGCAGGGCGCCTCCTCCTCTCGGTGATGACGGCCCTCTGGCGTCAGGCCCTAAATGGTGGGCTCCCCACATTTTCTGATGTGCGCCCAGTGGTGCGAGGACACTCCAGCCAGGTTCCCATTCCCATGGGGATGTGGTCCTTCTGCGCTGAGGTCTCAACTCCTGGGTTGCTCACAGTTTTGTGATGTGGGCCCTCTGCTGTGAGTTCACTGTGGCCTGGATCCCATAGCCTCGGTGTTCTGGGCCGCCTGCTGGAAGGTCTAAATGCTGGAATCCTCACGTTTTTTATATTATGTGCCCTGTGTTGTGAGGCTACTCCTGCCTGCCTCACTCCAAGGCCCTTGGTGATGTGGGTCCTCTGGTTTGAGGACACATGTGCTGGGTTCCTCACCTTAAGATGATGAGGCCCCACTGGTGTGAGGATAATCCTGACTGGGTCCCATCCCCTTTGTGATGTGGGCCCTCTGGTGAGAGTCTGATCCTGGCTGGGTTCCTCACCCATCTGTGAGGTGGGCCCTCTACTATCAGGTAACTCTTGCCTGGGTTGCTCACCTCGCCTTGTTCACATGAGCCCTCTGGTGGCAATTGGACCCTGCTGGGAGCCTCCTCAGCTCTGTGATGAGGGCCCTCTGATGTCAGGCCCTAACTGCTGGGCTCCCCAACTTTTCTTAGTGAGCCCAGTGTTGCTCAAGCACTCCTCTTAGGTTCCCATCCCCATGGGGATGTGGGCCTTCTGCTCTGAGGTTCCAACGGCTGGGTTGATCACAATTTCATGATGTGGGCTCTCTGGTGTTAGTTCACTGTGGCCTGGATCCCATAGCCTCTGTGGTCTTGACTGCCTGCTGGGAGGTTCCAACTGTTCGATTCCTCAACTTTTGTATTCTATGGGTCCTGTGTTGTGATGCTCCTCCTGCCTGCCTCACTCGCAACCCCTTCGTGATGTGGGTCTTCTGGTTTGAGGCCACATGTGCTGGGTTAGGCAACTTTCAATGATGTGGCCCCACTGGTGTGAGGACACTCCTGCCTGGTTCCCATCCCCTTGGTGATGTGGGCCTTCTGGTGACAGTCTTATCCTGGCTGGGTTCCTCACTCTTCTGTGAGGTAGGCCCTCTGCTGTGAGGTCACTCCTGCCTGACTTGCACACATCACCTTGGCGACGTGGGCCCTCTGTTGGCACATGGAACCTGCTGGGAGCCTCCTGCCCTCGGTGATGATGGCCCTCTAGCATCAGTCTCTAACTGCTGGGCTCCCCACGTTTTCTGATGTGAGCCCAGTGATGCCAGGACACTCCTGTCAGGTTCCCATCCCCATGGGGATGTGGGCTTTCTGCTCTGAGGTCCCAATGCCTGGGTTGCTCACAGTTTCATGATGTGGGCTCTCTGGTGTTAGTTAACTCCTGCCTGCATCCCATAGCTTCTGTGCTCTCGGCCGCCTGCTGGGAGGTTCCAAATGCTGGATTCCTCACTTTTTTTATTCTTTGGGCCCTCTGTTTTTAGGCTACTCCTACCTGCCTCACTCCCATCCCCTTTGTGATGTATGTCCTCTGATATGAGGCCACATGTGCTGGGTTCCTCACCTTTCGATGATGTGGCCCCACTGGTGGGAGGACAGTCCTGACTGGTTCCCATCCCCTTGGTGTTGTGGGCCCTCTGGTGAGAGTCTCATCCTGCCTCGGTTCCTCACCCTTCTGTGAGATAGGCCCTCTGCTGTGAGGTCACTACTGCCTGGCTGGTGCATGCCACCTTGTAGACGTGGGCCCTCTGTTGGCAGTTGGAACCTGCTGGGAGTCTCCTCCCCTCAGTTATGAGGGCCCCCTGGCATCAGGCCCTAACTGCTGGGCTCCTAACATTTTCTGATATGTGCTAAGTGGTGTGAAGCCACTCCTGCCAGGTTCCCATCCCAATGGGGATGTGGGCCTTCTGTTCTGAGGTCCCAACAGCTGGGCTGCTCACAGGTTCATGATGTGGGCCCTCTGCTGTGAGTTCACTGCGGCCTGGATCCCATAGCCTCGGTGCTCTGGGCCACTTGCTGGGAGGTTCCAACTGCTGGATTCCTCAACTTTTATATTCTATGGACCCTGTGTTGTGAGGCCAGTCCTGCCAGCCTCATTCCGAACCCCTTGGTGATGTGGTTCCTCTGGTTTGAGGACACATGTGCTGGGATCCTCACCTTTCGATGATGTTGTCCCACTGGTGTGGGGACACTCCTGCCTGGTTCCCATCCCCTTGGTGATGTGGGCCCTCTGGTGAGAGTCTGATCCTGGCTGTGTTCCTCACCCTTCTGTGAGGTGGGCCCTCTGCTGTGAGGTCACTCCTGCCAGGCTGGCACACATCGCCTTGGCGACGTTGGCCCTCTGGTGGCAGCTGGAGCCTGCTGGGAGCCTCCTCCTCTCGGTGATGAGTGCCCTCTAGCGTCAGGCCCTAACTTCTGAGCACCCCACGTTTTCTGATGTGAGCCCAGTGATGCCAGGACACTCCTGTCATGTTCCCATCACCATGGGGATGTGGGCCTTCTGCTCTGAGGTCCCAATGTCTGGGTTGCTCACAGTTTCATGATGTGGGCTGTCTGGTGTTAGTTCACTCTGGCCTGGTTCCTCTAGCCTCTGTGCTCTGGGCCGCCTGCTGGGAGGTTCCAACTGCTGGATTCCTCACCTTTCTTATTTTTGGGCCCTCTGTTATGAGGCTCCTCCTGCCTGCCTCACTCCCAGCCCCTTGGTGATGGGTGTCCTATGGTTTGAAGCCACATGTTCTGGGTTCCTCACCTTTAGATGATGTGGCCCTACTCATGTGAGGACACTCCTGCCTGGTTCCAATCCATTTGGTGATGTGGGCCCTCTGGTGCGAGTCTGATCCTGACTGGGTTCGTCACACTTCTCTGAGGTGGGCCCTCTGCTGTGAGGTCATTCGTGCCTGGTTGGCACACATCGCCTTGGCGACGTCAGCCCTCTGGTGGCAGTTGGAGCCTGCTGGGAGCCTCCTTCCCTTGGTGATGAGGGTCCTCTGGCGCCAGGCCCTAACTGCTGGTCGCCCAAAATTTTCTGATACGTTCTCAGTGGTGCGAGGACACTCCTACCAGAATTCCATCCCCATGGGGATGTGGGCCTCCTGCTCTGAGGTCCCAATGGCTGGGTTGCTCAGTTTCATGACATGGGCCCTCTTCTGTGAGTTCACTGTGGCCTGGATCCCATAGTCTCGGTGCTGGGCCGCCTGCTGGGAGGTTCCAACTGCTGGATTCCTCACTTTTTTATTCTATGTGCCCAGTGTTGTGAGGCTACTCCTGCCTGCCTCACTCCGAGGTCCTTGGTGATGTGGGTCCTCTGGTTTGAGGACACATGTGCTGAGTACCTCAGCTTTCAATGATGTGGCCCCACTGATGTGAAGACACTCCTGCCTGGTTCCCATCCCCTTGGTGATGTGGGCCCTCTGGTGAGAGTCTGATGTTGGCTGGGTTTCTCACCCTTCTGTGAGGTGGGACCTCTGCTGTGAGGTAACTCCTGCCTGGCATGCTAACGTTGCCTTGGCAATGTGAGCCCTCAGGTGGCAGTTGGAGCCTGCTGGGAATCTCCTCCCCTCAGTTATGAGAGCTCTGGATAAAACACATATGCCCTTTTTTGCCAAGTGCATTATTTTCCAAGTTCTGTCTCTTTTCCTATGCTTTAAGAGCTACTCCCGTGTATGTTCTGAAATCAATTTCCAGCAATTCTGCCCCGCATTCAAGTCCTCTTCGCAGCCTTACTTCAGCATAATTTTGGATGATAGCTGTCATTTATAACTCCGCAGGTTTCTGAATTACAGTGCCCCTGAGCTCCTTTCTTCAACTCGCTTTCTTGTGAGCTGGCCGCAACACCGCAGGATCTCCTCAGGCCCTAATTTAGTTCCAGCATGGCACGCGGAGCCTTTGGTTCATTTATCTTCCTGGTGGGAAATGAGAGTTAAATTTGCCGTCCAGACACCGACAGATAGTCTCCCAATGCTTCTCCTTATTCCTGTTCATCTTCCGAAGAAATTGCAAACTGGGCCAAACAGGAGGTTAAAGGCACTGACTCTACAAGTGGGGAGAGTGTTAGTAAAGCGTCTGGAATGTTGCACCCGAGTACCAGGGGACGAAAACTGAGACACATTTGAACACGTTTCCCGATCACACGGTGGATCATACTCTGGGTTCCACATGCATGTTTTAGCTGAAGGAAGAATCTCTTAAACGTGGAGAGTTGAGACCCAGGGAATGGGTATCATGCAATATGACTTCAAAGGGTCTGCATTTGCTCACCGAACCTCACCAATCCTATCACTGCTGCGTTTATGCCGCTGTACACACGCTTCATTCTCTTTCGGAGACATATAAATCCATAGGTTTTAAGATTCTTACTAGTCAGGTATATTCTTAGGCGTTTAATATGGGGTGTTGAGTCCACTTCGTTGAGCAAGGAGTAGCTCTTGTCTATTACATATTTGGCTTATGGAACGGTATCTGTGCTAATTTCAATCTCTGGTTTTATGCCGCACCCCAACTCACCTTTCCCCTTAAGCAAGCATAAGTTGGTTTTCTACATTTGAGACCCTGTTCTGTTTTGTAATTCAGTTCTTGTGTAGCCAAGTTTACATTCCGTGTATTAGTGATATCTTATGATGTTTCTTTTTCTGTGTGACTTATTTCACTTAGAATCATCGTACCTGAATCCACTCATTATGCTGCTACGGGCCTGATGACGTAGATTTCATTGCTGAGTGATATTGCATTGTACGTAAGTACCACAACTTCTTTATCCATTTTTCGCTTTCTGTGATATTGAACTTGTACCGTAAATGAGGTTCTTGTAAACAGAGCCGTCCCAAACTTTGGGGTGGCTGTGTCTTTTTGATTTTCATTTCCCTAAGCTATAGGACCATAAGTGGAAGTGCCCTAGGCTCTGTTGCTTTGTTTTTTGGATGTTTCAGGAAACACCATACACTTCTCCAGAGTGGCTGCTGGCAATTTACATCCCGCCCATCAGCATAACAAGGCTCCCAGTTCTCCATGGCCTGTCCTGCCTTTCTGGATTTTACACTTTTTTCAGATGGCCCTTTTGACCGGGGGGGGGCAGTGAGACTTCATTGTAGTGCAGATTTCCTTTGCAAGCTTGCTTGGTTGGCCAAAAAGGGCGTATGAGTTTTTTCCTGAATATATTCAGGAAAAAACGCATACGCCCTTTTTGGCCAAGTTCATCATTGTGGACGTTCTGCCTCTTTTCCTATGCTTTACATGCAATTCCAGTCTACCTCCTGAAATCGGTTTCCTGGAATCCTGCCCCGCTTTCAAGTCCTCTTGGCAGCCTTCCTTCAATATATTTTTGGAAGATAGCTGTCATTTATAACTCTGCAGGTTTGTGAATTACAGTGTCCCTGAGCTCCTTTCTTCAACTCGCTTTCTTGTGAACTGGCCGCAATACCGCAGGATTGCGTCGGGCCCTAGTGTGGTTCCGGCATGGCACGCTGAGCCTTTGGTTAATTCCTCTTCCTGGTGGGAAATGAGAGTTAAATTTGCCCGTCCGGACACCTCCACCTAGTCTCTCATTGGTTCTCCCTATTCCTGTTTATGTTCCACAGAAATTGCAAACTGGGCCAAACAGGAGGTTAAAGGCACTGACTCTCCAAGTGGGGAGAGTGTTAGTAAAGCGTCTGGAATGTTGCACCCGAGTACCAGGGGATGAAAACTGAGACACATTTGAACACGTTTCCCGATCACACAGTGTATCATACTCTGGGTTCCACATGCATGTTTTAGCTGAAGGAAGAATCCCTTAAACATGGAGAGTTGAGACCCATGGAATGGGTACCATGCAATATGACTTCAAAGGGTCTGCATTTGCTCACCGAACCTCACCAATCCTATCACTGCTGCGTTTATGCCACTGTACACACGCTTGATTCTCTTTCAGAGACATATAAAACCTTAGGTTTTAAGATTCTTACTAGTCAGTTATATTCTTAGCCGTTTAATATGGGGTGTTGAATCCACTTCGTTGAGCAAGGAGTAGCTCTTTTCTATTACATATTTGGCTTATGGAACGGTATCTGTGCTAATTTCAATCTCTGGTTTTATGCCGCACCCCAACTCACCTTTCCCCTTAAGCAAGCATAAGTTGGTTTTCTACATTTGAGACCCTGTTCTGTTTTGTAATTCAGTTCCTGTGTAGCCAAGTTTACATTCCGTGTATTAGTGATATCTTATAATGTTTCTTTTTCTGTGTGACTTATTTCACTTAGAATCATCGTACCTGAATCCACTCATTATGCTGCTACGGGCCTGATGACATAGATTTCATTGCTGAGTGATATTGCATTGTACGTAAGTACCACAACAACTTTATCCATTTTTCGCTTTCTCTGATATTGAACTTGTACCGTAAAAAAGGTTCTTTTAAACAGAGCCGGCCGAAACTTTGGGGTGGCTGTGTCTTTTTGATTTTAATTTCCCTAAGCTATAGGACCATAAGTGGAAGTGCCCTAGGCTCTGTTGCTTTGTTTTTTGGATGTTTCAGGAAACACCATACACTTCTCCAGAGTGGCTGCTGGCAATTTACATCCCGCCCATCAGCATAACAAGGCTCCCAGTTCTCCATGGCCTGTCCTGCCTTTCTGGATTTTACACTTTTTTCAGATGGCCCTTTTGACCGGGGGGCAGTGAGACTTCATTGTAGTGCAGATTTCCTTTGCAAGCTTGCTTGGTTGGCCAAAAAGGGCGTATGCGTTTTTTCCTGAATATATTCAGGAAAAAACGCATACGCCCTTTTTGGCCAAGTGCATCATTATGGACGTTCTGCCTCTTTTCCTATGCTTTACATGCAATTCCAGTCTACCTCCTGAAATCGGTTTCCTGCAATTCTGCCCCGCTTTCAACTCCTCTTGGCTGCCTTACTTCAATATATTTTTGGAAGATAGCTGTCATTTATAACTCTGCAAGTTTGTGAATTACAGTGCCCCTGAGCTCCTTTCTTCAACTCGCTTTCTTGTGAGCTGGCCGCAACACCGCAGGATTGCTTCAGGCCCTAGTGTGCTTCTAGCCTGGCACACTGAGCCTTTGGTTAATTCCTCTTCCTGGTGGGAAATGAGAGTTAAATTTGTCCGTCCAGACACCTCCACCTAGTCTCTCATTAGTTCTCCGTATTCCTGTTCATCTTACGCAGAAATTGCAAACTTGGCCAAACAGGAGGTTAAAGGCACCGACTCTCCAAGTGGGGAGAGTGTTAGTAAAGCGTCTGGAATGTTGCACCCGAGTACCAGGGGACGAAAACTGAGACACATTTGAACACGTTTCCCGATCACACGGTGGATCATACTCTGGGTTCCACATGCATGTTTTAGCTGAACGAAGAATCCCTTAAACCTAGAGAGTTGAGACCCATGGAATGGGTACCATGCAATATGACTTCAAAGAGTCTGCATTTTCTCAACGAACCTCACCAATCCTATCACTGCTGCGTTTATGACACTGTACACATGCTTGATACTCTTTCAGAGACATATAAATCCATAGGTTTTAAGATTCTTACTAGTCAGGTATATTCTTAGGCGTTTAATATGGGGTGTTGAGTCCACTTCGTTGAGCAAGGAGTAGCTCTTGTCTATACCATATTTGGCTTCAGGAACTTTATCTGTGCTCATTTCAATCTCTGGTTTTATGCAGCACCCCAACTCACCATTCCCCTTAAGCAAGCATAAGTTGGTTTTCTACATTTGACACCCTGTTCTGTTTTGTAATTCAGTTCCTGTGTAGCCAAGTTTACATTCCGTGTGTTAGTGATATCTTATGATGTTTCTTTTTCTGTGTGACTTATTTCAGTTAGAATCATCATACCTGAATCCACTCATTATGCTGCTACGGGCCTGATGACATAGATTTCATTGCTGAGTGATATTGCATTGTACGTAAGTACCACAACTTCTTTATCCATTTTTCACTTTCTGCGATATTGAACTTGTACCGTAAACGAGGTTCTTGTAAACAGAGCCGTCCCAAACTTTGGGGTGGCTGTGTCTTTTTGATTTTAATTTCCCTAAGCTATAGGACCATAAGTGGAAGTGCCCTAGGCTCTGTTGCTTTGTTTTTTGGATGTTTCAGGAAACACCATACACTTCTCCAGAGTGGCTGCTGGCAATTTACATCCCGCCCATCAGCATAACAAGGCTCCCAGTTCTCCATGGCCTGTCCTGCCTTTCTGGATTTTACACTTTTTTCAGATGGCCCTTTTGACCGGGGGGGGGCAGTGAGACTTCATTGTAGTGCAGATTTCCTTTGCAAGCTTGCTTGGTTGGCCAAAAAGGGCGTATGAGTTTTTTCCTGAATATATTCAGGAAAAAACGCATACGCCCTTTTTGGCCAAGTGCATCATTGTGGACGTTCTGCCTCTTTTCCTATGCTTTACATGCAATTCCAGTCTACCTCCTGAAATCGGTTTCCTGGAATCCTGCCCCGCTTTCAAGTCCTCTTGGCAGCCTTCCTTCAATATATTTTTGGAAGATAGCTGTCATTTATAACTCTGCAGGTTTGTGAATTACAGTGTCCCTGAGCTCCTTTCTTCAACTCGCTTTCTTGTGAACTGGCCGCAATACCGCAGGATTGCGTCGGGCCCTAGTGTGGTTCCGGCATGGCACGCTGAGCCTTTGGTTAATTCCTCTTCCTGGTGGGAAATGAGAGTTAAATTTGCCCGTCCGGACACCTCCACCTAGTCTCTCATTGGTTCTCCCTATTCCTGTTTATGTTCCACAGAAATTGCAAACTGGGCCAAACAGGAGGTTAAAGGCACTGACTCTCCAAGTGGGGAGAGTGTTAGTAAAGCGTCTGGAATGTTGCACCCGAGTACCAGGGGATGAAAACTGAGACACATTTGAACACGTTTCCCGATCACACAGTGTATCATACTCTGGGTTCCACATGCATGTTTTAGCTGAAGGAAGAATCCCTTAAACATGGAGAGTTGAGACCCATGGAATGGGTACCATGCAATATGACTTCAAAGGGTCTGCATTTGCTCACCGAACCTCACCAATCCTATCACTGCTGCGTTTATGCCACTGTACACACGCTTGATTCTCTTTCAGAGACATATAAAACCTTAGGTTTTAAGATTCTTACTAGTCAGTTATATTCTTAGCCGTTTAATATGGGGTGTTGAATCCACTTCGTTGAGCAAGGAGTAGCTCTTGTCTATTACATATTTGGCTTATGGAACGGTATCTGTGCTAATTTCAATCTCTGGTTTTATGCCGCACCCCAACTCACCTTTCCCCTTAAGCAAGCATAAGCTGGTTTTCTACATTTGAGACCCTGTTCTGTTTTGTAATTCAGTTCCTGTGTAGCCAAGTTTACATTCCGTGTATTAGTGATATCTTATAATGTTTCTTTTTCTGTGTGACTTATTTCACTTAGAATCATCGTACCTGAATCCACTCATTATGCTGTTACGGGCCTGATGACATAGATTTCATTGCTGAGTGATATTGCATTGTACGTAAGTACCACAACATCTTTATCCATTTTTCGCTTTCTCTGATATTGAACTTGTACCGTAAAAAAGGTTCTTTTAAACAGAGCCGGCCGAAACTTTGGGGTGGCTGTGTCTTTTTGATTTTAATTTCCCTAAGCTATAGGACCATAAGTGGAAGTGCCCTAGGCTCTGTTGCTTTGTTTTTTGGATGTTTCAGGAAACACCATACACTTCTCCAGAGTGGCTGCTGGCAATTTACATCCCGCCCATCAGCATAACAAGGCTCCCAGTTCTCCATGGCCTGTCCTGCCTTTCTGGATTTTACACTTTTTTCAGATGGCCCTTTTGACCGGGGGGCAGTGAGACTTCATTGTAGTGCAGATTTCCTTTGCAAGCTTGCTTGGTTGGCCAAAAATGGCGTATGCGTTTTTTCCTGAATATATTCAGGAAAAAACGCATACACCCTTTTTGGCCAAGTGCATCATTATGGACGTTCTGCCTCTTTTCCTATGCTTTACATGCAATTCCAGTCTACCTCCTGAAATCGGTTTCCTGCAATTCTGCCCCGCTTTCAACTCCTCTTGGCTGCCTTACTTCAATATATTTTTGGAAGATAGCTGTCATTTATAACTCTGCAAGTTTGTGAATTACAGTGCCCCTGAGCTCCTTTCTTCAACTCGCTTTCTTGTGAGCTGGCCGCAACACCGCAGGTTTGCTTCAGGCCCTAGTGTGCTTCTAGCCTGGCACGCTGAGCCTTTGGTTAATTCCTCTTCCTGGTGGGAAATGAGAGTTAAATTTGTCCGTCCAGACACCTCCACCTAGTCTCTCATTAGTTCTCCGTATTCCTGTTCATCTTACGCAGAAATTGCAAACTTGGCCAAACAGGAGGTTAAAGGCACCGACTCTCCAAGTGGGGAGAGTGTTAGTAAAGCGTCTGGAATGTTACACCCGAGTATCAGGGGACGAAAACTGAGACACATTTGAACACGTTTCCCGATCACACGGTGGATCATACTCTGGGTTCCACATGCATGTTTTAGCTGAACGAAGAATCCCTTAAACCTAGAGAGTTGAGACCCATGGAATGGGTACCATGCAATATGACTTCAAAGAGTCTGCATTTTCTCAACGAACCTCACCAATCCTATCACTGCTGCGTTTATGACACTGTACACATGCTTGATACTCTTTCAGAGACATATAAATCCATAGGTTTTAAGATTCTTACTAGTCAGGTATATTCTTAGGCGTTTAATATGGGGTGTTGAGTCCACTTCGTTGAGCAAGGAGTAGCTCTTGTCTATACAATATTTGGCTTCAGGAACTTTATCTGTGCTCATTTCAATCTCTGGTTTTATGCAGCACCCCAACTCACCTTTCCCCTTAAGCAAGCATAAGTTGGTTTTCTACATTTGACACCCTGTTCTGTTTTGTAATTCAGTTCCTGTGTAGCCAAGTTTACATTCCGTGTGTTAGTGATATCTTATGATGTTTCTTTTTCTGTGTGACTTATTTCAGTTAGAATCATCATACCTGAATCCACTCATTATGCTGCTACGGGCCTGATGACATAGATTTCATTGCTGAGTGATATTGCATTGTACGTAAGTACCACAACTTCTTTATCCATTTTTCACTTTCTGCGATATTGAACTTGTACCGTAAACGAGGTTCTTGTAAACAGAGCCGTCCCAAACTTTGGGGTGGCTGTGTCTTTTTGATTTTAATTTCCCTAAGCTATAGGACCATAAGTGGAAGTGCCCTAGGCTCTGTTGCTTTGTTTTTTAGATGTTTCAGGAAACACCATACACCTCTCCCGAGTGGCTGTTGGCAATTTACATCCCGCCCATCAGCATAACAAGGTTCCCAGTTCTCCATGGCCTGTCCTGCCTTTCTGGATTTTACACTTTTTTCAGATGGCCCTTTTGACCGGGGGGAAGTGAGACTTCATTGTAGTGCAGATTTCCTTTGCAAGCTTGCTTGGTTGGCCAAAAAGGGCGTATGCGTTTTTTCCTGAATATATTCAGGAAAAAACGCATACGCCCTTTTTGGCCAAGTGCATCATTGTGGACGTTCTGCCTCTTTTCCTATGCTTTAAATGCAATTCCAGTCTACCTCCTGAAATCGGTTTCCTGCAATTCTGCCCCGCTTTCAAGTCCTCTTGGCAGCCTTACTTCAGTATATTTTTGGACGATAGCTGTCATTTATAACTCTGCAGGTTTGTGAATTACAGTGCCCCTGAGCTCCTTTCTTTAACTCGCTTTCTTGTGAGCTGGCCGCAACACCGCAGGATTGCTTCAGGCCCTAATCTGTTTCCGGCACGGCACGCTGAGCCTTTGGTTAATTCCTCTTCCTGGTGGGAAATGAGAGTTAAATTTGCCCGTCCAGACACCTCCACCTAGTCTCTCATTGATTCTCCCTATTCCTGTTCATGTTCCTCAGAAATTGCAAATGGGCCAAACAGGAGGTTAAAGGCACTGACTCTCCAAGTCGGGAGAGTGTTAGTAAAGCGTGTGGAATGTTGCACCCGAGTACCAGGGGACGAGAACTGAGACATATTGGAACACGTCTCCCGATCACACGGTTGATCATACTCTGGGTTCCACGTGCATGTTTTACCTGAAGGAAGAATCCCTTAAACCTGGAGAGTTGAGACCCGTGGAATGGGTACCATGCAATATGACTTCAAAGGGTCTTCATTTGCTCACCGAACCTCTCCAATCCTATCACTGCTGCGTTTATGCCCCTGTACACACGCTTGATTTTCTTTCAGAGACATAGCAATCCATAGGTTTTAAGATACTTACTAGTCAGGTACATTCTTAGGCGTTTAATATGGGGTGTTGAGTCCATTTCGTTGAGCGAGGAGTAGTTCTTGTCTATTCCATATTTGGCTTAAGGAACTCTATCTGTGCTCATTTCAATCTCTGGTTTGATGCAGCACCCCAACTCACCTTTCCCCTTAAGCAAGCATAAGTTGGTTTTCTAAATTTGAGACCCTGTTCTGTTTTGTAATCCAGTTCCTGTGTAGCCAAGTTTACATTCCGTGTATTAGTGATATCTTATGATGTTTCTTTTTCTGTGTGACTTATTTCAGTTAGAATCATCATACCTGAATCCACTCATTATGCTGCTACGGGCCTGATGACATAGATTTCATTGCTGAGTGATATTGCATTGTACATAAGTACCACAACTTCTTTATCCATTTTTCACTTTCTGCGATATTGAACTTGTACCGTAAACGAGGTTCTTGTAAACAGAGCTGTCCCAAACTTTGGGGTGGCTGTGTCTTTTTGATTTTAATTTCCCTAAGCTGTAGGACCATAAGTGGAAGTGCCCTAGGCTCTGTTGCTTTGTTTTTTAGATGTTTCAGGAAACACCATACACCTCTCCTGAGGGCTGTTGGCAATTTACATCCCGCCCATCAGCATAACAAGGTTCACAGTTCTCCATGGCCTGTCCTGCCTTTCTGGATTTTACACTTTTTTCAGATGGCCCTTTTGACCGGGGGGAAGTGAGACTTCATTGTAGTGCAGATTTCCTTTGCAAGCTTGCTTGGTTGGCCAAAAAGGTCGTATGCGTTTTTTCCTGAATATATTCAGGAAAAAACGCATACGCTCTTTTCGGCCAAGTGCATCATTGTGGACGTTCTGCCTCTTTTCCTATGCTTTAAATGCAATTCCAGTCTACCTCCTGAAATCGGTTTCCTGGAATCCTGCCCCGCTTTCAAGTCCTCTTGGCAGCCTTCCTTCAATATATTTTTGGAAGATAGCTGTCATTTATAACTCTGCAGGTTTGTGAATTACAGTGTCCCTGAGCTCCTTTCTTCAACTCGCTTTCTTGTGAACTGGCCGCAATACCGCAGGATTGCGTCGGGCCCTAGTGTGGTTCCGGCATGGCACGCTGAGCCTTTGGTTAATTCCTCTTCCTGGTGGGAAATGAGAGTTAAATTTGCCCGTCCGGACACCTCCACCTAGTCTCTCATTGGTTCTCCCTATTCCTGTTTATGTTCCACAGAAATTGCAAACTGGGCCAAACAGGAGGTTAAAGGCACTGACTCTCCAAGTGGGGAGAGTGTTAGTAAAGCGTCTGGAATGTTGCACCCGAGTACCAGGGGATGAAAACTGAGACACATTTGAACACGTTTCCCGATCACACAGTGTATCATACTCTGGGTTCCACATGCATGTTTTAGCTGAAGGAAGAATCCCTTAAACATGGAGAGTTGAGACCCATGGAATGGGTACCATGCAATATGACTTCAAAGGGTCTGCATTTGCTCACCGAACCTCACCAATCCTATCACTGCTGCGTTTATGCCACTGTACACACGCTTGATTCTCTTTCAGAGACATATAAAACCTTAGGTTTTAAGATTCTTACTAGTCAGTTATATTCTTAGCCGTTTAATATGGGGTGTTGAATCCACTTCGTTGAGCAAGGAGTAGCTCTTGTCTATTACATATTTGGCTTATGGAACGGTATCTGTGCTAATTTCAATCTCTGGTTTTATGCAGCACCCCAACTCACCTTTCCCCTTAAGCAAGCATAAGTTGGTTTTCTACATTTGAGACCCTGTTCTGTTTTGTAATTCAGTTCCTGTGTAGCCAAGTTTACATTCCGTGTATTAGTGATATCTTATAATGTTTCTTTTTCTGTGTGACTTATTTCACTTAGAATCATCGTACCTGAATCCACTCATTATGCTGCTACGGGCCTGATGACATAGATTTCATTGCTGAGTGATATTGCATTGTACGTAAGTACCACAACAACTTTATCCATTTTTCGCTTTCTGTGATATTGAACTTGTACCGTAAAAAAGGTTCTTTTAAACAGAGCCGGCCGAAACTTTGGGGTGGCTGTGTCTTTTTGATTTTAATTTCCCTAAGCTATAGGACCATAAGTGGAAGTGCCCTAGGCTCTGTTGCTTTGTTTTTTGGATGTTTCAGGAAACACCATACACTTCTCCAGAGTGGCTGCTGGCAATTTACATCCCGCCCATCAGCATAACAAGGCTCCCAGTTCTCCATGGCCTGTCCTGCCTTTCTGGATTTTACACTTTTTTCAGATGGCCCTTTTGACCGGGGGGCAGTGAGACTTCATTGTAGTGCAGATTTCCTTTGCAAGCTTGCTTGGTTGGCCAAAAAGGGCGTATGCGTTTTTTCCTGAATATATTCAGGAAAAAACGCATACGCCCTTTTTGGCCAAGTGCATCATTATGGACGTTCTGCCTCTTTTCCTATGCTTTACATGCAATTCCAGTCTACCTCCTGAAATCGGTTTCCTGCAATTCTGCCCCGCTTTCAACTCCTCTTGGCTGCCTTACTTCAATATATTTTTGGAAGATAGCTGTCATTTATAACTCTGCAAGTTTGTGAATTACAGTGCCCCTGAGCTCCTTTCTTCAACTCGCTTTCTTGTGAGCTGGCCGCAACACCGCAGGATTGCTTCAGGCCCTAGTGTGCTTCTAGCCTGGCACACTGAGCCTTTGGTTAATTCCTCTTCCTGGTGGGAAATGAGAGTTAAATTTGTCCGTCCAGACACCTCCACCTAGTCTCTCATTAGTTCTCCGTATTCCTGTTCATCTTACGCAGAAATTGCAAACTTGGCCAAACAGGAGGTTAAAGGCACCGACTCTCCAAGTGGGGAGAGTGTTAGTAAAGCGTCTGGAATGTTGCACCCGAGTACCAGGGGACGAAAACTGAGACACATTTGAACACGTTTCCCGATCACACGGTGGATCATACTCTGGGTTCCACATGCATGTTTTAGCTGAACGAAGAATCCCTTAAACCTAGAGAGTTGAGACCCATGGAATGGGTACCATGCAGTATGACTTCAAAGAGTCTGCATTTTCTCAACGAACCTCACCAATCCTATCACTGCTGCGTTTATGACACTGTACACATGCTTGATACTCTTTCAGAGACATATAAATCCATAGGTTTTAAGATTCTTACTAGTCAGGTATATTCTTAGGCGTTTAATATGGGGTGTTGAGTCCACTTCGTTGAGCAAGGAGTAGCTCTTGTCTATACCATATTTGGCTTCAGGAACTTTATCTGTGCTCATTTCAATCTCTGGTTTTATGCAGCACCCCAACTCACCATTCCCCTTAAGCAAGCATAAGTTGGTTTTCTACATTTGACACCCTGTTCTGTTTTGTAATTCAGTTCCTGTGTAGCCAAGTTTACATTCCGTGTGTTAGTGATATCTTATGATGTTTCTTTTTCTGTGTGACTTATTTCAGTTAGAATCATCATACCTGAATCCACTCATTATGCTGCTACGGGCCTGATGACATAGATTTCATTGCTGAGTGATATTGCATTGTACGTAAGTACCACAACTTCTTTATCCATTTTTCACTTTCTGCGATATTGAACTTGTACCGTAAACGAGGTTCTTGTAAACAGAGCCGTCCCAAACTTTGGGGTGGCTGTGTCTTTTTGATTTTAATTTCCCTAAGCTATAGGACCATAAGTGGAAGTGCCCTAGGCTCTGTTGCTTTGTTTTTTAGATGTTTCAGGAAACACCATACACCTCTCCCGAGTGGCTGTTGGCAATTTACATCCCGCCCATCAGCATAACAAGGTTCCCAGTTCTCCATGGCCTGTCCTGCCTTTCTGGATTTTACACTTTTTTCAGATGGCCCTTTTGACCGGGGGGAAGTGAGACTTCATTGTAGTGCAGATTTCCTTTGCAAGCTTGCTTGGTTGGCCAAAAAGGGCGTATGCGTTTTTTCCTGAATATATTCAGGAAAAAACGCATACGCCCTTTTTGGCCAAGTGCATCATTGTGGACGTTCTGCCTCTTTTCCTATGCTTTAAATGCAATTCCAGTCTACCTCCTGAAATCGGTTTCCTGCAATTCTGCCCCGCTTTCAAGTCCTCTTGGCAGCCTTACTTCAGTATATTTTTGGACGATAGCTGTCATTTATAACTCTGCAGGTTTGTGAATTACAGTGCCCCTGAGCTCCTTTCTTTAACTCGCTTTCTTGTGAGCTGGCCGCAACACCGCAGGATTGCTTCAGGCCCTAATCTGGTTCCGGCACGGCACGCTGAGCCTTTGGTTAATTCCTCTTCCTGGTGGGAAATGAGAGTTAAATTTGCCCGTCCAGACACCTCCACCTAGTCTCTCATTGGTTCTCCCTATTCCTGTTCATCTTCCTCAGAAATTGCAAATGGGCCAAACAGGAGGTTAAAGGCACTGACTCTCCAAGTCGGGAGAGTGTTAGTAAAGCGTGTGGAATGTTGCACCCGAGTACCAGGGGACGAGAACTGAGACATATTGGAACACGTCTCCCGATCACACGGTTGATCATACTCTGGGTTCCACGTGCATGTTTTACCTGAAGGCAGAATTCCTTAAACCTGGAGAGTTGAGACCCGTGGAATGGGTACCATGCAATATGACTTCAAAGGGTCTTCATTTGCTCACCGAACGTCTCCAATCCTATCACTGCTGCGTTTATGCCCCTGTACACACGCTTGATTTTCTTTCAGAGACATAGCAATCCATAGGTTTTAAGATACTTACTAGTCAGGTACATTCTTAGGCGTTTAATATGGGGTGTTGAGTCCATTTCGTTGAGCAAGGAGTAGTTCTTGTCTATTCCATATTTGGCTTAAGGAACTTTATCTGTGCTCATTTCAATCTCTGGTTTGATGCAGCACCCCAACTCACCTTTCCCCTTAAGCAAGCATAAGTTGGTTTTCTAAATTTGAGACCCTGTTCTGTTTTGTAATCCAGTTCCTGTGTAGCCAAGTTTACATTCCGTGTATTAGTGATATCTTATGATGTTTCTTTTTCTGTGTGACTTATTTCAGTTAGAATCATCATACCTGAATCCACTCATTATGCTGCTACGGGCCTGATGACATAGATTACATTGCTGAGTGATATTGCATTGTACGTAAGTACCACAACTTCTTTATCCATTTTTCACTTTCTGCGATATTGAACTTGTACTGTAAACGAGGTTCTTGTAAACAGAGCCGTCCCAAACTTTGGGGTGGCTGTGTCTTTTTGATTTTAATTTCCCTAAGCTATAGGACCATAAGTGGAAGTGCCCTAGGCTCTGTTGCTTTGTTTTTTAGATGTTTCAGGAAACACCATACACCTCTCCCGAGTGGCTGTTGGCAATTTACATCCCGCCCATCAGCATAACAAGGCTCCCAGTTCTCCATGGCCTGTCCTGCCTTTCTGGATTTTACACTTTTTTCAGATGGCCCTTTTGACCGGGGGGAAGTGAGACTTCATTGTAGTGCAGATTTCCTTTGCAAGCTTGCTTGGTTGGCCAAAAAGGGCGTATGCGTTTTTTCCTGAATATATTCAGGAAAAAACGCATACGCCCTTTTTGGCCAAGTGCATCATTGTGGACGTTCTGCCTCTTTTCCTATGCTTTAAATGCAATTCCAGTCTACCTCCTGAAATCGGTTTCCTGCAATTCTGCCCCGCTTTCAAGTCCTCTTGGCAGCCTTACTTCAGTATATTTTTGGACGATAGCTGTCATTTATAACTCTGCAGGTTTGTGAATTACAGTGCCCCTGAGCTCCTTTCTTCAACTCGCTTTCTTGTGAGCTGGCCGCAACACCGCAGGATTGCTTCAGGCCCTAATCTGGTTCCGGCACGGCACGCTGAGCCTTTGGTTAATTCCTCTTCCTGGTGGGAAATGAGAGTTAAATTTGCCCGTCCAGACACCTCCAGCTAGTCTCTCATTGGTTCTCCCTATTCCTGTTCATCTTCCGCAGAAATTGCAAACTGGGCCAAACAGGAGGTTAAAGGCACTGACTCTCCAAGTCGGGAGAGTGTTAGTAAAGCGTCTGGAATGTTGCACCCGAGTACCAGGGGACGAGAACTGAGACATATTGGAACACGTCTCCCGATCACACGGTTGATCATACTCTGGGTTCCACGTGCATGTTTTAGCTGAAGGAAGAATCCCTTAAACCTGGAGAGTTGAGACCCGTGGAATGGGTACCATGCAATATGACTTCAAAGGGTCTTCATTTGCTCACCGAACGTCTCCAATCCTATCACTGCTGCGTTTATGCCCCTGTACACACGCTTGATTTTCTTTCAGAGACATAGCAATCCATAGGTTTTAAGATACTTACTAGTCAGGTACATTCTTAGGCGTTTAATATGGGGTGTTGAGTCCATTTCGTTGAGCAAGGAGTAGTTCTTGTCTATTCTATATTTGGCTTAAGGAACTTTATCTGTGCTCATTTCAATCTCTGGTTTTATGCAGCACCCCAACTCACCTTTCCCCTTAAGCAAGCATAAGTTGGTTTTCTAAATTTGAGACCCTGTTCTGTTTTGTAATCCAGTTCCTGTGTAGCCAAGTTTACATCCCGTGTATTAGTGATATCTTATGATGTTTCTTTTTCTGTGTGACTTATTTCAGTTAGAATCATCATACCTGAATCCACTCATTATGCTGCTACGGGCCTGATGACATAGATTTCATTGCTGAGTGATATTGCATTGTACGTAAGTACCACAACTTCTTTATCCATTTTTCACTTTCTGCGATATTGAACTTGTACCGTAAACGAGGTTCTTGTAAACAGAGCCGTCCCAAACTTTGGGGTGGCTGTGTCTTTTTGATTTTAATTTCCCTAAGCTATAGGACCATAAGTGGAAGTGCCCTAGGCTCTGTTGCTTTGTTTTTTAGATGTTTCAGGAAACACCATACACCTCTCCCGAGTGGCTCTTGGCAATTTACATCCCGCCCATCAGCATAACAAGGCTCCCAGTTCTCCATGGCCTGTCCTGCCTTTCTGGATTTTACACTTTTTTCAGATGGCCCTTTTGACCGGGGGGAAGTGAGACTTCATTGTAGTGCAGATTTCCTTTGCAAGCTTGCTTGGTTGGCCAAAAAGGGCGTATGCGTTTTTTCCTGAATATATTCAGGAAAAAACGCATACGCCCTTTTTGGCCAAGTGCATCATTGTGGACGTTCTGCCTCTTTTCCTATGCTTTAAATGCAATTCCAGTCTACCTCCTGAAATCGGTTTCCTGCAATTCTGCCCCGCTTTCAAGTCCTCTTGGCAGCCTTACTTCAGTATATTTTTGGACGATAGCTGTCATTTATAACTCTGCAGGTTTGTGAATTACAGTGCCCCTGAGCTCCTTTCTTCAACTCGCTTTCTTGTGAGCTGGCCGCAACACCGCAGGATTGCTTCAGGCCCTAATCTGGTTCCGGCACGGCACGCTGAGCCTTTGGTTAATTCCTCTTCCTGGTGGGAAATGAGAGTTAAATTTGCCCGTCCAGACACCTCCACCTAGTCTCTCATTGGTTCTCCCTATTCCTGTTCATCTTCCACAGAAATTGCAAACTGGGCCAAACAGGAGGTTAAAGGCACTGACTCTCCAAGTCGGGAGAGTGTTAGTAAAGCGTGTGGAATGTTGCACCCGAGTACCAGGGGACGAGAACTGAGACATATTGGAACACGTCTCCCGATCACACGGTTGATCATACTCTGGGTTCCACGTGCATGTTTTACCTGAAGGCAGAATCCCTTAAACCTGGAGACTTGAGACCCGTGGAATGGGTACCATGCAATATGACTTCAAAGGGTCTTCATTTGCTCACCGAACCTCTCCAATCCTATCACTGCTGCGTTTATGCCCCTGTACACACGCTTGATTTTCTTTCAGAGACATAGCAATCCATAGGTTTTAAGATACTTACTAGTCAGGTACATTCTTAGGCGTTTAATATGGGGTGTTGAGTCCATTTCGTTGAGCAAGGAGTAGTTCTTGTCTATTCCATATTTGGCTTAAGGAACTTTATCTGTGCTCATTTCAATCTCTGGTTTGATGCAGCACCCCAACTCACCTTTCCCCTTAAGCAAGCATAAGTTGGTTTTCTAAATTTGAGACCCTGTTCTGTTTTGTAATCCAGTTCCTGTGTAGCCAAGTTTACATTCCGTGTATTAGTGATATCTTATGATGTTTCTTTTTCTGTGTGACTTATTTCAGTTAGAATCATCATACCTGAATCCACTCATTATGCTGCTATGGGCCTGATGACATAGATTTCTTTGCTGAGTGATATTGCATTGTACGTAAGTACCACAACTTCTTTATCTATTTTTCACTTTCTGAGATATTGAACTTGTACCGTAAACGAGGTTCTTGTAAACAGAGCCGTCCCAAACTTTGGGGTGGCTGTGTCTTTTTGATTTTAATTTCCCTAAGCTATAGGACCATAAGTGGAAGTGCCCTAGGCTCTGTTGCTTTGTTTTTTAGATGTTTCAGGAAACACCATACACCTCTCCCGAGTGGCTGTTGGCAATTTACATCCCGCCCATCAGCATAACAAGGCTCCCAGTTCTCCATGGCCTGTCCTGCCTTTCTGGATTTTACACTTTTTTCAGATGGCCCTTTTGACCGGGGGGAAGTGAGACTTCATTGTAGTGCAGATTTCCTTTGCAAGCTTGCTTGGTTGGCCAAAAAGGGCGTATGCGTTTTTTCCTGAATATATTCAGGAAAAAACACATACGCCCTTTTTGGCCAAGTGCATCATTGTGGACGTTCTGCCTCTTTTCCTATGCTTTACATGCAATTCCAGTCTACCTCCTGAAATCGGTTTCCTGGAATCCTGCCCCGCTTTCAAGTCCTCTTGGCAGCCTTCCTTCAATATATTTTTGGAAGATAGCTGTCATTTATAACTCTGCAGGTTTGTGAATTACAGTGTCCCTGAGCTCCTTTCTTCAACTCGCTTTCTTGTGAACTGGCCGCAACACCGCAGGATTGCGTCGGGCCCTAGTGTGGTTCTGGCATGGCACGCTGAGCCCTTGGTTAATTCCTCTTCCTGGTGGGAATTGAGAGTTAAATTTGCCTGTCCGGACACGTCCACCTAGTCTCTCATTGGTTCTCCCTATTCCTGTTCATGTTCCACAGAAATTGCAAACTGGGCCAAACAGGAGGTTAAAGGCACTGACTCTCCAAGTGGGGAGATTGTTAGTAAAGCGTCTGGAATGTTGCACCCGAGTACCAGGGGACGAAAACTGAGACACATTTGAACAAGTTTTCCGACCACACGGTGGATCATACTCTGGGTTCCACATGCATGTTTTCGCTGAAGGAAGAATCCCTTAAACATGGAGAGTTGAGACCCATGGAATGGGTACCATGCAATATGACTTCAAATGGTCTGCATTTGCTCACCGAACCTCACCAATCCTATCACTGCTGCGTTTATGTCGCTGTACAAACGCTTGATTCTCTTTCGGAGACATATAAATCCATAGGTTTTAAGATTCTTACTAGTCAGGTATATTCTTAGGCGTTTAATATGGGGTGTTGAGTCCAGTTCGTTGAGCAAGGAGTAGCTCTTCTCTATTACATATTTGGCTTATGGAACGGTATCTGTGCTAATTTCAATCTCTGGTTTTATGCAGCACCCCAACTCACCTTTCCCCTTAAGCAAGCATAAGTTGGTTTTCTACATTTGAGACCCTGTTTTGCTTTGTAATTCAGTTCCTGTGTAGCTACGTTTACATTCCATGTATTAGTGATACCTTATGATGTTTCTTTTTCTGTGTGACTTATTTCACTTAGAATCATCGTACCTGAATCCACTCATTATGCTGCTACGGGCCTGATGACATAGATTTCATTGCTGAGTGATATTGCATTGTACGTAAGTACCACAACTTCTTTATCCATTTTTCGCTTTCTGTGATATTGAACTTGTACCGTAAACGAGGTTCTTGTAAACAGAGCCGTTCCGAACTTTGGGGTGGCTGTGTCTTTTTGATTTTAATTTCCCTAAGCTATAGGACCATAAGTGGAAGTGCCCTAGGCTCTGTTGCTTTGTTTTATGGATGTTTCAGGAAACACCATACACTTCTCCAGAGTGGCTGCTGGCAATTTACATCCCGCCCATCAGCATAACAAGGCTCCCATTCTCCATGGCCTGTCCTGCCTTTCTGGATTTTACACTTTTTTCAGATGGCCCTTTTGACCGGGGGGCAGTGAGCCTTCATTGTAGTGCAGATTTCCTTTGCAAGCTTGCTTGGTTGGCCAAAAAGGGCGTATGCGTTTTTTCCTGAATATATTCAGGAAAAAACGCATACGCCCTTTTTGGCCAAGTGCATCATTGTGGACGTTCTGCCTCTTTTCCTATGCTTTACATGCAATTCCAGTCTACCTCCTGAAATCGGTTTCCTGGAATCCTGCCCCCCTTTCAAGTCCTCTTGGCAGCCTTCCTTCAATATATTTTTGGAAGATAGCTGTCATTTATAACTCTGCAGGTTTGTGAATTACAGTGCCCCTGAGCTCCTTTCTTCAACTCGCTTTCTTGTGAGCTGGCCGCAACACCGCAGGATTGCTTCAGGCCCTAGTTTGGTTCCGGCACGGCATGCTGAGCCTTTGGTTAATTACTCTTCCTGGTGGGAAATGAGAGTTAAATTTGCCCGTCCAGACACCTCCACCTAGTCTCTCATTGGTTCTCCCTATTCCTGTTCATTTTCCACAGAAATTGCAAACTGGGCCAAACAGGAGGTTTTAGGCACTGACTCTCCAAGTGGGGAGAGTGTTAGTAAAGCATCTGGAATGTTGCACCCGAGTACCAGGGGACGAAAACTGAGACACATTTGAACACGTTTCCCGATCACACAGTGGATGATACTCTGGGTTCCACAGGCATGTTTTAGCTGAAGGAAGAATCCCTTAAACATGGAGAGTTGAGACCCATGGAATGGGTACCATGCAATATGACTTCAAAGGGTCTGCATTTGCTCACCGAACCTCACCAATCCTATCACTGCTGCGTTTATGCCGCTGTACACACGCTTGATTCTCTTTCGGAGACATATAAATCCATAGGTTTTAAGATTCTTACTAGTCATGTATATTCTTAGGCGTTTAATATGGGGTGTTGAGTCCACTTTGTTGAGCAAGGAGTAGCTCTTGTCTATTACATATTTGGCTTATGGAACGGTATCTGTGCTAATTTCAATCTCTGGTTTTATGCAGCACCCCAACTCACCTTTCCCCTTAAGCAAGCATAAGTTGGTTTTCTACATTTGACACCCTGTTCTGTTTTGTAATTCAGTTCTTGTGTAGCCAAGTTTACATTCCGTGTATTAGTGATATCTTATGATGTTTCTTTTTCTGTGTGACTTATTTCACTTAGAATCATCGTACCTGAATCCACTCATTATGCTGCTACGGGCCTGATGACATAGATTTCATTGCTGAGTGATATTGCATTGTACGTTAGTACCACATCTTCTTTATCCATTTTTCGCTTTCGGTGATATTGAACTTGTACCGTAAACGAGGTTCTTGTAAACAGAGGCGTTCCAAACTTTGGGTTCGCTGTGTCTTTTTGATTTTAATTTCCCTAAGCTATAGGACCATAAGTGGAAGTGCCCTAGGCTCTGTTGCTTTGTTTTTTGGATGTTTCAGGAAACACCATACACTTCTCCAGAGTGGCTGCTGGCAATTTACATCGCGCCCATCAGCATAACAAGGCTCCCAGTTCTCCATGGCCTGTCCTGCCTTTCTGGATTTTACACTTTTTTCAGATGGCCCTTTTGACCGGGGGGCAGTGAGACTTCATTGTAGTGCAGATTTCCTTTGCAAGCTTGCTTGGTTGGCCAAAAAGGGCGTATGCGTTTTTTCCTGAATATATTCAGGAAAAAACGCATACGCCCTTTTTGGCCAAGTGCATCATTGTGGACGTTCTGCCTCTTTTCCTATGCTTTACATGCAATTCCAGTCTACCTCCTGAAATCGGTTTCCTGCAATTCTGCCCCGCTTTCAAGTCCTCTTGGCAGCCTTACTTCAGTATATTTTTGGACGATAGCTGTCATTTATAACTCTGCAGGTTTGTGAATTACAGTGCCCCTGAGCTCCTTTCTTCAACTCGCTTTCTTGTGAGCTGGCCGCAACACCGCAGGATTGCTTCAGGCCCTAATCTGGTTCCGGCACGGCACGCTGAGCCTTTGGTTAATTCCTCTTCCTGGTGGGAAATGAGAGTTAAATTTGCCCGTCCAGACACCTCCACCTAGTCTCTCATTGGTTCTCCCTATTCCTGTTCATCTTCCACAGAAATTGCAAACTGGGCCAAACAGGAGGTTAAAGGCACTGACTCTCCAAGTCGGGAGAGTGTTAGTAAAGCGTGTGGAATGTTGCACCCGAGTACCAGGGGACGAGAACTGAGACATATTGGAACACGTCTCCCGATCACACGGTTGATCATACTCTGGGTTCCACGTGCATGTTTTACCTGAAGGCAGAATCCCTTAAACCTGGAGACTTGAGACCCGTGGAATGGGTACCATGCAATATGACTTCAAAGGGTCTTCATTTGCTCACCGAACCTCTCCAATCCTATCACTGCTGCGTTTATGCCCCTGTACACACGCTTGATTTTCTTTCAGAGACATAGCAATCCATAGGTTTTAAGATACTTACTAGTCAGGTACATTCTTAGGCGTTTAATATGGGGTGTTGAGTCCATTTCGTTGAGCAAGGAGTAGTTCTTGTCTATTCCATATTTGGCTTAAGGAACTTTATCTGTGCTCATTTCAATCTCTGGTTTGATGCAGCACCCCAACTCACCTTTCCCCTTAAGCAAGCATAAGTTGGTTTTCTAAATTTGAGACCCTGTTCTGTTTTGTAATCCAGTTCCTGTGTAGCCAAGTTTACATTCCGTGTATTAGTGATATCTTATGATGTTTCTTTTTCTGTGTGACTTATTTCAGTTAGAATCATCATACCTGAATCCACTCATTATGCTGCTATGGGCCTG
Organism: Leucopleurus acutus; assembly: GCF_964270905.1. Lineage (NCBI taxonomy): Eukaryota > Metazoa > Chordata > Mammalia > Artiodactyla > Delphinidae > Leucopleurus > Leucopleurus acutus. The sequence continues at coordinate 245,872 of NW_028139180.1, forward strand.
ATGACATAGATTTCTTTGCTGAGTGATATTGCATTGTACGTAAGTACCACAACTTCTTTATCTATTTTTCACTTTCTGAGATATTGAACTTGTACCGTAAACGAGGTTCTTGTAAACAGAGCCGTCCCAAACTTTGGGGTGGCTGTGTCTTTTTGATTTTAATTTCCCTAAGCTATAGGACCATAAGTGGAAGTGCCCTAGGCTCTGTTGCTTTGTTTTTTAGATGTTTCAGGAAACACCATACACCTCTCCCGAGTGGCTGTTGGCAATTTACATCCCGCCCATCAGCATAACAAGGCTCCCAGTTCTCCATGGCCTGTCCTGCCTTTCTGGATTTTACACTTTTTTCAGATGGCCCTTTTGACCGGGGGGAAGTGAGACTTCATTGTAGTGCAGATTTCCTTTGCAAGCTTGCTTGGTTGGCCAAAAAGGGCGTATGCGTTTTTTCCTGAATATATTCAGGAAAAAACACATACGCCCTTTTTGGCCAAGTGCATCATTGTGGACGTTCTGCCTCTTTTCCTATGCTTTACATGCAATTCCAGTCTACCTCCTGAAATCGGTTTCCTGGAATCCTGCCCCGCTTTCAAGTCCTCTTGGCAGCCTTCCTTCAATATATTTTTGGAAGATAGCTGTCATTTATAACTCTGCAGGTTTGTGAATTACAGTGTCCCTGAGCTCCTTTCTTCAACTCGCTTTCTTGTGAACTGGCCGCAACACCGCAGGATTGCGTCGGGCCCTAGTGTGGTTCTGGCATGGCACGCTGAGCCCTTGGTTAATTCCTCTTCCTGGTGGGAATTGAGAGTTAAATTTGCCTGTCCGGACACGTCCACCTAGTCTCTCATTGGTTCTCCCTATTCCTGTTCATGTTCCACAGAAATTGCAAACTGGGCCAAACAGGAGGTTAAAGGCACTGACTCTCCAAGTGGGGAGATTGTTAGTAAAGCGTCTGGAATGTTGCACCCGAGTACCAGGGGACGAAAACTGAGACACATTTGAACAAGTTTTCCGACCACACGGTGGATCATACTCTGGGTTCCACATGCATGTTTTCGCTGAAGGAAGAATCCCTTAAACATGGAGAGTTGAGACCCATGGAATGGGTACCATGCAATATGACTTCAAATGGTCTGCATTTGCTCACCGAACCTCACCAATCCTATCACTGCTGCGTTTATGTCGCTGTACAAACGCTTGATTCTCTTTCGGAGACATATAAATCCATAGGTTTTAAGATTCTTACTAGTCAGGTATATTCTTAGGCGTTTAATATGGGGTGTTGAGTCCAGTTCGTTGAGCAAGGAGTAGCTCTTCTCTATTACATATTTGGCTTATGGAACGGTATCTGTGCTAATTTCAATCTCTGGTTTTATGCAGCACCCCAACTCACCTTTCCCCTTAAGCAAGCATAAGTTGGTTTTCTACATTTGAGACCCTGTTTTGCTTTGTAATTCAGTTCCTGTGTAGCTACGTTTACATTCCATGTATTAGTGATACCTTATGATGTTTCTTTTTCTGTGTGACTTATTTCACTTAGAATCATCGTACCTGAATCCACTCATTATGCTGCTACGGGCCTGATGACATAGATTTCATTGCTGAGTGATATTGCATTGTACGTAAGTACCACAACTTCTTTATCCATTTTTCGCTTTCTGTGATATTGAACTTGTACCGTAAACGAGGTTCTTGTAAACAGAGCCGTTCCGAACTTTGGGGTGGCTGTGTCTTTTTGATTTTAATTTCCCTAAGCTATAGGACCATAAGTGGAAGTGCCCTAGGCTCTGTTGCTTTGTTTTATGGATGTTTCAGGAAACACCATACACTTCTCCAGAGTGGCTGCTGGCAATTTACATCCCGCCCATCAGCATAACAAGGCTCCCATTCTCCATGGCCTGTCCTGCCTTTCTGGATTTTACACTTTTTTCAGATGGCCCTTTTGACCGGGGGGCAGTGAGCCTTCATTGTAGTGCAGATTTCCTTTGCAAGCTTGCTTGGTTGGCCAAAAAGGGCGTATGCGTTTTTTCCTGAATATATTCAGGAAAAAACGCATACGCCCTTTTTGGCCAAGTGCATCATTGTGGACGTTCTGCCTCTTTTCCTATGCTTTACATGCAATTCCAGTCTACCTCCTGAAATCGGTTTCCTGGAATCCTGCCCCCCTTTCAAGTCCTCTTGGCAGCCTTCCTTCAATATATTTTTGGAAGATAGCTGTCATTTATAACTCTGCAGGTTTGTGAATTACAGTGCCCCTGAGCTCCTTTCTTCAACTCGCTTTCTTGTGAGCTGGCCGCAACACCGCAGGATTGCTTCAGGCCCTAGTTTGGTTCCGGCACGGCATGCTGAGCCTTTGGTTAATTACTCTTCCTGGTGGGAAATGAGAGTTAAATTTGCCCGTCCAGACACCTCCACCTAGTCTCTCATTGGTTCTCCCTATTCCTGTTCATTTTCCACAGAAATTGCAAACTGGGCCAAACAGGAGGTTTTAGGCACTGACTCTCCAAGTGGGGAGAGTGTTAGTAAAGCATCTGGAATGTTGCACCCGAGTACCAGGGGACGAAAACTGAGACACATTTGAACACGTTTCCCGATCACACAGTGGATGATACTCTGGGTTCCACAGGCATGTTTTAGCTGAAGGAAGAATCCCTTAAACATGGAGAGTTGAGACCCATGGAATGGGTACCATGCAATATGACTTCAAAGGGTCTGCATTTGCTCACCGAACCTCACCAATCCTATCACTGCTGCGTTTATGCCGCTGTACACACGCTTGATTCTCTTTCGGAGACATATAAATCCATAGGTTTTAAGATTCTTACTAGTCATGTATATTCTTAGGCGTTTAATATGGGGTGTTGAGTCCACTTTGTTGAGCAAGGAGTAGCTCTTGTCTATTACATATTTGGCTTATGGAACGGTATCTGTGCTAATTTCAATCTCTGGTTTTATGCAGCACCCCAACTCACCTTTCCCCTTAAGCAAGCATAAGTTGGTTTTCTACATTTGACACCCTGTTCTGTTTTGTAATTCAGTTCTTGTGTAGCCAAGTTTACATTCCGTGTATTAGTGATATCTTATGATGTTTCTTTTTCTGTGTGACTTATTTCACTTAGAATCATCGTACCTGAATCCACTCATTATGCTGCTACGGGCCTGATGACATAGATTTCATTGCTGAGTGATATTGCATTGTACGTTAGTACCACATCTTCTTTATCCATTTTTCACTTTCGGTGATATTGAACTTGTACCGTAAACGAGGTTCTTGTAAACAGAGGCGTTCCAAACTTTGGGTTCGCTGTGTCTTTTTGATTTTAATTTCCCTAAGCTATAGGACCATAAGTGGAAGTGCCCTAGGCTCTGTTGCTTTGTTTTTTGGATGTTTCAGGAAACACCATACACTTCTCCAGAGTGGCTGCTGGCAATTTACATCGCGCCCATCAGCATAACAAGGCTCCCAGTTCTCCATGGCCTGTCCTGCCTTTCTGGATTTTACACTTTTTTCAGATGGCCCTTTTGACCGGGGGGCAGTGAGACTTCATTGTAGTGCAGATTTCCTTTGCAAGCTTGCTTGGTTGGCCAAAAAGGGCGTATGCGTTTTTTCCTGAATATATTCAGGAAAAAACGCATACGCCCTTTTTGGCCAAGTGCATCATTGTGGACGTTCTGCCTCTTTTCCTATGCTTTACATGCAATTCCAGTCTACCTCCTGAAATCGGTTTCCTGCAATTCTGCCCCGCTTTCAAGTCCTCTTGGCAGCCTTACTTCAGTATATTTTTGGACGATAGCTGTCATTTATAACTCTGCAGGTTTGTGAATTACAGTGCCCCTGAGCTCCTTTCTTCAACTCGCTTTCTTGTGAGCTGGCCGCAACACCGCAGGATTGCTTCAGGCCCTAATCTGGTTCCGGCACGGCACGCTGAGCCTTTGGTTAATTCCTCTTCCTGGTGGGAAATGAGAGTTAAATTTGCCCGTCCAGACACCTCCACCTAGTCTCTCATTGGTTCTCCCTATTCCTGTTCATCTTCCACAGAAATTGCAAACTGGGCCAAACAGGAGGTTAAAGGCACTGACTCTCCAAGTCGGGAGAGTGTTAGTAAAGCGTGTGGAATGTTGCACCCGAGTACCAGGGGACGAGAACTGAGACATATTGGAACACGTCTCCCGATCACACGGTTGATCATACTCTGGGTTCCACGTGCATGTTTTACCTGAAGGCAGAATCCCTTAAACCTGGAGACTTGAGACCCGTGGAATGGGTACCATGCAATATGACTTCAAAGGGTCTTCATTTGCTCACCGAACCTCTCCAATCCTATCACTGCTGCGTTTATGCCCCTGTACACACGCTTGATTTTCTTTCAGAGACATAGCAATCCATAGGTTTTAAGATACTTACTAGTCAGGTACATTCTTAGGCGTTTAATATGGGGTGTTGAGTCCATTTCGTTGAGCAAGGAGTAGTTCTTGTCTATTCCATATTTGGCTTAAGGAACTTTATCTGTGCTCATTTCAATCTCTGGTTTGATGCAGCACCCCAACTCACCTTTCCCCTTAAGCAAGCATAAGTTGGTTTTCTAAATTTGAGACCCTGTTCTGTTTTGTAATCCAGTTCCTGTGTAGCCAAGTTTACATTCCGTGTATTAGTGATATCTTATGATGTTTCTTTTTCTGTGTGACTTATTTCAGTTAGAATCATCATACCTGAATCCACTCATTATGCTGCTATGGGCCTGATGACATAGATTTCTTTGCTGAGTGATATTGCATTGTACGTAAGTACCACAACTTCTTTATCTATTTTTCACTTTCTGAGATATTGAACTTGTACCGTAAACGAGGTTCTTGTAAACAGAGCCGTCCCAAACTTTGGGGTGGCTGTGTCTTTTTGATTTTAATTTCCCTAAGCTATAGGACCATAAGTGGAAGTGCCCTAGGCTCTGTTGCTTTGTTTTTTAGATGTTTCAGGAAACACCATACACCTCTCCCGAGTGGCTGTTGGCAATTTACATCCCGCCCATCAGCATAACAAGGCTCCCAGTTCTCCATGGCCTGTCCTGCCTTTCTGGATTTTACACTTTTTTCAGATGGCCCTTTTGACCGGGGGGAAGTGAGACTTCATTGTAGTGCAGATTTCCTTTGCAAGCTTGCTTGGTTGGCCAAAAAGGGCGTATGCGTTTTTTCCTGAATATATTCAGGAAAAAACACATACGCCCTTTTTGGCCAAGTGCATCATTGTGGACGTTCTGCCTCTTTTCCTATGCTTTACATGCAATTCCAGTCTACCTCCTGAAATCGGTTTCCTGGAATCCTGCCCCGCTTTCAAGTCCTCTTGGCAGCCTTCCTTCAATATATTTTTGGAAGATAGCTGTCATTTATAACTCTGCAGGTTTGTGAATTACAGTGTCCCTGAGCTCCTTTCTTCAACTCGCTTTCTTGTGAACTGGCCGCAACACCGCAGGATTGCGTCGGGCCCTAGTGTGGTTCTGGCATGGCACGCTGAGCCCTTGGTTAATTCCTCTTCCTGGTGGGAATTGAGAGTTAAATTTGCCTGTCCGGACACGTCCACCTAGTCTCTCATTGGTTCTCCCTATTCCTGTTCATGTTCCACAGAAATTGCAAACTGGGCCAAACAGGAGGTTAAAGGCACTGACTCTCCAAGTGGGGAGATTGTTAGTAAAGCGTCTGGAATGTTGCACCCGAGTACCAGGGGACGAAAACTGAGACACATTTGAACAAGTTTTCCGACCACACGGTGGATCATACTCTGGGTTCCACATGCATGTTTTCGCTGAAGGAAGAATCCCTTAAACATGGAGAGTTGAGACCCATGGAATGGGTACCATGCAATATGACTTCAAATGGTCTGCATTTGCTCACCGAACCTCACCAATCCTATCACTGCTGCGTTTATGTCGCTGTACAAACGCTTGATTCTCTTTCAGAGACATATAAATCCATAGGTTTTAAGATTCTTACTAGTCAGGTATATTCTTAGGCGTTTAATATGGGGTGTTGAGTCCAGTTCGTTGAGCAAGGAGTAGCTCTTCTCTATTACATATTTGGCTTATGGAACGGTATCTGTGCTAATTTCAATCTCTGGTTTTATGCAGCACCCCAACTCACCTTTCCCCTTAAGCAAGCATAAGTTGGTTTTCTACATTTGAGACCCTGTTTTGCTTTGTAATTCAGTTCCTGTGTAGCTACGTTTACATTCCATGTATTAGTGATACCTTATGATGTTTCTTTTTCTGTGTGACTTATTTCACTTAGAATCATCGTACCTGAATCCACTCATTATGCTGCTACGGGCCTGATGACATAGATTTCATTGCTGAGTGATATTGCATTGTACGTAAGTACCACAACTTCTTTATCCATTTTTCGCTTTCTGTGATATTGAACTTGTACCGTAAACGAGGTTCTTGTAAACAGAGCCGTTCCGAACTTTGGGGTGGCTGTGTCTTTTTGATTTTAATTTCCCTAAGCTATAGGACCATAAGTGGAAGTGCCCTAGGCTCTGTTGCTTTGTTTTATGGATGTTTCAGGAAACACCATACACTTCTCCAGAGTGGCTGCTGGCAATTTACATCCCGCCCATCAGCATAACAAGGCTCCCATTCTCCATGGCCTGTCCTGCCTTTCTGGATTTTACACTTTTTTCAGATGGCCCTTTTGACCGGGGGGCAGTGAGCCTTCATTGTAGTGCAGATTTCCTTTGCAAGCTTGCTTGGTTGGCCAAAAAGGGCGTATGCGTTTTTTCCTGAATATATTCAGGAAAAAACGCATACGCCCTTTTTGGCCAAGTGCATCATTGTGGACGTTCTGCCTGTTTTCCTATGCTTTACATGCAATTCCAGTCTACCTCCTGAAATCGGTTTCCTGGAATCCTGCCCCCCTTTCAAGTCCTCTTGGCAGCCTTCCTTCAATATATTTTTGGAAGATAGCTGTCATTTATAACTCTGCAGGTTTGTGAATTACAGTGCCCCTGAGCTCCTTTCTTCAACTCGCTTTCTTGTGAGCTGGCCGCAACACCGCAGGATTGCTTCAGGCCCTAGTTTGGTTCCGGCACGGCATGCTGAGCCTTTGGTTAATTACTCTTCCTGGTGGGAAATGAGAGTTAAATTTGCCCGTCCAGACACCTCCACCTAGTCTCTCATTGGTTCTCCCTATTCCTGTTCATTTTCCACAGAAATTGCAAACTGGGCCAAACAGGAGGTTTTAGGCACTGACTCTCCAAGTGGGGAGAGTGTTAGTAAAGCATCTGGAATGTTGCACCCGAGTACCAGGGGACGAAAACTGAGACACATTTGAACACGTTTCCCGATCACACAGTGGATGATACTCTGGGTTCCACAGGCATGTTTTAGCTGAAGGAAGAATCCCTTAAACATGGAGAGTTGAGACCCATGGAATGGGTACCATGCAATATGACTTCAAAGGGTCTGCATTTGCTCACCGAACCTCACCAATCCTATCACTGCTGCGTTTATGCCGCTGTACACACGCTTGATTCTCTTTCGGAGACATATAAATCCATAGGTTTTAAGATTCTTACTAGTCATGTATATTCTTAGGCGTTTAATATGGGGTGTTGAGTCCACTTTGTTGAGCAAGGAGTAGCTCTTGTCTATTACATATTTGGCTTATGGAACGGTATCTGTGCTAATTTCAATCTCTGGTTTTATGCAGCACCCCAACTCACCTTTCCCCTTAAGCAAGCATAAGTTGGTTTTCTACATTTGACACCCTGTTCTGTTTTGTAATTCAGTTCTTGTGTAGCCAAGTTTACATTCCGTGTATTAGTGATATCTTATGATGTTTCTTTTTCTGTGTGACTTATTTCACTTAGAATCATCGTACCTGAATCCACTCATTATGCTGCTACGGGCCTGATGACATAGATTTCATTGCTGAGTGATATTGCATTGTACGTTAGTACCACATCTTCTTTATCCATTTTTCGCTTTCGGTGATATTGAACTTGTACCGTAAACGAGGTTCTTGTAAACAGAGGCGTTCCAAACTTTGGGTTCGCTGTGTCTTTTTGATTTTAATTTCCCTAAGCTATAGGACCATAAGTGGAAGTGCCCTAGGCTCTGTTGCTTTGTTTTTTGGATGTTTCAGGAAACACCATACACTTCTCCAGAGTGGCTGCTGGCAATTTACATCGCGCCCATCAGCATAACAAGGCTCCCAGTTCTCCATGGCCTGTCCTGCCTTTCTGGATTTTACACTTTTTTCAGATGGCCCTTTTGACCGGGGGGCAGTGAGACTTCATTGTAGTGCAGATTTCCTTTGCAAGCTTGCTTGGTTGGCCAAAAAGGGCGTATGCGTTTTTTCCTGAATATATTCAGGAAAAAACGCATACGCCCTTTTTGGCCAAGTGCATCATTGTGGACGTTCTGCCTCTTTTCCTATGCTTTACATGCAATTCCCGTCTGACTCCTGAAATCGGTTTCCTGCATTTCTGCCCCGCTTTCAAGTCCTCTTGGCTGCCTTCCTTCAATATATTCTTGGAAGATAGCTGTCATTTATAACTCTGCAGGTTTGTGAATTACAGTGCCCCTGAGCTCCTTTCTTCAACTCGCTTTCTTGTGAGCTGGCCGCAACACCGCAGGATTGCTTCAGGCCCTAGTTTGGTTCCGGCACGGCATGCTGAGCCTTTGGTTAATTCCTCTTCCTGGTGGGAAATGAGAGTTAAATTTGCCCGTCCAGACACCTCCACCTAGTCTCTCATTGGTTCTCCCTATTCCTGTTCATCTTCCGCAGAAATTGCTAACTGGGCCAAACAGGAGGTTAAAGGCACTGACTCTCCAAGTGGGGAGAGTGTTAGTAAAGCGTCTGGAATGTTGCACCCGAGTACCAGGGGACGAAAACTGAGACACATTTGAACACGTTTCCCGATCACACAGTGGATCATACTCTGGGTTCCACATGCATGTTTTCGCTGAAGGAAGAATCCCTTAAACCTGGAGAGTTGAGACCCATGGAATGGGTACCATGCAATATGACTTCAAAGGGTCTGCATTTGCTCACCGAACCTCACCAATCCTATCACTGCTGCGTTTATGCCGCTGTACACACGCTTGATTCTCTTTCGGAGACATATAAATCCATAGGTTTTAAGATTCTTACTAGTCAGGTATATTCTTAGGCGTTTAATATGGAGTGTTGAGTCCACTTCGTTGAGCAAGGAGTAGCTCTTTTCTATTACATATTTGGCTTATGGAACGGTATCTGTGCTAATTTCAATCTCTGGTTTGATGCAGCACCCCAACTCACCTTTCCCCTTAAGCAAGCATAAGTTGGTTTTCTACATTTGACACCCTGTTCTGTTTTGTAATTCAGTTCCTGTGTAGCCAAGTTTACATTCCTTGTAGTAGTGATATCTTATGATGTTTCTTTTTCTGTGTGACTTATTTCACTTAGAATCATCGTAACTGAATCCACTCATTATGCTGCTACGGGCCTGATGACATAGATTTCATTGCTGAGTGATATTGCATTGTACGTAAGTACCACAACTTCTTTATCCATTTTTCGCTTTCTGTGATATTGAACTTGTACCGTAAACGAGGTTCTTGTAAACAGAGCCGTCCCAAACTTTGGGGTGGCTGTGTCTTTTTGATTTTAATTTCCCTAAGCTATAGGACCATAAGTGGAAGTGCCCTAGGCTCTGTTGCTTTGTTTTTTGGATGTTTCAGGAAACACCATACACTTCTCCAGAGTGGCTGCTGGCAATTTACATCCCGCCCATCAGCATAACAAGGCTCCCAGTTCTCCATGGCCTGTCCTGCCTTTCTGGATTTTACACTTTTTTCAGATGGCCCTTTTGACCGGGGGGCAGTGAGACTTCATTGTAGTGCAGATTTCCTTTGCAAGCTTACTTGGTTGGCTAAAAAGGGCGTATGCGTTTTTTCCTGAATATATTCAGGAAAAAACGCATACGCCCTTTTTGGCCAAGTGCATCATTGTGGACGTTCTGCCTCTTTTCCTATGCTTTACATGCAATTTCCAGTCTACCTCCTGAAATCGGTTTCCTGCAATTCTGCCCCACTTTCAACTCCTCTTGGCAGCCTAATTCAATATATTTTTGGAAGATAGCTGTCATTTATAACTCTGCAGGTTTGTGAATTACAGTGCCCCTGAGCTCCTTTCTTCAACTCGCTTTCTTGTGAGCTGGCCGCAACACCGCAGGATTGCTTCAGGTCCTAGTTTGGTTCCGGCACGGCATGTTGAGCCTTTGGTTAATTCCCCTTCCTGGTGGGAAATGAGAGTTAAATTTGCCCGTCCAGACACCTCCACCTAGTCTCTCATTGGTTCTCCCTATTCCTGTTCATTTTCCGCAGAAATTGCAAACTGGGCCAAACAGGAGGTTAAAGGCACTGACTCTCCAAGTGGGGAGAGTGTTAGTAAAGCGTCTGGAATGTTGCACCCGAGTACCAGGGGACGAAAACTGAGACACATTTGAACACGTTTCCCGATCACACGGTGGATCATACTCTGGGTTCCACATGCATGTTTTAACTGAAGGAAGAATCCCTTAAACATGAAGAGTTGAGACCCATGGAATGGGTACCATGCAATATGACTTCAAAGGGTCTGCATTTGCTCACCGAACCTCACCAATCCTATCACTGCTGCGTTTATGCCACTGTACACACGCTTGATTCTCTTTCGGAGACATATAAATCCATAGGTTTTAAGATTCTTACTAGTCAGGTATATTGTTAGGCGTTTAATATGGGGTGTTGAGTCCACTTCGTTGAGCAAGGAGTAGCTCTTGTCTATTACATATTTGGCTTATGGAACGGTATCTGTGCTAATTTCAATCTCTGGTTTTATGCAGCACCCCAACTCACCTTTCCCCTTAAGCAAGCATAAGTTGGTTTTCTACATTTGACACCCTGTTCTGTTTTGTAATTCAGTTCTTGTGTAGCCAAGTTTACATTCCGTGTATTAGTGATATCTTATGATGTTTCTTTTTCTGTGTGACTTATTTCACTTAGAATCATCGTACCTGAATCCACTCATTATGCTGCTACGGGCCTGATGACATAGATTTCATTGCTGAGTGATATTGCATTGTACGTAAGTACCACAACTTCTTTATCCATTTTTCACTTTCTGTGATATTGAACTTGTACCGTAAACGAGGTTCTTGTAAACAGAGCCGTCCCAAACTTTGGGGTGGCTGTGTCTTTTTGATTTTAATTTCCCTAAGCTATAGGACCATAAGTGGAAGTGCCCTAGGCTCTGTTGCTTTGTTTTTTGGATGTTTCAGGAAACACCATACACTTCTCCAGAGTGGCTGCTGGCAATTTACATCCCGCCCATCAGCATAACAAGGCTCCCAGTTCTCCATGGCCTGTCCTGCCTTTCTGGATTTTACACATTTTTCGGATGGCCCTTTTGACCGGGGGGCAGTGAGACTTCATTGTAGTGCAGATTTCCTTTGCAAGCTTGCTTGGTTGTCCAAAAAGTGCGTATGCGTTTTTTCCTGAATATATTTAGGAAAAAACGCATACACCCTTTTTGGCCAAGTGCATCATTGTGGACGTTCTGCCTCTTTTCCTATGCTTTACATGCAATTCCAGTCTACCTCCTGAAATCGGTTTCCTGCAATTCTGCTCCACTTTCAAGTCCTCTTGACAGCCTTACTTCAATATATTTTTGGAAGATAGCTGTCATTTATAACTCTGCAGGTTTGTGAATTACAGTGCCCCTGAGCTCCTTTCTTCAACTCGCTTTCTTGTGAGCTGGCCGCAACACCGCAGGATTGCTTCAGGCCCTCGTTTGGTTCCGGCACGGCATGCTGAGCCTTTGGTTAATTCCTCTTCCTGGTGGGAAATGAGAGTTAAATTTGCCCGTCCAGACACCTCCACCTAGTCTCTCATTGGTTCTCCCTATTCCTGTTCATCTTCCGCAGAAATTGCTAACTGGGCCAAACAGGAGGTTAAAGGCACTGACTCTCCAAGTGGGGAGAGTGTTAGTAAAGCGTCTGGAATGTTGCACCCGAGTACCAGGGGACGAAAACTGAGACACATTTGAACACGTTTCCCGATCACACGGTGGATCATACTCTGGGTTCCACATGCATGTTTTAGCTGAAGGAAGAATCCCTTAAACATGGAGAGTTGAGACCCATGGAATGGGTACCATGCAATATGACTTCAAAGGGTCTGCATTTGCTCACCGAACCTCACCAATCCTATCACTGCTGCGTTTATGCTGCTGTACACACGCTTGATTCTCTTTCGGAGACATATAAATCCATAGGTTTTAAGATTCTTACTAGTCAGGTATATTGTTAGGCGTTTAATATGGGGTGTTGAGTCCACTTCGTTGAGCAAGGAGTAGCTCTTTTCTATTACATATTTGGCTTATGGAACGGTATCTGTGCTCATTTCAATCTCTGGTTTTATGCAGCACCCCAACTCACCTTTCCCCTTAAGCAAGCATAAGTTGGTTTTCTACATTTGACACCCTGTTCTGTTTTGTAATTCAGTTCCTGTGTAGCCAAGTTTACATTCCGTGTATTAGTGATATCTTATGATGTTTCTTTTTCTGTGTGACTTATTTCACTTAGAATCATCGTACCTGAATCCACTCATTATGCTGCTACGGGCCTGATGACATAGATTTCATTGCTGAGTGATATTGCATTGTACGTAAGTACCACAACTTCTTTATCCATTTTTCGCTTTCTGTGATATTGAACTTGTACCGTAAACGAGGTTCTTGTAAACAGAGCCGTCCCAAACTTTGGGGTGGCTGTGTCTTTTTGATTTTAATTTCCCTAAGCTATAGGACCATAAGTGGAAGTGCCCTAGGCTCTGTTGCTTTGTTTTTTGGATGTTTCTGGAAACACCATACACTTCTCCAGAGTGGCTGCTGGCAATTTACATCCCGCCCATCAGCATAACAAGGCTCCCATTTCTCCATGGCCTGTCCTGCCTTTCTGGATTTTACACTTTTTTCAGATGGCCCTTTTGACCGGGGGGCAGTGAGACTTCATTGTAGTGCAGATTTCCTTTGCAAGCTTGCTTGGTTGGCCAGAAAGGGCGTATGCGTTTTTTCCTGAATATATTCAGGAAAAAACGCCTACGCCCGTTTTGGCCAAGTGCATCATTGTGGACGTTCTGCCTCTTTTCCTATGCTTTACATGCAATTCCCGTCTGACTCCTGAAATCGGTTTCCTGCATTTCTGCCCCGCTTTCAAGTCCTCTTGGCTGCCTTCCTTCAATATATTTTTGGAAGATAGCTGTCATTTATAACTCTGCAGGTTTGTGAATTACAGTGCCCCTGAGCTCCTTTCTTCAACTCGCTTTCTTGTGAGCTGGCCGCAACACCGCAGGATTGCTTCAGGCCCTAGTTTGGTTCCGGCACGGCATGCTGAGCCTTTGGTTAATTCCTCTTCCTGGTGGGAAATGAGAGTTAAATTTGCCCGTCCAGACACCTCCACCTAGTCTCTCATTGGTTCTCCCTATTCCTGTTCATCTTCCGCAGAAATTGCTAACTGGGCCAAACAGGAGGTTAAAGGCACTGACTCTCCAAGTGGGGAGAGTGTTAGTAAAGCGTCTGGAATGTTGCACCCGAGTACCAGGGGACGAAAACTGAGACACATTTGAACACGTTTCCCGATCACACAGTGGATCATACTCTGGGTTCCACATGCATGTTTTCGCTGAAGGAAGAATCCCTTAAACCTGGAGAGTTGAGACCCATGGAATGGGTACCATGCAATATGACTTCAAAGGGTCTGCATTTGCTCACCGAACCTCACCAATCCTATCACTGCTGCGTTTATGCCGCTGTACACACGCTTGATTCTCTTTCGGAGACATATAAATCCATAGGTTTTAAGATTCTTACTAGTCAGGTATATTCTTAGGCGTTTAATATGGAGTGTTGAGTCCACTTCGTTGAGCAAGGAGTAGCTCTTTTCTATTACATATTTGGCTTATGGAACGGTATCTGTGCTAATTTCAATCTCTGGTTTGATGCAGCACCCCAACTCACCTTTCCCCTTAAGCAAGCATAAGTTGGTTTTCTACATTTGACACCCTGTTCTGTTTTGTAATTCAGTTCCTGTGTAGCCAAGTTTACATTCCTTGTAGTAGTGATATCTTATGATGTTTCTTTTTCTGTGTGACTTATTTCACTTAGAATCATCGTAACTGAATCCACTCATTATGCTGCTACGGGCCTGATGACATAGATTTCATTGCTGAGTGATATTGCATTGTACGTAAGTACCACAACTTCTTTATCCATTTTTCGCTTTCTGTGATATTGAACTTGTACCGTAAACGAGGTTCTTGTAAACAGAGCCGTCCCAAACTTTGGGGTGGCTGTGTCTTTTTGATTTTAATTTCCCTAAGCTATAGGACCATAAGTGGAAGTGCCCTAGGCTCTGTTGCTTTGTTTTTTGGATGTTTCAGGAAACACCATACACTTCTCCAGAGTGGCTGCTGGCAATTTACATCCCGCCCATCAGCATAACAAGGCTCCCAGTTCTCCATGGCCTGTCCTGCCTTTCTGGATTTTACACTTTTTTCAGATGGCCCTTTTGACCGGGGGGCAGTGAGACTTCATTGTAGTGCAGATTTCCTTTGCAAGCTTACTTGGTTGGCTAAAAAGGGCGTATGCGTTTTTTCCTGAATATATTCAGGAAAAAACGCATACGCCCTTTTTGGCCAAGTGCATCATTGTGGACGTTCTGCCTCTTTTCCTATGCTTTACATGCAATTCCAGTCTACCTCCTGAAATCGGTTTCCTGCAATTCTGCCCCACTTTCAACTCCTCTTGGCAGCCTAATTCAATATATTTTTGGAAGATAGCTGTCATTTATAACTCTGCAGGTTTGTGAATTACAGTGCCCCTGAGCTCCTTTCTTCAACTCGCTTTCTTGTGAGCTGGCCGCAACACCGCAGGATTGCTTCAGGTCCTAGTTTGGTTCCGGCACGGCATGTTGAGCCTTTGGTTAATTCCCCTTCCTGGTGGGAAATGAGAGTTAAATTTGCCCGTCCAGACACCTCCACCTAGTCTCTCATTGGTTCTCCCTATTCCTGTTCATTTTCCGCAGAAATTGCAAACTGGGCCAAACAGGAGGTTAAAGGCACTGACTCTCCAAGTGGGGAGAGTGTTAGTAAAGCGTCTGGAATGTTGCACCCGAGTACCAGGGGACGAAAACTGAGACACATTTGAACACGTTTCCCGATCACACGGTGGATCATACTCTGGGTTCCACATGCATGTTTTAACTGAAGGAAGAATCCCTTAAACATGAAGAGTTGAGACCCATGGAATGGGTACCATGCAATATGACTTCAAAGGGTCTGCATTTGCTCACCGAACCTCACCAATCCTATCACTGCTGCGTTTATGCCACTGTACACACACTTGATTCTCTTTCGGAGACATATAAATCCATAGGTTTTAAGATTCTTACTAGTCAGGTATATTGTTAGGCGTTTAATATGGGGTGTTGAGTCCACTTCGTTGAGCAAGGAGTAGCTCTTGTCTATTACATATTTGGCTTATGGAACGGTATCTGTGCTAATTTCAATCTCTGGTTTTATGCAGCACCCCAACTCACCTTTCCCCTTAAGCAAGCATAAGTTGGTTTTCTACATTTGACACCCTGTTCTGTTTTGTAATTCAGTTCTTGTGTAGCCAAGTTTACATTCCGTGTATTAGTGATATCTTATGATGTTTCTTTTTCTGTGTGACTTATTTCACTTAGAATCATCGTACCTGAATCCACTCATTATGCTGCTACGGGCCTGATGACATAGATTTCATTGCTGAGTGATATTGCATTGTACGTAAGTACCACAACTTCTTTATCCATTTTTCACTTTCTGTGATATTGAACTTGTACCGTAAACGAGGTTCTTGTAAACAGAGCCGTCCCAAACTTTGGGGTGGCTGTGTCTTTTTGATTTTAATTTCCCTAAGCTATAGGACCATAAGTGGAAGTGCCCTAGGCTCTGTTGCTTTGTTTTTTGGATGTTTCAGGAAACACCATACACTTCTCCAGAGTGGCTGCTGGCAATTTACATCCCGCCCATCAGCATAACAAGGCTCCCAGTTCTCCATGGCCTGTCCTGCCTTTCTGGATTTTACACATTTTTCGGATGGCCCTTTTGACCGGGGGGCAGTGAGACTTCATTGTAGTGCAGATTTCCTTTGCAAGCTTGCTTGGTTGGCCAAAAAGTGCGTATGCGTTTTTTCCTGAATATATTCAGGAAAAAACGCATACACCCTTTTTGGCCAAGTGCATCATTGTGGACGTTCTGCCTCTTTTCCTATGCTTTACATGCAATTCCAGTCTACCTCCTGAAATCGGTTTCCTGCAATTCTGCTCCACTTTCAAGTCCTCTTGACAGCCTTACTTCAATATATTTTTGGAAGATAGCTGTCATTTATAACTCTGCAGGTTTGTGAATTACAGTGCCCCTGAGCTCCTTTCTTCAACTCGCTTTCTTGTGAGCTGGCCGCAACACCGCAAGATTGCTTCAGGCCCTCGTTTGGTTCCGGCACGGCATGCTGAGCCTTTGGTTAATTCCTCTTCCTGGTGGGAAATGAGAGTTAAATTTGCCCGTCCAGACACCTCCACCTAGTCTCTCATTGGTTCTCCCTATTCCTGTTCATCTTCCGCAGAAATTGCTAACTGGGCCAAACAGGAGGTTAAAGGCACTGACTCTCCAAGTGGGGAGAGTGTTAGTAAAGCGTCTGGAATGTTGCACCCGAGTACCAGGGGACGAAAACTGAGACACATTTGAACACGTTTCCCGATCACACGGTGGATCATACTCTGGGTTCCACATGCATGTTTTAGCTGAAGGAAGAATCCCTTAAACATGGAGAGTTGAGACCCATGGAATGGGTACCATGCAATATGACTTCAAAGGGTCTGCATTTGCTCACCGAACCTCACCAATCCTATCACTGCTGCGTTTATGCCACTGTACACACGCTTGATTCTCTTTCGGAGACATATAAATCCATAGGTTTTAAGATTCTTACTAGTCAGGTATATTGTTAGGCGTTTAATATGGGGTGTTGAGTCCACTTCGTTGAGCAAGGAGTAGCTCTTGTCTATTACATATTTGGCTTTTGGAACGGTATCTGTGCTCATTTCAATCTCTGGTTTTATGCAGCACCCCAACTCACCTTTCCCCTTAAGCAAGCATAAGTTGGTTTTCTCCATTTGACACTCTGTTCTGTTTTGTAATTCAGTTCTTGTGAAGCCAAGTTTACATTCCGTGTAGTAGTGATATCTTATGATGTTTCTTTTTCTGTGTGACTTATTTCACTTAGAATCATCGTACCTGAATCCACTCATTATGCTGCTACGGGCCTGATGACATAGATTTCATTGCTGAGTGATATTGCATTTTACGTAAGTACCACAACTTCTTTATCCATTTTTCGCTTTCTGTGATATTGAACTTGTACCATAAACGAGGTTCTTGTAAACAGAGCCGTCCCAAACTTTGGGGTGGCTGTGTCTTTTTGATTTTAATTTCCCTAAGCTATAGGACCATAAGTGGAAGTGCCCTAGGCTCTGTTGCTTTGTTTTTTGGATGTTTCAGGAAACACCATACACTTCTCCAGAGTGGCTGCTGGCAATTTACATCCCGCCCATCAGCATAACAAGGCTCCCAGTTCTCCATGGCCTGTCCTGCCTTTCTGGATTTTACACTTTTTTCAGATGGCCCTTTTGACCGGGGGGCAGTGAGACTTCATTGTAGTGCAGATTTCCTTTGCAAGCTTGCTTGGTTGGCCAAAAAGGGCGTATGCGTTTTTTCCTGAATATATTCAGGAAAAAACGCATACGCACTTTTTGGCCAAGTGCATCATTGTGGACGTTCTGCCTCTTTTCCTATGCTTTACATGCAATTCCAGTCTACCTCCTGAAATCGGTTTCCTGCAATTCTGCCCGGCTTTCAACTCCTCTTGGCTGCCTTACTTCAATATATTTTTGGAAGACAGCTGTCATTTATAACTCTGCAGGTTTGTGAATTACAGTGACCCTGAGCACCTTTCTTCAACTCGCTTTCTTGTGAGCTGGCCCCAACACCGCAGGATTGCTTCAGGCCCTAGTTTGGATCTGGCACGGCATGCTGAGCCTTTGGTTAATTCCTCTTCCTGGTGGGAAATGAGAGTTAAATTTGCCCGTCCAGACACCTCCACCTAATCTCTCATTGGTTCTCCCTATTCCTGTTCATTTTCCGCAGAAATTGCAAACTGGGCCAAACAGGAGGTTAAAGGCACTGACTCTCCAAGTGGGGAGAGTGTTAGTAAAGCGTCTGGAATGTTGCACCCGAGTACCAGGGGACGAAAACTGAGACACATTTGAACACGTTTCCCGATCACACGGTGGATCATACTCTGGGTTCCACATGCATGTTTTAGCTGAAGGAAGAATCCCTGAAACATGGAGAGTTGAGACCCATGGAATGGGTACCATGCAATATGACTTCAAAGGGTCTGCATTTGCTCACCGAACCTCACCAGTCCTATCACTGCTGCGTTTATGCCGCTGTACACACGCTTGATTCTCTTTCGGAGACATATAAATCCATAGGTTTTAAGATTCTTACTAGTCATGTATATTCTTAGGCGTTTAATATGGGGTGTTGAGTCCACTTCGTTGAGCAAGGAGTAGCTCTTGTCTATTACATATTTGGCTTATGGAACGGTATCTGTGCTCATTTCAATCTCTGGTTTGATGCAGCACCCCAACTCACCTTTCCCCTTAAGCAAGCATAAGTTGGTTTTCTACATTTGAGACCCTGTTTTGCTTTGTAATTCAGTTCCTGTGTAGCCAAGTTTACATTCCATGTATTAGTGATACCTTATGATGTTTCTTTTTCTGTGTGACTTATTTCACTTAGAATCATCGTACCTGAATCCACTCATTATGCTGCTACGGGCCTGATGACATAGATTTCATTGCTGAGTGATATTGCATTGTACGTAAGTACCACAACTTCTTTATCCATTTTTCGCTTTCTGTGATATTGAACTTGTACCGTAAACGAGGTTCTTGTAAACAGAGCCGTCCCAAACTTTGGGGTGGCTGTGTCTTTTTGATTTTAATTTCCCTAAGCTATAGGACCATAAGTGGAAGTGCCCTAGGCTCTGTTGCTTTGTTTTTTGGATGTTTCAGGAAACACCATACACTTCTCCAGAGTGGCTGCTGGCAATTTACATCCCACCCATCAGCATAACAAGGCTCCCAGTTCTCCATGTCCTGTCCTGCCTTTCAGGATTTTACACTTTTTTCAGATGGCCCTTTTGACCAGGGGGCAGTGAGACTTCATTGTAGTGCAGATTTCCTTTGCAAGCTTGCTTGGTTGGCCAAAAAGGGCGTATGTGTTTTTTCCTGAATATATTCAGGAAAAAACGCCTACGCCCGTTTTGGCCAAGTGCATCATTGTGGACGTTCTGCCTCTTTTCCTATGCTTTACATGCAATTCCCGTCTGACTCCTGAAATCGGTTTCCTGCATTTCTGCCCCGCTTTCAAGTCCTCTTGGCTGCCTTCCTTCAATATATTTTTGGAAGATAGCTGTCATTTATAACTCTGCAGGTTTGTGAATTACAGTGCCCCTGAGCTCCTTTCTTCAACTCGCTTTCTTGTGAGCTGGCCGCAACACCGCAGGATTGCTTCAGGCCCTAGTTTGGTTCCGGCACGGCATGCTGAGCCTTTGGTTAATTCCTCTTCCTGGTGGGAAATGAGAGTTAAATTTGCCCGTCCAGACACTTCCACCTAGTCTCTCATTGGTTCTCCCTATTCCTGTTCATCTTCCGCAGAAATTGCTAACTGGGCCAAACAGGAGGTTAAAGGCACTGACTCTCCAAGTCGGGAGAGTGTTA
Organism: Leucopleurus acutus; assembly: GCF_964270905.1. Taxonomy (NCBI): domain Eukaryota; kingdom Metazoa; phylum Chordata; class Mammalia; order Artiodactyla; family Delphinidae; genus Leucopleurus; species Leucopleurus acutus. The sequence goes on from NW_028139180.1 coordinate 265,769, forward strand.
GTAAAGCGTCTGGAATGTTGCACCCGAGTACCAGGGGATGAAAACTGAGACACATTTGAACACGTTTCCCGATCACACAGTGGATCATACTCTGGGTTCCACATGCATGTTTTAGCTGAAGGAAGAATCCCTTAAACCTGGAGAGTTGAGACCCATGGAATGGGTACCATGCAATATGACTTCAAAGGGTCTGCATTTGCTCACCGAACCTCACCAATCCTATCACTGCTGCGTTTATGCCGCTGTACACACGCTTGATTCTCTTTCGGAGACATATAAATCCATAGGTTTTAAGATTCTTACTAGTCAGGTATATTTTTAGGCGTTTAATATGGGGTGTTGAGTCCACTTCGTTGAGCAAGGAGTAGCTCTTGTCTATTACATATTTGGCTTATGGAACGGTATCTGTGCTCATTTCAATCTCTGGTTTTATGCAGCACCCCAACTCACCTTTCCCCTTAAGCAAGCATAAGTTGGTTTTCTACATTTAAGACACTGTTTTGCTTTGTAATTCAGTTCCTGTGTAGCCAAGTTTACATTCCGTGTATTAGTGATACCTTATGATATTTCTTTTTCTGTGTGACTTATTTCACTTGGAATCATCGTACCTGAATCCACTCATTATGCTGCTACGGGCCTGATGACATAGATTTCATTGCTGAGTGATATTGCATTGTACGTAAGTACCACAACTTCTTTATCCATTTTTCACTTTTTGCGATATTGAACTTGTACCGTAAACGAGGTTCTTGTAAACAGAGCCATCCCAAACTTTGGGGTGGCTGTGTCTTTTTGATTTTAATTTCCCTAAGCTATAGGACAATAAGTGGAAGTGCCCTAGGCTCTGTTGCTTAATTTTTTGGATGTTTCAGGAAACACCATACACTTCTCCAGAGTGGCTGTTGGCAATTTACATCTCGCCCATCAGCATAACAAGGCTCCCAGTTCTCCATGGCCTGTCCTGCCTTTCTGGATTTTACACTTTTTTCAGAAGGCCCTGTGACCTGGGGGCAGTGAGACTTCATTGTAGTGCAGATTTCCTTTGCGAGCTTGCTTGGTTGGCCAGAAAGTGCGTATGCGTTTCTTCCTGAATATATTCAGGAAAGAACGCATACGCCCTTTTTGGCCAAGTGCATCATTGTCGACGTTCTGAGTCTTTTCCTATGTTTTCAGTGCAATTCCAGTCTACCTCCTGAATTCGGTTTCTTGCAGTTCTGCCTTGCTCTCAGTTCCTCTTCATAGCCTTACCTCAATATACTTTTGAAAAATAGTTGGCCTTTATAACTCTGCAGGTTTTTGAATTGCAGTGGCCCTTAGCTCCATTTTTCAGCTCTTATTTTTGTGATCTTGCCTCATATCCACAGGATTTCTTCAGGCCCTATTCTTCTTCTGGGGCGCCTTGCTCTGCCTTTGGTTAATTCTTCTTCCTGATGTGAAATTAGAGTGACATGTGCCCATTGAAACCGCTACAGCTATTTTCTCACTGGTTCCCCCTATTCCCATTCATCCTCCGCACTAACTGCAGACTGTGCGATACCGGAACTTAAAGGCATTGACTCTCCATGTGGAGATGTTGTTAGTAAAGTGGGTGGAATGTTGATCCGGAGCCCCAGGAGAGGAAAATGAGGTGCATTTTAGAAACCTTTCCCGATCATATGGTATACCATCTGCTGGATTTCCCATGCATGGTTTAGCTGTAGGAAGATTGCCTTCAACTTGGAGTGTTGGGACCCTTGGAATAAGTAGCATGAAGTATTGCATTAAACTTTCGGCAGTTGCTCACCAAAGCTCACCAATCCTTTCAGCCCCAAGTGTCCAGCCTTATGTCTTATCCAGCTGTGGGTTTATATGTGGTCATTCCAGGTTGCATCACAGCCCCTGAGCGAATTTTGTAAGAATTTTTCTCTCTTTCATTGTTTCTGTGTTTTGGTTTTAAAATTTATTTCTATAATGGGGTTTAGCTCATTTTCACTGCTGTGTTTGTGCCGCTCTGCGCACACTTGATTCCCTTATGGAGATATATCAATACATGGGTTTTAAGATTCTTATTACTCAGATATATTTCTCTGTGGTGTATAGGGTGTGTTGAGGCCAGTTCATTGAGCGAGGTGTAGATCTTGTCTGATACCTATTTGGTTTATTGAACGGTATCTGTGCTAATTTCAAACTCTGGTTTTATGCATCACCCCACCTCTCCTTTCCCCTTAAGCTGACATAAGTGTGTTTTCTAAATGTGAGACACTGTTCTGTTTTGTCATTCATTTTTTGTGCAGCCATATTTATCCTCCCTCTATAAGTGATATCTTATGATATGTTTCTTTTTCTGTTTGACTTATTTCAAGTAGTATTATCGGACCTCAATCCACTCTTTATCCTTCTACTAGCCTTATTACATTGATTTCATGGTGAAGAGATATTCCATTGTACATAAGTACCACATTTTCTTTATCCATTGTTCTCTTTCCTGGGATATTTAAGGTGTACTGAAGTTGAGGTTCTTGTAAACAGAGTAGCCCTAAACTGTGGTGTGCTTGTGTCTTGTTGATTTTTAGACTTCCCTAGATATACTCCCGTGATTGGAAGTGCCCTATGCTCTGTCGCTCTGTTTTTTAGATGATTTAGGAACCACCATACACTTCTCCAGAGTGGCTCTCGGCAGTTCACACACTGTCCATCAGCGTATAAAGGCTCCCTGTTCTCCATGGCCTGTCCTGCATTTCTGGTTTTTACAATTTTTTCGGATGGCCCTTTTGACCGGTGGGAAATGAGACTTCTTTGTTGTGCACATTTGCATTGCTTGCTTGCTTGGTTGCCCATAAAATGCGTATGCGTTTTTTCCTGGATATATTCAGGAAATAACGCATACTCCCTTTTGGGCCAACTGCATCATTGTCGAAATTCTGCCGCTTTTCATGTGCTTTAAAGGCGAGTCCAATCTATCTCTTGAAATCTGTTTCTTGCAATTCTGTCTTGCATTCAGATCCTCTTCTTTGCCTTACCTCAACATATTTTTGGACGTTAGTTTTCATTTATAACTCTGCAGGTTTGTGAATTGCAGTGACCCTGAGCTCCATTTTTTAAGTTGCTCTTTTGTGAGCTGGCCTCAAAACCGCAGGATTGCTTCAGGTCCTATTTTGGCTCGGGCGAGGCGGGCTGAGCCTTTTTTTAATTCTTATTCTTAATGGGAAATTAGAGTGACATGTGCCCGTCCAAACCCCTACAACTATTCTCTCATTGGTTCCCCCTGTTCCCGTTCATCCTCCTCACAATTTGCAAAATGTGTGAAACAGAAGTTTAAATGTGCTGATTCTCTAAGTGGGGAGATTCTAAGTAACGTGGCTGGAATGATGAACAGGAGCACCAGGAGAGGATAAATGAGGTGCATTTTAGACACATCTCCCGATCACATGGTGTACAGTCCTCTGGGTTTTCCATGCATGTTTTAGCTGTAGGAAGATTCCTTGAACCTGCAGATTTGGGACCCATTGAATGGGTACCAGGTAGTATTACTTTAAAGGGTGTGCATTTCCTCACCCAACCTCACATTTCTCTTAGCGCGAACAGTTTCCAGCCTTATGTCTCATCCTGCTGTGGGTCTAGATGTGTTCAATCCATGTTGCATCACCGTCCCTGAGGAAAAGTTGTAAGAGGTTTTCTCTGTCTCTCTGTCGTTTATTTTTTTCAATTTATTACTATGTTGTTTACAGCTGATTTTCAAAGCTCTGTTTCTTGCTGCTGTACATCCACTTGATTCACGTACAGAGAGACATCAATAATTTCTTTTTCAGATTCTTACCAGTCATAGATATTCTTTTCCGGTGACTTGAGTGTGCTGAGTGCAGTTCTTTTAGCTACCGTGTAGGCCTTGTTGATTATCAGTTTGGTATTTGGAATGGTATCTTTGCTAATTTCAACCTCCTGGATGATGCCTCACCCCTCCCCACCTTTCCCGTTTAGCAGCCTTACGCGTGTTTTCTACATATTTATGTCACTTAGAATGATCATACGTAACTCCTCCGGAGTTGTTACAACTGGCCATATTTCATTGATTTCCAGGCTGAGTAATATTCCACTCTACATAAGTACCACATCTCTATCCATTTTTTCCCTCCAGAGACATTTAAGTTATATCCTAGTCGAGGATCTTTTAAACAGAGAGGCAGTAAACATTGGGGTGCCTGTGTCCTCTCGATTTTTGTTTTTCCCAAGATATACGCCCATGAGTGCAAGTGCCCTATGCTCTGTAGCTCATTTTTTAGATGCTTTAGTAAACACAATACACTTCTCCAGAATGGCCGTTGGCAATATACATTTCCACTATAAGCCTCACAGGGCTCCCTCTTCTCCTTGTCCTGTCCTGCATTTCTGGCGTTTACACTTTATGAGGATGGCTCTTCTGACTGATGCGAAGTGATATCTTTTGTAGTATTGATTTCCAGTGCCCACCTGTTTGGTTGGCTAAAAAAGTGTATGCCCTTTTCTTGAATATATACAGAAAAAAACGCATACAGCCTTTTTGGCCAACTGCAATGTCGGCAATGTTCAGCCCCTTTTCTTGTGCTTAATGGCGAGTCCTTTCTACCTCCTCAAATCCCTTTCCTGCCATTCTCCCTTGCTTGCCAATCCTTTTCTCTGACTTTCCTCAAGACATTTTTCAGTGATAGATATTTTCAACTCTGCAGTTTCGTGAATTTTACTGCCCCTGAGTTCCATTGTTCAACTTGTGTTTATGGGAACTGGCCACAAAGCAGTGGGATTTCCTCAAGCCCTATACTGTTTCCATGGGCAACCCTAGCCTTTGGTCAATTCATCTTCCTGATTGGAAATTAGAGTGACATGTGCCTGTCTGAACACCTAGGACTTGTCTCTCATTGTTCCTCATCCTTCCGCTTCATCCTCTGGACAAATTCCAAACTGTACGCAACAGGATGTTGACAGTGTTGACATCTCCAAGTGGGGAGACTGTTAGTAAAGACGCTGGAGGGGTGAACCCGAGCACCAGGAGATGAGGAGATGAGATGCCTTTTCCAAACTCTTCCCGATCAGACGGTATACCATCCTCTGGATGTGACAGACATGTTTTAGCAGTAGGAAGAGTCCCATTCATGTAAGGAGAACACCAGGGCTTTTTCAAAATCAGTGTCTCCCCGAAACCCAAACTGGGGAGTTTTTTAAGCTACGGCTACACATATGTTCATTAAGGGCCTTGGGAAGTAGGCAGAGTCCAAACTTTAGATGACTGAAGTCTTCAGGGTCAGAAGCACTCACCACCGGCTTCCCTTAGGTTACACTTTAACTGTCATTGATAGATGATGTCAATAAAAATATCTATTCTTTTTCCGATTATTTCCCCTTATAGGTTATTGCACAATATTGAGTGTAGTTCCCTGTGCTATACAGTAGTTCCTTGTTGATGATCTATTTTATACATAGCAGTGTGTATGTGTTAATTCCAAACTGTTAATTTATCCCTCCTCCCACCTTTCCCCTTTGGTAATAATAAATTATAAGATTTTATACTTCTCAGAAATGGGGGAGCTGAAAGAGAGGTATCATTTTCAATGGAAAAGCATTTAAAACAAGATTGAAGCTTTAACCAAGATTATTAGATGTACATCCTTGGAAAGAAATCACTTCATTTCTCTAATATTGACCTGACAAATAGGACAAACCTTCTCACTGAACTTGCTTATAATAAAGTGATGGAAATATCAAATGGAAGTGTTAGAAACATCTTATTTTACCCGAGCCTTATAAACTGTTCTATGTTAACTACAGTTTGGCTCACACATCTGTTCATTGAAGTTACAATAGTCTCAATTTCTGTTACTGATCCTCCAGAGTGGACCCCAACAAGGGTCCCCCTGCCCAGTGTCATTGGGGCCAACAGATCGAGACTGAGTTTGGTTCCCAAGCAAAGGAAACTTTATATTTTCATCAGAGAATGGAGAGGTGAGAGCATGCACTACCCCGTGGGCTGTGGGCTGGGCTGCTGTGTAGAGATCCTGTCAGAGTCAGTGGGAGGGAGGGGGCGGAGCTCTCAAGGGCCGGGTTGGCTGCAGCTCAGGCTCTATATCTCGGAGTCTGCACTGGGCCCCAGGAGCTGAGGTGTCGACCCAGCCATTCTGCACCAGGAAATCTGGTCTGAAGTGCCGGGTGTGGAACCTCTGCATGCGGGACCCTAGGAGCACATGAAATTAGACAAAGCACAAAGGATAAAAAAGGTCAGACTTGACTTTATTGCCCAGATTCTATTTTTATCTCCCAGGGATTTTTAATGGGCTTTGCTGGGGACAAACCCCTCCTCTGCCTTTTGTCCCGTTCCTCATTCTTGGAGTGCTGAGGGTGCAGACCCTTCTTCTGTAACTGCTGAGTGCTGAGTTGGGAGCCCTCATACCAGGGGACGAGGGTCAGAACTTCTCCCCAGCAGCCTCCAGGTGACGTTGATTGGCCCCAGGACCCCTGCCTCCCTGCTCGTCCGCCTGAGCACCAGCATTGGAAGTGTTATAGATTCTAATGACCTTTAAGGGTCCAGGAAAGAGATGTGCAGAGACGCTGTGGGGGCCGGTTTCACCCCGCCCCACATTTGTTCGGCCACCTTAGGCTGACCGTTTCTGCCAGCCTAGATGCTCTGACCAGTAGTCTGCTCTTTCTTCAATTAGGCCCCTGAATTAACATAAAATCAGCACCAGGTGTCAGAGCCCTGCCCGCTCAACTCCCAGACAGTCCAGGGTCAGTGGTGATCAAGGACCATGATGGCCACTGAGTCAACAGCCTTTTGAAGTAAACAGGAGTCCAGCCGGTCTTATTGGCCACCATCATCACGGTGTCTGTAGGCTTTTCTATGGTGACAGTGTGATATACGGTTCCCCCGCCAAGATTATTAGCTCCCCTCCGGGTGCAGGAAGTCCTGCAAGCAGTAGTCTACTCCTTCGGGACACACTATTGTTGTTTTATGAGAGAAACTCCAGGTCAAGTGATGTTCACATGAGTCGTCATGGTGCCCTGTTGCCTCCGGTTATCTCTCTGGATGTTGGAGTTGGAGGGCCTCCTCACTCGAGGTCGGTGTGCCCACGGAGCGAACCCTGCAACTTCAGGGCATGGTTGGTGATTAGGATCACCACGTGGGGTCCTTTTCCCTTAGGAGGGAGGTGGCCTTTTGGGCTGCTGATTTCCAGGTTTTTAGATACCGCCAGTATCTTGGCCAGATGTGGCAGTGGGCCAAGCCCCTTGGTGACTGTAGTTTATCCTACCTGGATGGCATTCTTGCGTTGTTCCATTTCAAGTGGTCCCAGTTTTTGCACTAATTCTCCAATGGCGATTCACCTTTCACCGGGAATGGAAAGGTCAAAGGGTTTAGCTCAATTAGGGAGTTCCAGGGCAAGGGTCTGAATTGACTGCTCTTTCCATTCTTGAAAGGCCACTTCTGGATTCTGTTCAAAAGGATCATCATCTTTTCCTTTCAGTGTTTCATATAGAGGCCCAGCTAGTAGACTGTAGTTAGGGATCCAGAAGCAGCAAACCCTGGCCTCCCCAGGAACCCCTAAGCTGTCTTCTAGTTTTAGAAAGGGGTAAGGCTGCAAATGGTTTCTTCCCTTTCCTGGGATGGGCTTCTCTGACCTTGTGTGAGAATGAAGCCCAGGCAGGTCACCGCAGTCTGTGATATTTGAGCTTTTTCTTGGACAACTTCTATCCTTTATTGGCTTGGTAGTTCAGAGGCCTCCTTAGTAGGGCTGGCGATCAGAATGTCATCTGCATATTGAAGGAGGGTTTCCTTTTCCAGAGGTAGAACTTTTCGGTCGTTAGCTAAGCTTTCCCCAAAGATGGTGTGGGAATTTTTGAACCCTTGGGGCAAGACGGCCCGGAAGTATTGTTTTAGTTGTATGTTGAGTCCTGCCACTCACAAGCCAAAATTTCTTGTGACTCTGGGACTAATGGAATACAAAAGAAGGCATCATTGAAGACTAATACAGAATACCATGTCCTGGTGGTTGGTAGAATGACCAGCAGGGTGTAGGAATCAGGAGCAACTGGAGGTATATCCTCGGTGGCTTCACTGACTGTCCTGACATCCTTTACCAGGTCCCCAGCAGCCCATGGGGCTCTCGTGGTCAGGCCAATCCCAGGATATGGAGCTCTCCTGGGCAGGTACCCCACCCCCAACCCAGCCCACGGGGCTCTCATGGTCAGGCCCCTCCCAGGATACAGAGCTACCCTTGCAGGTACCGTGGCAGGGCTGGGCACACAGGAACCGTGCACATAGCCCTCATTGAAGAGCACCCCCAGCTCACCTGTCGCTCAGAGCTGACACAGAGCACCTCAGAGCAGGACTTGAACTAACAAACAGCAGCTGCGACAGGTCTGTGACCCTGGGCATCACTCTGTGTGGCCTCCCTCCACCTGGTCTTCCAGAGACTTCCACTGCACCCAGGGCACCAGGCCTCTGTCTCCAACCACCACCCACCCCTCCTCTCCCTGACTCCTGGGTTCCTCTCATTAGGAGAGGGTTTTCTTGAAGTTGTCTCCCACTCATGGGCCAGATAAAATGATTAGAAAACAAGCCAAAGCTGCAGCCCCTTGTCTATCCTGACTCTCAGGAGCCCACACCTGTTCCTTGGACCTGGCCGGTTCAGCAAGTTCCATTTTCTGCAACTGTGAGCCCCTGAGGGGTGATGATTGGCTACCTGGGCAGCCTTACCATGCTGGCCAGCCCTCCCCAGGTGTGCCTGGGTTGAGATCAATATAAATACCACTCCAGGCAGCAAAAGCCCCTGCAGCTGTGCCTGACGCCATTTTCTCTGCCCTGTCAGCAGTCTCGGGGCTGGGCTGGTGGGAGGGAGTGAGAGGCCACGGCTTTGTGGGTGGCCCAGTGTGAGTGGGGCTCTGCTGGACTTTCTGCAGCAGATGCCAGGCTGCCACCTGCTAAAGAAGAGGATGTGTCACCCATACCTGCTGCTGGAATTTCTCCCTGGGCAGAGGTGAGGAAGGAAAAAAGCAGTGGGGGCAGGGACAGGACGGGTATCTCAGGCAGGGAAATGGAAATCTTCCAGAAGAGCACCCAGGGCCAGGACCATCCTGGCTGGCCTGCAGGCACCAAGTCAGCTGGCATGCTGTCACTCGTGTGGCTCCATGGCCCTTCCTCTAGGCTTTCAAGTCCTTGTATATATTCAGGTGTTTTACCTGGGAAGGGTGGGAACAGTTCAGCAGCAAGTGGCCTGGGGCTCAGCTCACGTTTACTCACAGATGCCTCGGCACGGTGCCCCAGCTTTGCAATGAGGACGCTTGTTGTGTGGGGGCTGCTGGCTGAATGGGAGACGATTCCCCACCACTGACCAACTTCAGAATTGTTTACAACTGGAGCAAGTGCCCTGATACGGTTTTCCTCTGAGTAACTGGTGGGTTCTGTTTTTTTTTTTCTCTTTTTCGTTTTTGGTTCAAGGTAGATTTTATTCCTCTTTTTTGTATTTACAGATATAAGCATGGAAATAATTTATTCATATAAATACATGTATGTGAAGGGAATAATTGTTTTTTCTGTTTTATTTTTTAAATTTTATTTCTTTTTAATTTTGAATTTTATTTTATATTTTTATACAGCAGGTTCTCATTGGTTATCTACTTTATACATATAAATGTTTACATGCCAATCCCAATCTCTCAACTCCTCCCACCACCACCCCTCCAAGAGCTTTCCCCCCTTGTTGTCCATACGATTGTTGTCTACATCTGTTGCTCTATTTATGCCTTGCAAAATGGTTAATCTGTACAGTTTTTCTAGGTTCCACATATATGCATGAATATACAAGATTTGTTTTTCTCTTTCTGACTTACTTCACTCTGTAGGACAGTCTCTAGATCCATCGACGTCTCTACAAATGACCCAATTTCATTCCTTTCATGGCTTAGTAATATTCCATTTTATATATGTACCACAGCTTTATGCATTCGTCTGTCTGTGGGCATTTAGGTTGCTTCCATTACCTCGATATTGTAAATAGTGATGCAATGAACATTGCGGTGAATGTCTCTTTTTGATTTATGGTTTTGTCTGAGTATATGTCCAGTCCTGGGATTGCTGTATCATATGGTAATTCTATTATTAGTTTCTTAAGAAACTCCATATTGTTCTCCATAGTGACTGTATCAATTTATATTCCCAACAATAGTGGAAGAGTGTTCCTTTTCTCCACACCCTTTCCAGCATTTGTTGTTTGTAGATTTTCAGATGATGCCCATTCTAACAGGTGTGAGGTGATACCTCATTGTTGAGTCCATTTCGTTGAGCAACGGGTAGGTCTTGTCTATTACATATTTGGCTTATGGAACGGTATCTGTGCTAATTTCAAACTCTGGTTTTATGCAGCACCCCAACTCACCTTTCCCCTTAAGCAAGCATAAGTTGGTTTTCTAAACTTGAGACCCTGTTCTGTTTTGTAATTCAGTTCATGTGTAGCCAAGTTTACATTCCGTGCATTAGTGATACCTTATGATGTTTCTTTTTCTGTGTGACTTATTTCACTTAGAATCATCATGCCTCAATCCACTCATTATGCTGGTACAGGCCTGGTGACACAGATTTCATTGCTGAGTGGTATTCTGTTGTACATAAGTACCGCAACTTCTTTATCAATTATTTGTTCTCTGGGATATTTAACTTGTACTGTAGAAGAGGCTCCTGTAAACAGAGCCGTTGTAAATTTTGGGGTGGCTGTGTCTTTTTGATTTTAATTTCCCTAAGCTATAGGACCATAAGTGGAAATGCCCTAGATTCTGTTGCTTTGTTTTTCAGATGTATCAGGAAACACCATACACTTCTCCAGAGTGGCTGTTGGCAATGTACATCCCGCCCATAAGCATAACAAGGCTCCTTTTTCCCCATGGCCTGTCTTGCCTTTCTGGATTTTACACTTTTCTCAGTGGCCCTTTAGACCGGGGGGAAGTGACACTTCATAGTAGTTCGGATTTCCATTGCAAGCTTGCTTGGTTTGCCAAAAAGGGCGTATGTGTTTTTTCCTGAATATATTCAGGAACAAACTCATACGCCCTTTGTTGCCAAGTGCATCATTGTCGATGTTCTGCCTCTTTTCCTATGCTTTAAATGCAAATCCAGTCTACCTCCTGAAATCGGTTTCCTGCAATTCTGCCCCGCTTTCAAGTCCTCTTCGCAGCCTTACTTCAATATATTTTTGGACGTTATCTGTCATTTATAACTCTGCAGGTTTGTGAATTACAGGGCCCCTGAGCTCCTTTCTTCAACTCGCTTTCTTGTGAGCTGGCCGCAAACCCGCAAGACTGCTTCAGGCCCTAATCTGCTTCTGGCAGGGCACGCTGAGCCTTTGGTTAATTCCTCTTCCTGGTGGGAAATGAGTGTTAAATATGCCCGTCCAGACACCTACCTCACTCTCAACCCCTTGGTGATGTGGGTCCTCTGGTTTGTGGCCACTTTTGCTGGGTTCCTCACCTTTCAATGATGTGGCCCCACTAGTGTGAGGACACTCCTGCTTGGTTCTCATCCACGTGGTTATGTGGACCCCCTGGTGAGAGTCTGTTCCTGGCTTTGTTCCTCACCCACCTGTGAGGGAGACCCTCTGCTGATAGGTCACTCCTGCATGGCTGGCACACATTGCCTTGGTGAAGTCAGCCGTGTGGTGGCAGTTGGAGCGTGCTGGGAATCTCTTCCCCCGGTGATGAGGGCCCTCTTGCGTCAGGCCCTAACTGCTGGGCTCACCAACTTTTCTTAGGGAGCCCAGTGATGCTTTGGCACTCCTCTTAGGATCCCATCTCCATGGGGATGTGGGCCTTCTGCTCTGAGGTCCCAACGGCTGGGTTGTTCACATTTTCATGATGTGGGCTCTCTGGTGTTAGTTCACAGAAGCCTGGATCCCATAGCCTCTGTGCTCTTGGCTGCCTGCTGGGAGGTTCCAACTGCTGGATTCCTCACTTTTTTAATTTTTTGGGCCCTCTGTTGTGAGGATCCTCCTGCCTGCCTCACTCCCAGCCCCTTCGTGATGTGTGTCGTCTGGTTTGAGGCCACATGTGCTGGGTTCCTCACCTTTCGATGATGTGGGACCAATGGTCTTAGGAGACTCCTGCCTGGTTCACATCCCCTTGGTGATGTGGGCCCTCTGTTGAGAGTCTGATCCCGGCTGGGTTCCTCACCCATCTGTGAGGTAGGCCGTCTGATGTGAGGTCACTCTTGCCTGGCTTGCTCACCTCGCCTTGTGGACATGAGCCCTCTGGTGGCACTTGGAGCCTGCTGGGAGCCTCCTCTCCTCGGTGATGAGGGCCCTCTGGCATCAGGCCCTAACTGCTGGGCTCCCTACATTTTGTGATGTGCGCCCAGTGGTGCGAGGACACTCCAGCCAGGTTCACATCCCCATTGGGGTGTGGGCCTTCTGCTCTGAGGTCCCAAAGCCTGGGTTGCTCACAGTTTCATGATGTGGGCTCTCTGCTGTTAGTTCACTCCTGCCTGCATCCCATAGCTTCTGTGCTCTGGGCCGCCTGCTGGGAGGTTCCAACTGCTGGATTCCTCACCTTTCTTATTCTTTGGGCCCTCTGTTTTTAGGCTACTCCTGCCTGCCTCACTCCCATTCCCTTTGTGATATGTGTCCTCTGATTTGAGGCCACATGTGCTGGGTTCCGCACCTTTCGATGATGTGACCCCACTGGAGGGAAGACAGTTCTGACTGGTTCCCATCCCCTTGCTGATGTGGGCCCTCAGGTGAGAGTCTGATCCTGGCTGGGTTCCTCACCCTTCTGTGAGGTGGGCCCTCTGCTGTGAGGTCAATCATGCCTGTCTGGCACACGTCACCTTGGCGACGTGGGCCCTCTGGTGGCAGTTGGAGTGTGCTGGGATCCTCCTCCCCTCGGTGATGAGGGCCCTCTTGCCTTAGGCCATAACTGCTGGGCTCCCCACATTTTCTGATGTGCGCCAAGTGAGTGAGGAGACTCTTGCCAGGTTCCCATCCCCATGGCGATATGGGCCTTCTGCTCTGAGGTCAAAACGGCTGGCTTGCTCACAGTACCATGATGTGGGCCCTCTGCTGTGAGTTCACTCCGGCAAGGATCCCTTATCATCGGTGCTCTGAGCCGCCTGCTGGGAGGTTCCAACTGCTGGATTCCTCAACTTTTTTATTCTATGTGCCCTCTGTTGTGAGGCTCCTCCTGCCTGCCTCACTGCCAGCCCCTTGGTGATGACTGTCCTATGGCTTGAGGCCACATGTGCTGCGTTCCTCACCTTTCGATGATGTGACCCCACTCGTGTGAGGACACTCCTGCCTGGTTCCCATCCCCTTGGTGAGGTGGGCCCTCTGGCGAGAGTCTAATCCTGGCTGGGTTCCTCAACGTTCTGTGAGGTAGGCCCTCTGCTGTGAGGTCACTCCTGCCTGGCTGGCACACGTCACCTTGGAGACGTGAGCCCTCTGGTGGCAGTTGGAGCGTGCAGGGCGCCTCCTCCTCTCGGTGATGATGGCCCTCTGGCGTCAGGCCCTAAATGGTGGGCTCCCCACATTTTCTGATGTGCGCCCAGTGGTGCGAGGACACTCCAGCCAGGTTCCCATTCCCATGGGGATGTGGTCCTTCTGCGCTGAGGTCTCAACTCCTGGGTTGCTCACAGTTTTGTGATGTGGGCCCTCTGCTGTGAGTTCACTGTGGCCTGGATCCCATAGCCTCGGTGTTCTGGGCCGCCTGCTGGAAGGTCTAAATGCTGGAATCCTCACGTTTTTTATATTATGTGCCCTGTGTTGTGAGGCTACTCCTGCCTGCCTCACTCCAAGGCCCTTGGTGATGTGGGTCCTCTGGTTTGAGGACACATGTGCTGGGTTCCTCACCTTAAGATGATGAGGCCCCACTGGTGTGAGGATAATCCTGACTGGGTCCCATCCCCTTTGTGATGTGGGCCCTCTGGTGAGAGTCTGATCCTGGCTGGGTTCCTCACCCATCTGTGAGGTGGGCCCTCTACTATCAGGTAACTCTTGCCTGGGTTGCTCACCTCGCCTTGTTCACATGAGCCCTCTGGTGGCAATTGGACCCTGCTGGGAGCCTCCTCAGCTCTGTGATGAGGGCCCTCTGATGTCAGGCCCTAACTGCTGGGCTCCCCAACTTTTCTTAGTGAGCCCAGTGTTGCTCAAGCACTCCTCTTAGGTTCCCATCCCCATGGGGATGTGGGCCTTCTGCTCTGAGGTTCCAACGGCTGGGTTGATCACAATTTCATGATGTGGGCTCTCTGGTGTTAGTTCACTGTGGCCTGGATCCCATAGCCTCTGTGGTCTTGACTGCCTGCTGGGAGGTTCCAACTGTTCGATTCCTCAACTTTTGTATTCTATGGGTCCTGTGTTGTGATGCTCCTCCTGCCTGCCTCACTCGCAACCCCTTCGTGATGTGGGTCTTCTGGTTTGAGGCCACATGTGCTGGGTTAGGCAACTTTCAATGATGTGGCCCCACTGGTGTGAGGACACTCCTGCCTGGTTCCCATCCCCTTGGTGATGTGGGCCTTCTGGTGACAGTCTTATCCTGGCTGGGTTCCTCACTCTTCTGTGAGGTAGGCCCTCTGCTGTGAGGTCAATCCTGCCTGACTTGCACACATCACCTTGGCGACGTGGGCCCTCTGTTGGCACATGGAACCTGCTGGGAGCCTCCTGCCCTCGGTGATGATGGCCCTCTAGCATCAGGCTCTAACTGCTGGGCTCCCCACGTTTTCTGATGTGAGCCCAGTGATGCCAGGACACTCCTGTCAGGTTCCCATCCCCATGGGGATGTGGGCTTTCTGCTCTGAGGTCCCAATGCCTGGGTTGCTCACAGTTTCATGATGTGGGCTCTCTGGTGTTAGTTAACTCCTGCCTGCATCCCATAGCTTCTGTGCTCTCGGCCGCCTGCTGGGAGGTTCCAAATGCTGGATTCCTCACTTTTTTTATTCTTTGGGCCCTCTGTTTTTAGGCTACTCCTACCTGCCTCACTCCCATCCCCTTTGTGATGTATGTCCTCTGATATGAGGCCACATGTGCTGGGTTCCTCACCTTTCGATGATGTGGCCCCACTGGTGGGAGGACAGTCCTGACTGGTTCCCATCCCCTTGGTGTTGTGGGCCCTCTGGTGAGAGTCTCATCCTGCCTCGGTTCCTCACCCTTCTGTGAGATAGGCCCTCTGCTGTGAGGTCACTACTGCCTGGCTGGTGCATGCCACCTTGTAGACGTGGGCCCTCTGTTGGCAGTTGGAACCTGCTGGGAGTCTCCTCCCCTCAGTTATGAGGGCCCCCTGGCATCAGGCCCTAACTGCTGGGCTCCTAACATTTTCTGATATGTGCTAAGTGGTGTGAAGCCACTCCTGCCAGGTTCCCATCCCAATGGGGATGTGGGCCTTCTGTTCTGAGGTCCCAACAGCTGGGCTGCTCACAGGTTCATGATGTGGGCCCTCTGCTGTGAGTTCACTGCGGCCTGGATCCCATAGCCTCGGTGCTCTGGGCCACTTGCTGGGAGGTTCCAACTGCTGGATTCCTCAACTTTTATATTCTATGGACCCTGTGTTGTGAGGCCAGTCCTGCCAGCCTCATTCCGAACCCCTTGGTGATGTGGTTCCTCTGGTTTGAGGACACATGTGCTGGGATCCTCACCTTTCGATGATGTTGTCCCACTGGTGTGGGGACACTCCTGCCTGGTTCCCATCCCCTTGGTGATGTGGGCCCTCTGGTGAGAGTCTGATCCTGGCTGTGTTCCTCACCCTTCTGTGAGGTGGGCCCTCTGCTGTGAGGTCACTCCTGCCAGGCTGGCACACATCGCCTTGGCGACGTTGGCCCTCTGGTGGCAGCTGGAGCCTGCTGGGAGCCTCCTCCTCTCGGTGATGAGTGCCCTCTAGCGTCAGGCCCTAACTTCTGAGCACCCCACGTTTTCTGATGTGAGCCCAGTGATGCCAGGACACTCCTGTCATGTTCCCATCACCATGGGGATGTGGGCCTTCTGCTCTGAGGTCCCAATGTCTGGGTTGCTCACAGTTTCATGATGTGGGCTGTCTGGTGTTAGTTCACTCTGGCCTGGTTCCTCTAGCCTCTGTGCTCTGGGCCGCCTGCTGGGAGGTTCCAACTGCTGGATTCCTCACCTTTCTTATTTTTGGGCCCTCTGTTATGAGGCTCCTCCTGCCTGCCTCACTCCCAGCCCCTTGGTGATGGGTGTCCTATGGTTTGAAGCCACATGTTCTGGGTTCCTCACCTTTAGATGATGTGGCCCTACTCATGTGAGGACACTCCTGCCTGGTTCCAATCCATTTGGTGATGTGGGCCCTCTGGTGCGAGTCTGATCCTGACTGGGTTCGTCACACTTCTCTGAGGTGGACCCTCTGCTGTGAGGTCATTCGTGCCTGGTTGGCACACATCGCCTTGGCGACGTCAGCCCTCTGGTGGCAGTTGGAGCCTGCTGGGAGCCTCCTTCCCTTGGTGATGAGGGTCCTCTGGCGCCAGGCCCTAACTGCTGGTCGCCCAAAATTTTCTGATACGTTCTCAGTGGTGCGAGGACACTCCTACCAGAATTCCATCCCCATGGGGATGTGGGCCTCCTGCTCTGAGGTCCCAATGGCTGGGTTGCTCAGTTTCATGACATGGGCCCTCTTCTGTGAGTTCACTGTGGCCTGGATCCCATAGCCTCGGTGCTCTGGGCCGCCTGCTGGGAGGTTCCAACTGCTGGATTCCTCACTTTTTTATTCTATGTGCCCAGTGTTGTGAGGCTACTCCTGCCTGCCTCACTCCGAGGTCCTTGGTGATGTGGGTCCTCTGGTTTGAGGACACATGTGCTGAGTACCTCAGCTTTCGATGATGTGGCCCCACTGATGTGAAGACACTCCTGCCTGGTTCCCATCCCCTTGGTGATGTGGGCCCTCTGGTGAGAGTCTGATGTTGGCTGGGTTTCTCACCCTTCTGTGAGGTGGGACCTCTGCTGTGAGGTAACTCCTGCTTGGCATGCTAACGTTGCCTTGGCAATGTGAGCCCTCAGGTGGCAGTTGGAGCCTGCTGGGAATCTCCTCCCCTCAGTTATGAGAGCTCTGGATAAAACACATATGCCCTTTTTTGCCAAGTGCATTATTTTCCAAGTTCTGTCTCTTTTCCTATGCTTTAAGAGCTACTCCCGTGTACGTTTTGAAATCAATTTCCAGCAATTCTGCCCTGCATTCAAGTCCTCTTCGCAGCCTTACTTCAGCATAATTTTGGATGATAGCTGTCATTTATAACTCCGAAGGTTTCTGAATTACAGTGCCCCTGAGCTCCTTTCTTCAACTCGCTTTCTTGTGAGCTGGCCGCAACACCGCAGGATCTCCTCAGGCCCTAATTTAGTTCCAGCATGGCACGCGGAGCCTTTGGTTAATTCCTCTTCCTGGTGGGAAATGAGAGTTAAATTTGCCCGTCCGGACACCTCCACCTAGTCTCTCATTGGTTCTCCCTATTCCTGTTCATTTTCCACAGAAATTGCAAACTGGGCCAAACAGGAGGTTAAAGGCACTGACTCTCCAAGTGGGGAGAGTGTTAGTAAAGCGTCTGGAATGTTGCACCCGAGTACCAGGGGACGAAAACTGAGACACATTTGAACACGTTTTCCGATCACACGGTGGATCATACTCTGGGTTCCACATGCATGTTTTAGCTGAAGGAAGAATCCCTTAAACGGAGAGTTGAGACCCATGGAATGGGTACCATGCAATATGACTTCAAAGGGTCTGCATTTGCTCACCGAACCTCACCAATCCTATCACTGCTGCGTTTATGCCGCTGTACACACGCTTGATTCTCTTTCGGAGACATATAAATCCATAGGTTTTAAGATTCTTACTAGTCAGGTAGATTCTTACTAGTCAGGTATATTCTTAGGCGTTTAATATGGGGTGTTGAGTCCACTTCATTGAGCAAGGAGTAGCTCTTGTCTATTACATATTTGGCTTATGGAACGGTATCTGTGCTAATTTCAATCTCTGGTTTTATGCCGCACCCCAACTCACCTTTCCCCTTAAGCAAGCATAAGCTGGTTTTCTACATTTGAGACCCTGTTCTGTTTTGTAATTCAGTTCCTGTGTAGCCAAGTTTACATTCCGTGTATTAGTGATATCTTATAATGTTTCTTTTTCTGTGTGACTTATTTCACTTAGAATCATCGTACCTGAATCCACTCATTATGCTGTTACGGGCCTGATGACATAGATTTCATTGCTGAGTGATATTGCATTGTACGTAAGTACCACAACATCTTTATCCATTTTTCGCTTTCTCTGATATTGAACTTGTACCGTAAAAAAGGTTCTTTTAAACAGAGCCGGCCGAAACTTTGGGGTGGCTGTGTCTTTTTGATTTTAATTTCCCTAAGCTATAGGACCATAAGTGGAAGTGCCCTAGGCTCTGTTGCTTTGTTTTTTGGATGTTTCAGGAAACACCATACACTTCTCCAGAGTGGCTGCTGGCAATTTACATCCCGCCCATCAGCATAACAAGGCTCCCAGTTCTCCATGGCCTGTCCTGCCTTTCTGGATTTTACACTTTTTTCAGATGGCCCTTTTGACCGGGGGGCAGTGAGACTTCATTGTAGTGCAGATTTCCTTTGCAAGCTTGCTTGGTTGGCCAAAAAGGGCGTATGCGTTTTTTCCTGAATATATTCAGGAAAAAACGCATACGCCCTTTTTGGCCAAGTGCATCATTATGGACGTTCTGCCTCTTTTCCTATGCTTTACATGCAATTCCAGTCTACCTCCTGAAATCGGTTTCCTGCAATTCTGCCCCGCTTTCAACTCCTCTTGGCTGCCTTACTTCAATATATTTTTGGAAGATAGCTGTCATTTATAACTCTGCAAGTTTGTGAATTACAGTGCCCCTGAGCTCCTTTCTTCAACTCGCTTTCTTGTGAGCTGGCCGCAACACCGCAGGATTGCTTCAGGCCCTAGTGTGCTTCTAGCCTGGCACGCTGAGCCTTTGGTTAATTCCTCTTCCTGGTGGGAAATGAGAGTTAAATTTGTCCGTCCAGACACCTCCACCTAGTCTCTCATTAGTTCTCCGTATTCCTGTTCATCTTACGCAGAAATTGCAAACTTGGCCAAACAGGAGGTTAAAGGCACCGACTCTCCAAGTGGGGAGAGTGTTAGTAAAGCGTCTGGAATGTTACACCCGAGTATCAGGGAACGAAAACTGAGACACATTTGAACACGTTTCCCGATCACACGGTGGATCATACTCTGGGTTCCACATGCATGTTTTAGCTGAACGAAGAATCCCTTAAACCTAGAGAGTTGAGACCCATGGAATGGGTACCATGCAATATGACTTCAAAGAGTCTGCATTTTCTCAACGAACCTCACCAATCCTATCACTGCTGCGTTTATGACACGGTACACATGCTTGATACTCTTTCAGAGACATATAAATCCATAGGTTTTAAGATTCTTACTAGTCAGGTACATTCTTAGGCGTTTAATATGGGGTGTTGAGTCCACTTCGTTGAGCAAGGAGTAGCTCTTGTCTATACAATATTTGGCTTCAGGAACTTTATCTGTGCTCATTTCAATCTCTGGTTTTATGCAGCACCCCAACTCACCATTCCCCTTAAGCAAGCATAAGTTGGTTTTCTACATTTGACACCCTGTTCTGTTTTGTAATTCAGTTCCTGTGTAGCCAAGTTTACATTCCGTGTGTTAGTGATATCTTATGATGTTTCTTTTTCTGTGTGACTTATTTCAGTTAGAATCATCATACCTGAATCCACTCATTATGCTGCTACGGGCCTGATGACATAGATTTCATTGCTGAGTGATATTGCATTGTACGTAAGTACCACAACTTCTTTATCCATTTTTCACTTTCTGCGATATTGAACTTGTACCGTAAACGAGGTTCTTGTAAACAGAGCCGTCCCAAACTTTGGGGTGGCTGTGTCTTTTTGATTTTAATTTCCCTAAGCTATAGGACCATAAGTGGAAGTGCCCTAGGCTCTGTTGCTTTGTTTTTTAGATGTTTCAGGAAACACCATACACCTCTCCCGAGTGGCTGTTGGCAATTTACATCCCGCCCATCAGCATAACAAGGTTCCCAGTTCTCCATGGCCTGTCCTGCCTTTCTGGATTTTACACTTTTTTCAGATGGCCCTTTTGACCGGGGGGAAGTGAGACTTCATTGTAGTGCAGATTTCCTTTGCAAGCTTGCTTGGTTGGCCAAAAAGGGCGTATGCGTTTTTTCCTGAATATATTCAGGAAAAAACGCATACGCCCTTTTTGGCCAAGTGCATCATTGTGGACGTTCTGCCTCTTTTCCTATGCTTTAAATGCAATTCCAGTCTACCTCCTGAAATCGGTTTCCTGCAATTCTGCCCCGCTTTCAAGTCCTCTTGGCAGCCTTACTTCAGTATATTTTTGGACGATAGCTGTCATTTATAACTCTGCAGGTTTGTGAATTACAGTGCCCCTGAGCTCCTTTCTTTAACTCGCTTTCTTGTGAGCTGGCCGCAACACCGCAGGATTGCTTCAGGCCCTAATCTGGTTCCGGCACGGCACGCTGAGCCTTTGGTTAATTCCTCTTCCTGGTGGGAAACGAGAGTTAAATTTGCCCGTCCAGACACCTCCACCTAGTCTCTCATTGATTCTCCCTATTCCTGTTCATCTTCCTCAGAAATTGCAAATGGGCCAAACAGGAGGTTAAAGGCACTGACTCTCCAAGTCGGGAGAGTGTTAGTAAAGCGTGTGGAATGTTGCACCCGAGTACCAGGGGACGAGAACTGAGACATATTGGAATACGTCTCCCGATCACACGGTTGATCATACTCTGGGTTCCACGTGCATGTTTTACCTGAAGGAAGAATCCCTTAAACCTGGAGAGTTGAGACCCGTGGAATGGGTACCATGCAATATGACTTCAAAGGGTCTTCATTTGCTCACCGAACCTCTCCAATCCTATCACTGCTGCGTTTATGCCCCTGTACACACGCTTGATTTTCTTTCAGAGACATAGCAATCCATAGGTTTTAAGATACTTACTAGTCAGGTACATTCTTAGGCGTTTAATATGGGGTGTTGAGTCCATTTCGTTGAGCGAGGAGTAGTTCTTGTCTATTCCATATTTGGCTTAAGGAACTCTATCTGTGCTCATTTCAATCTCTGGTTTGATGCAGCACCCCAACTCACCTTTCCCCTTAAGCAAGCATAAGTTGGTTTTCTAAATTTGAGACCCTGTTCTGTTTTGTAATCCAGTTCCTGTGTAGCCAAGTTTACATTCCGTGTATTAGTGATATCTTATGATGTTTCTTTTTCTGTGTGACTTATTTCAGTTAGAATCATCATACCTGAATCCACTCATTATGCTGCTACGGGCCTGATGACATAGATTTCATTGCTGAGTGATATTGCATTGTACATAAGTACCACAACTTCTTTATCCATTTTTCACTTTCTGCGATATTGAACTTGTACCGTAAACGAGGTTCTTGTAAACAGAGCTGTCCCAAACTTTGGGGTGGCTGTGTCTTTTTGATTTTAATTTCCCTAAGCTGTAGGACCATAAGTGGAAGTGCCCTAGGCTCTGTTGCTTTGTTTTTTAGATGTTTCAGGAAACACCATACACCTCTCCCGAGGGCTGTTGGCAATTTACATCCCGCCCATCAGCATAACAAGGTTCCCAGTTCTCCATGGCCTGTCCTGCCTTTCTGGATTTTACACTTTTTTCAGATGGCCCTTTTGACCGGGGGGAAGTGAGACTTCATTGTAGTGCAGATTTCCTTTGCAAGCTTGCTTGGTTGGCCAAAAAGGTCGTATGCGTTTTTTCCTGAATATATTCAGGAAAAAACGCATACGCTCTTTTCGGCCAAGTGCATCATTGTGGACGTTCTGCCTCTTTTCCTATGCTTTAAATGCAATTCCAGTCTACCTCCTGAAATCAGTTTCCTGCAATTCTGCCCCGCTTTCAAGTCCTCTTGGCAGCCTTACTTCAGTATATTTTTGGACGATAGCTGTCATTTATAACTCTGCAGGTTTGTGAATTACAGTGCCCCTGAGCTCCTTTCTTCAACTCGCTTTCTTGTGAGCTGGCCGCAACACCGCAGGATTGCTTCAGGCCCTAATCTGGTTCCGGCACGGCACGCTGAGCCTTTGGTTAATTCCTCTTCCTGGTGGGAAATGAGAGTTAAATTTGCCCGTCCAGACACCTCCAGCTAGTCTCTCATTGGTTCTCCCTATTCCTGTTCATCTTCCGCAGAAATTGCAAACTGGGCCAAACAGGAGGTTAAAGGCACTGACTCTCCAAGTCGGGAGAGTGTTAGTAAACCGTGTGGAATGTTGCACCCGAGTACCAGGGGACGAGAACTGAGACATATTGGAACACGTCTCCCGATCACACGGTTGATCATACTCTGGGTTCCACGTGCATGTTTTAGCTGAAGGCAGAATCCCTTAAACCTGGAGAGTTGAGACCCGTGGAATGGGTACCATGCAATATGACTTCAAAGGGTCTTCATTTGCTCACCGAACCTCTCCAATCCTATCACTGCTGCGTTTATGCCCCTGTACACACGCTTGATTTTCTTTCAGAGACATAGCAATCCATAGGTTTTAAGATACTTACTAGTCAGGTACATTCTTAGGCGTTTAATATGGGGTGTTGAGTCCATTTCGTTGAGCAAGGAGTAGTTCTTGTCTATTCCATATTTGGCTTAAGGAACTTTATCTGTGCTCATTTAAATCTCTGGTTTTATGCAGCACCCCAACTCACCTTTCCCCTTAAGCAAGCATAAGTTGGTTTTCTAAATTTGAGACCCTGTTCTGTTTTGTAATCCAGTTCCTGTGTACCCAAGTTTACATTCCGTGTATTAGTGATATCTTATGATGTTTCTTTTTCTGTGTGACTTATTTCAGTTAGAATCATCATACCTGAATCCACTCATTATGCTGCTACGGGCCTGATGACATAGATTTCATTGCTGAGTGATATTGCATTGTACGTAAGTACCACAACTTCTTTATCCATTTTTCACTTTCTGCGCTATTGAACTTGTACCGTAAACGAGGTTCTTGTAAACAGAGCCGTCCCAAACTTTGGGGTGGCTGTGTCTTTTTGATTTTAATTTCCCTAAGCTATAGGACCATAAGTGGAAGTGCCCTAGGCTCTGTTGCTTTGTTTTTTAGATGTTTCAGGAAACACCATACACCTCTCCCGAGTGGCTGTTGGCAATTTACATCCCGCCCATCAGCATAACAAGGCTCCCAGTTCTCCATGGCCTGTCCTGCCTTTCTGGATTTTACACTTTTTTCAGATGGCCCTTTTGACCGGGGGGAAGTGAGACTTCATTGTAGTGCAGATTTCCTTTGCAAGCTTGCTTGGTTGGCCAAAAAGGGCGTATGCGTTTTTTCCTGAATATATTCAGGAAAAAACGCATACGCCCTTTTTGGCCAAGTGCATCATTGTGGACGTTCTGCCTCTTTTCCTATGCTTTAAATGCAATTCCAGTCTACCTCCTGAAATCGGTTTCCTGCAATTCTGCCCCGCTTTCAAGTCCTCTTGGCAGCCTTACTTCAGTATATTTTTGGACGATAGCTGTCATTTATAACTCTGCAGGTTTGTGAATTACAGTGCCCCTGAGCTCCTTTCTTCAACTCGCTTTCTTGTGAGCTGGCCGAAACACCGCAGGATTGCTTCAGGCCCTAATCTGGTTCCGGCACGGCACGCTGAGCCTTTGGTTAATTCCTCTTCCTGGTGGGAAATGAGAGTTAAATTTGCCCGTCCAGACACCTCCACCTAGTCTCTCATTGGTTCTCCCTATTCCTGTTCATCTTCCGCAGAAATTGCAAACTGGGCCAAACAGGAGGTTAAAGGCACTGACTCTCCAAGTCGGGAGAGTGTTAGTAAAGCGTGTGGAATGTTGCACGCGAGTACCAGGGGACGAGAACTGAGACATATTGGAACACGTCTCCCGATCACACGGTTGATCATACTCTGGGTTCCACGTGCATGTTTTAGCTGAAGGAAGAATCCCTTAAACCTGGAGAGTTGAGACCCGTGGAATGGGTACCATGCAATATGACTTCAAAGGGTCTTCATTTGCTCACCGAACCTCTCCAATCCTATCACTGCTGCGTTTATGCCCCTGTACACACGCTTGATTTTCTTTCAGAGACATAGCAATCCATAGGTTTTAAGATACTTACTAGTCAGGTACATTCTTAGGCGTTTAATATGGGGTGTTGAGTCCATTTCGTTGAGCAAGGAGTAGTTCTTGTCTATTCCATATTTGGCTTAAGGAACTTTATCTGTGCTCATTTCAATCTCTGGTTTGATGCAGCACCCCAACTCACCTTTCCCCTTAAGCAAGCATAAGTTGGTTTTCTAAATTTGAGACCCTGTTCTGTTTTGTAATCCAGTTCCTGTGTAGCCAAGTTTACATTCCGTGTATTAGTGATATCTTATGATGTTTCTTTTTCTGTGTGACTTATTTCAGTTAGAATCATCATACCTGAATCCACTCATTATGCTGCTACGGGCCTGATGACATAGATTTCATTGCTGAGTGATATTGCATTGTACGTAAGTACCACAACTTCTTTATCCATTTTTCACTTTCTGCGCTATTGAACTTGTACCGTAAACGAGGTTCTTGTAAACAGAGCCGTCCCAAACTTTGGGGTGGCTGTGTCTTTTTGATTTTAATTTCCCTAAGCTATAGGACCATAAGTGGAAGTGCCCTAGGCTCTGTTGCTTTGTTTTTTAGATGTTTCAGGAAACACCATACACCTCTCCCGAGTGGCTGTTGGCAATTTACATCCCGCCCATCAGCATAACAAGGCTCCCAGTTCTCCATGGCCTGTCCTGCCTTTCTGGATTTTACACTTTTTTCAGATGGCCCTTTTGACCGGGGGGAAGTGAGACTTCATTGTAGTGCAGATTTCCTTTGCAAGCTTGCTTGGTTGGCCAAAAAGGGCGTATGCGTTTTTTCCTGAATATATTCAGGATAAAACGCATACGCCCTTTTTGGCCAAGTGCATCATTGTGGACGTTCTGCCTCTTTTCCTATGCTTTAAATGCAATTCCAGTCTACCTCCTGAAATCGGTTTCCTGCAATTCTGCCCCGCTTTCAAGTCCTCTTGGCAGCCTTACTTCAGTATATTTTTGGACGATAGCTGTCATTTATAACTCTGCAGGTTTGTGAATTACAGTGCCCCTGAGCTCCTTTCTTCAACTCGCTTTCTTGTGAGCTGGCCGCAACACCGCAGGATTGCTTCAGGCCCTAATCTGGTTCCGGCACGGCACGCTGAGCCTTTGGTTAATTCCTCTTCCTGGTGGGATATAAGAGTTAAATTTGCCCGTCCAGACACCTCCAGCTAGTCTCTCATTGATTCTCCCTATTCCTGTTCATCTTCCGCAGAAATTGCAAACTGGGCCAAACAGGAGGTTAAAGGCACTGACTCTCCAAGTCGGGAGAGTGTTAGTAAAGCGTCTGGAATGTTGCACCCGAGTACCAGGGGACGAGAACTGAGACATATTGGAACACGTCTCCCGATCACACGGTTGATCATACTCTGGGTTCCACGTGCATGTTTTAGCTGAAGGAAGAATCCCTTAAACCTGGAGAGTTGAGACCCGTGGAATGGGTACCATGCAATATGATTTCAAAGGGTCTTCATTTGCTCACCGAACCTCTCCAATCCTATCACTGCTGCGTTTATGCCCCTGTACACACGCTTGATTTTCTTTCAGAGACATAGCAATCCATAGGTTTTAAGATACTTACTAGTCAGGTACATTCTTAGGCGTTTAATATGGGGTGTTGAGTCCATTTCGTTGAGCAAGGAGTAGTTCTTGTCTATTCCATATTAGGCTTAAGGAACTTTATCTGTGCTCATTTCAATCTCTGGTTTGATGCAGCACCCCAACTCACCTTTCCCCTTAAGCAAGCATAAGTTGGTTTTCTAAATTTGAGACCCTGTTCTGTTTTGTAATCCAGTTCCTGTGTAGCCAAGTTTACATTCCGTGTATTAGTGATATCTTATGATGTTTCTTTTTCTGTGTGACTTATTTCAGTTAGAATCATCATACCTGAATCCACTCATTATGCTGCTACGGGCCTGATGACATAGATTTCATTGCTGAGTGATATTGCATTGTACGTAAGTACCACAACTTCTTTATCCATTTTTCACTTTCTGCGATATTGAACTTGTACCGTAAACGAGGTTCTTGTAAACAGAGCCGTCCCAAACTTTGGGGTGGCTGTGTCTTTTTGATTTTAATTTCCCTAAGCTATAGGACCATAAGTGGAAGTGCCCTAGGCTCTGTTGCTTTGTTTTTTAGATGTTTCAGGAAACACCATACACCTCTCCCGAGTGGCTCTTGGCAATTTACATCCCGCCCATCAGCATAACAAGGCTCCCAGTTCTCCATGGCCTGTCCTGCCTTTCTGGATTTTACACTTTTTTCAGATGGCCCTTTTGACCGGGGGGAAGTGAGACTTCATTGTAGTGCAGATTTCCTTTGCAAGCTTGCTTGGTTGGCCAAAAAGGGCGTATGCGTTTTTTCCTGAATATATTCAGGAAAAAACGCATACGCCCTTTTTGGCCAAGTGCATCATTGTGGACGTTCTGCCTCTTTTCCTATGCTTTAAATGCAATTCCAGTCTACCTCCTGAAATCGGTTTCCTGCAATTCTGCCCCGCTTTCAAGTCCTCTTGGCAGCCTTACTTCAGTATATTTTTGGACGATAGCTGTCATTTATAACTCTGCAGGTTTGTGAATTACAGTGCCCCTGAGCTCCTTTCTTCAACTCGCTTTCTTGTGAGCTGGCCGCAACACCGCAGGATTGCTTCAGGCCCTAATCTGGTTCCGGCACGGCACGCTGAGCCTTTGGTTAATTCCTCTTCCTGGTGGGAAATGAGAGTTAAATTTGCCCGTCCAGACACCTCCAGCTAGTCTCTCATTGGTTCTCCCTATTCCTGTTCATCTTCCGCAGAAATTGCAAACTGGGCCAAACAGGAGGTTAAAGGCACTGACTCTCCAAGTCGGGAGAGTGTTAGTAAAGCGTGTGGAATGTTGCACGCGAGTACCAGGGGACGAGAACTGAGACATATTGGAACACGTCTCCCGATCACATGGTTGATCATACTCTGGGTTCCACGTGCATGTTTTAGCTGAAGGAAGAATCCCTTAAACCTGGAGAGTTGAGACCCGTGGAATGGGTACCATGCAATATGACTTCAAAGGGTCTTCATTTGCTCACCGAACCTCTCCAATCCTATCACTGCTGCGTTTGTGCCCCTGTACACACGCTTGATTTTATTTCAGAGACATAGCAATCCATAGGTTTTAAGATACTTACTAGTCAGGTACATTCTTAGGCGTTTAATATGGGGTGTTGAGTCCATTTCGTTGAGCAAGGAGTAGTTCTTGTCTATTCTATATTTGGCTTAAGGAACTTTATCTGTGCTCATTTCAATCTCTGGTTTTATGCAGCACCCCAACTCACCTTTCCCCTTAAGCAAGCATAAGTTGGTTTTCTAAATTTGAGACCCTGTTCTGTTTTGTAATCCAGTTCCTGTGTAGCCAAGTTTACATCCCGTGTATTAGTGATATCTTATGATGTTTCTTTTTCTGTGTGACTTATTTCAGTTAGAATCATCATACCTGAATCCACTCATTATGCTGCTACGGGCCTGATGACATAGATTTCATTGCTGAGTGATATTGCATTGTACATAAGTACCACAACTTCTTTATCCATTTTTCACTTTCTGCGATATTGAACTTGTACCGTAAACGAGGTTCTTGTAAACAGAGCCGTCCCAAACTTTGGGGTGGCTGTGTCTTTTTGATTTTAATTTCCCTAAGCTATAGGACCATAAGTGGAAGTGCCCTAGGCTCTGTTGCTTTGTTTTTTAGATGTTTCAGGAAACACCATACACCTCTCCCGAGTGGCTGTTGGCCATTTACATCCCGTCCATCAGCATAACAAGGCTCCCAGTTCTCCATGGCCTGTCCTGCCTTTCTGGATTTTACACTTTTTTCAGATGGCCCTTTTGACCGTGGGGAAGTGAGACTTCATTGTAGTGCAGATTTCCTTTGCAAGCTTGCTTGGTTGGCCAAAAAGGGCGTATGCGTTTTTTCCTGAATATATTCAGGAAAAAACGCATACGCCCTTTTTGGCCAAGTGCATCATTGTGGACGTTCTGCCTCTTTTCCTATGCTTTAAATGCAATTCCAGTCTACCTCCTGAAATCGGTTTCCTGCAATTCTGCCCCGCTTTCAAGTCCTCTTGGCAGCCTTACTTCAGTATATTTTTGGACGATAGCTGTCATTTATAACTCTGCAGGTTTGTGAATTACAGTGCCCCTGAGCTCCTTTCTTCAACTCGCTTTCTTGTGAGCTGGCCGCAACACCGCAGGATTGCTTCAGGCCCTAATCTGGTTCCGGCACGGCACGCTGAGCCTTTGGTTAATTCCTCTTCCTGGTGGGAAATGAGAGTTAAATTTGCCCGTCCAGACACCTCCAGCTAGTCTCTCATTGGTTCTCCCTATTCCTGTTCATCTTCCGCAGAAATTGCAAACTGGGCCAAACAGGAGGTTAAAGGCACTGACTCTCCAAGTCGGGAGAGTGTTAGTAAAGCGTGTGGAATGTTGCACGCGAGTACCAGGGGACGAGAACTGAGACATATTGGAACACGTCTCCCGATCACACGGTTGATCATACTCTGGGTTCCACGTGCATGTTTTAGCTGAAGGAAGAATCCCTTAAACCTGGAGAGTTGAGACCCGTGGAATGGGTACCATGCAATATGACTTCAAAGGGTCTTCATTTGCTCACCGAACCTCTCCAATCCTATCACTGCTGCGTTTATGCCCCTGTACACACGCTTGATTTTCTTTCAGAGACATAGCAATCCATAGGTTTTAAGATACTTACTAGTCAGGTACATTCTTAGGCGTTTAATATGGGGTGTTGAGTCCATTTCGTTGAGCAAGGAGTAGTTCTTGTCTATTCCATATTTGGCTTAAGGAACTTTATCTGTGCTCATTTAAATCTCTGGTTTGATGCAGCACCCCAACTCACCTTTCCCCTTAAGCAAGCATAAGTTGGTTTTCTAAATTTGAGACCCTGTTCTGTTTTGTAATCCAGTTCCTGTGTAGCCAAGTTTACATTCCGTGTATTAGTGATATCTTATGATGTTTCTTTTTCTGTGTGACTTATTTCAGTTAGAATCATCATACCTGAATCCACTCATTATGCTGCTACGGGCCTGATGACATAGATTTCATTGCTGAGTGATATTGCATTGTACGTAAGTACCACAACTTCTTTATCCATTTTTCACTTTCTGCGCTATTGAACTTGTACCGTAAACGAGGTTCTTGTAAACAGAGCCGTCCCAAACTTTGGGGTGGCTGTGTCTTTTTGATTTTAATTTCCCTAAGCTATAGGACCATAAGTGGAAGTGCCCTAGGCTCTGTTGCTTTGTTTTTTAGATGTTTCAGGAAACACCATACACCTCTCCCGAGTGGCTCTTGGCAATTTACATCCCGCCCATCAGCATAACAAGGCTCCCAGTTCTCCATGGCCTGTCCTGCCTTTCTGGATTTTACACTTTTTTCAGATGGCCCTTTTGACCGGGGGGAAGTGAGACTTCATTGTAGTGCAGATTTCCTTTGCAAGCTTGCTTGGTTGGCCAAAAAGGGCGTATGCGTTTTTTCCTGAATATATTCAGGAAAAAACGCATACGCCCTTTTTGGCCAAGTGCATCATTGTGGACGTTCTGCCTCTTTTCCTATGCTTTAAATGCAATTCCAGTCTACCTCCTGAAATCGGTTTCCTGCAATTCTGCCCCGCTTTCAAGTCCTCTTGGCAGCCTTACTTCAGTATATTTTTGGACGATAGCTGTCATTTATAACTCTGCAGGTTTGTGAATTACAGTGCCCCTGAGCTCCTTTCTTCAACTCGCTTTCTTGTGAGCTGGCCGCAACACCGCAGGATTGCTTCAGGCCCTAATCTGGTTCCGGCACGGCACGCTGAGCCTTTGGTTAATTCCTCTTCCTGGTGGGAAATGAGAGTTAAATTTGCCCGTCCAGACACCTCCAGCTAGTCTCTCATTGGTTCTCCCTATTCCTGTTCATCTTCCGCAGAAATTGCAAACTGGGCCAAACAGGAGGTTAAAGGCACTGACTCTCCAAGTCGGGAGAGTGTTAGTAAAGCGTGTGGAATGTTGCACGCGAGTACCAGGGGACGAGAACTGAGACATATTGGAACACGTCTCCCGATCACACGGTTGATCATACTCTGGGTTCCACGTGCATGTTTTAGCTGAAGGAAGAATCCCTTAAACCTGGAGAGTTGAGACCCGTGGAATGGGTACCATGCAATATGACTTCAAAGGGTCTTCATTTGCTCACCGAACCTCTCCAATCCTATCACTGCTGCGTTTATGCCCCTGTACACACGCTTGATTTTCTTTCAGAGACATAGCAATCCATAGGTTTTAAGATACTTACTAGTCAGGTACATTCTTAGGCGTTTAATATGGGGTGTTGAGTCCATTTCGTTGAGCAAGGAGTAGTTCTTGTCTATTCCATATTTGGCTTAAGGAACTTTATCTGTGCTCATTTCAATCTCTGGTTTGATGCAGCACCCCAACTCACCTTTCCCCTTAAGCAAGCATAAGTTGGTTTTCTAAATTTGAGACCCTGTTCTGTTTTGTAATCCAGTTCCTGTGTAGCCAAGTTTACATCCCGTGTATTAGTGATATCTTATGATGTTTCTTTTTCTGTGTGACTTATTTCAGTTAGAATCATCATACCTGAATCCACTCATTATGCTGCTACGGGCCTGATGACATAGATTTCATTGCTGAGTGATATTGCATTGTACGTAAGTACCACAACTTCTTTATCCATTTTTCACTTTCTGCGATATTGAACTTGTACCGTAAACGAGGTTCTTGTAAACAGAGCCGTCCCAAACTTTGGGGTGGCTGTGTCTTTTTGATTTTAATTTCCCTAAGCTATAGGACCATAAGTGGAAGTGCCCTAGGCTCTGTTGCTTTGTTTTTTAGATGTTTCAGGAAACACCATACACCTCTCCCGAGTGGCTGTTGGCAATTTACATCCCGCCCATCAGCATAACAAGGCTCCCAGTTCTCCATGGCCTGTCCTGCCTTTCTGGATTTTACACTTTTTTCAGATGGCCCTTTTGACCGGGGGGAAGTGAGACTTCATTGTAGTGCAGATTTCCTTTGCAAGCTTGCTTGGTTGGCCAAAAAGGGCGTATGCGTTTTTTCCTGAATATATTCAGGAAAAAACGCATACGCCCTTTTTGGCCAAGTGCATCATTGTGGACGTTCTGCCTCTTTTCCTATGCTTTAAATGCAATTCCAGTCTACCTCCTGAAATCGGTTTCCTGCAATTCTGCCCCGCTTTCAAGTCCTCTTGGCAGCCTTACTTCAGTATATTTTTGGACGATAGCTGTCATTTATAACTCTGCAGGTTTGTGAATTACAGTGCCCCTGAGCTCCTTTCTTCAACTCGCTTTCTTGTGAGCTGGCCGCAACACCGCAGGATTGCTTCAGGCCCTAATCTGGTTCCGGCACGGCACGCTGAGCCTTTGGTTAATTCCTCTTCCTGGTGGGAAATGAGAGTTAAATTTGCCCGTCCAGACACCTCCAGCTAGTCTCTCATTGGTTCTCCCTATTCCTGTTCATCTTCCGCAGAAATTGCAAACTGGGCCAAACAGGAGGTTAAAGGCACTGACTCTCCAAGTCGGGAGAGTGTTAGTAAAGCGTCTGGAATGTTGCACCCGAGTACCAGGGGACGAGAACTGAGACATATTGGAACACGTCTCCCGATCACACGGTTGATCATACTCTGGGTTCCACGTGCATGTTTTAGCTGAAGGAAGAATCCCTTAAACCTGGAGAGTTGAGACCCGTGGAATGGGTACCATGCAATATGACTTCAAAGGGTCTTCATTTGCTCACCGAACCTCTCCAATCCTATCACTGCTGCGTTTGTGCCCCTGTACACACGCTTGATTTTCTTTCAGAGACATAGCAATCCATAGGTTTTAAGATACTTACAAGTCAGGTACATTCTTAGGCGTTTAATATGGGGTGTTGAGTCCATTTCGTTGAGCAAGGAGTAGTTCTTGTCTATTCCATATTTGGCTTAAGGAACTTTATCTGTGCTCATTTCAATCTCTGGTTTGATGCAGCACCCCAACTCACCTTTCCCCTTAAGCAAGCATAAGTTGGTTTTCTAAATTTGAGACCCTGTTCTGTTTTGTAATCCAGTTCCTGTGTAGCCAAGTTTACATCCCGTGTATTAGTGATATCTTATGATGTTTCTTTTTCTGTGTGACTTATTTCAGTTAGAATCATCATACCTGAATCCACTCATTATGCTGCTATGGGCCTGATGACATAGATTTCATTGCTGAGTGATATTGCATTGTACGTAAGTACCACAACTTCTTTATCTATTTTTCACTTTCTGAGATATTGAACTTGTACCGTAAACGAGGTTCTTGTAAACAGAGCCGTCCCAAACTTTGGGGTGGCTGTGTCTTTTTGATTTTAATTTCCCTAAGCTATAGGACCATAAGTGGAAGTGCCCTAGGCTCTGTTGCTTTGTTTTTTAGATGTTTCAGGAAACACCATACACCTCTCCCGAGTGGCTCTTGGCAATTTACATCCCGCCCATCAGCATAACAAGGCTCCCAGTTCTCCATGGCCTGTCCTGCCTTTCTGGATTTTACACTTTTTTCAGATGGCCCTTTTGACCGGGGGGAAGTGAGACTTCATTGTAGTGCAGATTTCCTTTGCAAGCTTGCTTGGTTGGCCAAAAAGGGCGTATGCGTTTTTTCCTGAATATATTCAGGAAAAAACGCATACGCCCTTTTTGGCCAAGTGCATCATTGTGGACGTTCTGCCTCTTTTCCTATGCTTTAAATGCAATTCCAGTCTACCTCCTGAAATCGGTTTCCTGCAATTCTGCCCCGCTTTCAAGTCCTCTTGGCAGCCTTACTTCAGTATATTTTTGGACGATAGCTGTCATTTATAACTCTGCAGGTTTGTGAATTACAGTGCCCCTGAGCTCCTTTCTTCAACTCGCTTTCTTGTGAGCTGGCCGCAACACCGCAGGATTGCTTCAGGCCCTAATCTGGTTCCGGCACGGCACGCTGAGCCTTTGGTTAATTCCTCTTCCTGGTGGGATATAAGAGTTAAATTTGCCCGTCCAGACACCTCCAGCTAGTCTCTCATTGATTCTCCCTATTCCTGTTCATCTTCCGCAGAAATTGCAAACTGGGCCAAACAGGAGGTTAAAGGCACTGACTCTCCAAGTCGGGAGAGTGTTAGTAAAGCGTCTGGAATGTTGCACCCGAGTACCAGGGGACGAGAACTGAGACATATTGGAACACGTCTCCCGATCACACGGTTGATCATACTCTGGGTTCCACGTGCATGTTTTAGCTGAAGGAAGAATCCCTTAAACCTGGAGAGTTGAGACCCGTGGAATGGGTACCATGCAATATGACTTCAAAGGGTCTTCATTTGCTCACCGAACCTCTCCAATCCTATCACTGCTGCGTTTATGCCCCTGTACACACGCTTGATTTTCTTTCAGAGACATAGCAATCCATAGGTTTTAAGATACTTACTAGTCAGGTACATTCTTAGGCGTTTAATATGGGGTGTTGAGTCCATTTCGTTGAGCAAGGAGTAGTTCTTGTCTATTCCATATTAGGCTTAAGGAACTTTATCTGTGCTCATTTCAATCTCTGGTTTGATGCAGCACCCCAACTCACCTTTCCCCTTAAGCAAGCATAAGTTGGTTTTCTAAATTTGAGACCCTGTTCTGTTTTGTAATCCAGTTCCTGTGTAGCCAAGTTTACATTCCGTGTATTAGTGATATCTTATGATGTTTCTTTTTCTGTGTGACTTATTTCAGTTAGAATCATCATACCTGAATCCACTCATTATGCTGCTACGGGCCTGATGACATAGATTTCATTGCTGAGTGATATTGCATTGTACGTAAGTACCACAACTTCTTTATCCATTTTTCACTTTCTGCGATATTGAACTTGTACCGTAAACGAGGTTCTTGTAAACAGAGCCGTCCCAAACTTTGGGGTGGCTGTGTCTTTTTGATTTTAATTTCCCTAAGCTATAGGACCATAAGTGGAAGTGCCCTAGGCTCTGTTGCTTTGTTTTTTAGATGTTTCAGGAAACACCATACACCTCTCCCGAGTGGCTCTTGGCAATTTACATCCCGCCCATCAGCATAACAAGGCTCCCAGTTCTCCATGGCCTGTCCTGCCTTTCTGGATTTTACACTTTTTTCAGATGGCCCTTTTGACCGGGGGGAAGTGAGACTTCATTGTAGTGCAGATTTCCTTTGCAAGCTTGCTTGGTTGGCCAAAAAGGGCGTATGCGTTTTTTCCTGAATATATTCAGGAAAAAACGCATACGCCCTTTTTGGCCAAGTGCATCATTGTGGACGTTCTGCCTCTTTTCCTATGCTTTAAATGCAATTCCAGTCTACCTCCTGAAATCGGTTTCCTGCAATTCTGCCCCGCTTTCAAGTCCTCTTGGCAGCCTTACTTCAGTATATTTTTGGACGATAGCTGTCATTTATAACTCTGCAGGTTTGTGAATTACAGTGCCCCTGAGCTCCTTTCTTCAACTCGCTTTCTTGTGAGCTGGCCGCAACACCGCAGGATTGCTTCAGGCCCTAATCTGGTTCCGGCACGGCACGCTGAGCCTTTGGTTAATTCCTCTTCCTGGTGGGAAATGAGAGTTAAATTTGCCCGTCCAGACACCTCCAGCTAGTCTCTCATTGGTTCTCCCTATTCCTGTTCATCTTCCGCAGAAATTGCAAACTGGGCCAAACAGGAGGTTAAAGGCACTGACTCTCCAAGTCGGGAGAGTGTTAGTAAAGCGTCTGGAATGTTGCACCCGAGTACCAGGGGACGAGAACTGAGACATATTGGAACACGTCTCCCGATCACACGGTTGATCATACTCTGGGTTCCACGTGCATGTTTTAGCTGAAGGAAGAATCCCTTAAACCTGGAGAGTTGAGACCCGTGGAATGGGTACCATGCAATATGACTTCAAAGGGTCTTCATTTGCTCACCGAACCTCTCCAATCCTATCACTGCTGCGTTTGTGCCCCTGTACACACGCTTGATTTTCTTTCAGAGACATAGCAATCCATAGGTTTTAAGATACTTACAAGTCAGGTACATTCTTAGGCGTTTAATATGGGGTGTTGAGTCCATTTCGTTGAGCAAGGAGTAGTTCTTGTCTATTCTATATTTGGCTTAAGGAACTTTATCTGTGCTCATTTCAATCTCTGGTTTTATGCAGCACCCCAACTCACCTTTCCCCTTAAGCAAGCATAAGTTGGTTTTCTAAATTTGAGACCCTGTTCTGTTTTGTAATCCAGTTCCTGTGTAGCCAAGTTTACATCCCGTGTATTAGTGATATCTTATGATGTTTCTTTTTCTGTGTGACTTATTTCAGTTAGAATCATCATACCTGAATCCACTCATTATGCTGCTACGGGCCTGATGACATAGATTTCATTGCTGAGTGATATTGCATTGTACATAAGTACCACAACTTTTTTATCCATTTTTCACTTTCTGTGATATTGAACTTGTACCGTAAACGAGGTTCTTGTAAACAGAGCCGTCCCAAACTTTGGGGTGGCTGTGTCTTTTTGATTTTAATTTCCCTAAGCTATAGGACCATAAGTGGAAGTGCCCTAGGCTCTGTTGCTTTGTTTTTTAGATGTTTCAGGAAACACCATACACCTCTCCCGAGTGGCTGTTGGCCATTTACATCCCGCCCATCAGCATAACAAGGCTCCCAGTTCTCCATGGCCTGTCCTGCCTTTCTGGATTTTACACTTTTTTCAGATGGCCCTTTTGACCGGGGGGAAGTGAGACTTCATTGTAGTGCAGATTTCCTTTGCAAGCTTGCTTGGTTGGCCAAAAAGGGCGTATGCGTTTTTTCCTGAATATATTCAGGAAAAAACGCATACGCCCTTTTTGGCCAAGTGCATCATTGTGGACGTTCTGCCTCTTTTCCTATGCTTTAAACGCAATTCCAGTCTACCTCCTGAAATCGGTTTCCTGCAATTCTGCCCCGCTTTCAAGTCCTCTTGGCAGCCTTACTTCAGTATATTTTTGGACGATAGTTGTCATTTATAATTCTGCAGGTTTGTGAATTACAGTGCCCCTGAGCTCCTTTCTTCAACTCGCTTTCTTGTGAGCTGGCCGCAACACCGCAGGATTGCTTCAGGCCCTAATCTGGTTCCGGCACGGCACGCTGAGCCTTTGGTTAATTCCTCTTCCTGGTGGGAAATGAGAGTTAAATTTGCCCGTCCAGACACCTCCAGCTAGTCTCTCATTGGTTCTCCCTATTCCTGTTCATCTTCCGCAGAAATTGCAAACTGGGCCAAACAGGAGGTTAAAGGCACTGACTCTCCAAGTCGGGAGAGTGTTAGTAAAGCGTCTGGAATGTTGCACCCGAGTACCAGGGGACGAGAACTGAGACATATTGGAACACGTCTCCCGATCACACGGTTGATCATACTCTCGGTTCCACGTGCATGTTTTAGCTGAAGGAAGAATCCCTTAAACCTGGAGAGTTGAGACCCGTGGAATGGGTACCATGCAATATGACTTCAAAGGGTCTTCATTTGCTCACCGAACCTCTCCAATCCTATCACTGCTGCGTTTATGCCCCTGTACACACGCTTGATTTTCTTTCAGAGACATAGCAATCCATAGGTTTTAAGATACTTACTAGTCAGGTACATTCTTAGGCGTTTAATATGGGGTGTTGAGTCCATTTCGTTGAGCAAGGAGTAGTTCTTGTCTATTCCATATTAGGCTTAAGGAACTTTATCTGTGCTCATTTCAATCTCTGGTTTGATGCAGCACCCCAACTCACCTTTCCCCTTAAGCAAGCATAAGTTGGTTTTCTAAATTTGAGACCCTGTTCTGTTTTGTAATCCAGTTCCTGTGTAGCCAAGTTTACATCCCGTGTATTAGTGATATCTTATGATGTTTCTTTTTCTGTGTGACTTATTTCAGTTAGAATCATCATACCTGAATCCACTCATTATGCTGCTACGGGCCTGATGACATAGATTTCATTGCTGAGTGATATTGCATTGTACGTAAGTACCACAACTTCTTTATCCATTTTTCACTTTCTGCGATATTGAACTTGTACCGTAAACGAGGTTCTTGTAAACAGAGCCGTCCCAAACTTTGGGGTGGCTGTGTCTTTTTGATTTTAATTTCCCTAAGCTATAGGACCATAAGTGGAAGTGCCCTAGGCTCTGTTGCTTTGTTTTTTAGATGTTTCAGGAAACACCATACACCTCTCCCGAGTGGCTGTTGGCAATTTACATCCCGCCCATCAGCATAACAAGGCTCCCAGTTCTCCATGGCCTGTCCTGCCTTTCTGGATTTTACACTTTTTTCAGATGGCCCTTTTGACCGGGGGGAAGTGAGACTTCATTGTAGTGCAGATTTCCTTTGCAAGCTTGCTTCGTTGGCCAAAAAGGGCGTATGCGTTTTTTCCTGAATATATTCAGGAAAAAACGCATACGCCCTTTTTGGCCAAGTGCATCATTGTGGACGTTCTGCCTCTTTTCCTATGCTTTAAATGCAATTCCAGTCTACCTCCTGAAATCGGTTTCCTGCAATTCTGCCCCGCTTTCAAGTCCTCTTGGCAGCCTTACTTCAGTATATTTTTGGACGATAGCTGTCATTTATAACTCTGCAGGTTTGTGAATTACAGTGCCCCTGAGCTCCTTTCTTCAACTCGCTTTCTTGTGAGCTGGCCGCAACACCGCAGGATTGCTTCAGGCCCTAATCTGGTTCCGGCACGGCACGCTGAGCCTTTGGTTAATTCCTCTTCCTGGTGGGAAATGAGAGTTAAATTTGCCCGTCCAGACACCTCCAGCTAGTCTCTCATTGGTTCTCCCTATTCCTGTTCATCTTCCGCAGAAATTGCAAACTGGGCCAAACAGGAGGTTAAAGGCACTGACTCTCCAAGTCGGGAGAGTGTTAGTAAAGCGTCTGGAATGTTGCACCCGAGTACCAGGGGACGAGAACTGAGACATATTGGAACACGTCTCCCGATCACACGGTTGATCATACTCTGGGTTCCACGTGCATGTTTTAGCTGAAGGAAGAATCCCTTAAACCTAGAGAGTTGAGACCCGTGGAATGGGTACCATGCAGTATGACTTCAAAGGGTCTTCATTTGCTCACCGAACCTCTCCAATCCTATCACTGCTGCGTTTATGCCCCTGTACACACGCTTGATTTTCTTTCAGAGACATAGCAGTGCATAGGTTTTAAGATACTTACTAGTCAGGTACATTCTTAGGCGTTTAATATGGGGTGTTGAGTCCATTTCGTTGAGCAAGGAGTAGTTCTTGTCTATTCTATATTTGGCTTAAGTAACTTTATCTGTGCTCATTTCAATCTCTGGTTTTATGCAGCACCCCAACTCACCTTTCCCCTTAAGCAAGCATAAGTTGGTTTTCTAAATTTGAGACCCTGTTCTGTTTTGTAATCCAGTTCCTGTGTAGCCAAGTTTACATCCCGTGTATTAGTGATATCTTATGATGTTTCTTTTTCTGTGTGACTTATTTCAGTTAGAATCATCATACCTGAATCCACTCATTATGCTGCTACGGGCCTGATGACATAGATTTCATTGCTGAGTGATATTGCATTGTACGTAAGTACCACAACTTCTTTATCCATTTTTCACTTTCTGCGATATTGAACTTGTACCGTAAACGAGGTTCTTGTAAACAGAGCCGTCCCAAACTTTGGGGTGGCTGTGTCTTTTTGATTTTAATTTCCCTAAGCTATAGGACCATAAGTGGAAGTGCCCTAGGCTCTGTTGCTTTGTTTTTTAGATGTTTCAGGAAACACCATACACCTCTCCCGAGTGGCTCTTGGCAATTTACATCCCGCCCATCAGCATAACAAGGCTCCCAGTTCTCCATGGCCTGTCCTGCCTTTCTGGATTTTACACTTTTTTCAGATGGCCCTTTTGACCGGGGGGAAGTGAGACTTCATTGTAGTGCAGATTTCCTTTGCAAGCTTGCTTGGTTGGCCAAAAAGGGCGTATGCGTTTTTTCCTGAATATATTCAGGAAAAAACGCATACGCCCTTTTTGGCCAAGTGCATCATTGTGGACGTTCTGCCTCTTTTCCTATGCTTTAAATGCAATTCCAGTCTACCTCCTGAAATCGGTTTCCTGCAATTCTGCCCCGCTTTCAAGTCCTCTTGGCAGCCTTACTTCAGTATATTTTTGGACGATAGCTGTCATTTATAACTCTGCAGGTTTGTGAATTACAGTGCCCCTGAGCTCCTTTCTTCAACTCGCTTTCTTGTGAGCTGGCCGCAACACCGCAGGATTGCTTCAGGCCCTAATCTGGTTCCGGCACGGCACGCTGAGCCTTTGGTTAATTCCTCTTCCTGGTGGGAAATGAGAGTTAAATTTGCCCGTCCAGACACCTCCAGCTAGTCTCTCATTGGTTCTCCCTATTCCTGTTCATCTTCCGCAGAAATTGCAAACTGGGCCAAACAGGAGGTTAAAGGCACTGACTCTCCAAGTCGGGAGAGTGTTAGTAAAGCGTCTGGAATGTTGCACCCGAGTACCAGGGGACGAGAACTGAGACATATTGGAACACGTCTCCCGATCACACGGTTGATCATACTCTGGGTTCCACGTGCATGTTTTAGCTGAAGGAAGAATCCCTTAAACATGAAGAGTTGAGACCCGTGGAATGGGTACCATGCAGTATGACTTCAAAGGGTCTTCATTTGCTCACCGAACCTCTCCAATCCTATCACTGCTGTGTTTATGCCCCTGTACACACGCTTGATTTTCTTTCAGAGACATAGCAGTGCATAGGTTTTAAGATACTTACTAGTCAGGTACATTCTTAGGCGTTTAATATGGGGTGTTGAGTCCATTTCGTTGAGCAAGGAGTAGTTCTTGTCTATTCTATATTTGGCTTAAGGAACTTTATCTGTGCTCATTTCAATCTCTGGTTTTATGCAGCACCCCAACTCACCTTTCCCCTTAAGCAAGCATAAGTTGGTTTTCTAAATTTGAGACCCTGTTCTGTTTTGTAATCCAGTTCCTGTGTAGCCAAGTTTACATCCCGTGTATTAGTGATATCTTATGATGTTTCTTTTTCTGTGTGACTTATTTCAGTTAGAATCATCATACCTGAATCCACTCATTATGCTGCTACGGGCCTGATGACATAGATTTCATTGCTGAGTGATATTGCATTGTACGTAAGTACCACAACTTCTTTATCCATTTTTCACTTTCTGCGATATTGAACTTGTACCGTAAACGAGGTTCTTGTAAACAGAGCCGTCCCAAACTTTGGGGTGGCTGTGTCTTTTTGATTTTAATTTCCCTAAGCTATAGGACCATAAGTGGAAGTGCCCTAGGCTCTGTTGCTTTGTTTTTTAGATGTTTCAGGAAACACCATACACCTCTCCCGAGTGGCTGTTGGCAATTTACATCCCGCCCATCAGCATAACAAGGCTCCCAGTTCTCCATGGCCTGTCCTGCCTTTCTGGATTTTACACTTTTTTCAGATGGCCCTTTTGACCGGGGGGAAGTGAGACTTCATTGTAGTGCAGATTTCCTTTGCAAGCTTGCTTGGTTGGCCAAAAAGGGCGTATGCGTTTTTTCCTGAATATATTCAGGAAAAAACGCATACGCCCTTTTTGGCCAAGTGCATCATTGTGGACGTTCTGCCTCTTTTCCTATGCTTTAAATGCAATTCCAGTCTACCTCCTGAAATCGGTTTCCTGCAATTCTGCCCCGCTTTCAAGTCCTCTTGGCAGCCTTACTTCAGTATATTTTTGGACGATAGCTGTCATTTATAACTCTGCAGGTTTGTGAATTACAGTGCCCCTGAGCTCCTTTCTTCAACTCGCTTTCTTGTGAGCTGGCCGCAACACCGCAGGATTGCTTCAGGCCCTAATCTGGTTCCGGCACGGCACGCTGAGCCTTTGGTTAATTCCTCTTCCTGGTGGGAAATGAGAGTTAAATTTGCCCGTCCAGACACCTCCAGCTAGTCTCTCATTGGTTCTCCCTATTCCTGTTCATCTTCCGCAGAAATTGCAAACTGGGCCAAACAGGAGGTTAAAGGCACTGACTCTCCAAGTCGGGAGAGTGTTAGTAAAGCGTCTGGAATGTTGCACCCGAGTACCAGGGGACGAGAACTGAGACATATTGGAACACGTCTCCCGATCACACGGTTGATCATACTCTGGGTTCCACGTGCATGTTTTAGCTGAAGGAAGAATCCCTTAAACCTGAAGAGTTGAGACCCGTGGAATGGGTACCATGCAATATGACTTCAAAGGGTCTTCATTTGCTCACCGAACCTCTCCAATCCTATCACTGCTGCGTTTGTGCTCCTGTACACACGCTTGATTTTCTTTCAGAGACATAGCAATCCATAGGTTTTAAGATACTTACTAGTCAGGTACATTCTTAGGCGTTTAATATGGGGTGTTGAGTCCATTTCGTTGAGCAAGGAGTAGTTCTTGTCTATTCCATATTAGGCTTAAGGAACTTTATCTGTGCTCATTTCAATCTCTGGTTTTATGCAGCACCCCAACTCACCTTTCCCCTTAAGCAAGCATAAGTTGGTTTTCTAAATTTGAGACCCTGTTCTGTTTTGTAATCCAGTTCCTGTGTAGCCAAGTTTACATCCCGTGTATTAGTGATATCTTATGATGTTTCTTTTTCTGTGTGACTTATTTCAGTTAGAATCATCATACCTGAATCCACTCATTATGCTGCTACGGGCCTGATGACATAGATTTCATTGCTGAGTGATATTGCATTGTACGTAAGTACCACAACTTCTTTATCCATTTTTCACTTTCTGCGATATTGAACTTGTACCGTAAACGAGGTTCTTGTAAACAGAGCCGTCCCAAACTTTGGGGTGGCTGTGTCTTTTTGATTTTAATTTCCCTAAGCTATAGGACCATAAGTGGAAGTGCCCTAGGCTCTGTTGCTTTGTTTTTTAGATGTTTCAGGAAACACCATACACCTCTCCCGAGTGGCTGTTGGCAATTTACATCCCGCCCATCAGCATAACAAGGCTCCCAGTTCTCCATGGCCTGTCCTGCCTTTCTGGATTTTACACTTTTTTCAGATGGCCCTTTTGACCGGGGGGAAGTGAGACTTCATTGTAGTGCAGATTTCCTTTGCAAGCTTGCTTGGTTGGCCAAAAAGGGCGTATGCGTTTTTTCCTGAATATATTCAGGAAAAAACGCATACGCCCTTTTTGGCCAAGTGCATCATTGTGGACGTTCTGCCTCTTTTCCTATGCTTTAAATGCAATTCCAGTCTACCTCCTGAAATCGGTTTCCTGCAATTCTGCCCCGCTTTCAAGTCCTCTTGGCAGCCTTACTTCAGTATATTTTTGGACGATAGCTGTCATTTATAACTCTGCAGGTTTGTGAATTACAGTGCCCCTGAGCTCCTTTCTTCAACTCGCTTTCTTGTGAGCTGGCCGCAACACCGCAGGATTGCTTCAGGCCCTAATCTGGTTCCGGCACGGCACGCTGAGCCTTTGGTTAATTCCTCTTCCTGGTGGGAAATGAGAGTTAAATTTGCCCGTCCAGACACCTCCAGCTAGTCTCTCATTGGTTCTCCCTATTCCTGTTCATCTTCCGCAGAAATTGCAAACTGGGCCAAACAGGAGGTTAAAGGCACTGACTCTCCAAGTCGGGAGAGTGTTAGTAAAGCGTCTGGAATGTTGCACCCGAGTACCAGGGGACGAGAACTGAGACATATTGGAACACGTCTCCCGATCACACGGTTGATCATACTCTGGGTTCCACGTGCATGTTTTAGCTGAAGGAAGAATCCCTTAAACCTGGAGAGTTGAGACCCGTGGAATGGGTACCATGCAATATGACTTCAAAGGGTCTTCATTTGCTCACCGAACCTCTCCAATCCTATCACTGCTGCGTTTGTGCCCCTGTACACACGCTTGATTTTCTTTCAGAGACATAGCAATCCATAGGTTTTAAGATACTTACTAGTCAGGTACATTCTTAGGCGTTTAATATGGGGTGTTGAGTCCATTTCGTTGAGCAAGGAGTAGTTCTTGTCTATTCCATATTAGGCTTAAGGAACTTTATCTGTGCTCATTTCAATCTCTGGTTTTATGCAGCACCCCAACTCACCTTTCCCCTTAAGCAAGCATAAGTTGGTTTTCTAAATTTGAGACCCTGTTCTGTTTTGTAATCCAGTTCCTGTGTAGCCAAGTTTACATCCCGTGTATTAGTGATATCTTATGATGTTTCTTTTTCTGTGTGACTTATTTCAGTTAGAATCATCATACCTGAATCCACTCATTATGCTGCTACGGGCCTGATGACATAGATTTCATTGCTGAGTGATATTGCATTGTACGTAAGTACCACAACTTCTTTATCCATTTTTCACTTTCTGCGATATTGAACTTGTACCGTAAACGAGGTTCTTGTAAACAGAGCCGTCCCAAACTTTGGGGTGGCTGTGTCTTTTTGATTTTAATTTCCCTAAGCTATAGGACCATAAGTGGAAGTGCCCTAGGCTCTGTTGCTTTGTTTTTTAGATGTT
Organism: Leucopleurus acutus; assembly: GCF_964270905.1. Lineage (NCBI taxonomy): Eukaryota > Metazoa > Chordata > Mammalia > Artiodactyla > Delphinidae > Leucopleurus > Leucopleurus acutus. Next base: position 309,438 of record NW_028139180.1, read on the forward strand.
TCAGGAAACACCATACACCTCTCCCGAGTGGCTCTTGGCAATTTACATCCCGCCCATCAGCATAACTAGGCTCCCAGTTCTCCATGGCCTGTCCTGCCTTTCTGGATTTTACACTTTTTTCAGATGGCCCTTTTGACCGGGGGGAAGTGAGACTTCATTGTAGTGCAGATTTCCTTTGCAAGCTTGCTTGGTTGGCCAAAAAGGGCGTATGCGTTTTTTCCTGAATATATTCAGGATAAAACGCATACGCCCTTTTTGGCCAAGTGCATCATTGTGGACGTTCTGCCTCTTTTCCTATGCTTTAAATGCAATTCCAGTCTACCTCCTGAAATCGGTTTCCTGCAATTCTGCCCCGCTTTCAAGTCCTCTTGGCAGCCTTACTTCAGTATATTTTTGGACGATAGCTGTCATTTATAACTCTGCAGGTTTGTGAATTACAGTGCCCCTGAGCTCCTTTCTTCAACTCGCTTTCTTGTGAGCTGGCCGCAACACCGCAGGATTGCTTCAGGCCCTAATCTGGTTCCGGCACGGCACGCTGAGCCTTTGGTTAATTCCTCTTCCTGGTGGGAAATGAGAGTTAAATTTGCCCGTCCAGACACCTCCAGCTAGTCTCTCATTGGTTCTCCCTATTCCTGTTCATCTTCCGCAGAAATTGCAAACTGGGCCAAACAGGAGGTTAAAGGCACTGACTCTCCAAGTCGGGAGAGTGTTAGTAAAGCGTCTGGAATGTTGCACCCGAGTACCAGGGGACGAGAACTGAGACATATTGGAACACGTCTCCCGATCACACGGTTGATCATACTCTGGGTTCCACGTGCATGTTTTAGCTGAAGGAAGAATCCCTTAAACATGAAGAGTTGAGACCCGTGGAATGGGTACCATGCAGTATGACTTCAAAGGGTCTTCATTTGCTCACCGAACCTCTCCAATCCTATCACTGCTGTGTTTATGCCCCTGTACACACGCTTGATTTTCTTTCAGAGACATAGCAGTGCATAGGTTTTAAGATACTTACTAGTCAGGTACATTCTTAGGCGTTTAATATGGGGTGTTGAGTCCATTTCGTTGAGCAAGGAGTAGTTCTTGTCTATTCTATATTTGGCTTAAGGAACTTTATCTGTGCTCATTTCAATCTCTGGTTTTATGCAGCACCCCAACTCACCTTTCCCCTTAAGCAAGCATAAGTTGGTTTTCTAAATTTGAGACCCTGTTCTGTTTTGTAATCCAGTTCCTGTGTAGCCAAGTTTACATCCCGTGTATTAGTGATATCTTATGATGTTTCTTTTTCTGTGTGACTTATTTCAGTTAGAATCATCATACCTGAATCCACTCATTATGCTGCTACGGGCCTGATGACATAGATTTCATTGCTGAGTGATATTGCATTGTACGTAAGTACCACAACTTCTTTATCCATTTTTCACTTTCTGCGATATTGAACTTGTACCGTAAACGAGGTTCTTGTAAACAGAGCCGTCCCAAACTTTGGGGTGGCTGTGTCTTTTTGATTTTAATTTCCCTAAGCTATAGGACCATAAGTGGAAGTGCCCTAGGCTCTGTTGCTTTGTTTTTTAGATGTTTCAGGAAACACCATACACCTCTCCCGAGTGGCTGTTGGCAATTTACATCCCGCCCATCAGCATAACAAGGCTCCCAGTTCTCCATGGCCTGTCCTGCCTTTCTGGATTTTACACTTTTTTCAGATGGCCCTTTTGACCGGGGGGAAGTGAGACTTCATTGTAGTGCAGATTTCCTTTGCAAGCTTGCTTGGTTGGCCAAAAAGGGCGTATGCGTTTTTTCCTGAATATATTCAGGAAAAAACGCATACGCCCTTTTTGGCCAAGTGCATCATTGTGGACGTTCTGCCTCTTTTCCTATGCTTTAAATGCAATTCCAGTCTACCTCCTGAAATCGGTTTCCTGCAATTCTGCCCCGCTTTCAAGTCCTCTTGGCAGCCTTACTTCAGTATATTTTTGGACGATAGCTGTCATTTATAACTCTGCAGGTTTGTGAATTACAGTGCCCCTGAGCTCCTTTCTTCAACTCGCTTTCTTGTGAGCTGGCCGCAACACCGCAGGATTGCTTCAGGCCCTAATCTGGTTCCGGCACGGCACGCTGAGCCTTTGGTTAATTCCTCTTCCTGGTGGGAAATGAGAGTTAAATTTGCCCGTCCAGACACCTCCAGCTAGTCTCTCATTGGTTCTCCCTATTCCTGTTCATCTTCCGCAGAAATTGCAAACTGGGCCAAACAGGAGGTTAAAGGCACTGACTCTCCAAGTCGGGAGAGTGTTAGTAAAGCGTCTGGAATGTTGCACCCGAGTACCAGGGGACGAGAACTGAGACATATTGGAACACGTCTCCCGATCACACGGTTGATCATACTCTGGGTTCCACGTGCATGTTTTAGCTGAAGGAAGAATCCCTTAAACCTGAAGAGTTGAGACCCGTGGAATGGGTACCATGCAATATGACTTCAAAGGGTCTTCATTTGCTCACCGAACCTCTCCAATCCTATCACTGCTGCGTTTGTGCTCCTGTACACACGCTTGATTTTCTTTCAGAGACATAGCAATCCATAGGTTTTAAGATACTTACTAGTCAGGTACATTCTTAGGCGTTTAATATGGGGTGTTGAGTCCATTTCGTTGAGCAAGGAGTAGTTCTTGTCTATTCCATATTAGGCTTAAGGAACTTTATCTGTGCTCATTTCAATCTCTGGTTTTATGCAGCACCCCAACTCACCTTTCCCCTTAAGCAAGCATAAGTTGGTTTTCTAAATTTGAGACCCTGTTCTGTTTTGTAATCCAGTTCCTGTGTAGCCAAGTTTACATCCCGTGTATTAGTGATATCTTATGATGTTTCTTTTTCTGTGTGACTTATTTCAGTTAGAATCATCATACCTGAATCCACTCATTATGCTGCTACGGGCCTGATGACATAGATTTCATTGCTGAGTGATATTGCATTGTACGTAAGTACCACAACTTCTTTATCCATTTTTCACTTTCTGCGATATTGAACTTGTACCGTAAACGAGGTTCTTGTAAACAGAGCCGTCCCAAACTTTGGGGTGGCTGTGTCTTTTTGATTTTAATTTCCCTAAGCTATAGGACCATAAGTGGAAGTGCCCTAGGCTCTGTTGCTTTGTTTTTTAGATGTTTCAGGAAACACCATACACCTCTCCCGAGTGGCTGTTGGCAATTTACATCCCGCCCATCAGCATAACAAGGCTCCCAGTTCTCCATGGCCTGTCCTGCCTTTCTGGATTTTACACTTTTTTCAGATGGCCCTTTTGACCGGGGGGAAGTGAGACTTCATTGTAGTGCAGATTTCCTTTGCAAGCTTGCTTGGTTGGCCAAAAAGGGCGTATGCGTTTTTTCCTGAATATATTCAGGAAAAAACGCATACGCCCTTTTTGGCCAAGTGCATCATTGTGGACGTTCTGCCTCTTTTCCTATGCTTTAAATGCAATTCCAGTCTACCTCCTGAAATCGGTTTCCTGCAATTCTGCCCCGCTTTCAAGTCCTCTTGGCAGCCTTACTTCAGTATATTTTTGGACGATAGCTGTCATTTATAACTCTGCAGGTTTGTGAATTACAGTGCCCCTGAGCTCCTTTCTTCAACTCGCTTTCTTGTGAGCTGGCCGCAACACCGCAGGATTGCTTCAGGCCCTAATCTGGTTCCGGCACGGCACGCTGAGCCTTTGGTTAATTCCTCTTCCTGGTGGGAAATGAGAGTTAAATTTGCCCGTCCAGACACCTCCAGCTAGTCTCTCATTGGTTCTCCCTATTCCTGTTCATCTTCCGCAGAAATTGCAAACTGGGCCAAACAGGAGGTTAAAGGCACTGACTCTCCAAGTCGGGAGAGTGTTAGTAAAGCGTCTGGAATGTTGCACCCGAGTACCAGGGGACGAGAACTGAGACATATTGGAACACGTCTCCCGATCACACGGTTGATCATACTCTGGGTTCCACGTGCATGTTTTAGCTGAAGGAAGAATCCCTTAAACCTGGAGAGTTGAGACCCGTGGAATGGGTACCATGCAATATGACTTCAAAGGGTCTTCATTTGCTCACCGAACCTCTCCAATCCTATCACTGCTGCGTTTGTGCCCCTGTACACACGCTTGATTTTCTTTCAGAGACATAGCAATCCATAGGTTTTAAGATACTTACTAGTCAGGTACATTCTTAGGCGTTTAATATGGGGTGTTGAGTCCATTTCGTTGAGCAAGGAGTAGTTCTTGTCTATTCCATATTAGGCTTAAGGAACTTTATCTGTGCTCATTTCAATCTCTGGTTTTATGCAGCACCCCAACTCACCTTTCCCCTTAAGCAAGCATAAGTTGGTTTTCTAAATTTGAGACCCTGTTCTGTTTTGTAATCCAGTTCCTGTGTAGCCAAGTTTACATCCCGTGTATTAGTGATATCTTATGATGTTTCTTTTTCTGTGTGACTTATTTCAGTTAGAATCATCATACCTGAATCCACTCATTATGCTGCTACGGGCCTGATGACATAGATTTCATTGCTGAGTGATATTGCATTGTACGTAAGTACCACAACTTCTTTATCCATTTTTCACTTTCTGCGATATTGAACTTGTACCGTAAACGAGGTTCTTGTAAACAGAGCCGTCCCAAACTTTGGGGTGGCTGTGTCTTTTTGATTTTAATTTCCCTAAGCTATAGGACCATAAGTGGAAGTGCCCTAGGCTCTGTTGCTTTGTTTTTTAGATGTTTCAGGAAACACCATACACCTCTCCCGAGTGGCTCTTGGCAATTTACATCCCGCCCATCAGCATAACTAGGCTCCCAGTTCTCCATGGCCTGTCCTGCCTTTCTGGATTTTACACTTTTTTCAGATGGCCCTTTTGACCGGGGGGAAGTGAGACTTCATTGTAGTGCAGATTTCCTTTGCAAGCTTGCTTGGTTGGCCAAAAAGGGCGTATGCGTTTTTTCCTGAATATATTCAGGATAAAACGCATACGCCCTTTTTGGCCAAGTGCATCATTGTGGACGTTCTGCCTCTTTTCCTATGCTTTAAATGCAATTCCAGTCTACCTCCTGAAATCGGTTTCCTGCAATTCTGCCCCGCTTTCAAGTCCTCTTGGCAGCCTTACTTCAGTATATTTTTGGACGATAGCTGTCATTTATAACTCTGCAGGTTTGTGAATTACAGTGCCCCTGAGCTCCTTTCTTCAACTCGCTTTCTTGTGAGCTGGCCGCAACACCGCAGGATTGCTTCAGGCCCTAATCTGGTTCCGGCACGGCACGCTGAGCCTTTGGTTAATTCCTCTTCCTGGTGGGAAATGAGAGTTAAATTTGCCCGTCCAGACACCTCCAGCTAGTCTCTCATTGGTTCTCCCTATTCCTGTTCATCTTCCGCAGAAATTGCAAACTGGGCCAAACAGGAGGTTAAAGGCACTGACTCTCCAAGTCGGGAGAGTGTTAGTAAAGCGTCTGGAATGTTGCACCCGAGTACCAGGGGACGAGAACTGAGACATATTGGAACACGTCTCCCGATCACACGGTTGATCATACTCTGGGTTCCACGTGCATGTTTTAGCTGAAGGAAGAATCCCTTAAACCTGGAGAGTTGAGACCCGTGGAATGGGTACCATGCAGTATGACTTCAAAGGGTCTTCATTTGCTCACCGAACCTCTCCAATCCTATCACTGCTGCGTTTATGCCCCTGTACACATGCTTGATTTTCTTTCAGAGACATAGCAGTGCATAGGTTTTAAGATACTTACTAGTCAGGTACATTCTTAGGCGTTTAATATGGGGTGTTGAGTCCATTTCGTTGAGCAAGGAGTAGTTCTTGTCTATTCTATATTTGGCTTAAGGAACTTTATCTGTGCTCATTTCAATCTCTGGTTTGATGCAGCACCCCAACTCACCTTTCCCCTTAAGCAAGCATAAGTTGGTTTTCTAAATTTGAGACCCTGTTCTGTTTTGTAATCCAGTTCCTGTGTAGCCAAGTTTACATCCCGTGTATTAGTGATATCTTATGATGTTTCTTTTTCTGTGTGACTTATTTCAGTTAGAATCATCATACCTGAATCCACTCATTATGCTGCTACGGGCCTGATGACATAGATTTCATTGCTGAGTGATATTGCATTGTACGTAAGTACCACAACTTCTTTATCCATTTTTCACTTTCTGCGATATTGAACTTGTACCGTAAACGAGGTTCTTGTAAACAGAGCCGTCCCAAACTTTGGGGTGGCTGTGTCTTTTTGATTTTAATTTCCCTAAGCTATAGGACCATAAGTGGAAGTGCCCTAGGCTCTGTTGCTTTGTTTTTTAGATGTTTCAGGAAACACCATACACCTCTCCCGAGTGGCTCTTGGCAATTTACATCCCGCCCATCAGCATAACAAGGCTCCCAGTTCTCCATGGCCTGTCCTGCCTTTCTGGATTTTACACTTTTTTCAGATGGCCCTTTTGACCGGGGGGAAGTGAGACTTCATTGTAGTGCAGATTTCCTTTGCAAGCTTGCTTGGTTGGCCAAAAAGGGCGTATGCGTTTTTTCCTGAATATATTCAGGAAAAAACGCATACGCCCTTTTTGGCCAAGTGCATCATTGTGGACGTTCTGCCTCTTTTCCTATGCTTTAAATGCAATTCCAGTCTACCTCCTGAAATCGGTTTCCTGCAATTCTGCCCCGCTTTCAAGTCCTCTTGGCAGCCTTACTTCAGTATATTTTTGGACGATAGCTGTCATTTATAACTCTGCAGGTTTGTGAATTACAGTGCCCCTGAGCTCCTTTCTTCAACTCGCTTTCTTGTGAGCTGGCCGCAACACCGCAGGATTGCTTCAGGCCCTAATCTGGTTCCGGCACGGCACGCTGAGCCTTTGGTTAATTCCTCTTCCTGGTGGGAAATGAGAGTTAAATTTGCCCGTCCAGACACCTCCAGCTAGTCTCTCATTGGTTCTCCCTATTCCTGTTCATCTTCCGCAGAAATTGCAAACTGGGCCAAACAGGAGGTTAAAGGCACTGACTCTCCAAGTCGGGAGAGTGTTAGTAAAGCGTCTGGAATGTTGCACCCGAGTACCAGGGGACGAGAACTGAGACATATTGGAACACGTCTCCCGATCACACGGTTGATCATACTCTGGGTTCCACGTGCATGTTTTAGCTGAAGGAAGAATCCCTTAAACCTGGAGAGTTGAGACCCGTGGAATGGGTCCCATGCAATATGACTTCAAAGGGTCTTCATTTGCTCACCGAACCTCTCCAATCCTATCACTGCTGCGTTTATGCCCCTGTACACACGCTTGATTTTCTTTCAGAGACATAGCAATCCATAGGTTTTAAGATACTTACTAGTCAGGTACATTCTTAGGCGTTTAATATGGGGTGTTGAGTCCATTTCGTTGAGCAAGGAGTAGTTCTTGTCTATTCCATATTTGGCTTAAGGAACTTTATCTGTGCTCATTTCAATCTCTGGTTTGATGCAGCACCCCAACTCACCTTTCCCCTTAAGCAAGCATAAGTTGGTTTTCTAAATTTGAGACCCTGTTCTGTTTTGTAATCCAGTTCCTGTGTAGCCAAGTTTACATCCCGTGTATTAGTGATATCTTATGATGTTTCTTTTTCTGTGTGACTTATTTCAGTTAGAATCATCATACCTGAATCCACTCATTATGCTGCTACGGGCCTGATGACATAGATTTCATTGCTGAGTGATATTGCATTGTACGTAAGTACCACAACTTCTTTATCCATTTTTCACTTTCTGCGATATTGAACTTGTACCGTAAACGAGGTTCTTGTAAACAGAGCCGTCCCAAACTTTGGGGTGGCTGTGTCTTTTTGATTTTAATTTCCCTAAGCTATAGGACCATAAGTGGAAGTGCCCTAGGCTCTGTTGCTTTGTTTTTTAGATGTTTCAGGAAACACCATACACCTCTCCCGAGTGGCTCTTGGCAATTTACATCCCGCCCATCAGCATAACAAGGCTCCCAGTTCTCCATGGCCTGTCCTGCCTTTCTGGATTTTACACTTTTTTCAGATGGCCCTTTTGACCGGGGGGAAGTGAGACTTCATTGTAGTGCAGATTTCCTTTGCAAGCTTGCTTGGTTGGCCAAAAAGGGCGTATGCGTTTTTTCCTGAATATATTCAGGATAAAACGCATACGCCCTTTTTGGCCAAGTGCATCATTGTGGACGTTCTGCCTCTTTTCCTATGCTTTAAATGCAATTCCAGTCTACCTCCTGAAATCGGTTTCCTGCAATTCTGCCCCGCTTTCAAGTCCTCTTGGCAGCCTTACTTCAGTATATTTTTGGACGATAGCTGTCATTTATAACTCTGCAGGTTTGTGAATTACAGTGCCCCTGAGCTCCTTTCTTCAACTCGCTTTCTTGTGAGCTGGCCGCAACACCGCAGGATTGCTTCAGGCCCTAATCTGGTTCCGGCACGGCACGCTGAGCCTTTGGTTAATTCCTCTTCCTGGTGGGAAATGAGAGTTAAATTTGCCCGTCCAGACACCTCCAGCTAGTCTCTCATTGGTTCTCCCTATTCCTGTTCATCTTCCGCAGAAATTGCAAACTGGGCCAAACAGGAGGTTAAAGGCACTGACTCTCCAAGTCGGGAGAGTGTTAGTAAAGCGTCTGGAATGTTGCACCCGAGTACCAGGGGACGAGAACTGAGACATATTGGAACACGTCTCCCGATCACACGGTTGATCATACTCTGGGTTCCACGTGCATGTTTTAGCTGAAGGAAGAATCCCTTAAACCTGGAGAGTTGAGACCCGTGGAATGGGTACCATGCAATATGACTTCAAAGGGTCTTCATTTGCTCACCGAACCTCTCCAATCCTATCACTGCTGCGTTTATGCCCCTGTACACACGCTTGATTTTCTTTCAGAGACATAGCAATCCATAGGTTTTAAGATACTTACTAGTCAGGTACATTCTTAGGCGTTTAATATGGGGTGTTGAGTCCATTTCGTTGAGCAAGGAGTAGTTCTTGTCTATTCCATATTTGGCTTAAGGAACTTTATCTGTGCTCATTTCAATCTCTGGTTTGATGCAGCACCCCAACTCACCTTTCCCCTTAAGCAAGCATAAGTTGGTTTTCTAAATTTGAGACCCTGTTCTGTTTTGTAATCCAGTTCCTGTGTAGCCAAGTTTACATCCCGTGTATTAGTGATATCTTATGATGTTTCTTTTTCTGTGTGACTTATTTCAGTTAGAATCATCATACCTGAATCCACTCATTATGCTGCTACGGGCCTGATGACATAGATTTCATTGCTGAGTGATATTGCATTGTACGTAAGTACCACAACTTCTTTATCCATTTTTCACTTTCTGCGATATTGAACTTGTACCGTAAACGAGGTTCTTGTAAACAGAGCCGTCCCAAACTTTGGGGTGGCTGTGTGTTTTGGATTTTAATTTCCCTAAGCTATAGGACCATAAGTGGAAGTGCCCTAGGCTCTGTTGCTTTGTTTTTTAGATGTTTCAGGAAACACCATACACCTCTCCCGAGTGGCTGTTGGCAATTTACATCCCGCCCATCAGCATAACAAGGCTCCCAGTTCTCCATGGCCTGTCCTGCCTTTCTGGATTTTACACTTTTTTCAGATGGCCCTTTTGACCGGGGGGAAGTGAGACTTCATTGTAGTGCAGATTTCCTTTGCAAGCTTGCTTGGTTGGCCAAAAAGGGCGTATGCGTTTTTTCCTGAATATATTCAGGAAAAAACGCATACGCCCTTTTTGGCCAAGTGCATCATTGTGGACGTTCTGCCTCTTTTCCTATGCTTTAAATGCAATTCCAGTCTACCTCCTGAAATCGGTTTCCTGCAATTCTGCCCCGCTTTCAAGTCCTCTTGGCAGCCTTACTTCAGTATATTTTTGGACGATAGCTGTCATTTATAACTCTGCAGGTTTGTGAATTACAGTGCCCCTGAGCTCCTTTCTTCAACTCGCTTTCTTGTGAGCTGGCCGCAACACCGCAGGATTGCTTCAGGCCCTAATCTGGTTCCGGCACGGCACGCTGAGCCTTTGGTTAATTCCTCTTCCTGGTGGGAAATGAGAGTTAAATTTGCCCGTCCAGACACCTCCAGCTAGTCTCTCATTGGTTCTCCCTATTCCTGTTCATCTTCCGCAGAAATTGCAAACTGGGCCAAACAGGAGGTTAAAGGCACTGACTCTCCAAGTCGGGAGAGTGTTAGTAAAGCGTCTGGAATGTTGCACCCGAGTACCAGGGGACGAGAACTGAGACATATTGGAACATGTCTCCCGATCACACGGTTGATCATACTCTGGGTTCCACGTGCATGTTTTAGCTGAAGGAAGAATCCCTTAAACCTGGAGAGTTGAGACCCGTGGAATGGGTACCATGCAATATGACTTCAAAGGGTCTTCATTTGCTCACCGAACCTCTCCAATCCTATCACTGATGCGTTTATGCCCCTGTACACACGCTTGATTTTCTTTCAGAGACATAGCAATCCATAGGTTTTAAGATACTTACTAGTCAGGTACATTCTTAGGCGTTTAATATGGGGTGTTGAGTCCATTTCGTTGAGCAAGGAGTAGTTCTTGTCTATTCCATATTTGGCTTAAGGAACTTTATCTGTGCTCATTTCAATCTCTGGTTTGATGCAGCACCCCAACTCACCTTTCCCCTTAAGCAAGCATAAGTTGGTTTTCTAAATTTGAGACCCTGTTCTGTTTTGTAATCCAGTTCCTGTGTAGCCAAGTTTACATTCCGTGTATTAGTGATATCTTATGATGTTTCTTTTTCTGTGTGACTTATTTCAGTTAGAATCATCATACCTGAATCCACTCATTATGCTGCTACGGGCCTGATGACATAGATTTCATTGCTGAGTGATATTGCATTGTACGTAAGTACCACAACTTCTTTATCCATTTTTCACTTTCTGCGATATTGAACTTGTACCGTAAACGAGGTTCTTGTAAACAGAGCCGTCCCAAACTTTGGGGTGGCTGTGTCTTTTGGATTTTAATTTCCCTAAGCTATAGGACCATAAGTGGAAGTGCCCTAGGCTCTGTTGCTTTGTTTTTTAGATGTTTCAGGAAACACCATACACCTCTCCCGAGTGGCTCTTGGCAATTTACATCCCGCCCATCAGCATAACAAGGCTCCCAGTTCTCCATGGCCTGTCCTGCCTTTCTGGATTTTACACTTTTTTCAGATGGCCCTTTTGACCGGGGGGAAGTGAGACTTCATTGTAGTGCAGATTTCCTTTGCAAGCTTGCTTGGTTGGCCAAAAAGGGCGTATGCGTTTTTTCCTGAATATATTCAGGAAAAAACGCATACACCCTTTTTGGCCAAGTGCATCATTGTGGACGTTCTGCCTCTTTTCCTATGCTTTAAATGCAATTCCAGTCTACCTCCTGAAATCGGTTTCCTGCAATTCTGCCCCGCTTTCAAGTCCTCTTGGCAGCCTTACTTCAGTATATTTTTGGACGATAGCTGTCATTTATAACTCTGCAGGTTTGTGAATTACAGTGCCCCTGAGCTCCTTTCTTCAACTCGCTTTCTTGTGAGCTGGCTGCAACACCGCAGGATTGCTTCAGGCCCTAATCTGGTTCCGGCACGGCACGCTGAGCCTTTGGTTAATTCCTCTTCCTGGTGGGAAATGAGAGTTAAATTTGCCCGTCCAGACACCTCCAGCTAGTCTCTCATTGGTTCTCCCTATTCCTGTTCATCTTCCGCAGAAATTGCAAACTGGGCCAAACAGGAGGTTAAAGGCACTGACTCTCCAAGTCGGGAGAGTGTTAGTAAAGCGTCTGGAATGTTGCACCCGAGTACCAGGGGACGAGAACTGAGACATATTGGAACACGTCTCCCGATCACACGGTTGATCATACTCTGGGTTCCACGTGCATGTTTTAGCTGAAGGAAGAATCCCTTAAACCTGGAGAGTTGAGACCCGTGGAATGGGTACCATGCAATATGACTTCAAAGGGTCTTCATTTGCTCACCGAACCTCTCCAATCCTATCACTGCTGCGTTTATGCCCCTGTACACACGCTTGATTTTCTTTCAGAGACATAGCAATCCATAGGTTTTAAGATACTTACTAGTCAGGTACATTCTTAGGCGTTTAATATGGGGTGTTGAGTCCATTTCGTTGAGCAAGGAGTAGTTCTTGTCTATTCCATATTTGGCTTAAGGAACTTTATCTGTGCTCATTTCAATCTCTGGTTTGATGCAGCACCCCAACTCACCTTTCCCCTTAAGCAAGCATAAGTTGGTTTTCTAAATTTGAGACCCTGTTCTGTTTTGTAATCCAGTTCCTGTGTAGCCAAGTTTACATCCCGTGTATTAGTGATATCTTATGATGTTTCTTTTTCTGTGTGACTTATTTCAGTTAGAATCATCATACCTGAATCCACTCATTATGCTGCTACGGGCCTGATGACATAGATTTCATTGCTGAGTGATATTGCATTGTACGTAAGTACCACAACTTCTTTATCCATTTTTCACTTTCTGCGATATTGAACTTGTACCGTAAACGAGGTTCTTGTAAACAGAGCCGTCCCAAACTTTGGGGTGGCTGTGTCTTTTGGATTTTAATTTCCCTAAGCTATAGGACCATAAGTGGAAGTGCCCTAGGCTCTGTTGCTTTGTTTTTTAGATGTTTCAGGAAACACCATACACCTCTCCCGAGTGGCTCTTGGCAATTTACATCCCGCCCATCAGCATAACAAGGCTCCCAGTTCTCCATGGCCTGTCCTGCCTTTCTGGATTTTACACTTTTTTCAGATGGCCCTTTTGACCGGGGGGAAGTGAGACTTCATTGTAGTGCAGATTTCCTTTGCAAGCTTGCTTGGTTGGCCAAAAAGGGCGTATGCGTTTTTTCCTGAATATATTCAGGAAAAAACGCATACGCCCTTTTTGGCCAAGTGCATCATTGTGGACGTTCTGCCTCTTTTCCTATGCTTTAAATGCAATTCCAGTCTACCTCCTGAAATCGGTTTCCTGCAATTCTGCCCCGCTTTCAAGTCCTCTTGGCAGCCTTACTTCAGTATATTTTTGGACGATAGCTGTCATTTATAACTCTGCAGGTTTGTGAATTACAGTGCCCCTGAGCTCCTTTCTTCAACTCGCTTTCTTGTGAGCTGGCCGCAACACCGCAGGATTGCTTCAGGCCCTAATCTGGTTCCGGCACGGCACGCTGAGCCTTTGGTTAATTCCTCTTCCTGGTGGGAAATGAGAGTTAAATTTGCCCGTCCAGACACCTCCAGCTAGTCTCTCATTGGTTCTCCCTATTCCTGTTCATCTTCCGCAGAAATTGCAAACTGGGCCAAACAGGAGGTTAAAGGCACTGACTCTCCAAGTCGGGAGAGTGTTAGTAAAGCGTCTGGAATGTTGCACCCGAGTACCAGGGGACAAGAACTGAGACATATTGGAACACGTCTCCCGATCACACGGTTGATCATACTCTGGGTTCCACGTGCATGTTTTAGCTGAAGGAAGAATCCCTTAAACCTGGAGAGTTGAGACCCGTGGAATGGGTACCATGCAATATGACTTCAAAGGGTCTTCATTTGCTCACCGAACCTCTCCAATCCTATCACTGCTGCGTTTATGCCCCTGTACACACGCTTGATTTTCTTTCAGAGACATAGCAATCCATAGGTTTTAAGATACTTACTAGTCAGGTACATTCTTAGGCGTTTAATATGGGGTGTTGAGTCCATTTCGTTGAGCAAGGAGTAGTTCTTGTCTATTCCATATTTGGCTTAAGGAACTTTATCTGTGCTCATTTCAATCTCTGGTTTGATGCAGCACCCCAACTCACCTTTCCCCTTAAGCAAGCATAAGTTGGTTTTCTAAATTTGAGACCCTGTTCTGTTTTGTAATCCAGTTCCTGTGTAGCCAAGTTTACATCCCGTGTATTAGTGATATCTTATGATGTTTCTTTTTCTGTGTGACTTATTTCAGTTAGAATCATCATACCTGAATCCACTCATTATGCTGCTACGGGCCTGATGACATAGATTTCATTGCTGAGTGATATTGCATTGTACGTAAGTACCACAACTTCTTTATCCATTTTTCGCTTTCTGCGATATTGAACTTGTACCGTAAACGAGGTTCTTGTAAACAGAGCCGTCCCAAACTTTGGGGTGGCTGTGTCTTTTTGATTTTAATTTCCCTAAGCTATAGGACCATAAGTGGAAGTGCCCTAGGCTCTGTTGCTTTGTTTTTTAGATGTTTCAGGAAACACCATACACCTCTCCCGAGTGGCTGTTGGCAATTTACATCCCGCCCATCAGCATAACAAGGCTCCCAGTTCTCCATGGCCTGTCCTGCCTTTCTGGATTTTACACTTTTTTCAGATGGCCCTTTTGACCGGGGGGAAGTGAGACTTCATTGTAGTGCAGATTTCCTTTGCAAGCTTGCTTGGTTGGCCAAAAAGGGCGTATGCGTTTTTTCCTGAATATATTCAGGAAAAAACGCATACGCCCTTTTTGGCCAAGTGCATCATTGTGGACGTTCTGCCTCTTTTCCTATGCTTTAAATGCAATTCCAGTCTACCTCCTGAAATCGGTTTCCTGCAATTCTGCCCCGCTTTCAAGTCCTCTTGGCAGCCTTACTTCAGTATATTTTTGGACGATAGCTGTCATTTATAACTCTGCAGGTTTGTGAATTACAGTGCCCCTGAGCTCCTTTCTTCAACTCGCTTTCTTGTGAGCTGGCCGCAACACCGCAGGATTGCTTCAGGCCCTAATCTGGTTCCGGCACGGCACGCTGAGCCTTTGGTTAATTCCTCTTCCTGGTGGGAAATGAGAGTTAAATTTGCCCGTCCAGACACCTCCAGCTAGTCTCTCATTGGTTCTCCCTATTCCTGTTCATCTTCCGCAGAAATTGCAAACTGGGCCAAACAGGAGGTTAAAGGCACTGACTCTCCAAGTCGGGAGAGTGTTAGTAAAGCGTCTGGAATGTTGCACCCGAGTACCAGGGGACGAGAACTGAGACATATTGGAACACGTCTCCCGATCACACGGTTGATCATACTCTGGGTTCCACGTGCATGTTTTAGCTGAAGGAAGAATCCCTTAAACCTGGAGAGTTGAGACCCATGGAATGGGTACCATGCAATATGACTTCAAAGGGTCTTCATTTGCTCACCGAACCTCTCCAATCCTATCACTGCTGCGTTTATGCCCCTGTACACACGCTTGATTTTCTTTCAGAGACATAGCAATCCATAGGTTTTAAGATACTTACTAGTCAGGTACATTCTTAGGCGTTTAATATGGGGTGTTGAGTCCATTTCGTTGAGCAAGGAGTAGTTCTTGTCTATTCCATATTTGGCTTAAGGAACTTTATCTGTGCTCATTTCAATCTCTGGTTTGATGCAGCACCCCAACTCACCTTTCCCCTTAAGCAAGCATAAGTTGGTTTTCTAAATTTGAGACCCTGTTCTGTTTTGTAATCCAGTTCCTGTGTAGCCAAGTTTACATCCCGTGTATTAGTGATATCTTATGATGTTTCTTTTTCTGTGTGACTTATTTCAGTTAGAATCATCATACCTGAATCCACTCATTATGCTGCTACGGGCCTGATGACATAGATTTCATTGCTGAGTGATATTGCATTGTACGTAAGTACCACAACTTCTTTATCCATTTTTCACTTTCTGCGATATTGAACTTGTACCGTAAACGAGGTTCTTGTAAACAGAGCCGTCCCAAACTTTGGGGTGGCTGTGTCTTTTTGATTTTAATTTCCCTAAGCTATAGGACCATAAGTGGAAGTGCCCTAGGCTCTGTTGCTTTGTTTTTTAGATGTTTCAGGAAACACCATACACCTCTCCCGAGTGGCTGTTGGCAATTTACATCCCGCCCATCAGCATAACTAGGCTCCCAGTTCTCCATGGCCTGTCCTGCCTTTCTGGATTTTACACTTTTTTCAGATGGCCCTTTTGACCGGGGGGCAGTGAGACTTCATTGTAGTGCAGATTTCCTTTGCAAGCTTGCTTGGTTGGCCAAAAAGGGCGTATGCGTTTTTTCCTGAATATATTCAGGAAAAAACGCATACGCCCTTTTTGGCCAAGTGCATCATTGTGGACGTTCTGCCTCTTTTCCTATGCTTTAAATGCAATTCCAGTCTACCTCCTGAAATCGTTTTCCTGCAATTCTGCCCCGCTTTCAAGTCCTCTTGGCAGCCTTACTTCAGTATATTTTTGGACGATAGCTGTCATTTATAACTCTGCAGGTTTGTGAATTACAGTGCCCCTGAGCTCCTTTCCTCAACTCGCTTTCTTGTGAGCTGGCCGCAACACCGCAGGATTGCTTCAGGCCCTAATCTGGTTCCGGCACGGCACGCTGAGCCTTTGGTTAATTCCTCTTCCTGGTGGGAAATGAGAGTTAAATTTGCCCGTCCAGACACCTCCAGCTAGTCTCTCATTGGTTCTCCCTATTCCTGTTCATCTTCCGCAGAAATTGCAAACTGGGCCAAACAGGAGGTTAAAGGCACTGACTCTCCAAGTCGGGAGAGTGTTAGTAAAGCGTCTGGAATGTTGCACCCGAGTACCAGGGGACGAGAACTGAGACATATTGGAACACGTCTCCCGATCACACGGTTGATCATACTCTGGGTTCCACGTGCATGTTTTAGCTGAAGGAAGAATCCCTTAAACCTGGAGAGTTGAGACCCGTGGAATGGGTACCATGCAGTATGACTTCAAAGGGTCTTCATTTGCTCACCGAACCTCTCCAATCCTATCACTGCTGCGTTTATGCCCCTGTACACACGCTTGATTTTCTTTCAGAGACATAGCAGTGCATAGGTTTTAAGATACTTACTAGTCAGGTACATTCTTAGGCGTTTAATATGGGGTGTTGAGTCCATTTCGTTGAGCAAGGAGTAGTTCTTGTCTATTCCATATTTGGCTTAAGGAACTTTATCTGTGCTCATTTCAATCTCTGGTTTGATGCAGCACCCCAACTCACCTTTCCCCTTAAGCAAGCATAAGTTGGTTTTCTAAATTTGAGACCCTGTTCTGTTTTGTAATCCAGTTCCTGTGTAGCCAAGTTTACATCCCGTGTATTAGTGATATCTTATGATGTTTCTTTTTCTGTGTGACTTATTTCAGTTAGAATCATCATACCTGAATCCACTCATTATGCTGCTACGGGCCTGATGACATAGATTTCATTGCTGAGTGATATTGCATTGTACGTAAGTACCACAACTTCTTTATCCATTTTTCACTTTCTGCGATATTGAACTTGTACCGTAAACGAGGTTCTTGTAAACAGAGCCGTCCCAAACTTTGGGGTGGCTGTGTCTTTTTGATTTTAATTTCCCTAAGCTATAGGACCATAAGTGGAAGTACCCTAGGCTCTGTTGCTTTGTTTTTTAGATGTTTCAGGAAACACCATACACCTCTCCCGAGTGGCTGTTGGCAATTTACATCCCGCCCATCAGCATAACTAGGCTCCCAGTTCTCCATGGCCTGTCCTGCCTTTCTGGATTTTACACTTTTTTCAGATGGCCCTTTTGACCGGGGGGAAGTGAGACTTCATTGTAGTGCAGATTTCCTTTGCAAGCTTGCTTGGTTGGCCAAAAAGGGCGTATGCGTTTTTTCCTGAATATATTCAGGAAAAAACGCATACGCCCTTTTTGGCCAAGTGCATCATTGTGGACGTTCTGCCTCTTTTCCTATGCTTTAAATGCAATTCCAGTCTACCTCCTGAAATCGTTTTCCTGCAATTCTGCCCCGCTTTCAAGTCCTCTTGGCAGCCTTACTTCAGTATATTTTTGGACGATAGCTGTCATTTATAACTCTGCAGGTTTGTGAATTACAGTGCCCCTGAGCTCCTTTCCTCAACTCGCTTTCTTGTGAGCTGGCCGCAACACCGCAGGATTGCTTCAGGCCCTAATCTGGTTCCGGCACGGCACGCTGAGCCTTTGGTTAATTCCTCTTCCTGGTGGGAAATGAGAGTTAAATTTGCCCGTCCAGACACCTCCAGCTAGTCTCTCATTGGTTCTCCCTATTCCTGTTCATCTTCCGCAGAAATTGCAAACTGGGCCAAACAGGAGGTTAAAGGCACTGACTCTCCAAGTCGGGAGAGTGTTAGTAAAGCGTCTGGAATGTTGCACCCGAGTACCAGGGGACGAGAACTGAGACATATTGGAACACGTCTCCCGATCACACGGTTGATCATACTCTGGGTTCCACGTGCATGTTTTAGCTGAAGGAAGAATCCCTTAAACCTGGAGAGTTGAGACCCGTAGAATGGGTACCATGCAATATGACTTCAAAGGGTCTTCATTTGCTCACCGAACCTCTCCAATCCTATCACTGCTGCGTTTGTGCCCCTGTACACATGCTTGATTTTCTTTCAGAGACATAGCAATCCATAGGTTTTAAGATACTTACTAGTCAGGTACATTCTTAGGCGTTTAATATGGGGTGTTGAGTCCATTTCGTTGAGCAAGGAGTAGTTCTTGTCTATTCTATATTTGGCTTAAGGAACTTTATCTGTGCTCATTTCAATCTCTGGTTTTATGCAGCACCCCAACTCACCTTACCCCTTAAGCAAGCATAAGTTGGTTTTCTAAATTTGAGACCCTGTTCTGTTTTGTAATCCAGTTCCTGTGTAGCCAAGTTTACATCCCGTGTATTAGTGATATCTTATGATGTTTCTTTTTCTGTGTGACTTATTTCAGTTAGAATCATCATACCTGAATCCACTCATTATGCTGCTACGGGCCTGATGACATAGATTTCATTGCTGAGTGATATTGCATTGTACGTAAGTACCACAACTTCTTTATCCATTTTTCACTTTCTGCGATATTGAACTTGTACCGTAAACGAGGTTCTTGTAAACAGAGCCGTCCCAAAGTTTGGGGTGGCTGTGTCTTTTTGATTTTAATTTCCCTAAGCTATAGGACCATAAGTGGAAGTGCCCTAGGCTCTGTTGCTTTGTTTTTTAGATGTTTCAGGAAACACCATACACCTCTCCCGAGTGGCTGTTGGCAATTTACATCCCGCCCATCAGCATAACTAGGCTCCCAGTTCTCCATGGCCTGTCCTGCCTTTCTGGATTTTACACTTTTTTCAGATGGCCCTTTTGACCGGGGGGAAGTGAGACTTCATTGTAGTGCAGATTTCCTTTGCAAGCTTGCTTGGTTGGCCAAAAAGGGCGTATGCGTTTTTTCCTGAATATATTCAGGAAAAAACGCATACGCCCTTTTTGGCCAAGTGCATCATTGTGGACGTTCTGCCTCTTTTCCTATGCTTTAAATGCAATTCCAGTCTACCTCCTGAAATCGGTTTCCTGCAATTCTGCCCCGCTTTCAAGTCCTCTTGGCAGCCTTACTTCAGTATATTTTTGGACGATAGCTGTCATTTATAACTCTGCAGGTTTGTGAATTACAGTGCCCCTGAGCTCCTTTCCTCAACTCGCTTTCTTGTGAGCTGGCCGCAACACCGCAGGATTGCTTCAGGCCCTAATCTGGTTCCGGCACGGCACGCTGAGCCTTTGGTTAATTCCTCTTCCTGGTGGGAAATGAGAGTTAAATTTGCCCGTCCAGACACCTCCAGCTAGTCTCTCATTGGTTCTCCCTATTCCTGTTCATCTTCCGCAGAAATTGCAAACTGGGCCAAACAGGAGGTTAAAGGCACTGACTCTCCAAGTCGGGAGAGTGTTAGTAAAGCGTCTGGAATGTTGCACCCGAGTACCAGGGGACGAGAACTGAGACATATTGGAACACGTCTCCCGATCACACGGTTGATCATACTTTGGGTTCCACGTGCATGTTTTAGCTGAAGGAAGAATCCCTTAAACCTGGAGAGTTGAGACCCGTGGAATGGGTACCATGCAATATGACTTCAAAGGGTCTTCATTTGCTCACCGAACCTCTCCAATCCTATCACTGCTGCATTTATGCCCCTGTACACACGCTTGATTTTCTTTCAGACACATAGCAATCCATAGGTTTTAAGATACTTACTAGTCAGGTACATTCTTAGGCGTTTAATATGGGGTGTTGAGTCCATTTCGTTGAGCAAGGAGTAGTTCTTGTCTATTCCATATTTGGCTTAAGGAACTTTATCTGTGCTCATTTCAATCTCTGGTTTTATGCAGCACCCCAACTCACCTTTCCCCTTAAGCAAGCATAAGTTGGTTTTCTAAATTTGAGACCCTGTTCTGTTTTGTAATCCAGTTCCTGTGTAGCCAAGTTTACATCCCGTGTATTAGTGATATCTTATGATGTTTCTTTTTCTGTGTGACTTATTTCAGTTAGAATCATCATACCTGAATCCACTCATTATGCTGCTACGGGCCTGATGACATAGATTTCATTGCTGAGTGATATTGCATTGTACGTAAGTACCACAACTTCTTTATCCATTTTTCACTTTCTGCGATATTGAACTTGTACCGTAAACGAGGTTCTTGTAAACAGAGCCGTCCCAAACTTTGGGGTGGCTGTGTCTTTTTGATTTTAATTTCCCTAAGCTATAGGACCATAAGTGGAAGTGCCCTAGGCTCTGTTGCTTTGTTTTTTAGATGTTTCAGGAAACACCATACACCTCTCCCGAGTGGCTCTTGGCAATTTACATCCCGCCCATCAGCATAACAAGGCTCCCAGTTCTCCATGGCCTGTCCTGCCTTTCTGGATTTTACACTTTTTTCAGATGGCCCTTTTGACCGGGGGGAAGTGAGACTTCATTGTAGTGCAGATTTCCTTTGCAAGCTTGCTTGGTTGGCCAAAAAGGGCGTATGCGTTTTTTCCTGAATATATTCAGGATAAAACGCATACGCCCTTTTTGGCCAAGTGCATCATTGTGGACGTTCTGCCTCTTTTCCTATGCTTTAAATGCAATTCCAGTCTACCTCCTGAAATCGGTTTCCTGCAATTCTGCCCCGCTTTCAAGTCCTCTTGGCAGCCTTACTTCAGTATATTTTTGGACGATAGCTGTCATTTATAACTCTGCAGGTTTGTGAATTACAGTGCCCCTGAGCTCCTTTCTTCAACTCGCTTTCTTGTGAGCTGGCCGCAACACCGCAGGATTGCTTCAGGCCCTAATCTGGTTCCGGCACGGCACGCTGAGCCTTTGGTTAATTCCTCTTCCTGGTGGGAAATGAGAGTTAAATTTGCCCGTCCAGACACCTCCAGCTAGTCTCTCATTGGTTCTCCCTATTCCTGTTCATCTTCCACAGAAATTGCAAACTGGGCCAAACAGGAGGTTAAAGGCACTGACTCTCCAAGTCGGGAGAGTGTTAGTAAAGCGTCTGGAATGTTGCACCCGAGTACCAGGGGACGAGAACTGAGACATATTGGAACACGTCTCCCGATCACACGGTTGATCATACTCTGGGTTCCACGTGCATGTTTTAGCTGAAGGAAGAATCCCTTAAACCTGGAGAGTTGAGACCCGTGGAATGGGTACCATGCAATATGACTTCAAAGGGTCTTCATTTGCTCACCGAACCTCTCCAATCCTATCACTGCTGCGTTTATGCCGCTGTACACACGCTTGATTTTCTTTCAGAGACATAGCAATCCATAGGTTTTAAGATACTTACTAGTCAGGTACATTCTTAGGCGTTTAATATGGGGTGTTGAGTCCATTTCGTTGAGCAAGGAGTAGTTCTTGTCTATTCCATATTTGGCTTAAGGAACTTTATCTGTGCTCATTTCAATCTCTGGTTTTATGCAGCACCCCAACTCACCTTTCCCCTTAAGCAAGCATAAGTTGGTTTTCTAAATTTGAGACCCTGTTCTGTTTTGTAATCCAGTTCCTGTGTAGCCAAGTTTACATCCCGTGTATTAGTGATATCTTATGATGTTTCTTTTTCTGTGTGACTTATTTCAGTTAGAATCATCATACCTGAATCCACTCATTATGCTGCTACGGGCCTGATGACATAGATTTCATTGCTGAGTGATATTGCATTGTACGTAAGTACCACAACTTCTTTATCCATTTTTCACTTTCTGCGATATTGAACTTGTACCGTAAACGAGGTTCTTGTAAACAGAGCCGTCCCAAACTTTGGGGTGGCTGTGTCTTTTTGATTTTAATTTCCCTAAGCTATAGGACCATAAGTGGAAGTGCCCTAGGCTCTGTTGCTTTGTTTTTTAGATGTTTCAGGAAACACCATACACCTCTCCCGAGTGGCTGTTGGCAATTTACATCCCGCCCATCAGCATAACAAGGCTCCCAGTTCTCCATGGCCTGTCCTGCCTTTCTGGATTTTACACTTTTTTCAGATGGCCCTTTTGACCGGGGGGAAGTGAGACTTCATTGTAGTGCAGATTTCCTTTGCAAGCTTGCTTGGTTGGCCAAAAAGGGCGTATGCGTTTTTTCCTGAATATATTCAGGAAAAAACGCATACGCCCTTTTTGGCCAAGTGCATCATTGTGGACGTTCTGCCTCTTTTCCTATGCTTTAAATGCAATTCCAGTCTACCTCCTGAAATCGGTTTCCTGCAATTCTGCCCCGCTTTCAAGTCCTCTTGGCAGCCTTACTTCAGTATATTTTTGGACGATAGCTGTCATTTATAACTCTGCAGGTTTGTGAATTACAGTGCCCCTGAGCTCCTTTCTTCAACTCGCTTTCTTGTGAGCTGGCCGCAACACCGCAGGATTGCTTCAGGCCCTAATCTGGTTCCGGCACGGCACGCTGAGCCTTTGGTTAATTCCTCTTCCTGGTGGGAAATGAGAGTTAAATTTGCCCGTCCAGACACCTCCAGCTAGTCTCTCATTGGTTCTCCCTATTCCTGTTCATCTTCCGCAGAAATTGCAAACTGGGCCAAACAGGAGGTTAAAGGCACTGACTCTCCAAGTCGGGAGAGTGTTAGTAAAGCGTCTGGAATGTTGCACCCGAGTACCAGGGGACGAGAACTGAGACATATTGGAACACGTCTCCCGATCACACGGTTGATCATACTCTGGGTTCCACGTGCATGTTTTAGCTGAAGGAAGAATCCCTTAAACCTGGAGAGTTGAGACCCGTGGAATGGGTACCATGCAGTATGACTTCAAAGGGTCTTCATTTGCTCACCGAACCTCTCCAATCCTATCACTGCTGCGTTTATGCCCCTGTACACATGCTTGATTTTCTTTCAGAGACATAGCAGTGCATAGGTTTTAAGATACTTACTAGTCAGGTACATTCTTAGGCGTTTAATATGGGGTGTTGAGTCCATTTCGTTGAGCAAGGAGTAGTTCTTGTCTATTCTATATTTGGCTTAAGGAACTTTATCTGTGCTCATTTCAATCTCTGGTTTGATGCAGCACCCCAACTCACCTTTCCCCTTAAGCAAGCATAAGTTGGTTTTCTAAATTTGAGACCCTGTTCTGTTTTGTAATCCAGTTCCTGTGTAGCCAAGTTTACATTCCGTGTATTAGTGATATCTTATGATGTTTCTTTTTCTGTGTGACTTATTTCAGTTAGAATCATCATACCTGAATCCACTCATTATGCTGCTACGGGCCTGATGACATAGATTTCATTGCTGAGTGATATTGCATTGTACGTAAGTACCACAACTTCTTTATCCATTTTTCACTTTCTGCGATATTGAACTTGTACCGTAAACGAGGTTCTTGTAAACAGAGCCGTCCCAAACTTTGGGGTGGCTGTGTCTTTTTGATTTTAATTTCCCTAAGCTATAGGACCATAAGTGGAAGTGCCCTAGGCTCTGTTGCTTTGTTTTTTAGATGTTTCAGGAAACACCATACACCTCTCCCGAGTGGCTCTTGGCAATTTACATCCCGCCCATCAGCATAACAAGGCTCCCAGTTCTCCATGGCCTGTCCTGCCTTTCTGGATTTTACACTTTTTTCAGATGGCCCTTTTGACCGGGGGGAAGTGAGACTTCATTGTAGTGCAGATTTCCTTTGCAAGCTTGCTTGGTTGGCCAAAAAGGGCGTATGCGTTTTTTCCTGAATATATTCAGGAAAAAACGCATACGCCCTTTTTGGCCAAGTGCATCATTGTGGACGTTCTGCCTCTTTTCCTATGCTTTAAATGCAATTCCAGTCTACCTCCTGAAATCGGTTTCCTGCAATTCTGCCCCGCTTTCAAGTCCTCTTGGCAGCCTTACTTCAGTATATTTTTGGACGATAGCTGTCATTTATAACTCTGCAGGTTTGTGAATTACAGTGCCCCTGAGCTCCTTTCTTCAACTCGCTTTCTTGTGAGCTGGCCGCAACACCGCAGGATTGCTTCAGGCCCTAATCTGGTTCCGGCACGGCACGCTGAGCCTTTGGTTAATTCCTCTTCCTGGTGGGAAATGAGAGTTAAATTTGCCCGTCCAGACACCTCCAGCTAGTCTCTCATTGGTTCTCCCTATTCCTGTTCATCTTCCGCAGAAATTGCAAACTGGGCCAAACAGGAGGTTAAAGGCACTGACTCTCCAAGTCGGGAGAGTGTTAGTAAAGCGTCTGGAATGTTGCACCCGAGTACCAGGGGACGAGAACTGAGACATATTGGAACACGTCTCCCGATCACACGGTTGATCATACTCTGGGTTCCACGTGCATGTTTTAGCTGAAGGAAGAATCCCTTAAACCTGGAGAGTTGAGACCCGTGGAATGGGTACCATGCAATATGACTTCAAAGGGTCTTCATTTGCTCACCGAACCTCTCCAATCCTATCACTGCTGCGTTTATGCCCCTGTACACACGCTTGATTTTCTTTCAGAGACATAGCAATCCATAGGTTTTAAGATACTTACTAGTCAGGTACATTCTTAGGCGTTTAATATGGGGTGTTGAGTCCATTTCGTTGAGCAAGGAGTAGTTCTTGTCTATTCCATATTTGGCTTAAGGAACTTTATCTGTGCTCATTTCAATCTCTGGTTTGATGCAGCACCCCAACTCACCTTTCCCCTTAAGCAAGCATAAGTTGGTTTTCTAAATTTGAGACCCTGTTCTGTTTTGTAATCCAGTTCCTGTGTAGCCAAGTTTACATCCCGTGTATTAGTGATATCTTATGATGTTTCTTTTTCTGTGTGACTTATTTCAGTTAGAATCATCATACCTGAATCCACTCATTATGCTGCTACGGGCCTGATGACATAGATTTCATTGCTGAGTGATATTGCATTGTACGTAAGTACCACAACTTCTTTATCCATTTTTCACTTTCTGCGATATTGAACTTGTACCGTAAACGAGGTTCTTGTAAACAGAGCCGTCCCAAACTTTGGGGTGGCTGTGTCTTTTTGATTTTAATTTCCCTAAGCTATAGGACCATAAGTGGAAGTGCCCTAGGCTCTGTTGCTTTGTTTTTTAGATGTTTCAGGAAACACCATACACCTCTCCCGAGTGGCTGTTGGCAATTTACATCCCGCCCATCAGCATAACAAGGCTCCCAGTTCTCCATGGCCTGTCCTGCCTTTCTGGATTTTACACTTTTTTCAGATGGCCCTTTTGACCGGGGGGAAGTGAGACTTCATTGTAGTGCAGATTTCCTTTGCAAGCTTGCTTGGTTGGCCAAAAAGGGCGTATGCGTTTTTTCCTGAATATATTCAGGATAAAACGCATACGCCCTTTTTGGCCAAGTGCATCATTGTGGACGTTCTGCCTCTTTTCCTATGTTTTAAATGCAATTCCAGTCTACCTCCTGAAATCGGTTTCCTGCAATTCTGCCCCGCTTTCAAGTCCTCTTGGCAGCCTTACTTCAGTATATTTTTGGACGATAGCTGTCATTTATAACTCTGCAGGTTTGTGAATTACAGTGCCCCTGAGCTCCTTTCTTCAACTCGCTTTCTTGTGAGCTGGCCGCAACACCGCAGGATTGCTTCAGGCCCTAATCTGGTTCCGGCACGGCACGCTGAGCCTTTGGTTAATTCCTCTTCCTGGTGGGAAATGAGAGTTAAATTTGCCCGTCCAGACACCTCCAGCTAGTCTCTCATTGGTTCTCCCTATTCCTGTTCATCTTCCGCAGAAATTGCAAACTGGGCCAAACAGGAGGTTAAAGGCACTGACTCTCCAAGTCGGGAGAGTGTTAGTAAAGCGTCTGGAATGTTGCACCCGAGTACCAGGGGACGAGAACTGAGACATATTGGAACACGTCTCCCGATCACACGGTTGATCATACTCTGGGTTCCACGTGCATGTTTTAGCTGAAGGAAGAATCCCTTAAACCTGGAGAGTTGAGACCCGTGGAATGGGTACCATGCAATATGACTTCAAAGGGTCTTCATTTGCTCACCGAACCTCTCCAATCCTATCACTGCTGCGTTTATGCCCCTGTACACACGCTTGATTTTCTTTCAGAGACATAGCAATCCATAGGTTTTAAGATACTTACTAGTCAGGTACATTCTTAGGCGTTTAATATGGGGTGTTGAGTCCATTTCGTTGAGCAAGGAGTAGTTCTTGTCTATTCCATATTTGGCTTAAGGAACTTTATCTGTGCTCATTTCAATCTCTGGTTTGATGCAGCACCCCAACTCACCTTTCCCCTTAAGCAAGCATAAGTTGGTTTTCTAAATTTGAGACCCTGTTCTGTTTTGTAATCCAGTTCCTGTGTAGCCAAGTTTACATCCCGTGTATTAGTGATATCTTATGATGTTTCTTTTTCTGTGTGACTTATTTCAGTTAGAATCATCATACCTGAATCCACTCATTATGCTGCTATGGGCCTGATGACATAGATTTCATTGCTGAGTGATATTGCATTGTACGTAAGTACCACAACTTCTTTATCCATTTTTCACTTTCTGCGATATTGAACTTGTACCGTAAACGAGGTTCTTGTAAACAGAGCCGTCCCAAACTTTGGGGTGGCTGTGTCTTTTGGATTTTAATTTCCCTAAGCTATAGGACCATAAGTGGAAGTGCCCTAGGCTCTGTTGCTTTGTTTTTTAGATGTTTCAGGAAACACCATACACCTCTCCCGAGTGGCTGTTGGCAATTTACATCCCGCCCATCAGCATAACAAGGCTCCCAGTTCTCCATGGCCTGTCCTGCCTTTCTGGATTTTACACTTTTTTCAGATGGCCCTTTTGACCGGGGGGAAGTGAGACTTCATTGTAGTGCAGATTTCCTTTGCAAGCTTGCTTGGTTGGCCAAAAAGGGCGTATGCGTTTTTTCCTGAATATATTCAGGAAAAAACGCATACGCCCTTTTTGGCCAAGTGCATCATTGTGGACGTTCTGCCTTTTTTCCTATGCTTTAAATGCAATTCCAGTCTACCTCCTGAAATCGGTTTCCTGCAATTCTGCCCCGCTTTCAAGTCCTCTTGGCAGCCTTACTTCAGTATATTTTTGGACGATAGCTGTCATTTATAACTCTGCAGGTTTGTGAATTACAGTGCCCCTGAGCTCCTTTCTTCAACTCGCTTTCTTGTGAGCTGGCCGCAACACCGCAGGATTGCTTCAGGCCCTAATCTGGTTCCGGCACGGCACGCTGAGCCTTTGGTTAATTCCTCTTCCTGGTGGGAAATGAGAGTTAAATTTGCCCGTCCAGACACCTCCAGCTAGTCTCTCATTGGTTCTCCCTATTCCTGTTCATCTTCCGCAGAAATTGCAAACTGGGCCAAACAGGAGGTTAAAGGCACTGACTCTCCAAGTCGGGAGAGTGTTAGTAAAGCGTCTGGAATGTTGCACCCGAGTACCAGGGGACGAGAACTGAGACATATTGGAACACGTCTCCCGATCACACGGTTGATCATACTCTGGGTTCCACGTGCATGTTTTAGCTGAAGGAAGAATCCCTTAAACCTGGAGAGTTGAGACCCGTGGAATGGGTACCATGCAATATGACTTCAAAGGGTCTTCATTTGCTCACCGAAACTCTCCAATCCTATCACTGCTGCGTTTATGCCCCTGTACACACGCTTGATTTTCTTTCAGAGACATAGCAATCCATAGGTTTTAAGATAATTACTAGTCAGGTACATTCTTAGGCGTTTAATATGGGGTGTTGAGTCCATTTCGTTGAGCAAGGAGTAGTTCTTGTCTATTCCATATTTGGCTTAAGGAACTTTATCTGTGCTCATTTCAATCTCTGGTTTGATGCAGCACCCCAACTCACCTTTCCCCTTAAGCAAGCATAAGTTGGTTTTCTAAATTTGAGACCCTGTTCTGTTTTGTAATCCAGTTCCTGTGTAGCCAAGTTTACATCCCGTGTATTAGTGATATCTTATGATGTTTCTTTTTCTGTGTGACTTATTTCAGTTAGAATCATCATACCTGAATCCACTCATTATGCTGCTACGGGCCTGATGACATAGATTTCATTGCTGAGTGATATTGCATTGTACGTAAGTACCACAACTTCTTTATCCATTTTTCACTTTCTGCGATATTGAACTTGTACCGTAAACGAGGTTCTTGTAAACAGAGCCGTCCCAAACTTTGGGGTGGCTGTGTCTTTTGGATTTTAATTTCCCTAAGCTATAGGACCATAAGTGGAAGTGCCCTAGGCTCTGTTGCTTTGTTTTTTAGATGTTTCAGGAAACACCATATACCTCTCCCGAGTGGCTGTTGGCAATTTACATCCCGCCCATCAGCATAACAAGGCTCCCAGTTCTCCATGGCCTGTCCTGCCTTTCTGGATTTTACACTTTTTTCAGATGGCCCTTTTGACCGGGGGGAAGTGAGACTTCATTGTAGTGCAGATTTCCTTTGCAAGCTTGCTTGGTTGGCCAAAAAGGGCGTATGCGTTTTTTCCTGAATATATTCAGGATAAAACGCATACGCCCTTTTTGGCCAAGTGCATCATTGTGGACGTTCTGCCTCTTTTCCTATGCTTTAAATGCAATTCCAGTCTACCTCCTGAAATCGGTTTCCTGCAATTCTGCCCCGCTTTCAAGTCCTCTTGGCAGCCTTACTTCAGTATATTTTTGGACGATAGCTGTCATTTATAACTCTGCAGGTTTGTGAATTACAGTGCCCCTGAGCTCCTTTCTTCAACTCGCTTTCTTGTGAGCTGGCCGCAACACCGCAGGATTGCTTCAGGCCCTAATCTGGTTCCGGCACGGCACGCTGAGCCTTTGGTTAATTCCTCTTCCTGGTGGGAAATGAGAGTTAAATTTGCCCGTCCAGACACCTCCAGCTAGTCTCTCATTGGTTCTCCCTATTCCTGTTCATCTTCCGCAGAAATTGCAAACTGGGCCAAACAGGAGGTTAAAGGCACTGACTCTCCAAGTCGGGAGAGTGTTAGTAAAGCGTCTGGAATGTTGCACCCGAGTACCAGGGGACGAGAACTGAGACATATTGGAACACGTCTCCCGATCACACGGTTGATCATACTCTGGGTTCCACGTGCATGTTTTAGCTGAAGGAAGAATCCCTTAAACCTGGAGAGTTGAGACCCGTGGAATGGGTACCATGCAATATGACTTCAAAGGGTCTTCATTTGCTCACCGAACCTCTCCAATCCTATCACTGCTGCGTTTATGCCCCTGTACACACACTTGATTTTCTTTCAGAGACATAGCAATCCATAGGTTTTAAGATACTTACTAGTCAGGTACATTCTTAGGCGTTTAATATGGGGTGTTGAGTCCATTTCGTTGAGCAAGGAGTAGTTCTTGTCTATTCCATATTTGGCTTAAGGAACTTTATCTGTGCTCATTTCAATCTCTGGTTTGATGCAGCACCCCAACTCACCTTTCCCCTTAAGCAAGCATAAGTTGGTTTTCTAAATTTGAGACCCTGTTCTGTTTTGTAATCCAGTTCCTGTGTAGCCAAGTTTACATCCCGTGTATTAGTGATATCTTATGATGTTTCTTTTTCTGTGTGACTTATTTCAGTTAGAATCATCATACCTGAATCCACTCATTATGCTGCTATGGGCCTGATGACATAGATTTCATTGCTGAGTGATATTGCATTGTACGTAAGTACCACAACTTCTTTATCCATTTTTCACTTTCTGCGATATTGAACTTGTACCGTAAACGAGGTTCTTGTAAACAGAGCCGTCCCAAACTTTGGGGTGGCTGTGTCTTTTGGATTTTAATTTCCCTAAGCTATAGGACCATAAGTGGAAGTGCCCTAGGCTCTGTTGCTTTGTTTTTTAGATGTTTCAGGAAACACCATACACCTCTCCCGAGTGGCTGTTGGCAATTTACATCCCGCCCATCAGCATAACAAGGCTCCCAGTTCTCCATGGCCTGTCCTGCCTTTCTGGATTTTACACTTTTTTCAGATGGCCCTTTTGACCGGGGGGAAGTGAGACTTCATTGTAGTGCAGATTTCCTTTGCAAGCTTGCTTGGTTGGCCAAAAAGGGCGTATGCGTTTTTTCCTGAATATATTCAGGAAAAAACGCATACGCCCTTTTTGGCCAAGTGCATCATTGTGGACGTTCTGCCTCTTTTCCTATGCTTTAAATGCAATTCCAGTCTACCTCCTGAAATCGGTTTCCTGCAATTCTGCCCCGCTTTCAAGTCCTCTTGGCAGCCTTACTTCAGTATATTTTTGGACGATAGCTGTCATTTATAACTCTGCAGGTTTGTGAATTACAGTGCCCCTGAGCTCCTTTCTTCAACTCGCTTTCTTGTGAGCTGGCCGCAACACCGCAGGATTGCTTCAGGCCCTAATCTGGTTCCGGCACGGCACGCTGAGCCTTTGGTTAATTCCTCTTCCTGGTGGGAAATGAGAGTTAAATTTGCCCGTCCAGACACCTCCAGCTAGTCTCTCATTGGTTCTCCCTATTCCTGTTCATCTTCCGCAGAAATTGCAAACTGGGCCAAACAGGAGGTTAAAGGCACTGACTCTCCAAGTCGGGAGAGTGTTAGTAAAGCGTCTGGAATGTTGCACCCGAGTACCAGGGGACGAGAACTGAGACATATTGGAACACGTCTCCCGATCACACGGTTGATCATACTCTGGGTTCCACGTGCATGTTTTAGCTGAAGGAAGAATCCCTTAAACCTGGAGAGTTGAGACCCGTGGAATGGGTACCATGCAATATGACTTCAAAGGGTCTTCATTTGCTCACCGAAACTCTCCAATCCTATCACTGCTGCGTTTATGCCCCTGTACACACGCTTGATTTTCTTTCAGAGACATAGCAATCCATAGGTTTTAAGATAATTACTAGTCAGGTACATTCTTAGGCGTTTAATATGGGGTGTTGAGTCCATTTCGTTGAGCAAGGAGTAGTTCTTGTCTATTCCATATTTGGCTTAAGGAACTTTATCTGTGCTCATTTCAATCTCTGGTTTGATGGTTTGATGCAGCACCCCAACTCACCTTTCCCCTTAAGCAAGCATAAGTTGGTTTTCTAAATTTGAGACCCTGTTCTGTTTTGTAATCCAGTTCCTGTGTAGCCAAGTTTACATCCCGTGTATTAGTGATATCTTATGATGTTTCTTTTTCTGTGTGACTTATTTCAGTTAGAATCATCATACCTGAATCCACTCATTATGCTGCTACGGGCCTGATGACATAGATTTCATTGCTGAGTGATATTGCATTGTACGTAAGTACCACAACTTCTTTATCCATTTTTCACTTTCTGCGATATTGAACTTGTACCGTAAACGAGGTTCTTGTAAACAGAGCCGTCCCAAACTTTGGGGTGGCTGTGTCTTTTGGATTTTAATTTCCCTAAGCTATAGGACCATAAGTGGAAGTGCCCTAGGCTCTGTTGCTTTGTTTTTTAGATGTTTCAGGAAACACCATACACCTCTCCCGAGTGGCTGTTGGCAATTTACATCCCGCCCATCAGCATAACAAGGCTCCCAGTTCTCCATGGCCTGTCCTGCCTTTCTGGATTTTACACTTTTTTCAGATGGCCCTTTTGACCGGGGGAAGTGAGACTTCATTGTAGTGCAGATTTCCTTTGCAAGCTTGCTTGGTTGGCCAAAAAGGGCGTATGCGTTTTTTCCTGAATATATTCAGGATAAAACGCATACGCCCTTTTTGGCCAAGTGCATCATTGTGGACGTTCTGCCTCTTTTCCTATGCTTTAAATGCAATTCCAGTCTACCTCCTGAAATCGGTTTCCTGCAATTCTGCCCCGCTTTCAAGTCCTCTTGGCAGCCTTACTTCAGTATATTTTTGGACGATAGCTGTCATTTATAACTCTGCAGGTTTGTGAATTACAGTGCCCCTGAGCTCCTTTCTTCAACTCGCTTTCTTGTGAGCTGGCCGCAACACCGCAGGATTGCTTCAGGCCCTAATCTGGTTCCGGCACGGCACGCTGAGCCTTTGGTTAATTCCTCTTCCTGGTGGGAAATGAGAGTTAAATTTGCCCGTCCAGACACCTCCAGCTAGTCTCTCATTGGTTCTCCCTATTCCTGTTCATCTTCCGCAGAAATTGCAAACTGGCCAAACAGGAGGTTAAAGGCACTGACTCTCCAAGTCGGGAGAGTGTTAGTAAAGCGTCTGGAATGTTGCACCCGAGTACCAGGGGACGAGAACTGAGACATATTGGAACACGTCTCCCGATCACACGGTTGATCATACTCTGGGTTCCACGTGCATGTTTTAGCTGAAGGAAGAATCCTTAAACCTGGAGAGTTGAGACCCGTGGAATGGGTACCATGCAATATGACTTCAAAGGGTCTTCATTTGCTCACCGAACCTCTCCAATCCTATCACTGCTGCGTTTATGCCCCTGTACACACACTTGATTTTCTTTCAGAGACATAGCAATCCATAGGTTTTAAGATACTTACTAGTCAGGTACATTCTTAGGCGTTTAATATGGGGTGTTGAGTCCATTTCGTTGAGCAAGGAGTAGTTCTTGTCTATTCCATATTTGGCTTAAGGAACTTTATCTGTGCTCATTTCAATCTCTGGTTTGATGCAGCACCCCAACTCACCTTTCCCCTTAAGCAAGCATAAGTTGGTTTTCTAAATTTGAGACCCTGTTCTGTTTTGTAATCCAGTTCCTGTGTAGCCAAGTTTACATCCCGTGTATTAGTGATATCTTATGATGTTTCTTTTTCTGTGTGACTTATTTCAGTTAGAATCATCATACCTGAATCCACTCATTATGCTGCTATGGGCCTGATGACATAGATTTCATTGCTGAGTGATATTGCATTGTACGTAAGTACCACAACTTCTTTATCCATTTTTCACTTTCTGCGATAT
This sequence comes from Leucopleurus acutus, assembly GCF_964270905.1. Lineage (NCBI taxonomy): Eukaryota > Metazoa > Chordata > Mammalia > Artiodactyla > Delphinidae > Leucopleurus > Leucopleurus acutus. Next base: position 342,479 of record NW_028139180.1, read on the forward strand.
TGAACTTGTACCGTAAACGAGGTTCTTGTAAACAGAGCCGTCCCAAACTTTGGGGTGGCTGTGTCTTTTGGATTTTAATTTCCCTAAGCTATAGGACCATAAGTGGAAGTGCCCTAGGCTCTGTTGCTTTGTTTTTTAGATGTTTCAGGAAACACCATACACCTCTCCCGAGTGGCTGTTGGCAATTTACATCCCGCCCATCAGCATAACAAGGCTCCCAGTTCTCCATGGCCTGTCCTGCCTTTCTGGATTTTACACTTTTTTCAGATGGCCCTTTTGACCGGGGGGAAGTGAGACTTCATTGTAGTGCAGATTTCCTTTGCAAGCTTGCTTGGTTGGCCAAAAAGGGCGTATGCGTTTTTTCCTGAATATATTCAGGAAAAAACGCATACGCCCTTTTTGGCCAAGTGCATCATTGTGGACGTTCTGCCTCTTTTCCTATGCTTTAAATGCAATTCCAGTCTACCTCCTGAAATCGGTTTCCTGCAATTCTGCCCCGCTTTCAAGTCCTCTTGGCAGCCTTACTTCAGTATATTTTTGGACGATAGCTGTCATTTATAACTCTGCAGGTTTGTGAATTACAGTGCCCCTGAGCTCCTTTCTTCAACTCGCTTTCTTGTGAGCTGGCCGCAACACCGCAGGATTGCTTCAGGCCCTAATCTGGTTCCGGCACGGCACGCTGAGCCTTTGGTTAATTCCTCTTCCTGGTGGGAAATGAGAGTTAAATTTGCCCGTCCAGACACCTCCAGCTAGTCTCTCATTGGTTTCTCCCTATTCCTGTTCATCTTCCGCAGAAATTGCAAACTGGGCCAAACAGGAGGTTAAAGGCACTGACTCTCCAAGTCGGGAGAGTGTTAGTAAAGCGTCTGGAATGTTGCACCCGAGTACCAGGGGACGAGAACTGAGACATATTGGAACACGTCTCCCGATCACACGGTTGATCATACTCTGGGTTCCACGTGCATGTTTTAGCTGAAGGAAGAATCCCTTAAACCTGGAGAGTTGAGACCCGTGGAATGGGTACCATGCAATATGACTTCAAAGGGTCTTCATTTGCTCACCGAAACTCTCCAATCCTATCACTGCTGCGTTTATGCCCCTGTACACACGCTTGATTTTCTTTCAGAGACATAGCAATCCATAGGTTTTAAGATAATTACTAGTCAGGTACATTCTTAGGCGTTTAATATGGGGTGTTGAGTCCATTTCGTTGAGCAAGGAGTAGTTCTTGTCTATTCCATATTTGGCTTAAGGAACTTTATCTGTGCTCATTTCAATCTCTGGTTTGATGCAGCACCCCAACTCACCTTTCCCCTTAAGCAAGCATAAGTTGGTTTTCTAAATTTGAGACCCTGTTCTGTTTTGTAATCCAGTTCCTGTGTAGCCAAGTTTACATCCCGTGTATTAGTGATATCTTATGATGTTTCTTTTTCTGTGTGACTTATTTCAGTTAGAATCATCATACCTGAATCCACTCATTATGCTGCTACGGGCCTGATGACATAGATTTCATTGCTGAGTGATATTGCATTGTACGTAAGTACCACAACTTCTTTATCCATTTTTCACTTTCTGCGATATTGAACTTGTACCGTAAACGAGGTTCTTGTAAACAGAGCCGTCCCAAACTTTGGGTGGCTGTGTCTTTTTGATTTTAATTTCCCTAAGCTATAGGACCATAAGTGGAAGTGCCCTAGGCTCTGTTGCTTTGTTTTTAGATGTTTCAGGAAACACCATACACCTCTCCCGAGTGGCTCTTGGCAATTTACATCCCGCCCATCAGCATAACAAGGCTCCCAGTTCTCCATGGCCTGTCCTGCCTTTCTGGATTTTACACTTTTTTCAGATGGCCCTTTTGACCGGGGGGAAGTGAGACTTCATTGTAGTGCAGATTTCCTTGCAAGCTTGCTTGGTTGGCCAAAAAGGGCGTATGCGTTTTTTCCTGAATATATTCAGGAAAAAACGCATACGCCCTTTTTGGCCAAGTGCATCATTGTGGACGTTCTGCCTCTTTTCCTATGCTTTAAATGCAATTCCAGTCTACCTCCTGAAATCGGTTTCCTGCAATTCTGCCCCGCTTTCAAGTCCTCTTGGCAGCCTTACTTCAGTATATTTTTGGACGATAGCTGTCATTTATAACTCTGCAGGTTTGTGAATTACAGTGCCCCTGAGCTCCTTTCTTCAACTCGCTTTCTTGTGAGCTGGCCGCAACACCGCAGGATTGCTTCAGGCCCTAATCTGGTTCCGGCACGGCACGCTGAGCCTTTGGTTAATTCCTCTTCCTGGTGGGAAATGAGAGTTAAATTTGCCCGTCCAGACACCTCCAGCTAGTCTCTCATTGGTTCTCCCTATTCCTGTTCATCTTCCGCAGAAATTGCAAACTGGGCCAAACAGGAGGTTAAAGGCACTGACTCTCCAAGTCGGGAGAGTGTTAGTAAAGCGTCTGGAATGTTGCACCCGAGTACCAGGGGACGAGAACTGAGACATATTGGAACACGTCTCCCGATCACACGGTTGATCATACTCTGGGTTCCACGTGCATGTTTTAGCTGAAGGAAGAATCCCTTAAACCTGGAGAGTTGAGACCCGTGGAATGGGTACCATGCAATATGACTTCAAAGGTCTTCATTTGCTCACCGAAACTCTCCAATCCTATCACTGCTGCGTTTATGCCCCTGTACACACGCTTGATTTTCTTTCAGAGACATAGCAATCCATAGGTTTTAAGATACTTACTAGTCAGGTACATTCTTAGGCGTTTAATATGGGGTGTTGAGTCCATTTCGTTGAGCAAGGAGTAGTTCTTGTCTATTCCATATTTGGCTTAAGGAACTTTATCTGTGCTCATTTCAATCTCTGGTTTGATGCAGCACCCCAACTCACCTTTCCCCTTAAGCAAGCATAAGTTGGTTTTCTAAATTTGAGACCCTGTTCTGTTTTGTAATCCAGTTCCTGTGTAGCCAAGTTTACATTCCGTGTATTAGTGATATCTTATGATGTTTCTTTTTCTGTGTGACTTATTTCAGTTAGAATCATCATACCTGAATCCACTCATTATGCTGCTACGGGCCTGATGACATAGATTTCATTGCTGAGTGATATTGCATTGTACGTAAGTACCACAACTTCTTTATCCATTTTTCACTTTCTGCGATATTGAACTTGTACCGTAAACGAGGTTCTTGTAAACAGAGCCGTCCCAAACTTTGGGGTGGCTGTGTCTTTTGGATTTTAATTTCCCTAAGCTATAGGACCATAAGTGGAAGTGCCCTAGGCTCTGTTGCTTTGTTTTTTAGATGTTTCAGGAAACACCATACACCTCTCCCGAGTGGCTCTTGGCAATTTACATCCCGCCCATCAGCATAACAAGGCTCCCAGTTCTCCATGGCCTGTCCTGCCTTTCTGGATTTTACACTTTTTTCAGATGGCCCTTTTGACCGGGGGGAAGTGAGACTTCATTGTAGTGCAGATTTCCTTTGCAAGCTTGCTTGGTTGGCCAAAAAGGGCGTATGCGTTTTTTCCTGAATATATTCAGGAAAAAACGCATACGCCCTTTTTGGCCAAGTGCATCATTGTGGACGTTCTGCCTCTTTTCCTATGCTTTAAATGCAATTCCAGTCTACCTCCTGAAATCGGTTTCCTGCAATTCTGCCCCGCTTTCAAGTCCTCTTGGCAGCCTTACTTCAGTATATTTTTGGACGATAGCTGTCATTTATAACTCTGCAGGTTTGTGAATTACAGTGCCCCTGAGCTCCTTTCTTCAACTCGCTTTCTTGTGAGCTGGCCGCAACACCGCAGGATTGCTTCAGGCCCTAATCTGGTTCCGGCACGGCACGCTGAGCCTTTGGTTAATTCCTCTTCCTGGTGGGAAATGAGAGTTAAATTTGCCCGTCCAGACACCTCCAGCTAGTCTCTCATTGGTTCTCCCTATTCCTGTTCATCTTCCGCAGAAATTGCAAACTGGGCCAAACAGGAGGTTAAAGGCACTGACTCTCCAAGTCGGGAGAGTGTTAGTAAAGCGTCTGGAATGTTGCACCCGAGTACCAGGGGACGAGAACTGAGACATATTGGAACACGTCTCCCGATCACACGGTTGATCATACTCTGGGTTCCACGTGCATGTTTTAGCTGAAGGAAGAATCCCTTAAACCTGGAGAGTTGAGACCCGTGGAATGGGTACCATGCAATATGACTTCAAAGGGTCTTCATTTGCTCACCGAACCTCTCCAATCCTATCACTGCTGCGTTTATGCCCCTGTACACACGCTTGATTTTCTTTCAGAGACATAGCAATCCATAGGTTTTAAGATACTTACTAGTCAGGTACATTCTTAGGCGTTTAATATGGGGTGTTGAGTCCATTTCGTTGAGCAAGGAGTAGTTCTTGTCTATTCCATATTTGGCTTAAGGAACTTTATCTGTGCTCATTTCAATCTCTGGTTTGATGCAGCACCCCAACTCACCTTTCCCCTTAAGCAAGCATAAGTTGGTTTTCTAAATTTGAGACCCTGTTCTGTTTTGTAATCCAGTTCCTGTGTAGCCAAGTTTACATCCCGTGTATTAGTGATATCTTATGATGTTTCTTTTTCTGTGTGACTTATTTCAGTTAGAATCATCATACCTGAATCCACTCATTATGCTGCTATGGGCCTGATGACATAGATTTCATTGCTGAGTGATATTGCATTGTACGTAAGTACCACAACTTCTTTATCCATTTTTCACTTTCTGCGATATTGAACTTGTACCGTAAACGAGGTTCTTGTAAACAGAGCCGTCCCAAACTTTGGGTGGCTGTGTCTTTTGGATTTTAATTTCCCTAAGCTATAGGACCATAAGTGGAAGTGCCCTAGGCTCTGTTGCTTTGTTTTTTAGATGTTTCAGGAAACACCATACACCTCTCCCGAGTGGCTCTTGGCAATTTACATCCCGCCCATCAGCATAACAAGGCTCCCAGTTCTCCATGGCCTGTCCTGCCTTTCTGGATTTTACACTTTTTCAGATGGCCCTTTTGACCGGGGGGAAGTGAGACTTCATTGTAGTGCAGATTTCCTTTGCAAGCTTGCTTGGTTGGCCAAAAAGGGCGTATGCGTTTTTTCCTGAATATATTCAGGAAAAAACGCATACGCCCTTTTTGGCCAAGTGCATCATTGTGGACGTTCTGCCTCTTTTCCTATGCTTTAAATGCAATTCCAGTCTACCTCCTGAAATCGGTTTCCTGCAATTCTGCCCCGCTTTCAAGTCCTCTTGGCAGCCTTACTTCAGTATATTTTTGGACGATAGCTGTCATTTATAACTCTGCAGGTTTGTGAATTACAGTGCCCCTGAGCTCCTTTCTTCAACTCGCTTTCTTGTGAGCTGGCCGCAACACCGCAGGATTGCTTCAGGCCCTAATCTGGTTCCGGCACGGCACGCTGAGCCTTTGGTTAATTCCTCTTCCTGGTGGGAAATGAGAGTTAAATTTGCCCGTCCAGACACCTCCAGCTAGTCTCTCATTGGTTCTCCCTATTCCTGTTCATCTTCCGCAGAAATTGCAAACTGGGCCAAACAGGAGGTTAAAGGCACTGACTCTCCAAGTCGGGAGAGTGTTAGTAAAGCGTCTGGAATGTTGCACCCGAGTACCAGGGGACGAGAACTGAGACATATTGGAACACGTCTCCCGATCACACGGTTGATCATACTCTGGGTTCCACGTGCATGTTTTAGCTGAAGGAAGAATCCCTTAAACCTGGAGAGTTGAGACCCGTGGAATGGGTACCATGCAATATGACTTCAAAGGGTCTTCATTTGCTCACCGAAACTCTCCAATCCTATCACTGCTGCGTTTATGCCCCTGTACACACGCTTGATTTTCTTTCAGAGACATAGCAATCCATAGGTTTTAAGATAATTACTAGTCAGGTACATTCTTAGGCGTTTAATATGGGGTGTTGAGTCCATTTCGTTGAGCAAGGAGTAGTTCTTGTCTATTCCATATTTGGCTTAAGGAACTTTATCTGTGCTCATTTCAATCTCTGGTTTGATGCAGCACCCCAACTCACCTTTCCCCTTAAGCAAGCATAAGTTGGTTTTCTAAATTTGAGACCCTGTTCTGTTTTGTAATCCAGTTCCTGTGTAGCCAAGTTTACATCCCGTGTATTAGTGATATCTTATGATGTTTCTTTTTCTGTGTGACTTATTTCAGTTAGAATCATCATACCTGAATCCACTCATTATGCTGCTACGGGCCTGATGACATAGATTTCATTGCTGAGTGATATTGCATTGTACGTAAGTACCACAACTTCTTTATCCATTTTTCGCTTTCTGCGATATTGAACTTGTACCGTAAACGAGGTTCTTGTAAACAGAGCCGTCCCAAACTTTGGGGTGGCTGTGTCTTTTTGATTTTAATTTCCCTAAGCTATAGGACCATAAGTGGAAGTGCCCTAGGCTCTGTTGCTTTGTTTTTTAGATGTTTCAGGAAACACCATACACCTCTCCCGAGTGGCTCTTGGCAATTTACATCCCGCCCATCAGCATAACAAGGCTCCCAGTTCTCCATGGCCTGTCCTGCCTTTCTGGATTTTACACTTTTTTCAGATGGCCCTTTTGACCGGGGGGAAGTGAGACTTCATTGTAGTGCAGATTTCCTTTGCAAGCTTGCTTGGTTGGCCAAAAAGGGCGTATGCGTTTTTTCCTGAATATATTCAGGAAAAAACGCATACGCCCTTTTTGGCCAAGTGCATCATTGTGGACGTTCTGCCTCTTTTCCTATGCTTTAAATGCAATTCCAGTCTACCTCCTGAAATCGGTTTCCTGCAATTCTGCCCCGCTTTCAAGTCCTCTTGGCAGCCTTACTTCAGTATATTTTTGGACGATAGCTGTCATTTATAACTCTGCAGGTTTGTGAATTACAGTGCCCCTGAGCTCCTTTCTTCAACTCGCTTTCTTGTGAGCTGGCCGCAACACCGCAGGATTGCTTCAGGCCCTAATCTGGTTCCGGCACGGCACGCTGAGCCTTTGGTTAATTCCTCTTCCTGGTGGGAAATGAGAGTTAAATTTGCCCGTCCAGACACCTCCAGCTAGTCTCTCATTGGTTCTCCCTATTCCTGTTCATCTTCCGCAGAAATTGCAAACTGGGCCAAACAGGAGGTTAAAGGCACTGACTCTCCAAGTCGGGAGAGTGTTAGTAAAGCGTCTGGAATGTTGCACCCGAGTACCAGGGGACGAGAACTGAGACATATTGGAACACGTCTCCCGATCACACGGTTGATCATACTCTGGGTTCCACGTGCATGTTTTAGCTGAAGGAAGAATCCCTTAAACCTGGAGAGTTGAGACCCGTGGAATGGGTACCATGCAATATGACTTCAAAGGGTCTTCATTTGCTCACCGAAACTCTCCAATCCTATCACTGCTGCGTTTATGCCCCTGTACACACGCTTGATTTTCTTTCAGAGACATAGCAATCCATAGGTTTTAAGATACTTACTAGTCAGGTACATTCTTAGGCGTTTAATATGGGGTGTTGAGTCCATTTCGTTGAGCAAGGAGTAGTTCTTGTCTATTCCATATTTGGCTTAAGGAACTTTATCTGTGCTCATTTCAATCTCTGGTTTGATGCAGCACCCCAACTCACCTTTCCCCTTAAGCAAGCATAAGTTGGTTTTCTAAATTTGAGACCCTGTTCTGTTTTGTAATCCAGTTCCTGTGTAGCCAAGTTTACATTCCGTGTATTAGTGATATCTTATGATGTTTCTTTTTCTGTGTGACTTATTTCAGTTAGAATCATCATACCTGAATCCACTCATTATGCTGCTACGGGCCTGATGACATAGATTTCATTGCTGAGTGATATTGCATTGTACGTAAGTACCACAACTTCTTTATCCATTTTTCACTTTCTGCGATATTGAACTTGTACCGTAAACGAGGTTCTTGTAAACAGAGCCGTCCCAAACTTTGGGGTGGCTGTGTCTTTTGGATTTTAATTTCCCTAAGCTATAGGACCATAAGTGGAAGTGCCCTAGGCTCTGTTGCTTTGTTTTTTAGATGTTTCAGGAAACACCATACACCTCTCCCGAGTGGCTCTTGGCAATTTACATCCCGCCCATCAGCATAACAAGGCTCCCAGTTCTCCATGGCCTGTCCTGCCTTTCTGGATTTTACACTTTTTTCAGATGGCCCTTTTGACCGGGGGGAAGTGAGACTTCATTGTAGTGCAGATTTCCTTTGCAAGCTTGCTTGGTTGGCCAAAAAGGGCGTATGCGTTTTTTCCTGAATATATTCAGGAAAAAACGCATACGCCCTTTTTGGCCAAGTGCATCATTGTGGACGTTCTGCCTCTTTTCCTATGCTTTAAATGCAATTCCAGTCTACCTCCTGAAATCGGTTTCCTGCAATTCTGCCCCGCTTTCAAGTCCTCTTGGCAGCCTTACTTCAGTATATTTTTGGACGATAGCTGTCATTTATAACTCTGCAGGTTTGTGAATTACAGTGCCCCTGAGCTCCTTTCTTCAACTCGCTTTCTTGTGAGCTGGCCGCAACACCGCAGGATTGCTTCAGGCCCTAATCTGGTTCCGGCACGGCACGCTGAGCCTTTGGTTAATTCCTCTTCCTGGTGGGAAATGAGAGTTAAATTTGCCCGTCCAGACACCTCCAGCTAGTCTCTCATTGGTTCTCCCTATTCCTGTTCATCTTCCGCAGAAATTGCAAACTGGGCCAAACAGGAGGTTAAAGGCACTGACTCTCCAAGTCGGGAGAGTGTTAGTAAAGCGTCTGGAATGTTGCACCCGAGTACCAGGGGACGAGAACTGAGACATATTGGAACACGTCTCCCGATCACACGGTTGATCATACTCTGGGTTCCACGTGCATGTTTTAGCTGAAGGAAGAATCCCTTAAACCTGGAGAGTTGAGACCCGTGGAATGGGTACCATGCAATATGACTTCAAAGGGTCTTCATTTGCTCACCGAACCTCTCCAATCCTATCACTGCTGCGTTTATGCCCCTGTACACACGCTTGATTTTCTTTCAGAGACATAGCAATCCATAGGTTTTAAGATACTTACTAGTCAGGTACATTCTTAGGCGTTTAATATGGGGTGTTGAGTCCATTTCGTTGAGCAAGGAGTAGTTCTTGTCTATTCCATATTTGGCTTAAGGAACTTTATCTGTGCTCATTTCAATCTCTGGTTTGATGCAGCACCCCAACTCACCTTTCCCCTTAAGCAAGCATAAGTTGGTTTTCTAAATTTGAGACCCTGTTCTGTTTTGTAATCCAGTTCCTGTGTAGCCAAGTTTACATCCCGTGTATTAGTGATATCTTATGATGTTTCTTTTTCTGTGTGACTTATTTCAGTTAGAATCATCATACCTGAATCCACTCATTATGCTGCTACGGGCCTGATGACATAGATTTCATTGCTGAGTGATATTGCATTGTACGTAAGTACCACAACTTCTTTATCCATTTTTCACTTTCTGCGATATTGAACTTGTACCGTAAACGAGGTTCTTGTAAACAGAGCCGTCCCAAACTTTGGGGTGGCTGTGTCTTTTTGATTTTAATTTCCCTAAGCTATAGGACCATAAGTGGAAGTGCCCTAGGCTCTGTTGCTTTGTTTTTTAGATGTTTCAGGAAACACCATACACCTCTCCCGAGTGGCTCTTGGCAATTTACATCCCGCCCATCAGCATAACAAGGCTCCCAGTTCTCCATGGCCTGTCCTGCCTTTCTGGATTTTACACTTTTTTCAGATGGCCCTTTTGACCGGGGGGAAGTGAGACTTCATTGTAGTGCAGATTTCCTTTGCAAGCTTGCTTGGTTGGCCAAAAAGGGCGTATGCGTTTTTTCCTGAATATATTCAGGAAAAAACGCATACGCCCTTTTTGGCCAAGTGCATCATTGTGGACGTTCTGCCTCTTTTCCTATGCTTTAAATGCAATTCCAGTCTACCTCCTGAAATCGGTTTCCTGCAATTCTGCCCCGCTTTCAAGTCCTCTTGGCAGCCTTACTTCAGTATATTTTTGGACGATAGCTGTCATTTATAACTCTGCAGGTTTGTGAATTACAGTGCCCCTGAGCTCCTTTCTTCAACTCGCTTTCTTGTGAGCTGGCCGCAACACCGCAGGATTGCTTCAGGCCCTAATCTGGTTCCGGCACGGCACGCTGAGCCTTTGGTTAATTCCTCTTCCTGGTGGGAAATGAGAGTTAAATTTGCCCGTCCAGACACCTCCAGCTAGTCTCTCATTGGTTCTCCCTATTCCTGTTCATCTTCCGCAGAAATTGCAAACTGGGCCAAACAGGAGGTTAAAGGCACTGACTCTCCAAGTCGGGAGAGTGTTAGTAAAGCGTCTGGAATGTTGCACCCGAGTACCAGGGGACGAGAACTGAGACATATTGGAACACGTCTCCCGATCACACGGTTGATCATACTCTGGGTTCCACGTGCATGTTTTAGCTGAAGGAAGAATCCCTTAAACCTGGAGAGTTGAGACCCGTGGAATGGGTACCATGCAATATGACTTCAAAGGGTCTTCATTTGCTCACCGAACCTCTCCAATCCTATCACTGCTGCGTTTATGCCCCTGTACACACGCTTGATTTTCTTTCAGAGACATAGCAATCCATAGGTTTTAAGATACTTACTAGTCAGGTACATTCTTAGGCGTTTAATATGGGGTGTTGAGTCCATTTCGTTGAGCAAGGAGTAGTTCTTGTCTATTCCATATTTGGCTTAAGGAACTTTATCTGTGCTCATTTCAATCTCTGGTTTGATGCAGCACCCCAACTCACCTTTCCCCTTAAGCAAGCATAAGTTGGTTTTCTAAATTTGAGACCCTGTTCTGTTTTGTAATCCAGTTCCTGTGTAGCCAAGTTTACATCCCGTGTATTAGTGATATCTTATGATGTTTCTTTTTCTGTGTGACTTATTTCAGTTAGAATCATCATACCTGAATCCACTCATTATGCTGCTACGGGCCTGATGACATAGATTTCATTGCTGAGTGATATTGCATTGTACGTAAGTACCACAACTTCTTTATCCATTTTTCGCTTTCTGCGATATTGAACTTGTACCGTAAACGAGGTTCTTGTAAACAGAGCCGTCCCAAACTTTGGGGTGGCTGTGTCTTTTTGATTTTAATTTCCCTAAGCTATAGGACCATAAGTGGAAGTGCCCTAGGCTCTGTTGCTTTGTTTTTTAGATGTTTCAGGAAACACCATACACCTCTCCCGAGTGGCTGTTGGCAATTTACATCCCGCCCATCAGCATAACAAGGCTCCCAGTTCTCCATGGCCTGTCCTGCCTTTCTGGATTTTACACTTTTTTCAGATGGCCCTTTTGACCGGGGGGAAGTGAGACTTCATTGTAGTGCAGATTTCCTTTGCAAGCTTGCTTGGTTGGCCAAAAAGGGCGTATGCGTTTTTTCCTGAATATATTCAGGAAAAAACGCATACGCCCTTTTTGGCCAAGTGCATCATTGTGGACGTTCTGCCTCTTTTCCTATGCTTTAAATGCAATTCCAGTCTACCTCCTGAAATCGGTTTCCTGCAATTCTGCCCCGCTTTCAAGTCCTCTTGGCAGCCTTACTTCAGTATATTTTTGGACGATAGCTGTCATTTATAACTCTGCAGGTTTGTGAATTACAGTGCCCCTGAGCTCCTTTCTTCAACTCGCTTTCTTGTGAGCTGGCCGCAACACCGCAGGATTGCTTCAGGCCCTAATCTGGTTCCGGCACGGCACGCTGAGCCTTTGGTTAATTCCTCTTCCTGGTGGGAAATGAGAGTTAAATTTGCCCGTCCAGACACCTCCAGCTAGTCTCTCATTGGTTCTCCCTATTCCTGTTCATCTTCCGCAGAAATTGCAAACTGGGCCAAACAGGAGGTTAAAGGCACTGACTCTCCAAGTCGGGAGAGTGTTAGTAAAGCGTCTGGAATGTTGCACCCGAGTACCAGGGGACGAGAACTGAGACATATTGGAACACGTCTCCCGATCACACGGTTGATCATACTCTGGGTTCCACGTGCATGTTTTAGCTGAAGGAAGAATCCCTTAAACCTGGAGAGTTGAGACCCGTGGAATGGGTACCATGCAATATGACTTCAAAGGGTCTTCATTTGCTCACCGAACCTCTCCAATCCTATCACTGCTGCGTTTATGCCCCTGTACACACGCTTGATTTTCTTTCAGAGACATAGCAATCCATAGGTTTTAAGATACTTACTAGTCAGGTACATTCTTAGGCGTTTAATATGGGGTGTTGAGTCCATTTCGTTGAGCAAGGAGTAGTTCTTGTCTATTCCATATTTGGCTTAAGGAACTTTATCTGTGCTCATTTCAATCTCTGGTTTGATGCAGCACCCCAACTCACCTTTCCCCTTAAGCAAGCATAAGTTGGTTTTCTAAATTTGAGACCCTGTTCTGTTTTGTAATCCAGTTCCTGTGTAGCCAAGTTTACATCCCGTGTATTAGTGATATCTTATGATGTTTCTTTTTCTGTGTGACTTATTTCAGTTAGAATCATCATACCTGAATCCACTCATTATGCTGCTACGGGCCTGATGACATAGATTTCATTGCTGAGTGATATTGCATTGTACATAAGTACCACAACTTCTTTATCCATTTTTCGCTTTCTGCGATATTGAACTTGTACCGTAAACGAGGTTCTTGTAAACAGAGCCGTCCCAAACTTTGGGGTGGCTGTGTCTTTTTGATTTTAATTTCCCTAAGCTATAGGACCATAAGTGGAAGTGCCCTAGGCTCTGTTGCTTTGTTTTTTAGATGTTTCAGGAAACACCATACACCTCTCCCGAGTGGCTGTTGGCAATTTACATCCCGCCCATCAGCATAACAAGGCTCCCAGTTCTCCATGGCCTGTCCTGCCTTTCTGGATTTTACACTTTTTTCAGATGGCCCTTTTGACCGGGGGGAAGTGAGACTTCATTGTAGTGCAGATTTCCTTTGCAAGCTTGCTTGGTTGGCCAAAAAGGGCGTATGCGTTTTTTCCTGAATATATTCAGGAAAAAACGCATACGCCCTTTTTGGCCAAGTGCATCATTGTGGACGTTCTGCCTCTTTTCCTATGCTTTAAATGCAATTCCAGTCTACCTCCTGAAATCGGTTTCCTGCAATTCTGCCCCGCTTTCAAGTCCTCTTGGCAGCCTTACTTCAGTATATTTTTGGACGATAGCTGTCATTTATAACTCTGCAGGTTTGTGAATTACAGTGCCCCTGAGCTCCTTTCTTCAACTCGCTTTCTTGTGAGCTGGCCACAACACCGCAGGATTGCTTCAGGCCCTAATCTGGTTCCGGCACGGCACGCTGAGCCTTTGGTTAATTCCTCTTCCTGGTGGGAAATGAGAGTTAAATTTGCCCGTCCAGACACCTCCAGCTAGTCTCTCATTGGTTCTCCCTATTCCTGTTCATCTTCCGCAGAAATTGCAAACTGGGCCAAACAGGAGGTTAAAGGCACTGACTCTCCAAGTCGGGAGAGTGTTAGTAAAGCGTCTGGAATGTTGCACCCGAGTACCAGGGGACGAGAACTGAGACATATTGGAACACGTCTCCCGATCACACGGTTGATCATACTCTGGGTTCCACGTGCATGTTTTAGCTGAAGGAAGAATCCCTTAAACCTGGAGAGTTGAGACCCGTGGAATGGGTACCATGCAATATGACTTCAAAGGGTCTTCATTTGCTCACCGAACCTCTCCAATCCTATCACTGCTGCGTTTATGCCCCTGTACACACGCTTGATTTTCTTTCAGAGACATAGCAATCCATAGGTTTTAAGATAATTACTAGTCAGGTACATTCTTAGGCGTTTAATATGGGGTGTTGAGTCCATTTCGTTGAGCAAGGAGTAGTTCTTGTCTATTCCATATTTGGCTTAAGGAACTTTATCTGTGCTCATTTCAATCTCTGGTTTGATGCAGCACCCCAACTCACCTTTCCCCTTAAGCAAGCATAAGTTGGTTTTCTAAATTTGAGACCCTGTTCTGTTTTGTAATCCAGTTCCTGTGTAGCCAAGTTTACATCCCGTGTATTAGTGATATCTTATGATGTTTCTTTTTCTGTGTGACTTATTTCAGTTAGAATCATCATACCTGAATCCACTCATTATGCTGCTACGGGCCTGATGACATAGATTTCATTGCTGAGTGATATTGCATTGTACGTAAGTACCACAACTTCTTTATCCATTTTTCACTTTCTGCGATATTGAACTTGTACCGTAAACGAGGTTCTTGTAAACAGAGCCGTCCCAAACTTTGGGGTGGCTGTGTCTTTTGGATTTTAATTTCCCTAAGCTATAGGACCATAAGTGGAAGTGCCCTAGGCTCTGTTGCTTTGTTTTTTAGATGTTTCAGGAAACACCATACACCTCTCCCGAGTGGCTCTTGGCAATTTACATCCCGCCCATCAGCATAACAAGGCTCCCAGTTCTCCATGGCCTGTCCTGCCTTTCTGGATTTTACACTTTTTTCAGATGGCCCTTTTGACCGGGGGGAAGTGAGACTTCATTGTAGTGCAGATTTCCTTTGCAAGCTTGCTTGGTTGGCCAAAAAGGGCGTATGCGTTTTTTCCTGAATATATTCAGGAAAAAACGCATACGCCCTTTTTGGCCAAGTGCATCATTGTGGACGTTCTGCCTCTTTTCCTATGCTTTAAATGCAATTCCAGTCTACCTCCTGAAATCGGTTTCCTGCAATTCTGCCCCGCTTTCAAGTCCTCTTGGCAGCCTTACTTCAGTATATTTTTGGACGATAGCTGTCATTTATAACTCTGCAGGTTTGTGAATTACAGTGCCCCTGAGCTCCTTTCTTCAACTCGCTTTCTTGTGAGCTGGCCGCAACACCGCAGGATTGCTTCAGGCCCTAATCTGGTTCCGGCACGGCACGCTGAGCCTTTGGTTAATTCCTCTTCCTGGTGGGAAATGAGAGTTAAATTTGCCCGTCCAGACACCTCCAGCTAGTCTCTCATTGGTTCTCCCTATTCCTGTTCATCTTCCGCAGAAATTGCAAACTGGGCCAAACAGGAGGTTAAAGGCACTGACTCTCCAAGTCGGGAGAGTGTTAGTAAAGCGTCTGGAATGTTGCACCCGAGTACCAGGGGACGAGAACTGAGACATATTGGAACACGTCTCCCGATCACACGGTTGATCATACTCTGGGTTCCACGTGCATGTTTTAGCTGAAGGAAGAATCCCTTAAACCTGGAGAGTTGAGACCCGTGGAATGGGTACCATGCAATATGACTTCAAAGGGTCTTCATTTGCTCACCGAAACTCTCCAATCCTATCACTGCTGCGTTTATGCCCCTGTACACACGCTTGATTTTCTTTCAGAGACATAGCAATCCATAGGTTTTAAGATACTTACTAGTCAGGTACATTCTTAGGCGTTTAATATGGGGTGTTGAGTCCATTTCGTTGAGCAAGGAGTAGTTCTTGTCTATTCCATATTTGGCTTAAGGAACTTTATCTGTGCTCATTTCAATCTCTGGTTTGATGCAGCACCCCAACTCACCTTTCCCCTTAAGCAAGCATAAGTTGGTTTTCTAAATTTGAGACCCTGTTCTGTTTTGTAATCCAGTTCCTGTGTAGCCAAGTTTACATTCCGTGTATTAGTGATATCTTATGATGTTTCTTTTTCTGTGTGACTTATTTCAGTTAGAATCATCATACCTGAATCCACTCATTATGCTGCTACGGGCCTGATGACATAGATTTCATTGCTGAGTGATATTGCATTGTACGTAAGTACCACAACTTCTTTATCCATTTTTCACTTTCTGCGATATTGAACTTGTACCGTAAACGAGGTTCTTGTAAACAGAGCCGTCCCAAACTTTGGGGTGGCTGTGTCTTTTGGATTTTAATTTCCCTAAGCTATAGGACCATAAGTGGAAGTGCCCTAGGCTCTGTTGCTTTGTTTTTTAGATGTTTCAGGAAACACCATACACCTCTCCCGAGTGGCTGTTGGCAATTTACATCCCGCCCATCAGCATAACAAGGCTCCCAGTTCTCCATGGCCTGTCCTGCCTTTCTGGATTTTACACTTTTTTCAGATGGCCCTTTTGACCGGGGGGAAGTGAGACTTCATTGTAGTGCAGATTTCCTTTGCAAGCTTGCTTGGTTGGCCAAAAAGGGCGTATGCGTTTTTTCCTGAATATATTCAGGAAAAAACGCATACGCCCTTTTTGGCCAAGTGCATCATTGTGGACGTTCTGCCTCTTTTCCTATGCTTTAAATGCAATTCCAGTCTACCTCCTGAAATCGGTTTCCTGCAATTCTGCCCCGCTTTCAAGTCCTCTTGGCAGCCTTACTTCAGTATATTT
The DNA here is from genome assembly GCF_964270905.1 of Leucopleurus acutus. Taxonomy (NCBI): domain Eukaryota; kingdom Metazoa; phylum Chordata; class Mammalia; order Artiodactyla; family Delphinidae; genus Leucopleurus; species Leucopleurus acutus. The sequence goes on from NW_028139180.1 coordinate 358,811, forward strand.
TTGGACGATAGCTGTCATTTATAACTCTGCAGGTTTGTGAATTACAGTGCCCCTGAGCTCCTTTCTTCAACTCGCTTTCTTGTGAGCTTGCCGCAACACCGCAGGATTGCTTCAGGCCCTAATCTGGTTCTGGCACGGCACGGTGAGCCTTTGGTTAATTCCTCTTCCTGGTGGGAAATGAGAGTTAAATTTGCCCGTCCAGACACCTCCAGCTAGTCTCTCATTGGTTCTCCCTATTCCTGTTCATCTTCCGCAGAAATTGCAAACTGGGCCAAACAGGAGGTTAAAGGCACTGACTCTCCAAGTCAGGAGAGTGTTAGTAAAGCCTGTGGAATGTTGCAGCCGAGTACCAGGGGACGAGAACTGAGACATATTGGAACACGTCTCCCGATCACACGATTGATCATACTCTGGGTTCCACGTGCATGTTTTAGCTGAAGGAAGAATCCCTTAAACCTGGAGAGTTGAGACCCGTGGAATGGGTACCATGCAATATGACTTCAAAGGGTCTTCATTTGCTCACCGAACCTCTCCAATCCTATCACTTCTGCGTTTATGCCCCTGTACACACGCTTGATTTTCTTTCAGAGACATAGCAATCCATAGGTTTTAAGATACTTACTAGTCAGGTACATTGTTAGGCTTTTAATATGGGGTGTTGAGTCCATTTCGTTGAGCAAGGAGTAGTTCTTGTCTATTCTATATTTGGCTTAAGGAACTTTATCTGTGTTCATTTAAATCTCTGGTTTTATGCAGCACCCCAACTCACCTTTCCCCTTAAGCAAGCATAAGTTGGTTTTCTAAATTTGAGACCCTGTTCTGTTTTGTAATCCAGTTCCTGTGTAGCCAAGTTTACATCCCGTGTATTAGTGATATCTTATGATGTTTCTTTTTCTGTGTGACTTATTTCAGTTAGAATCATCATACCTGAATCCACTCATTATGCCGCTACGGGCCTGATGACATAGATTTCATTGCTGAGTGATATTGCATTGTACGTAAGTACCACAACTTCTTTATCCATTTTTCACTTTCTGCGATATTGAACTTGTACCGTAAACGAGGTTCTTGTAAACAGAGCCGTCCCAAACTTTGGGGTGGCTGTGTCTTTTTGATTTTAATTTCCCTAAGCTATAGGACCATAAGTGGAAGTGCCCTAGGCTCTGTTGCTTTGTTTTTTAGATGTTTCAGGAAACACCATACACCTCTCCCGAGTGGCTCTTGGCAATTTACATCCCGCCCATCAGCATAACAAGGCTCCCAGTTCTCCATGGCCTGTCCTGCCTTTCTGGATTTTACACTTTTTTCAGATGGCCCTTTTGACCGGGGGGAAGTGAGACTTCATTGTAGTGCAGATTTCCTTTGCAAGCTTGCTTGGTTGGCCAAAAAGGGCGTATGCGTTTTTTCCTGAATATATTCAGGAAAAAACGCATACGCCCTTTTTGGCCAAGTGCATCATTGTGGACGTTCTGCCTCTTTTCCTATGCTTTAAATGCAATTCCAGTCTACCTCCTGAAATCGGTTTCCTGCAATTCTGCCCCGCTTTCAAGTCCTCTTGGCAGCCTTACTTCAGTATATTTTTGGACGATAGCTGTCATTTATAACTCTGCAGGTTTGTGAATTACAGTGCCCCTGAGCTCCTTTCTTCAACTCGCTTTCTTGTGAGCTGGCTGCAAAACCGCAGGATTGCTTCAGGCCCTAATCTGGTTCCGGCACGGCACGCTGAGCCTTTGGTTAATTCCTCTTCCTGGTGGGAAATGAGAGTTAAATTTGCCCGTCCAGACACCTCCAGCTAGTCTCTCATTGGTTCTCCCTATTCCTGTTCATCTTCCGCAGAAATTGCAAACTGGGCCAAACAGGAGGTTAAAGGCACTGACTCTCCAAGTCGGGAGAGTGTTAGTAAAGCGTCTGGAATGTTGCACCCGAGTACCAGGGGACGAGAACTGAGACATATTGGAACACGTCTCCCGATCACACGGTTGATCATACTCTGGGTTCCACGTGCATGTTTTAGCTGAAGGAAGAATCCCTTAAACCTGGAGAGTTGAGACCCGTGGAATGGGTACCATGCAATATGACTTCAAAGGGTCTTCATTTGCTCACCGAACCTCTCCAATCCTATCACTGCTGCGTTTATGCCCCTGTACACACGCTTGATTTTCTTTCAGAGACATAGCAATCCATAGGTTTTAAGATACTTACTAGTCAGGTACATTCTTAGGCGTTTAATATGGGGTGTTGAGTCCATTTCGTTGAGCAAGGAGTAGTTCTTGTCTATTCCATATTTGGCTTAAGGAACTTTATCTGTGCTCATTTCAATCTCTGGTTTGATGCAGCACCCCAACTCACCTTTCCCCTTAAGCAAGCATAAGTTGGTTTTCTAAATTTGAGACCCTGTTCTGTTTTGTAATCCAGTTCCTGTGTAGCCAAGTTTACATCCCGTGTATTAGTGATATCTTATGATGTTTCTTTTTCTGTGTGACTTATTTCAGTTAGAATCATCATACCTGAATCCACTCATTATGCTGCTACGGGCCTGATGACATAGATTTCATTGCTGAGTGATATTGCATTGTACGTAAGTACCACAACTTCTTTATCCATTTTTCACTTTCTGCGATATTGAACTTGTACCGTAAACGAGGTTCTTGTAAACAGAGCCGTCCCAAACTTTGGGGTGGCTGTGTCTTTTTGATTTTAATTTCCCTAAGCTATAGGACCATAAGTGGAAGTGCCCTAGGCTCTGTTGCTTTGTTTTTTAGATGTTTCAGGAAACACCATACACCTCTCCCGAGTGGCTCTTGGCAATTTACATCCCGCCCATCAGCATAACAAGGCTCCCAGTTCTCCATGGCCTGTCCTGCCTTTCTGGATTTTACACTTTTTTCAGATGGCCCTTTTGACCGGGGGGAAGTGAGACTTCATTGTAGTGCAGATTTCCTTTGCAAGCTTGCTTGGTTGGCCAAAAAGGGCGTATGCGTTTTTTCCTGATTCAGGAAAAAACGCATACGCCCTTTTTGGCCAAGTGCATCATTGTGGACGTTCTGCCTTTTTTCCTATGCTTTAAATGCAATTCCAGTCTACCTCCTGAAATCGGTTTCCTGCAATTCTGCCCCGCTTTCAAGTCCTCTTGGCAGCCTTACTTCAGTATATTTTTGGACGATAGCTGTCATTTATAACTCTGCAGGTTTGTGAATTACAGTGCCCCTGAGCTCCTTTCTTCAACTCGCTTTCTTGTGAGCTGGCCGCAACACCGCAGGATTGCTTCAGGCCCTAATCTGGTTCCGGCACGGCACGCTGAGCCTTTGGTTAATTCCTCTTCCTGGTGGGAAATGAGAGTTAAATTTGCCCGTCCAGACACCTCCAGCTAGTCTCTCATTGGTTCTCCCTATTCCTGTTCATCTTCCGCAGAAATTGCAAACTGGGCCAAACAGGAGGTTAAAGGCACTGACTCTCCAAGTCGGGAGAGTGTTAGTAAAGCGTCTGGAATGTTGCACCCGAGTACCAGGGGACGAGAACTGAGACATATTGGAACACGTCTCCCGATCACACGGTTGATCATACTCTGGGTTCCACGTGCATGTTTTAGCTGAAGGAAGAATCCCTTAAACCTGGAGAGTTGAGACCCGTGGAATGGGTACCATGCAATATGACTTCAAAGGGTCTTCATTTGCTCACCGAACCTCTCCAATCCTATCACTGCTGCGTTTATGCCCCTGTACACACGCTTGATTTTCTTTCAGAGACATAGCAATCCATAGGTTTTAAGATACTTACTAGTCAGGTACATTCTTAGGCGTTTAATATGGGGTGTTGAGTCCATTTCGTTGAGCAAGGAGTAGTTCTTGTCTATTCCATATTTGGCTTAAGGAACTTTATCTGTGCTCATTTCAATCTCTGGTTTGATGCAGCACCCCAACTCACCTTTCCCCTTAAGCAAGCATAAGTTGGTTTTCTAAATTTGAGACCCTGTTCTGTTTTGTAATCCAGTTCCTGTGTAGCCAAGTTTACATCCCGTGTATTAGTGATATCTTATGATGTTTCTTTTTCTGTGTGACTTATTTCAGTTAGAATCATCATACCTGAATCCACTCATTATGCTGCTACGGGCCTGATGACATAGATTTCATTGCTGAGTGATATTGCATTGTACGTAAGTACCACAACTTCTTTATCCATTTTTCACTTTCTGCGATATTGAACTTGTACCGTAAACGAGGTTCTTGTAAACAGAGCCGTCCCAAACTTTGGGGTGGCTGTGTCTTTTTGATTTTAATTTCCCTAAGCTATAGGACCATAAGTGGAAGTGCCCTAGGCTCTGTTGCTTTGTTTTTTAGATGTTTCAGGAAACACCATACACCACTCCCGAGTGGCTCTTGGCAATTTACATCCCGCCCATCAGCATAACAAGGCTCCCAGTTCTCCATGGCCTGTCCTGCCTTTCTGGATTTTACACTTTTTTCAGATGGCCCTTTTGACCGGGGGGAAGTGAGACTTCATTGTAGTGCAGATTTCCTTTGCAAGCTTGCTTGGTTGGCCAAAAAGGGCGTATGCGTTTTTTCCTGAATATATTCAGGAAAAAACGCATACGCCCTTTTTGGCCAAGTGCATCATTGTGGACGTTCTGCCTCTTTTCCTATGCTTTAAATGCAATTCCAGTCTACCTCCTGAAATCGGTTTCCTGCAATTCTGCCCCGCTTTCAAGTCCTCTTGGCAGCCTTACTTCAGTATATTTTTGGACGATAGCTGTCATTTATAACTCTGCAGGTTTGTGAATTACAGTGCCCCTGAGCTCCTTTCTTCAACTCGCTTTCTTGTGAGCTGGCCGCAACACCGCAGGATTGCTTCAGGCCCTAATCTGGTTCCGGCACGGCACGCTGAGCCTTTGGTTAATTCCTCTTCCTGGTGGGAAATGAGAGTTAAATTTGCCCGTCCAGACACCTCCAGCTAGTCTCTCATTGGTTCTCCCTATTCCTGTTCATCTTCCGCAGAAATTGCAAACTGGGCCAAACAGGAGGTTAAAGGCACTGACTCTCCAAGTCGGGAGAGTGTTAGTAAAGCGTCTGGAATGTTGCACCCGAGTACCAGGGGACGAGAACTGAGACATATTGGAACACGTCTCCCGATCACACGGTTGATCATACTCTGGGTTCCACGTGCATGTTTTAGCTGAAGGAAGAATCCCTTAAACCTGGAGAGTTGAGACCCGTGGAATGGGTACCATGCAGTATGACTTCAAAGGGTCTTCATTTGCTCACCGAAACTCTCCAATCCTATCACTGCTGCGTTTATGCCCCTGTACACATGCTTGATTTTCTTTCAGAGACATAGCAGTGCATAGGTTTTAAGATACTTACTAGTCAGGTACATTCTTAGGCGTTTAATATGGGGTGTTGAGTCCATTTCGTTGAGCAAGGAGTAGTTCTTGTCTATTCTATATTTGGCTTAAGGAACTTTATCTGTGCTCATTTCAATCTCTGGTTTGATGCAGCACCCCAACTCACCTTTCCCCTTAAGCAAGCATAAGTTGGTTTTCTAAATTTGAGACCCTGTTCTGTTTTGTAATCCAGTTCCTGTGTAGCCAAGTTTACATCCCGTGTATTAGTGATATCTTATGATGTTTCTTTTTCTGTGTGACTTATTTCAGTTAGAATCATCATACCTGAATCCACTCATTATGCTGCTACGGGCCTGATGACATAGATTTCATTGCTGAGTGATATTGCATTGTACGTAAGTACCACAACTTCTTTATCCATTTTTCACTTTCTGCGATATTGAACTTGTACCGTACACGAGGTTCTTGTAAACAGAGCCGTCCCAAACTTTGGGGTGGCTGTGTCTTTTTGATTTTAATTTCCCTAAGCTATAGGACCATAAGTGGAAGTGCCCTAGGCTCTGTTGCTTTGTTTTTTAGATGTTTCAGGAAACACCATACACCTCTCCCGAGTGGCTGTTGGCAATTTACATCCCGCCCATCAGCATAACTAGGCTCCCAGTTCTCCATGGCCTGTCCTGCCTTTCTGGATTTTACACTTTTTTCAGATGGCCCTTTTGACCGGGGGGAAGTGAGACTTCATTGTAGTGCAGATTTCCTTTGCAAGCTTGCTTGGTTGGCCAAAAAGGGCGTATGCGTTTTTTCCTGAATATATTCAGGAAAAAACGCATACGCCCTTTTTGGCCAAGTGCATCATTGTGGACGTTCTGCCTCTTTTCCTATGCTTTAAATGCAATTCCAGTCTACCTCCTGAAATCGGTTTCCTGCAATTCTGCCCCGCTTTCAAGTCCTCTTGGCAGCCTTACTTCAGTATATTTTTGGACGATAGCTGTCATTTATAACTCTGCAGGTTTGTGAATTACAGTGCCCCTGAGCTCCTTTCTTCAACTCGCTTTCTTGTGAGCTGGCCGCAACACCGCAGGATTGCTTCAGGCCCTAATCTGGTTCCGGCACGGCACGCTGAGCCTTTGGTTAATTCCTCTTCCTGGTGGGAAATGAGAGTTAAATTTGCCCGTCCAGACACCTCCAGCTAGTCTCTCATTGGTTCTCCCTATTCCTGTTCATCTTCCGCAGAAATTGCAAACTGGGCCAAACAGGAGGTTAAAGGCACTGACTCTCCAAGTCGGGAGAGTGTTAGTAAAGCGTCTGGAATGTTGCACCCGAGTACCAGGGGACGAGAACTGAGACATATTGGAACACGTCTCCCGATCACACGGTTGATCATACTCTGGGTTCCACGTGCATGTTTTAGCTGAAGGAAGAATCCCTTAAACCTGGAGAGTTGAGACCCGTGGAATGGGTACCATGCAATATGACTTCAAAGGGTCTTCATTTGCTCACCGAACCTCTCCAATCCTATCACTGCTGCGTTTGTGCCCCTGTACACACGCTTGATTTTCTTTCAGAGACATAGCAATCCATAGGTTTTAAGATACTTACTAGTCAGGTACATTCTTAGGCGTTTAATATGGGGTGTTGAGTCCATTTCGTTGAGCAAGGAGTAGTTCTTGTCTATTCCATATTTGGCTTAAGGAACTTTATCTGTGCTCATTTCAATCTCTGGTTTGATGCAGCACCCCAACTCACCTTTCCCCTTAAGCAAGCATAAGTTGGTTTTCTAAATTTGAGACCTTGTTCTGTTTTGTAATCCAGTTCCTGTGTAGCCAAGTTTACATCCCGTGTATTAGTGATATCTTATGATGTTTCTTTTTCTGTGTGACTTATTTCAGTTAGAATCATCATACCTGAATCCACTCATTATGCTGCTACGGGCCTGATGACATAGATTTCATTGCTGAGTGATATTGCATTGTACGTAAGTACCACAACTTCTTTATCCATTTTTCACTTTCTGCGATATTGAACTTGTACCGTAAACGAGGTTCTTGTAAACAGAGCCGTCCCAAACTTTGGGGTGGCTGTGTCTTTTGGATTTTAATTTCCCTAAGCTATAGGACCATAAGTGGAAGTGCCCTAGGCTCTGTTGCTTTGTTTTTTAGATGTTTCAGGAAACACCATACACCTCTCCCGAGTGGCTCTTGGCAATTTACATCCCGCCCATCAGCATAACAAGGCTCCCAGTTCTCCATGGCCTGTCCTGCCTTTCTGGATTTTACACTTTTTTCAGATGGCCCTTTTGACCGGGGGGAAGTGAGACTTCATTGTAGTGCAGATTTCCTTTGCAAGCTTGCTTGGTTGGCCAAAAAGGGCGTATGCGTTTTTTCCTGAATATATTCAGGAAAAAACGCATACGCCCTTTTTGGCCAAGTGCATCATTGTGGACGTTCTGCCTCTTTTCCTATGCTTTAAATGCAATTCCAGTCTACCTCCTGAAATCGGTTTCCTGCAATTCTGCCCCGCTTTCAAGTCCTCTTGGCAGCCTTACTTCAGTATATTTTTGGACGATAGCTGTCATTTATAACTCTGCAGGTTTGTGAATTACAGTGCCCCTGAGCTCCTTTCCTCAACTCGCTTTCTTGTGAGCTGGCCGCAACACCGCAGGATTGCTTCAGGCCCTAATCTGGTTCCGGCACGGCACGCTGAGCCTTTGGTTAATTCCTCTTCCTGGTGGGAAATGAGAGTTAAATTTGCCCGTCCAGACACCTCCAGCTAGTCTCTCATTGGTTCTCCCTATTCCTGTTCATCTTCCGCAGAAATTGCAAACTGGGCCAAACAGGAGGTTAAAGGCACTGACTCTCCAAGTCGGGAGAGTGTTAGTAAAGCGTCTGGAATGTTGCACCCGAGTACCAGGGGACGAGAACTGAGACATATTGGAACACGTCTCCCGATCACACGGTTGATCATACTCTGGGTTCCACGTGCATGTTTTAGCTGAAGGAAGAATCCCTTAAACCTGGAGAGTTGAGACCCGTGGAATGGGTACCATGCAGTATGACTTCAAAGGGTCTTCATTTGCTCACCGAACCTCTCCAATCCTATCACTGCTGCGTTTATGCCCCTGTACACACGCTTGATTTTCTTTCAGAGACATAGCAGTGCATAGGTTTTAAGATACTTACTAGTCAGGTACATTCTTAGGCGTTTAATATGGGGTGTTGAGTCCATTTCGTTGAGCAAGGAGTAGTTCTTGTCTATTCTATATTTGGCTTAAGGAACTTTATCTGTGCTCATTTCAATCTCTGGTTTTATGCAGCACCCCAACTCAACTTTCCCCTTAAGCAAGCATAAGTTGGTTTTCTAAATTTGAGACCCTGTTCTGTTTTGTAATCCAGTTCCTGTGTAGCCAAGTTTACATCCCGTGTATTAGTGATATCTTATGATGTTTCTTTTTCTGTGTGACTTATTTCAGTTAGAATCATCATACCTGAATCCACTCATTATGCTGCTACGGGCCTGATGACATAGATTTCATTGCTGAGTGATATTGCATTGTACGTAAGTACCACAACTTCTTTATCCATTTTTCACTTTCTGCGATATTGAACTTGTACCGTAAACGAGGTTCTTGTAAACAGAGCCGTCCCAAACTTTGGGGTGGCTGTGTCTTTTTGATTTTAATTTCCCTAAGCTATAGGACCATAAGTGGAAGTGCCCTAGGCTCTGTTGCTTTGTTTTTTAGATGTTTCAGGAAACACCATACACCTCTCCCGAGTGGCTGTTGGCAATTTACATCCCGCCCATCAGCATAACTAGGCTCCCAGTTCTCCATGGCCTGTCCTGCCTTTCTGGATTTTACACTTTTTTCAGATGGCCCTTTTGACCGGGGGGAAGTGAGACTTCATTGTAGTGCAGATTTCCTTTGCAAGCTTGCTTGGTTGGCCAAAAAGGGCGTATGCGTTTTTTCCTGAATATATTCAGGAAAAAACGCATACGCCCTTTTTGGCCAAGTGCATCATTGTGGACGTTCTGCCTCTTTTCCTATGCTTTAAATGCAATTCCAGTCTACCTCCTGAAATCGGTTTCCTGCAATTCTGCCCCGCTTTCAAGTCCTCTTGGCAGCCTTACTTCAGTATATTTTTGGACGATAGCTGTCATTTATAACTCTGCAGGTTTGTGAATTACAGTGCCCCTGAGCTCCTTTCTTCAACTCGCTTTCTTGTGAGCTGGCCGCAACACCGCAGGTTTGCTTCAGGCCCTAATCTGGTTCCGGCACGGCACGCTGAGCCTTTGGTTAATTCCTCTTCCTTGTGGGAAATGAGAGTTAAATTTGCCCGTCCAGACACCTCCAGCTAGTCTCTCATTGGTTCTCCCTATTCCTGTTCATCTTCCGCAGAAATTGCAAACTGGGCCAAACAGGAGGTTAAAGGCACTGACTCTCCAAGTCGGGAGAGTGTTAGTAAAGCGTCTGGAATGTTGCACCCGAGTACCAGGGGACGAGAACTGAGACATATTGGAACACGTCTCCCGATCACACGGTTGATCATACTCTGGGTTCCACGTGCATGTTTTAGCTGAAGGAAGAATCCCTTAAACCTGGAGAGTTGAGACCCGTGGAATGGGTACCATGCAGTATGACTTCAAAGGGTCTTCATTTGCTCACCGAACCTCTCCAATCCTATCACTGCTGCGTTTGTGCCCCTGTACACACGCTTGATTTTCTTTCAGAGACATAGCAGTGCATAGGTTTTAAGATACTTACTAGTCAGGTACATTCTTAGGCGTTTAATATGGAGTGTTGAGTCCATTTCGTTGAGCAAGGAGTAGTTCTTGTCTATTCTATATTTGGCTTAAGGAACTTTATCTGTGCTCATTTCAATCTCTGGTTTTATGCAGCACCCCAACTCACCTTTCCCCTTAAGCAAGCATAAGTTGGTTTTCTAAATTTGAGACCCTGTTCTGTTTTGTAATCCAGTTCCTGTGTAGCCAAGTTTACATCCCGTGTATTAGTGATATCTTATGATGTTTCTTTTTCTGTGTGACTTATTTCAGTTAGAATCATCATACCTGAATCCACTCATTATGCTGCTACGGGCCTGATGACATAGATTTCATTGCTGAGTGATATTGCATTGTACGTAAGTACCACAACTTCTTTATCCATTTTTCACTTTCTGCGATATTGAACTTGTACCGTAAACGAGGTTCTTGTAAACAGAGCCGTCCCAAACTTTGGGGTGGCTGTGTCTTTTTGATTTTAATTTCCCTAAGCTATAGGACCATAAGTGGAAGTGCCCTAGGCTCTGTTGCTTTGTTTTTTAGATGTTTCAGGAAACACCATACACCTCTCCCGAGTGGCTGTTGGCAATTTACATCCCGCCCATCAGCATAACTAGGCTCCCAGTTCTCCATGGCCTGTCCTGCCTTTCTGGATTTTACACTTTTTTCAGATGGCCCTTTTGACCGGGGGGAAGTGAGACTTCATTGTAGTGCAGATTTCCTTTGCAAGCTTGCTTGGTTGGCCAAAAAGGGCGTATGCGTTTTTTCCTGAATATATTCAGGAAAAAACGCATACGCCCTTTTTGGCCAAGTGCATCATTGTGGACGTTCTGCCTCTTTTCCTATGCTTTAAATGCAATTCCAGTCTACCTCCTGAAATCGGTTTCCTGCAATTCTGCCCCGCTTTCAAGTCCTCTTGGCAGCCTTACTTCAGTATATTTTTGGACGATAGCTGTCATTTATAACTCTGCAGGTTTGTGAATTACAGTGCCCCTGAGCTCCTTTCCTCAACTCGCTTTCTTGTGAGCAGGCCGCAACACCGCAGGATTGCTTCAGGCCCTAATCTGGTTCCGGCACGGCACGCTGAGCCTTTGGTTAATTCCTCTTCCTGGTGGGAAATGAGAGTTAAATTTGCCCGTCCAGACACCTCCAGCTAGTCTCTCATTCGTTCTCCCTATTCCTGTTCATCTTCCGCAGAAATTGCAAACTGGGCCAAACAGGAGGTTAAAGGCACTGACTCTCCAAGTCGGGAGAGTGTTAGTAAAGCGTCTGGAATGTTGCACCCGAGTACCAGGGGACGAGAACTGAGACATATTGGAACATGTCTCCCGATCACACGGTTGATCATACTCTGGGTTCCACGTGCATGTTTTAGCTGAAGGAAGAATCCCTTAAACCTGGAGAGTTGAGACCCGTGGAATGGGTACCATGCAATATGACTTCAAAGGGTCTTCATTTGCTCACCGAACCTCTCCAATCCTATCACTGCTGCGTTTGTGCCCCTGTACACACGCTTGATTTTCTTTCAGAGACATAGCAATCCATAGGTTTTAAGATACTTACTAGTCAGGTACATTCTTAGGCGTTTAATATGGGGTGTTGAGTCCATTTCGTTGAGCAAGGAGTAGTTCTTGTCTATTCTATATTTGGCTTAAGGAACTTTATCTGTGCTCATTTCAATCTCTGGTTTTATGCAGCACCCCAACTCACCTTTCCCCTTAAGCAAGCATAAGTTGGTTTTCTAAATTTGAGACCCTGTTCTGTTTTGTAATCCAGTTCCTGTGTAGCCAAGTTTACATCCCGTGTATTAGTGATATCTTATGATGTTTCTTTTTCTGTGTGACTTATTTCAGTTAGAATCATCATACCTGAATCCACTCATTATGCTGCTACGGGCCTGATGACATAGATTTCATTGCTGAGTGATATTGCATTGTACGTAAGTACCACAACTTCTTTATCCATTTTTCACTTTCTGCGATATTGAACTTGTACCGTAAACGAGGTTCTTGTAAACAGAGCCGTCCCAAACTTTGGGGTGGCTGTGTCTTTTTGATTTTAATTTCCCTAAGCTATAGGACCATAAGTGGAAGTGCCCTAGGCTCTGTTGCTTTGTTTTTTAGATGTTTCAGGAAACACCATACACCTCTCCCGAGTGGCTCTTGGCAATTTACATCCCGCCCATCAGCATAACTAGGCTCCCAGTTCTCCATGGCCTGTCCTGCCTTTCTGGATTTTACACTTTTTTCAGATGGCCCTTTTGACCGGGGGGAAGTGAGACTTCATTGTAGTGCAGATTTCCTTTGCAAGCTTGCTTGGTTGGCCAAAAAGGGCGTATGCGTTTTTTCCTGAATATATTCAGGAAAAAACGCATACGCCCTTTTTGGCCAAGTGCATCATTGTGGACGTTCTGCCTCTTTTCCTATGCTTTAAATGCAATTCCAGTCTACCTCCTGAAATCGGTTTCCTGCAATTCTGCCCCGCTTTCAAGTCCTCTTGGCAGCCTTACTTCAGTATATTTTTGGACGATAGCTGTCATTTATAACTCTGCAGGTTTGTGAATTACAGTGCCCCTGAGCTCCTTTCCTCAACTCGCTTTCTTGTGAGCTGGCCGCAACACCGCAGGATTGCTTCAGGCCCTAATCTGGTTCCAGCACGGCATGCTGAGCCTTTGGTTAATTCCTCTTCCTGGTGGGAAATGAGAGTTAAATTTGCCCGTCCAGACACCTCCAGCTAGTCTCTCATTGGTTCTCCCTATTCCTGTTCATCTTCCGCAGAAATTGCAAACTGGGCCAAACAGGAGGTTAAAGGCACTGACTCTCCAAGTCGGGAGAGTGTTAGTAAAGCGTCTGGAATGTTGCACCCGAGTACCAGGGGACGAGAACTGAGACATATTGGAACACGTCTCCCGATCACACGGTTGATCATACTCTGGGTTCCACGTGCATGTTTTAGCTGAAGGAAGAATCCCTTAAACCTGGAGAGTTGAGACCCGTGGAATGGGTACCATGCAATATGACTTCAAAGGGTCTTCATTTGCTCACCGAACCTCTCCAATCCTATCACTGCTGCGTTTATGCCCCTGTACACACGCTTGATTTTCTTTCAGACACATAGCAATCCATAGGTTTTAAGATACTTACTAGTCAGGTACATTCTTAGGCGTTTAATATGGGGTGTTGAGTCCATTTCGTTGAGCAAGGAGTAGTTCTTGTCTATTCCATATTTGGCTTAAGGAACTTTATCTGTGCTCATTTCAATCTCTGGTTTGATGCAGCACCCCAACTCACCTTTCCCCTTAAGCAAGCATAAGTTGGTTTTCTAAATTTGAGACCCTGTTCTGTTTTGTAATCCAGTTCCTGTGTAGCCAAGTTTACATTCCGTGTATTAGTGATATCTTATGATGTTTCTTTTTCTGTGTGACTTATTTCAGTTAGAATCATCATACCTGAATCCACTCATTATGCTGCTACGGGCCTGATGACATAGATTTCATTGCTGAGTGATATTGCATTGTACGTAAGTACCACAACTTCTTTATCCATTTTTCACTTTCTGTGATATTGAACTTGTACCGTAAACGAGGTTCTTGTAAACAGAGCCGTCCCAAACTTTGGGGTGGCTGTGTCTTTTGGATTTTAATTTCCCTAAGCTATAGGACCATAAGTGGAAGTGCCCTAGGCTCTGTTGCTTTGTTTTTTAGATGTTTCAGGAAACACCATACACCTCTCCCGAGTGGCTCTTGGCAATTTACATCCCGCCCATCAGCATAACAAGGCTCCCAGTTCTCCATGGCCTGTCCTGCCTTTCTGGATTTTACACTTTTTTCAGATGGCCCTTTTGACCGGGGGGAAGTGAGACTTCATTGTAGTGCAGATTTCCTTTGCAAGCTTGCTTGGTTGGCCAAAAAGGGCGTATGCGTTTTTTCCTGAATATATTCAGGAAAAAACGCATACGCCCTTTTTGGCCAAGTGCATCATTGTGGACGTTCTGCCTCTTTTCCTATGCTTTAAATGCAATTCCAGTCTACCTCCTGAAATCGGTTTCCTGCAATTCTGCCCCGCTTTCAAGTCCTCTTGGCAGCCTTACTTCAGTATATTTTTGGACGATAGCTGTCATTTATAACTCTGCAGGTTTGTGAATTACAGTGCCCCTGAGCTCCTTTCTTCAACTCGCTTTCTTGTGAGCTGGCCGCAACACCGCAGGATTGCTTCAGGCCCTAATCTGGTTCCGGCACGGCACGCTGAGCCTTTGGTTAATTCCTCTTCCTGGTGGGAAATGAGAGTTAAATTTGCCCGTCCAGACACCTCCAGCTAGTCTCTCATTGGTTCTCCCTATTCCTGTTCATCTTCCGCAGAAATTGCAAACTGGGCCAAACAGGAGGTTAAAGGCACTGACTCTCCAAGTCGGGAGAGTGTTAGTAAAGCGTCTGGAATGTTGCACCCGAGTACCAGGGGACGAGAACTGAGACATATTGGAACACGTCTCCCGATCACACGGTTGATCATACTCTGGGTTCCACGTGCATGTTTTAGCTGAAGGAAGAATCCCTTAAACCTGGAGAGTTGAGACCCGTGGAATGGGTACCATGCAATATGACTTCAAAGGGTCTTCATTTGCTCACCGAACCTCTCCAATCCTATCACTGCTGCGTTTATGCCCCTGTACACACGCTTGATTTTCTTTCAGAGACATAGCAATCCATAGGTTTTAAGATACTTACTAGTCAGGTACATTCTTAGGCGTTTAATATGGGGTGTTGAGTCCATTTCGTTGAGCAAGGAGTAGTTCTTGTCTATTCCATATTTGGCTTAAGGAACTTTATCTGTGCTCATTTCAATCTGTGGTTTTATGCAGCACCCCAACTCACCTTTCCCCTTAAGCAAGCATAAGTTGGTTTTCTAAATTTGAGACCCTGTTCTGTTTTGTAATCCAGTTCCTGTGTAGCCAAGTTTACATCCCGTGTATTAGTGATATCTTATGATGTTTCTTTTTCTGTGTGACTTATTTCAGTTAGAATCATCATACCTGAATCCACTCATTATGCTGCTACGGGCCTGATGACATAGATTTCATTGCTGAGTGATATTGCATTGTACGTAAGTACCACAACTTCTTTATCCATTTTTCACTTTCTGCGATATTGAACTTGTACCGTAAACGAGGTTCTTGTAAACAGAGCCGTCCCAAACTTTGGGGTGGCTGTGTCTTTTTGATTTTAATTTCCCTAAGCTATAGGACCATAAGTGGAAGTGCCCTAGGCTCTGTTGCTTTGTTTTTTAGATGTTTCAGGAAACACCATACACCACTCCCGAGTGGCTCTTGGCAATTTACATCCCGCCCATCAGCATAACAAGGCTCCCAGTTCTCCATGGCCTGTCCTGCCTTTCTGGATTTTACACTTTTTTCAGATGGCCCTTTTGACCAGGGGGAAGTGAGACTTCATTGTAGTGCAGATTTCCTTTGCAAGCTTGCTTGGTTGGCCAAAAAGGGCGTATGCGTTTTTTCCTGAATATATTCAGGAAAAAACGCATACGCCCTTTTTGGCCAAGTGCATCATTGTGGACGTTCTGCCTCTTTTCCTATGCTTTAAATGCAATTCCAGTCTACCTCCTGAAATCGGTTTCCTGCAATTCTGCCCCGCTTTCAAGTCCTCTTGGCAGCCTTACTTCAGTATATTTTTGGACGATAGCTGTCATTTATAACTCTGCAGGTTTGTGAATTACAGTGCCCCTGAGCTCCTTTCTTCAACTCGCTTTCTTGTGAGCTGGCCGCAACACCGCAGGATTGCTTCAGGCCCTAATCTGGTTCCGGCACGGCACGCTGAGCCTTTGGTTAATTCCTCTTCCTGGTGGGAAATGAGAGTTAAATTTGCCCGTCCAGACACCTCCAGCTAGTCTCTCATTGGTTCTCCCTATTCCTGTTCATCTTCCGCAGAAATTGCAAACTGGGCCAAACAGGAGGTTAAAGGCACTGACTCTCCAAGTCGGGAGAGTGTTAGTAAAGCGTCTGGAATGTTGCACCCGAGTACCAGGGGACGAGAACTGAGACATATTGGAACACGTCTCCCGATCACACGGTTGATCATACTCTGGGTTCCACGTGCATGTTTTAGCTGAAGGAAGAATCCCTTAAACCTGGAGAGTTGAGACCCGTGGAATGGGTACCATGCAGTATGACTTCAAAGGGTCTTCATTTGCTCACCGAACCTCTCCAATCCTATCACTGCTGAGTTTATGCCCCTGTACACATGCTTGATTTTCTTTCAGAGACATAGCAGTGCATAGGTTTTAAGATACTTACTAGTCAGGTACATTCTTAGGCGTTTAATATGGGGTGTTGAGTCCATTTCGTTGAGCAAGGAGTAGTTCTTGTCTATTCTATATTTGGCTTAAGGAACTTTATCTGTGCTCATTTCAATCTCTGGTTTGATGCAGCACCCCAACTCACCTTTCCCCTTAAGCAAGCATAAGTTGGTTTTCTAAATTTGAGACCCTGTTCTGTTTTGTAATCCAGTTCCTCTGTAGCCAAGTTTACATCCCGTGTATTAGTGATATCTTATGATGTTTCTTTTTCTGTGTGACTTATTTCAGTTAGAATCATCATACCTGAATCCACTCATTATGCTGCTACGGGCCTGATGACATAGATTTCATTGCTGAGTGATATTGCATTGTACGTAAGTACCACAACTTCTTTATCCATTTTTCACTTTCTGCGATATTGAACTTGTACCGTAAACGAGGTTCTTGTAAACAGAGCCGTCCCAAACTTTGGGGTGGCTGTGTCTTTTTGATTTTAATTTCCCTAAGCTATAGGACCATAAGTGGAAGTGCCCTAGGCTCTGTTGCTTTGTTTTTTAGATGTTTCAGGAAACACCATACACCTCTCCCGAGTGGCTCTTGGCAATTTACATCCCGCCCATCAGCATAACAAGGCTCCCAGTTCTCCATGGCCTGTCCTGCCTTTCTGGATTTTACACTTTTTTCAGATGGCCCTTTTGACCGGGGGGAAGTGAGACTTCATTGTAGTGCAGATTTCCTTTGCAAGCTTGCTTGGTTGGCCAAAAAGGGCGTATGCGTTTTTTCCTGAATATATTCAGGAAAAAACGCATACGCCCTTTTTGGCCAAGTGCATCATTGTGGACGTTCTGCCTCTTTTCCTATGCTTTAAATGCAATTCCAGTCTACCTCCTGAAATCGGTTTCCTGCAATTCTGCCCCGCTTTCAAGTCCTCTTGGCAGCCTTACTTCAGTATATTTTTGGACGATAGCTGTCATTTATAACTCTGCAGGTTTGTGAATTACAGTGCCCCTGAGCTCCTTTCTTCAACTCGCTTTCTTGTGAGCTGGCCGCAACACCGCAGGATTGCTTCAGGCCCTAATCTGGTTCCGGCACGGCACGCTGAGCCTTTGGTTAATTCCTCTTCCTGGTGGGAAATGAGAGTTAAATTTGCCCGTCCAGACACCTCCAGCTAGTCTCTCATTGGTTCTCCCTATTCCTGTTCATCTTCCGCAGAAATTGCAAACTGGGCCAAACAGGAGGTTAAAGGCACTGACTCTCCAAGTCGGGAGAGTGTTAGTAAAGCGTCTGGAATGTTGCACCCGAGTACCAGGGGACGAGAACTGAGACATATTGGAACACGTCTCCCGATCACACGGTTGATCATACTCTGGGTTCCACGTGCATGTTTTAGCTGAAGGAAGAATCCCTTAAACCTGGAGAGTTGAGACCCGTGGAATGGGTACCATGCAATATGACTTCAAAGGGTCTTCATTTGCTCACCGAACCTCTCCAATCCTATCACTGCTGCGTTTGTGCCCCTGTACACACGCTTGATTTTCTTTCAGAGACATAGCAATCCATAGGTTTTAAGATACTTACTAGTCAGGTACATTCTTAGGCGTTTAATATGGGGTGTTGAGTCCATTTCGTTGAGCAAGGAGTAGTTCTTGTCTATTCCATATTTGGCTTAAGGAACTTTATCTGTGCTCATTTCAATCTCTGGTTTTATGCAGCACCCCAACTCACCTTTCCCCTTAAGCAAGCATAAGTTGGTTTTCTAAATTTGAGACCCTGTTCTGTTTTGTAATCCAGTTCCTGTGTAGCCAAGTTTACATCCCGTGTATTAGTGATATCTTATGATGTTTCTTTTTCTGTGTGACTTATTTCAGTTAGAATCATCATACCTGAATCCACTCATTATGCTGCTACGGGCCTGATGACATAGATTTCATTGCTGAGTGATATTGCATTGTACGTAAGTACCACAACTTCTTTATCCATTTTTCACTTTCTGCGATATTGAACTTGTACCGTAAACGAGGTTCTTGTAAACAGAGCCGTCCCAAACTTTGGGGTGGCTGTGTCTTTTTGATTTTAATTTCCCTAAGCTATAGGACCATAAGTGGAAGTGCCCTAGGCTCTGTTGCTTTGTTTTTTAGATGTTTCAGGAAACACCATACACCACTCCCGAGTGGCTCTTGGCAATTTACATCCCGCCCATCAGCATAACAAGGCTCCCAGTTCTCCATGGCCTGTCCTGCCTTTCTGGATTTTACACTTTTTTCAGATGGCCCTTTTGACCGGGGGGAAGTGAGACTTCATTGTAGTGCAGATTTCCTTTGCAAGCTTGCTTGGTTGGCCAAAAAGGGCGTATGCGTTTTTTCCTGAATATATTCAGGAAAAAACGCATACGCCCTTTTTGGCCAAGTGCATCATTGTGGACGTTCTGCCTCTTTTCCTATGCTTTAAATGCAATTCCAGTCTACCTCCTGAAATCGGTTTCCTGCAATTCTGCCCCGCTTTCAAGTCCTCTTGGCAGCCTTACTTCAGTATATTTTTGGACGATAGCTGTCATTTATAACTCTGCAGGTTTGTGAATTACAGTGCCCCTGAGCTCCTTTCTTCAACTCGCTTTCTTGTGAGCTGGCCGCAACACCGCAGGATTGCTTCAGGCCCTAATCTGGTTCCGGCACGGCACGCTGAGCCTTTGGTTAATTCCTCTTCCTGGTGGGAAATGAGAGTTAAATTTGCCCGTCCAGACACCTCCAGCTAGTCTCTCATTGGTTCTCCCTATTCCTGTTCATCTTCCGCAGAAATTGCAAACTGGGCCAAACAGGAGGTTAAAGGCACTGACTCTCCAAGTCGGGAGAGTGTTAGTAAAGCGTCTGGAATGTTGCACCCGAGTACCAGGGGACGAGAACTGAGACATATTGGAACACGTCTCCCGATCACACGGTTGATCATACTCTGGGTTCCACGTGCATGTTTTAGCTGAAGGAAGAATCCCTTAAACCTGGAGAGTTGAGACCCGTGGAATGGGTACCATGCAGTATGACTTCAAAGGGTCTTCATTTGCTCACCGAACCTCTCCAATCCTATCACTGCTGCGTTTATGCCCCTGTACACATGCTTGATTTTCTTTCAGAGACATAGCAGTGCATAGGTTTTAAGATACTTACTAGTCAGGTACATTCTTAGGCGTTTAATATGGGGTGTTGAGTCCATTTCGTTGAGCAAGGAGTAGTTCTTGTCTATTCTATATTTGGCTTAAGGAACTTTATCTGTGCTCATTTCAATCTCTGGTTTGATGCAGCACCCCAACTCACCTTTCCCCTTAAGCAAGCATAAGTTGGTTTTCTAAATTTGAGACCCTGTTCTGTTTTGTAATCCAGTTCCTCTGTAGCCAAGTTTACATCCCGTGTATTAGTGATATCTTATGATGTTTCTTTTTCTGTGTGACTTATTTCAGTTAGAATCATCATACCTGAATCCACTCATTATGCTGCTACGGGCCTGATGACATAGATTTCATTGCTGAGTGATATTGCATTGTACGTAAGTACCACAACTTCTTTATCCATTTTTCACTTTCTGCGATATTGAACTTGTACCGTAAACGAGGTTCTTGTAAACAGAGCCGTCCCAAACTTTGGGGTGGCTGTGTCTTTTTGATTTTAATTTCCCTAAGCTATAGGACCATAAGTGGAAGTGCCCTAGGCTCTGTTGCTTTGTTTTTTAGATGTTTCAGGAAACACCATACACCTCTCCCGAGTGGCTCTTGGCAATTTACATCCCGCCCATCAGCATAACAAGGCTCCCAGTTCTCCATGGCCTGTCCTGCCTTTCTGGATTTTACACTTTTTTCAGATGGCCCTTTTGACCGGGGGGAAGTGAGACTTCATTGTAGTGCAGATTTCCTTTGCAAGCTTGCTTGGTTGGCCAAAAAGGGCGTATGCGTTTTTTCCTGAATATATTCAGGAAAAAACGCATACGCCCTTTTTGGCCAAGTGCATCATTGTGGACGTTCTGCCTCTTTTCCTATGCTTTAAATGCAATTCCAGTCTACCTCCTGAAATCGGTTTCCTGCAATTCTGCCCCGCTTTCAAGTCCTCTTGGCAGCCTTACTTCAGTATATTTTTGGACGATAGCTGTCATTTATAACTCTGCAGGTTTGTGAATTACAGTGCCCCTGAGCTCCTTTCTTCAACTCGCTTTCTTGTGAGCTGGCCGCAACACCGCAGGATTGCTTCAGGCCCTAATCTGGTTCCGGCACGGCACGCTGAGCCTTTGGTTAATTCCTCTTCCTGGTGGGAAATGAGAGTTAAATTTGCCCGTCCAGACACCTCCAGCTAGTCTCTCATTGGTTCTCCCTATTCCTGTTCATCTTCCGCAGAAATTGCAAACTGGGCCAAACAGGAGGTTAAAGGCACTGACTCTCCAAGTCGGGAGAGTGTTAGTAAAGCGTCTGGAATGTTGCACCCGAGTACCAGGGGACGAGAACTGAGACATATTGGAACACGTCTCCCGATCACACGGTTGATCATACTCTGGGTTCCACGTGCATGTTTTAGCTGAAGGAAGAATCCCTTAAACCTGGAGAGTTGAGACCCGTGGAATGGGTACCATGCAATATGACTTCAAAGGGTCTTCATTTGCTCACCGAACCTCTCCAATCCTATCACTGCTGCGTTTGTGCCCCTGTACACACGCTTGATTTTCTTTCAGAGACATAGCAATCCATAGGTTTTAAGATACTTACTAGTCAGGTACATTCTTAGGCGTTTAATATGGGGTGTTGAGTCCATTTCGTTGAGCAAGGAGTAGTTCTTGTCTATTCCATATTTGGCTTAAGGAACTTTATCTGTGCTCATTTCAATCTCTGGTTTGATGCAGCACCCCAACTCACCTTTCCCCTTAAGCAAGCATAAGTTGGTTTTCTAAATTTGAGACCCTGTTCTGTTTTGTAATCCAGTTCCTGTGTAGCCAAGTTTACATCCCGTGTATTAGTGATATCTTATGATGTTTCTTTTACTGTGTGACTTATTTCAGTTAGAATCATCATACCTGAATCCACTCATTATGCTGCTACGGGCCTGATGACATAGATTTCATTGCTGAGTGATATTGCATTGTACGTAAGTACCACAACTTCTTTATCCATTTTTCACTTTCTGCGATATTGAACTTGTACCGTAAACGAGGTTCTTGTAAACAGAGCCGTCCCAAACTTTGGGGTGGCTGTGTCTTTTGGATTTTAATTTCCCTAAGCTATAGGACCATAAGTGGAAGTGCCCTAGGCTCTGTTGCTTTGTTTTTTAGATGTTTCAGGAAACACCATACACCTCTCCCGAGTGGCTCTTGGCAATTTACATCCCGCCCATCAGCATAACAAGGCTCCCAGTTCTCCATGGCCTGTCCTGCCTTTCTGGATTTTACACTTTTTTCAGATGGCCCTTTTGACCGGGGGGAAGTGAGACTTCATTGTAGTGCAGATTTCCTTTGCAAGCTTGCTTGGTTGGCCAAAAAGGGCGTATGCGTTTTTTCCTGAATATATTCAGGAAAAAACGCATACGCCCTTTTTGGCCAAGTGCATCATTGTGGACGTTCTGCCTCTTTTCCTATGCTTTAAATGCAATTCCAGTCTACCTCCTGAAATCGGTTTCCTGCAATTCTGCCCCGCTTTCAAGTCCTCTTGGCAGCCTTACTTCAGTATATTTTTGGACGATAGCTGTCATTTATAACTCTGCAGGTTTGTGAATTACAGTGCCCCTGAGCTCCTTTCTTCAACTCGCTTTCTTGTGAGCTGGCCGCAACACCGCAGGATTGCTTCAGGCCCTAATCTGGTTCCGGCACGGCACGCTGAGCCTTTGGTTAATTCCTCTTCCTGGTGGGAAATGAGAGTTAAATTTGCCCGTCCAGACACCTCCAGCTAGTCTCTCATTGGTTCTCCCTATTCCTGTTCATCTTCCGCAGAAATTGCAAACTGGGCCAAACAGGAGGTTAAAGGCACTGACTCTCCAAGTCGGGAGAGTGTTAGTAAAGCGTCTGGAATGTTGCACCCGAGTACCAGGGGACGAGAACTGAGACATATTGGAACACGTCTCCCGATCACACGGTTGATCATACTCTGGGTTCCACGTGCATGTTTTAGCTGAAGGAAGAATCCCTTAAACCTGGAGAGTTGAGACCCGTGGAATGGGTACCATGCAATATGACTTCAAAGGGTCTTCATTTGCTCACCGAACCTCTCCAATCCTATCACTGCTGCGTTTGTGCCCCTGTACACACGCTTGATTTTCTTTCAGAGACATAGCAATCCATAGGTTTTAAGATACTTACTAGTCAGGTACATTCTTAGGCGTTTAATATGGGGTGTTGAGTCCATTTCGTTGAGCAAGGAGTAGTTCTTGTCTATTCTATATTTGGCTTAAGGAACTTTATCTGTGCTCATTTCAATCTCTGGTTTTATGCAGCACCCCAACTCACCTTTCCCCTTAAGCAAGCATAAGTTGGTTTTCTAAATTTGAGACCCTGTTCTGTTTTGTAATCCAGTTCCTGTGTAGCCAAGTTTACATCCCGTGTATTAGTGATATCTTATGATGTTTCTTTTTCTGTGTGACTTATTTCAGTTAGAATCATCATACCTGAATCCACTCATTATGCTGCTACGGGCCTGATGACATAGATTTCATTGCTGAGTGATATTGCATTGTACGTAAGTACCACAACTTCTTTATCCATTTTTCACTTTCTGCGATATTGAACTTGTACCGTAAACGAGGTTCTTGTAAACAGAGCCGTCCCAAACTTTGGGGTGGCTGTGTCTTTTTGATTTTAATTTCCCTAAGCTATAGGACCATAAGTGGAAGTGCCCTAGGCTCTGTTGCTTTGTTTTTTAGATGTTTCAGGAAACACCATACACCTCTCCCGAGTGGCTGTTGGCAATTTACATCCCGCCCATCAGCATAACAAGGCTCCCAGTTCTCCATGGCCTGTCCTGCCTTTCTGGATTTTACACTTTTTTCAGATGGCCCTTTTGACCGGGGGGAAGTGAGACTTCATTGTAGTGCAGATTTCCTTTGCAAGCTTGCTTGGTTGGCCAAAAAGGGCGTATGCGTTTTTTCC
The DNA here is from genome assembly GCF_964270905.1 of Leucopleurus acutus. Taxonomy (NCBI): domain Eukaryota; kingdom Metazoa; phylum Chordata; class Mammalia; order Artiodactyla; family Delphinidae; genus Leucopleurus; species Leucopleurus acutus. The sequence goes on from NW_028139180.1 coordinate 382,334, forward strand.
TGAATATATTCAGGAAAAAACGCATACGCCCTTTTTGGCCAAGTGCATCATTGTGGACGTTCTGCCTCTTTTCCTATGCTTTAAATGCAATTCCAGTCTACCTCCTGAAATCGGTTTCCTGCAATTCTGCCCCGCTTTCAAGTCCTCTTGGCAGCCTTACTTCAGTATATTTTTGGACGATAGCTGTCATTTATAAATCTGCAGGTTTGTGAATTACAGTGCCCCTGAGCTCCTTTCTTCAACTCGCTTTCTTGTGAGCTGGCCGCAACACCGCAGGATTGCTTCAGGCCCTAATCTGGTTCCGGCACGGCACGCTGAGCCTTTGGTTAATTCCTCTTCCTGGTGGGAAATGAGAGTTAAATTTGCCCGTCCAGACACCTCCAGCTAGTCTCTCATTGGTTCTCCCTATTCCTGTTCATCTTCCGCAGAAATTGCAAACTGGGCCAAACAGGAGGTTAAAGGCACTGACTCTCCAAGTCGGGAGAGTGTTAGTAAAGCGTCTGGAATGTTGCACCCGAGTACCAGGGGACGAGAACTGAGACATATTGGAACACGTCTCCCGATCACACGGTTGATCATACTCTGGGTTCCACGTGCATGTTTTAGCTGAAGGAAGAATCCCTTAAACCTGGAGAGTTGAGACCCGTGGAATGGGTACCATGCAATATGACTTCAAAGGGTCTTCATTTGCTCACCGAACCTCTCCAATCCTATCACTGCTGCGTTTGTGCCCCTGTACACACGCTTGATTTTCTTTCAGAGACATAGCAATCCATAGGTTTTAAGATACTTACTAGTCAGGTACATTCTTAGGCGTTTAATATGGGGTGTTGAGTCCATTTCGTTGAGCAAGGAGTAGTTCTTGTCTATTCTATATTTGGCTTAAGGAACTTTATCTGTGCTCATTTCAATCTCTGGTTTTATGCAGCACCCCAACTCACCTTTCCCCTTAAGCAAGCATAAGTTGGTTTTCTAAATTTGAGACCCTGTTCTGTTTTGTAATCCAGTTCCTGTGTAGCCAAGTTTACATCCCGTGTATTAGTGATATCTTATGATGTTTCTTTTTCTGTGTGACTTATTTCAGTTAGAATCATCATACCTGAATCCACTCATTATGCTGCTACGGGCCTGATGACATAGATTTCATTGCTGAGTGATATTGCATTGTACGTAAGTACCACAACTTCTTTATCCATTTTTCACTTTCTGCGATATTGAACTTGTACCGTAAACGAGGTTCTTGTAAACAGAGCCGTCCCAAACTTTGGGGTGGCTGTGTCTTTTGGATTTTAATTTCCCTAAGCTATAGGACCATAAGTGGAAGTGCCCTAGGCTCTGTTGCTTTGTTTTTTAGATGTTTCAGGAAACACCATACACCTCTCCCGAGTGGCTGTTGGCAATTTACATCCCGCCCATCAGCATAACAAGGCTCCCAGTTCTCCATGGCCTGTCCTGCCTTTCTGGATTTTACACTTTTTTCAGATGGCCCTTTTGACCGGGGGGAAGTGAGACTTCATTGTAGTGCAGATTTCCTTTGCAAGCTTGCTTGGTTGGCCAAAAAGGGCGTATGCGTTTTTTCCTGAATATATTCAGGAAAAAACGCATACGCCCTTTTTGGCCAAGTGCATCATTGTGGACGTTCTGCCTTTTTTCCTATGCTTTAAATGCAATTCCAGTCTACCTCCTGAAATCGGTTTCCTGCAATTCTGCCCCGCTTTCAAGTCCTCTTGGCAGCCTTACTTCAGTATATTTTTGGACGATAGCTGTCATTTATAACTCTGCAGGTTTGTGAATTACAGTGCCCCTGAGCTCCTTTCTTCAACTCGCTTTCTTGTGAGCTGGCCGCAACACCGCAGGATTGCTTCAGGCCCTAATCTGGTTCCGGCACGGCACGCTGAGCCTTTGGTTAATTCCTCTTCCTGGTGGGAAATGAGAGTTAAATTTGCCCGTCCAGACACCTCCAGCTAGTCTCTCATTGGTTCTCCCTATTCCTGTTCATCTTCCGCAGAAATTGCAAACTGGGCCAAACAGGAGGTTAAAGGCACTGACTCTCCAAGTCGGGAGAGTGTTAGTAAAGCGTCTGGAATGTTGCACCCGAGTACCAGGGGACGAGAACTGAGACATATTGGAACACGTCTCCCGATCACACGGTTGATCATACTCTGGGTTCCACGTGCATGTTTTAGCTGAATGAAGAATCCCTTAAACCTGGAGAGTTGAGACCCGTGGAATGGGTACCATGCAATATGACTTCAAAGGGTCTTCATTTGCTCACCGAACCTCTCCAATCCTATCACTGCTGCGTTTGTGCCCCTGTACACACGCTTGATTTTCTTTCAGAGACATAGCAATCCATAGGTTTTAAGATACTTACTAGTCAGGTACATTCTTAGGCGTTTAATATGCGGTGTTGAGTCCATTTCGTTGAGCAAGGAGTAGTTCTTGTCTATTCCATATTTGGCTTAAGGAACTTTATCTGTGCTCATTTCAATCTCTGGTTTTATGCAGCACCCCAACTCACCTTTCCCCTTAAGCAAGCATAAGTTGGTTTTCTAAATTTGAGACCCTGTTCTGTTTTGTAATCCAGTTCCTGTGTAGCCAAGTTTACATCCCGTGTATTAGTGATATCTTATGATGTTTCTTTTTCTGTGTGACTTATTTCAGTTAGAATCATCATACCTGAATCCACTCATTATGCTGCTACGGGCCTGATGACATAGATTTCATTGCTGAGTGATATTGCATTGTACGTAAGTACCACAACTTCTTTATCCATTTTTCACTTTCTGCGATATTGAACTTGTACCGTAAACGAGGTTCTTGTAAACAGAGCCATCCCAAACTTTGGGGTGGCTGTGTCTTTTTGATTTTAATTTCCCTAAGCTATAGGACCATAAGTGGAAGTGCCCTAGGCTCTGTTGCTTTGTTTTTTAGATGTTTCAGGAAACACCATACACCTCTCCCGAGTGGCTCTTGGCAATTTACATCCCGCCCATCAGCATAACAAGGCTCCCAGTTCTCCATGGCCTGTCCTGCCTTTCTGGATTTTACACTTTTTTCAGATGGCCCTTTTGACCGGGGGGAAGTGAGACTTCATTGTAGTGCAGATTTCCTTTGCAAGCTTGCTTGGTTGGCCAAAAAGGGCGTATGCGTTTTTTCCTGAATATATTCAGGAAAAAACGCATACGCCCTTTTTGGCCAAGTGCATCATTGTGGACGTTCTGCCTCTTTTCCTATGCTTTAAATGCAATTCCAGTCTACCTCCTGAAATCGGTTTCCTGCAATTCTGCCCCGCTTTCAAGTCCTCTTGGCAGCCTTACTTCAGTATATTTTTGGACGATAGCTGTCATTTATAACTCTGCAGGTTTGTGAATTACAGTGCCCCTGAGCTCCTTTCCTCAACTCGCTTTCTTGTGAGCTGGCCGCAACACCGCAGGATTGCTTCAGGCCCTAATCTGGTTCCGGCACGGCACGCTGAGCCTTTGGTTAATTCCTCTTCCTGGTGGGAAATGAGAGTTAAATTTGCCCGTCCAGACACCTCCAGCTAGTCTCTCATTGGTTCTCCCTATTCCTGTTCATCTTCCGCAGAAATTGCAAACTGGGCCAAACAGGAGGTTAAAGGCACTGACTCTCCAAGTCGGGAGAGTGTTAGTAAAGCGTCTGGAATGTTGCACCCGAGTACCAGGGGACGAGAACTGAGACATATTGGAACACGTCTCCCGATCACACGGTTGATCATACTCTGGGTTCCACGTGCATGTTTTAGCTGAAGGAAGAATCCCTTAAACCTGGAGAGTTGAGACCCGTGGAATGGGTACCATGCAGTATGACTTCAAAGGGTCTTCATTTGCTCACCGAACCTCTCCAATCATATCACTGCTGCGTTTGTGCCCCTGTACACACGCTTGATTTTCTTTCAGAGACATAGCAGTGCATAGGTTTTAAGATACTTACTAGTCAGGTACATTCTTAGGCGTTTAATATGGGGTGTTGAGTCCATTTCGTTGAGCAAGGAGTAGTTCTTGTCTATTCTATATTTGGCTTAAGGAACTTTATCTGTGCTCATTTCAATCTCTGGTTTTATGCAGCACCCCAACTCACCTTTCCCCTTAAGCAAGCATAAGTTGGTTTTCTAAATTTGAGACCCTGTTCTGTTTTGTAATCCAGTTCCTGTGTAGCCAAGTTTACATCCCGTGTATTAGTGATATCTTATGATGTTTCTTTTTCTGTGTGACTTATTTCAGTTAGAATCATCATACCTGAATCCACTCATTATGCTGCTACGGGCCTGATGACATAGATTTCATTGCTGAGTGATATTGCATTGTACGTAAGTACCACAACTTCTTTATCCATTTTTCACTTTCTGCGATATTGAACTTGTACCGTAAACGAGGTTCTTGTAAACAGAGCCGTCCCAAACTTTGGGGTGGCTGTGTCTTTTGGATTTTAATTTCCCTAAGCTATAGGACCATAAGTGGAAGTGCCCTAGGCTCTGTTGCTTTGTTTTTTAGATGTTTCAGGAAACACCATACACCTCTCCCGAGTGGCTCTTGGCAATTTACATCCCGCCCATCAGCATAACTAGGCTCCCAGTTCTCCATGGCCTGTCCTGCCTTTCTGGATTTTACACTTTTTTCAGATGGCCCTTTTGACCGGGGGGAAGTGAGACTTCATTGTAGTGCAGATTTCCTTTGCAAGCTTGCTTGGTTGGCCAAAAAGGGCGTATGCGTTTTTTCCTGAATATATTCAGGAAAAAACGCATACGCCCTTTTTGGCCAAGTGCATCATTGTGGACGTTCTGCCTCTTTTCCTATGCTTTAAATGCAATTCCAGTCTACCTCCTGAAATCGGTTTCCTGCAATTCTGCCCCACTTTCAAGTCCTCTTGGCAGCCTTACTTCAGTATATTTTTGGACGATAGCTGTCATTTATAACTCTGCAGGTTTGTGAATTACAGTGCCCCTGAGCTCCTTTCCTCAACTCGCTTTCTTGTGAGCTGGCCGCAACACCGCAGGATTGCTTCAGGCCCTAATCTGGTTCCGGCACGGCACGCTGAGCCTTTGGTTAATTCCTCTTCCTGGTGGGAAATGAGAGTTAAATTTGCCCGTCCAGACACCTCCAGCTAGTCTCTCATTCGTTCTCCCTATTCCTGTTCATCTTCCGCAGAAATTGCAAACTGGGCCAAACAGGAGGTTAAAGGCACTGACTCTCCAAGTTGGGAGAGTGTTAGTAAAGCGTCTGGAATGTTGCACCCGAGTACCAGGGGACGAGAACTGAGACATATTGGAACACGTCTCCCGATCACACGGTTGATCATACTCTGGGTTCCACGTGCATGTTTTAGCTGAAGGAAGAATCCCTTAAACCTGGAGAGTTGAGACCCGTGGAATGGGTACCATGCAATATGACTTCAAAGGGTCTTCATTTGCTCACCGAACCTCTCCAATCCTATCACTGCTGCGTTTGTGCCCCTGTACACACGCTTGATTTTCTTTCAGAGACATAGCAATCCATAGGTTTTAAGATAATTACTAGTCAGGTACATTCTTAGGCGTTTAATATGGGGTGTTGAGTCCATTTCGTTGAGCAAGGAGTAGTTCTTGTCTATTCTATATTTGGCTTAAGGAACTTTATCTGTGCTCATTTCAATCTCTGGTTTTATGCAGCACCCCAACTCACCTTTCCCCTTAAGCAAGCATAAGTTGGTTTTCTAAATTTGAGACCCTGTTCTGTTTTGTAATCCAGTTCCTCTGTAGCCAAGTTTACATCCCGTGTATTAGTGATATCTTATGATGTTTCTTTTTCTGTGTGACTTATTTCAGTTAGAATCATCATACCTGAATCCACTCATTATGCTGCTACGGGCCTGATGACATAGATTTCATTGCTGAGTGATATTGCATTGTACGTAAGTACCACAACTTCTTTATCCATTTTTCACTTTCTGCGATATTGAACTTGTACCGTAAACGAGGTTCTTGTAAACAGAGCCGTCCCAAACTTTGGGGTGGCTGTGTCTTTTTGATTTTAATTTCCCTAAGCTATAGGACCATAAGTGGAAGTGCCCTAGGCTCTGTTGCTTTGTTTTTTAGATGTTTCAGGAAACACCATACACCTCTCCCGAGTGGCTCTTGGCAATTTACATCCCGCCCATCAGCATAACAAGGCTCCCAGTTCTCCATGGCCTGTCCTGCCTTTCTGGATTTTACACTTTTTTCAGATGGCCCTTTTGACCGGGGGGAAGTGAGACTTCATTGTAGTGCAGATTTCCTTTGCAAGCTTGCTTGGTTGGCCAAAAAGGGCGTATGCGTTTTTTCCTGAATATATTCAGGAAAAAACGCATACGCCCTTTTTGGCCAAGTGCATCATTGTGGACGTTCTGCCTCTTTTCCTATGCTTTAAATGCAATTCCAGTCTACCTCCTGAAATCGGTTTCCTGCAATTCTGCCCCGCTTTCAAGTCCTCTTGGCAGCCTTACTTCAGTATATTTTTGGACGATAGCTGTCATTTATAACTCTGCAGGTTTGTGAATTACAGTGCCCCTGAGCTCCTTTCTTCAACTCGCTTTCTTGTGAGCTGGCCGCAACACCGCAGGATTGCTTCAGGCCCTAATCTGGTTCCGGCACGGCACGCTGAGCCTTTGGTTAATTCCTCTTCCTGGTGGGAAATGAGAGTTAAATTTGCCCGTCCAGACACCTCCAGCTAGTCTCTCATTGGTTCTCCCTATTCCTGTTCATCTTCCGCAGAAATTGCAAACTGGGCCAAACAGGAGGTTAAAGGCACTGACTCTCCAAGTCGGGAGAGTGTTAGTAAAGCGTCTGGAATGTTGCACCCGAGTACCAGGGGACGAGAACTGAGACATATTGGAACACGTCTCCCGATCACACGGTTGATCATACTCTGGGTTCCACGTGCATGTTTTAGCTGAAGGAAGAATCCCTTAAACCTGGAGAGTTGAGACCCGTGGAATGGGTACCATGCAATATGACTTCAAAGGGTCTTCATTTGCTCACCGAACCTCTCCAATCCTATCACTGCTGCGTTTGTGCCCCTGTACACACGCTTGATTTTCTTTCAGAGACATAGCAATCCATAGGTTTTAAGATACTTACTAGTCAGGTACATTCTTAGGCGTTTAATATGGGGTGTTGAGTCCATTTCGTTGAGCAAGGAGTAGTTCTTGTCTATTCCATATTTGGCTTAAGGAACTTTATCTGTGCTCATTTCAATCTCTGGTTTGATGCAGCACCCCAACTCACCTTTCCCCTTAAGCAAGCATAAGTTGGTTTTCTAAATTTGAGACCCTGTTCTGTTTTGTAATCCAGTTCCTGTGTAGCCAAGTTTACATCCCGTGTATTAGTGATATCTTATGATGTTTCTTTTTCTGTGTGACTTATTTCAGTTAGAATCATCATACCTGAATCCACTCATTATGCTGCTACGGGCCTGATGACATAGATTTCATTGCTGAGTGATATTGCATTGTACGTAAGTACCACAACTTCTTTATCCATTTTTCACTTTCTGCGATATTGAACTTGTACCGTAAACGAGGTTCTTGTAAACAGAGCCGTCCCAAACTTTGGGGTGGCTGTGTCTTTTGGATTTTAATTTCCCTAAGCTATAGGACCATAAGTGGAAGTGCCCTAGGCTCTGTTGCTTTGTTTTTTAGATGTTTCAGGAAACACCATACACCTCTCCCGAGTGGCTCTTGGCAATTTACATCCCGCCCATCAGCATAACAAGGCTCCCAGTTCTCCATGGCCTGTCCTGCCTTTCTGGATTTTACACTTTTTTCAGATGGCCCTTTTGACCGGGGGGAAGTGAGACTTCATTGTAGTGCAGATTTCCTTTGCAAGCTTGCTTGGTTGGCCAAAAAGGGCGTATGCGTTTTTTCCTGAATATATTCAGGAAAAAACGCATACGCCCTTTTTGGCCAAGTGCATCATTGTGGACGTTCTGCCTCTTTTCCTATGCTTTAAATGCAATTCCAGTCTACCTCCTGAAATCGGTTTCCTGCAATTCTGCCCCGCTTTCAAGTCCTCTTGGCAGCCTTACTTCAGTATATTTTTGGACGATAGCTGTCATTTATAACTCTGCAGGTTTGTGAATTACAGTGCCCCTGAGCTCCTTTCCTCAACTCGCTTTCTTGTGAGCTGGCCGCAACACCGCAGGATTGCTTCAGGCCCTAATCTGGTTCCGGCACGGCACGCTGAGCCTTTGGTTAATTCCTCTTCCTGGTGGGAAATGAGAGTTAAATTTGCCCGTCCAGACACCTCCAGCTAGTCTCTCATTGGTTCTCCCTATTCCTGTTCATCTTCCGCAGAAATTGCAAACTGGGCCAAACAGGAGGTTAAAGGCACTGACTCTCCAAGTCGGGAGAGTGTTAGTAAAGCGTCTGGAATGTTGCACCCGAGTACCAGGGGACGAGAACTGAGACATATTGGAACACGTCTCCCGATCACACGGTTGATCATACTCTGGGTTCCACGTGCATGTTTTAGCTGAAGGAAGAATCCCTTAAACCTGGAGAGTTGAGACCCGTGGAATGGGTACCATGCAATATGACTTCAAAGGGTCTTCATTTGCTCACCGAACCTCTCCAATCCTATCACTGCTGCGTTTGTGCCCCTGTACACACGCTTGATTTTCTTTCAGAGACATAGCAATCCATAGGTTTTAAGATACTTACTAGTCAGGTACATTCTTAGGCGTTTAATATGGGGTGTTGAGTCCATTTCGTTGAGCAAGGAGTAGTTCTTGTCTATTCTATATTTGGCTTAAGGAACTTTATCTGTGCTCATTTCAATCTCTGGTTTTATGCAGCACCCCAACTCACCTTTCCCCTTAAGCAAGCATAAGTTGGTTTTCTAAATTTGAGACCCTGTTCTGTTTTGTAATCCAGTTCCTGTGTAGCCAAGTTTACATCCCGTGTATTAGTGATATCTTATGATGTTTCTTTTTCTGTGTGACTTATTTCAGTTAGAATCATCATACCTGAATCCACTCATTATGCTGCTACGGGCCTGATGACATAGATTTCATTGCTGAGTGATATTGCATTGTACGTAAGTACCACAACTTCTTTATCCATTTTTCACTTTCTGCGATATTGAACTTGTACCGTAAACGAGGTTCTTGTAAACAGAGCCGTCCCAAACTTTGGGGTGGCTGTGTCTTTTTGATTTTAATTTCCCTAAGCTATAGGACCATAAGTGGAAGTGCCCTAGGCTCTGTTGCTTTGTTTTTTAGATGTTTCAGGAAACACCATACACCTCTCCCGAGTGGCTGTTGGCAATTTACATCCCGCCCATCAGCATAACAAGGCTCCCAGTTCTCCATGGCCTGTCCTGCCTTTCTGGATTTTACACTTTTTTCAGATGGCCCTTTTGACCGGGGGGAAGTGAGACTTCATTGTAGTGCAGATTTCCTTTGCAAGCTTGCTTGGTTGGCCAAAAAGGGCGTATGCGTTTTTTCCTGAATATATTCAGGAAAAAACGCATACGCCCTTTTTGGCCAAGTGCATCATTGTGGACGTTCTGCCTCTTTTCCTATGCTTTAAATGCAATTCCAGTCTACCTCCTGAAATCGGTTTCCTGCAATTCTGCCCCGCTTTCAAGTCCTCTTGGCAGCCTTACTTCAGTATATTTTTGGACGATAGCTGTCATTTATAAATCTGCAGGTTTGTGAATTACAGTGCCCCTGAGCTCCTTTCTTCAACTCGCTTTCTTGTGAGCTGGCCGCAACACCGCAGGATTGCTTCAGGCCCTAATCTGGTTCCGGCACGGCACGCTGAGCCTTTGGTTAATTCCTCTTCCTGGTGGGAAATGAGAGTTAAATTTGCCCGTCCAGACACCTCCAGCTAGTCTCTCATTGGTTCTCCCTATTCCTGTTCATCTTCCGCAGAAATTGCAAACTGGGCCAAACAGGAGGTTAAAGGCACTGACTCTCCAAGTCGGGAGAGTGTTAGTAAAGCGTCTGGAATGTTGCACCCGAGTACCAGGGGACGAGAACTGAGACATATTGGAACACGTCTCCCGATCACACGGTTGATCATACTCTGGGTTCCACGTGCATGTTTTAGCTGAAGGAAGAATCCCTTAAACCTGGAGAGTTGAGACCCGTGGAATGGGTACCATGCAATATGACTTCAAAGGGTCTTCATTTGCTCACCGAACCTCTCCAATCCTATCACTGCTGCGTTTGTGCCCCTGTACACACGCTTGATTTTCTTTCAGAGACATAGCAATCCATAGGTTTTAAGATACTTACTAGTCAGGTACATTCTTAGGCGTTTAATATGGGGTGTTGAGTCCATTTCGTTGAGCAAGGAGTAGTTCTTGTCTATTCTATATTTGGCTTAAGGAACTTTATCTGTGCTCATTTCAATCTCTGGTTTTATGCAGCACCCCAACTCACCTTTCCCCTTAAGCAAGCATAAGTTGGTTTTCTAAATTTGAGACCCTGTTCTGTTTTGTAATCCAGTTCCTGTGTAGCCAAGTTTACATCCCGTGTATTAGTGATATCTTATGATGTTTCTTTTTCTGTGTGACTTATTTCAGTTAGAATCATCATACCTGAATCCACTCATTATGCTGCTACGGGCCTGATGACATAGATTTCATTGCTGAGTGATATTGCATTGTACGTAAGTACCACAACTTCTTTATCCATTTTTCACTTTCTGCGATATTGAACTTGTACCGTAAACGAGGTTCTTGTAAACAGAGCCGTCCCAAACTTTGGGGTGGCTGTGTCTTTTGGATTTTAATTTCCCTAAGCTATAGGACCATAAGTGGAAGTGCCCTAGGCTCTGTTGCTTTGTTTTTTAGATGTTTCAGGAAACACCATACACCTCTCCCGAGTGGCTGTTGGCAATTTACATCCCGCCCATCAGCATAACAAGGCTCCCAGTTCTCCATGGCCTGTCCTGCCTTTCTGGATTTTACACTTTTTTCAGATGGCCCTTTTGACCGGGGGGAAGTGAGACTTCATTGTAGTGCAGATTTCCTTTGCAAGCTTGCTTGGTTGGCCAAAAAGGGCGTATGCGTTTTTTCCTGAATATATTCAGGAAAAAACGCATACGCCCTTTTTGGCCAAGTGCATCATTGTGGACGTTCTGCCTTTTTTCCTATGCTTTAAATGCAATTCCAGTCTACCTCCTGAAATCGGTTTCCTGCAATTCTGCCCCGCTTTCAAGTCCTCTTGGCAGCCTTACTTCAGTATATTTTTGGACGATAGCTGTCATTTATAACTCTGCAGGTTTGTGAATTACAGTGCCCCTGAGCTCCTTTCTTCAACTCGCTTTCTTGTGAGCTGGCCGCAACACCGCAGGATTGCTTCAGGCCCTAATCTGGTTCCGGCACGGCACGCTGAGCCTTTGGTTAATTCCTCTTCCTGGTGGGAAATGAGAGTTAAATTTGCCCGTCCAGACACCTCCAGCTAGTCTCTCATTGGTTCTCCCTATTCCTGTTCATCTTCCGCAGAAATTGCAAACTGGGCCAAACAGGAGGTTAAAGGCACTGACTCTCCAAGTCGGGAGAGTGTTAGTAAAGCGTCTGGAATGTTGCACCCGAGTACCAGGGGACGAGAACTGAGACATATTGGAACACGTCTCCCGATCACACGGTTGATCATACTCTGGGTTCCACGTGCATGTTTTAGCTGAATGAAGAATCCCTTAAACCTGGAGAGTTGAGACCCGTGGAATGGGTACCATGCAATATGACTTCAAAGGGTCTTCATTTGCTCACCGAACCTCTCCAATCCTATCACTGCTGCGTTTGTGCCCCTGTACACACGCTTGATTTTCTTTCAGAGACATAGCAATCCATAGGTTTTAAGATACTTACTAGTCAGGTACATTCTTAGGCGTTTAATATGCGGTGTTGAGTCCATTTCGTTGAGCAAGGAGTAGTTCTTGTCTATTCCATATTTGGCTTAAGGAACTTTATCTGTGCTCATTTCAATCTCTGGTTTTATGCAGCACCCCAACTCACCTTTCCCCTTAAGCAAGCATAAGTTGGTTTTCTAAATTTGAGACCCTGTTCTGTTTTGTAATCCAGTTCCTGTGTAGCCAAGTTTACATCCCGTGTATTAGTGATATCTTATGATGTTTCTTTTTCTGTGTGACTTATTTCAGTTAGAATCATCATACCTGAATCCACTCATTATGCTGCTACGGGCCTGATGACATAGATTTCATTGCTGAGTGATATTGCATTGTACGTAAGTACCACAACTTCTTTATCCATTTTTCACTTTCTGCGATATTGAACTTGTACCGTAAACGAGGTTCTTGTAAACAGAGCCATCCCAAACTTTGGGGTGGCTGTGTCTTTTTGATTTTAATTTCCCTAAGCTATAGGACCATAAGTGGAAGTGCCCTAGGCTCTGTTGCTTTGTTTTTTAGATGTTTCAGGAAACACCATACACCTCTCCCGAGTGGCTGTTGGCAATTTACATCCCGCCCATCAGCATAACAAGGCTCCCAGTTCTCCATGGCCTGTCCTGCCTTTCTGGATTTTACACTTTTTTCAGATGGCCCTTTTGACCGGGGGGAAGTGAGACTTCATTGTAGTGCAGATTTCCTTTGCAAGCTTGCTTGGTTGGCCAAAAAGGGCGTATGCGTTTTTTCCTGAATATATTCAGGAAAAAACGCATACGCCCTTTTTGGCCAAGTGCATCATTGTGGACGTTCTGCCTCTTTTCCTATGCTTTAAATGCAATTCCAGTCTACCTCCTGAAATCGGTTTCCTGCAATTCTGCCCCGCTTTCAAGTCCTCTTGGCAGCCTTACTTCAGTATATTTTTGGACGATAGCTGTCATTTATAACTCTGCAGGTTTGTGAATTACAGTGCCCCTGAGCTCCTTTCCTCAACTCGCTTTCTTGTGAGCTGGCCGCAACACCGCAGGATTGCTTCAGGCCCTAATCTGGTTCCGGCACGGCACGCTGAGCCTTTGGTTAATTCCTCTTCCTGGTGGGAAATGAGAGTTAAATTTGCCCGTCCAGACACCTCCAGCTAGTCTCTCATTGGTTCTCCCTATTCCTGTTCATCTTCCGCAGAAATTGCAAACTGGGCCAAACAGGAGGTTAAAGGCACTGACTCTCCAAGTCGGGAGAGTGTTAGTAAAGCGTCTGGAATGTTGCACCCGAGTACCAGGGGACGAGAACTGAGACATATTGGAACACGTCTCCCGATCACACGGTTGATCATACTCTGGGTTCCACGTGCATGTTTTAGCTGAAGGAAGAATCCCTTAAACCTGGAGAGTTGAGACCCGTGGAATGGGTACCATGCAGTATGACTTCAAAGGGTCTTCATTTGCTCACCGAACCTCTCCAATCATATCACTGCTGCGTTTGTGCCCCTGTACACACGCTTGATTTTCTTTCAGAGACATAGCAGTGCATAGGTTTTAAGATACTTACTAGTCAGGTACATTCTTAGGCGTTTAATATGGGGTGTTGAGTCCATTTCGTTGAGCAAGGAGTAGTTCTTGTCTATTCTATATTTGGCTTAAGGAACTTTATCTGTGCTCATTTCAATCTCTGGTTTTATGCAGCACCCCAACTCACCTTTCCCCTTAAGCAAGCATAAGTTGGTTTTCTAAATTTGAGACCCTGTTCTGTTTTGTAATCCAGTTCCTGTGTAGCCAAGTTTACATCCCGTGTATTAGTGATATCTTATGATGTTTCTTTTTCTGTGTGACTTATTTCAGTTAGAATCATCATACCTGAATCCACTCATTATGCTGCTACGGGCCTGATGACATAGATCTCATTGCTGAGTGATATTGCATTGTACGTAAGTACCACAACTTCTTTATACATTTTTCACTTTCTGCGATATTGAACTTGTACCGTAAACGAGGTTCTTGTAAACAGAGCCGTCCCAAACTTTGGGGTGGCTGTGTCTTTTGGATTTTAATTTCCCTAAGCTATAGGACCATAAGTGGAAGTGCCCTAGGCTCTGTTGCTTTGTTTTTTAGATGTTTCAGGAAACACCATACACCTCTCCCGAGTGGCTCTTGGCAATTTACATCCCGTCCATCAGCATAACAAGGCTCCCAGTTCTCCATGGCCTGTCCTGCCTTTCTGGATTTTACACTTTTTTCAGATGGCCCTTTTGACCGGGGGGAAGTGAGACTTCATTGTAGTGCAGATTTCCTTTGCAAGCTTGCTTGGTTGGCCAAAAAGGGCGTATGCGTTTTTTCCTGAATATATTCAGGAAAAAACGCATACGCCCTTTTTGGCCAAGTGCATCATTGTGGACGTTCTGCCTCTTTTCCTATGCTTTAAATGCAATTCCAGTCTACCTCCTGAAATCGGTTTCCTGCAATTCTGCCCCGCTTTCAAGTCCTCTTGGCAGCCTTACTTCAGTATATTTTTGGACGATAGCTGTCATTTATAACTCTGCAGGTTTGTGAATTACAGTGCCCCTGAGCTCCTTTCCTCAACTCGCTTTCTTGTGAGCTGGCCGCAACACCGCAGGATTGCTTCAGGCCCTAATCTGGTTCCGGCACGGCACGCTGAGCCTTTGGTTAATTCCTCTTCCTGGTGGGAAATGAGAGTTAAATTTGCCCGTCCAGACACCTCCAGCTAGTCTCTCATTGGTTCTCCCTATTCCTGTTCATCTTCCGCAGAAATTGCAAACTGGGCCAAACAGGAGGTTAAAGGCACTGACTCTCCAAGTCGGGAGAGTGTTAGTAAAGCGTCTGGAATGTTGCACCCGAGTACCAGGGGACGAGAACTGAGACATATTGGAACACGTCTCCCGATCACACGGTTGATCATACTCTGGGTTCCACGTGCATGTTTTAGCTGAAGGAAGAATCCCTTAAACCTGGAGAGTTGAGACCCGTGGAATGGGTACCATGCAATATGACTTCAAAGGGTCTTCATTTGCTCACCGAACCTCTCCAATCCTATCACTGCTGCGTTTATGCCCCTGTACACACGCTTGATTTTCTTTCAGAGACATAGCAATCCATAGGTTTTAAGATACTTACTAGTCAGGTACATTCTTAGGCGTTTAATATGGGGTGTTGAGTCCATTTCGTTGAGCAAGGAGTAGTTCTTGTCTATTCCATATTTGGCTTAAGGAACTTTATCTGTGCTCATTTCAATCTCTGGTTTGATGCAGCACCCCAACTCACCTTTCCCCTTAAGCAAGCATAAGTTGGTTTTCTAAATTTGAGACCCTGTTCTGTTTTGTAATCCAGTTCCTGTGTAGCCAAGTTTACATCCCGTGTATTAGTGATATCTTATGATGTTTCTTTTTCTGTGTGACTTATTTCAGTTAGAATCATCATACCTGAATCCACTCATTATGCTGCTACGGGCCTGATGACATAGATTTCATTGCTGAGTGATATTGCATTGTACGTAAGTACCACAACTTCTTTATCCATTTTTCACTTTCTGCGATATTGAACTTGTACCGTAAACGAGGTTCTTGTAAACAGAGCCGTCCCAAACTTTGGGGTGGCTGTGTCTTTTTGATTTTAATTTCCCTAAGCTATAGGACCATAAGTGGAAGTGCCCTAGGCTCTGTTGCTTTGTTTTTTAGATGTTTCAGGAAACACCATACACCACTCCCGAGTGGCTCTTGGCAATTTACATCCCGCCCATCAGCATAACAAGGCTCCCAGTTCTCCATGGCCTGTCCTGCCTTTCTGGATTTTACACTTTTTTCAGATGGCCCTTTTGACCGGGGGGAAGTGAGACTTCATTGTAGTGCAGATTTCCTTTGCAAGCTTGCTTGGTTGGCCAAAAAGGGCGTATGCGTTTTTTCCTGAATATATTCAGGAAAAAACGCATACGCCCTTTTTGGCCAAGTGCATCATTGTGGACGTTCTGCCTCTTTTCCTATGCTTTAAATGCAATTCCAGTCTACCTCCTGAAATCGGTTTCCTGCAATTCTGCCCCGCTTTCAAGTCCTCTTGGCAGCCTTACTTCAGTATATTTTTGGACGATAGCTGTCATTTATAACTCTGCAGGTTTGTGAATTACAGTGCCCCTGAGCTCCTTTCTTCAACTCGCTTTCTTGTGAGCTGGCCGCAACACCGCAGGATTGCTTCAGGCCCTAATCTGGTTCCGGCACGGCACGCTGAGCCTTTGGTTAATTCCTCTTCCTGGTGGGAAATGAGAGTTAAATTTGCCCGTCCAGACACCTCCAGCTAGTCTCTCATTGGTTCTCCCTATTCCTGTTCATCTTCCGCAGAAATTGCAAACTGGGCCAAACAGGAGGTTAAAGGCACTGACTCTCCAAGTCGGGAGAGTGTTAGTAAAGCGTCTGGAATGTTGCACCCGAGTACCAGGGGACGAGAACTGAGACATATTGGAACACGTCTCCCGATCACACGGTTGATCATACTCTGGGTTCCACGTGCATGTTTTAGCTGAAGGAAGAATCCCTTAAACCTGGAGAGTTGAGACCCGTGGAATGGGTACCATGCAGTATGACTTCAAAGGGTCTTCATTTGCTCACCGAACCTCTCCAATCCTATCACTGCTGCGTTTATGCCCCTGTACACGCGCTTGATTTTCTTTCAGAGACATAGCAGTGCATAGGTTTTAAGATACTTACTAGTCAGGTACATTCTTAGGCGTTTAATATGGGGTGTTGAGTCCATTTCGTTGAGCAAGGAGTAGTTCTTGTCTATTCTATATTTGGCTTAAGGAACTTTATCTGTGCTCATTTCAATCTCTGGTTTTATGCAGCACCCCAACTCACCTTTCCCCTTAAGCAAGCATAAGTTGGTTTTCTAAATTTGAGACCCTGTTCTGTTTTGTAATCCAGTTCCTGTGTAGCCAAGTTTACATCCCGTGTATTAGTGATATCTTATGATGTTTCTTTTTCTGTGTGACTTATTTCAGTTAGAATCATCATACCTGAATCCACTCATTATGCTGCTACGGGCCTGATGACATAGATCTCATTGCTGAGTGATATTGCATTGTACGTAAGTACCACAACTTCTTTATCCATTTTTCACTTTCTGCGATATTGAACTTGTACCGTAAACGAGGTTCTTGTAAACAGAGCCGTCCCAAACTTTGGGGTGGCTGTGTCTTTTGGATTTTAATTTCCCTAAGCTATAGGACCATAAGTGGAAGTGCCCTAGGCTCTGTTGCTTTGTTTTTTAGATGTTTCAGGAAACACCATACACCTCTCCCGAGTGGCTGTTGGCAATTTACATCCCGCCCATCAGCATAACAAGGCTCCCAGTTCTCCATGGCCTGTCCTGCCTTTCTGGATTTTACACTTTTTTCAGATGGCCCTTTTGACCGGGGGGAAGTGAGACTTCATTGTAGTGCAGATTTCCTTTGCAAGCTTGCTTGGTTGGCCAAAAAGGGCGTATGCGTTTTTTCCTGAATATATTCAGGAAAAAACGCATACGCCCTTTTTGGCCAAGTGCATCATTGTGGACGTTCTGCCTTTTTTCCTATGCTTTAAATGCAATTCCAGTCTACCTCCTGAAATCGGTTTCCTGCAATTCTGCCCCGCTTTCAAGTCCTCTTGGCAGCCTTACTTCAGTATATTTTTGGACGATAGCTGTCATTTATAACTCTGCAGGTTTGTGAATTACAGTGCCCCTGAGCTCCTTTCTTCAACTCGCTTTCTTGTGAGCTGGCCGCAACACCGCAGGATTGCTTCAGGCCCTAATCTGGTTCCGGCACGGCACGCTGAGCCTTTGGTTAATTCCTCTTCCTGGTGGGAAATGAGAGTTAAATTTGCCCGTCCAGACACCTCCAGCTAGTCTCTCATTGGTTCTCCCTATTCCTGTTCATCTTCCGCAGAAATTGCAAACTGGGCCAAACAGGAGGTTAAAGGCACTGACTCTCCAAGTCGGGAGAGTGTTAGTAAAGCGTCTGGAATGTTGCACCCGAGTACCAGGGGACGAGAACTGAGACATATTGGAACACGTCTCCCGATCACACGGTTGATCATACTCTGGGTTCCACGTGCATGTTTTAGCTGAATGAAGAATCCCTTAAACCTGGAGAGTTGAGACCCGTGGAATGGGTGCCATGCAATATGACTTCAAAGGGTCTTCATTTGCTCACCGAACCTCTCCAATCCTATCACTGCTGCGTTTGTGCCCCTGTACACACGCTTGATTTTCTTTCAGAGACATAGCAATCCATAGGTTTTAAGATACTTACTAGTCAGGTACATTCTTAGGCGTTTAATATGCGGTGTTGAGTCCATTTCGTTGAGCAAGGAGTAGTTCTTGTCTATTCCATATTTGGCTTAAGGAACTTTATCTGTGCTCATTTCAATCTCTGGTTTTATGCAGCACCCCAACTCACCTTTCCCCTTAAGCAAGCATAAGTTGGTTTTCTAAATTTGAGACCCTGTTCTGTTTTGTAATCCAGTTCCTGTGTAGCCAAGTTTACATCCCGTGTATTAGTGATATCTTATGATGTTTCTTTTTCTGTGTGACTTATTTCAGTTAGAATCATCATACCTGAATCCACTCATTATGCTGCTACGGGCCTGATGACATAGATTTCATTGCTGAGTGATATTGCATTGTACGTAAGTACCACAACTTCTTTATCCATTTTTCACTTTCTGCGATATTGAACTTGTACCGTAAACGAGGTTCTTGTAAACAGAGCCATCCCAAACTTTGGGGTGGCTGTGTCTTTTTGATTTTAATTTCCCTAAGCTATAGGACCATAAGTGGAAGTGCCCTAGGCTCTGTTGCTTTGTTTTTTAGATGTTTCAGGAAACACCATACACCTCTCCCGAGTGGCTGTTGGCAATTTACATCCCGCCCATCAGCATAACAAGGCTCCCAGTTCTCCATGGCCTGTCCTGCCTTTCTGGATTTTACACTTTTTTCAGATGGCCCTTTTGACCGGGGGGAAGTGAGACTTCATTGTAGTGCAGATTTCCTTTGCAAGCTTGCTTGGTTGGCCAAAAAGGGCGTATGCGTTTTTTCCTGAATATATTCAGGAAAAAACGCATACGCCCTTTTTGGCCAAGTGCATCATTGTGGACGTTCTGCCTCTTTTCCTATGCTTTAAATGCAATTCCAGTCTACCTCCTGAAATCGGTTTCCTGCAATTCTGCCCCGCTTTCAAGTCCTCTTGGCAGCCTTACTTCAGTATATTTTTGGACGATAGCTGTCATTTATAACTCTGCAGGTTTGTGAATTACAGTGCCCCTGAGCTCCTTTCCTCAACTCGCTTTCTTGTGAGCTGGCCGCAACACCGCAGGATTGCTTCAGGCCCTAATCTGGTTCCGGCACGGCACGCTGAGCCTTTGGTTAATTCCTCTTCCTGGTGGGAAATGAGAGTTAAATTTGCCCGTCCAGACACCTCCAGCTAGTCTCTCATTGGTTCTCCCTATTCCTGTTCATCTTCCGCAGAAATTGCAAACTGGGCCAAACAGGAGGTTAAAGGCACTGACTCTCCAAGTCGGGAGAGTGTTAGTAAAGCGTCTGGAATGTTGCACCCGAGTACCAGGGGACGAGAACTGAGACATATTGGAACACGTCTCCCGATCACACGGTTGATCATACTCTGGGTTCCACGTGCATGTTTTAGCTGAAGGAAGAATCCCTTAAACCTGGAGAGTTGAGACCCGTGGAATGGGTACCATGCAGTATGACTTCAAAGGGTCTTCATTTGCTCACCGAACCTCTCCAATCATATCACTGCTGCGTTTGTGCCCCTGTACACACGCTTGATTTTCTTTCAGAGACATAGCAGTGCATAGGTTTTAAGATACTTACTAGTCAGGTACATTCTTAGGCGTTTAATATGGGGTGTTGAGTCCATTTCGTTGAGCAAGGAGTAGTTCTTGTCTATTCTATATTTGGCTTAAGGAACTTTATCTGTGCTCATTTCAATCTCTGGTTTTATGCAGCACCCCAACTCACCTTTCCCCTTAAGCAAGCATAAGTTGGTTTTCTAAATTTGAGACCCTGTTCTGTTTTGTAATCCAGTTCCTGTGTAGCCAAGTTTACATCCCGTGTATTAGTGATATCTTATGATGTTTCTTTTTCTGTGTGACTTATTTCAGTTAGAATCATCATACCTGAATCCACTCATTATGCTGCTACGGGCCTGATGACATAGATTTCATTGCTGAGTGATATTGCATTGTACGTAAGTACCACAACTTCTTTATCCATTTTTCACTTTCTGCGATATTGAACTTGTACCGTAAACGAGGTTCTTGTAAACAGAGCCGTCCCAAACTTTGGGGTGGCTGTGTCTTTTTGATTTTAATTTCCCTAAGCTATAGGACCATAAGTGGAAGTGCCCTAGGCTCTGTTGCTTTGTTTTTTAGATGTTTCAGGAAACACCATACACCTCTCCCGAGTGGCTGTTGGCAATTTACATCCCGCCCATCAGCATAACTAGGCTCCCAGTTCTCCATGGCCTGTCCTGCCTTTCTGGATTTTACACTTTTTTCAGATGGCCCTTTTGACCGGGGGGAAGTGAGACTTCATTGTAGTGCAGATTTCCTTTGCAAGCTTGCTTGGTTGGCCAAAAAGGGCGTATGCGTTTTTTCCTGAATATATTCAGGAAAAAACGCATACGCCCTTTTTGGCCAAGTGCATCATTGTGGACGTTCTGCCTCTTTTCCTATGCTTTAAATGCAATTCCAGTCTACCTCCTGAAATCGGTTTCCTGCAATTCTGCCCCGCTTTCAAGTCCTCTTGGCAGCCTTACTTCAGTATATTTTTGGACGATAGCTGTCATTTATAACTCTGCAGGTTTGTGAATTACAGTGCCCCTGAGCTCCTTTCCTCAACTCGCTTTCTTGTGAGCTGGCCGCAACACCGCAGGATTGCTTCAGGCCCTAATCTGGTTCCGGCACGGCACGCTGAGCCTTTGGTTAATTCCTCTTCCTGGTGGGAAATGAGAGTTAAATTTGCCCGTCCAGACACCTCCAGCTAGTCTCTCATTCGTTCTCCCTATTCCTGTTCATCTTCCGCAGAAATTGCAAACTGGGCCAAACAGGAGGTTAAAGGCACTGACTCTCCAAGTCGGGAGAGTGTTAGTAAAGCGTCTGGAATGTTGCACCCGAGTACCAGGGGACGAGAACTGAGACATATTGGAACACGTCTCCCGATCACACGGTTGATCATACTCTGGGTTCCACGTGCATGTTTTAGCTGAAGGAAGAATCCCTTAAACCTGGAGAGTTGAGACCCGTGGAATGGGTACCATGCAATATGACTTCAAAGGGTCTTCATTTGCTCACCGAACCTCTCCAATCCTATCACTGCTGCGTTTGTGCCCCTGTACACACGCTTGATTTTCTTTCAGAGACATAGCAATCCATAGGTTTTAAGATAATTACTAGTCAGGTACATTCTTAGGCGTTTAATATGGGGTGTTGAGTCCATTTCGTTGAGCAAGGAGTAGTTCTTGTCTATTCTATATTTGGCTTAAGGAACTTTATCTGTGCTCATTTCAATCTCTGGTTTTATGCAGCACCCCAACTCACCTTTCCCCTTAAGCAAGCATAAGTTGGTTTTCTAAATTTGAGACCCTGTTCTGTTTTGTAATCCAGTTCCTGTGTAGCCAAGTTTACATCCCGTGTATTAGTGATATCTTATGATGTTTCTTTTTCTGTGTGACTTATTTCAGTTAGAATCATCATACCTGAATCCACTCATTATGCTGCTACGGGCCTGATGACATAGATTTCATTGCTGAGTGATATTGCATTGTACGTAAGTACCAGAACTTCTTTATACATTTTTCACTTTCTGCGATATTGAACTTGTACCGTAAACGAGGTTCTTGTAAACAGAGCCGTCCCAAACTTTGGGGTGGCTGTGTCTTTTGGATTTTAATTTCCCTAAGCTATAGGACCATAAGTGGAAGTGCCCTAGGCTCTGTTGCTTTGTTTTTTAGATGTTTCAGGAAACACCATACACCTCTCCCGAGTGGCTCTTGGCAATTTACATCCCGTCCATCAGCATAACAAGGCTCCCAGTTCTCCATGGCCTGTCCTGCCTTTCTGGATTTTACACTTTTTTCAGATGGCCCTTTTGACCGGGGGGAAGTGAGACTTCATTGTAGTGCAGATTTCCTTTGCAAGCTTGCTTGGTTGGCCAAAAAGGGCGTATGCGTTTTTTCCTGAATATATTCAGGAAAAAACGCATACGCCCTTTTTGGCCAAGTGCATCATTGTGGACGTTCTGCCTCTTTTCCTATGCTTTAAATGCAATTCCAGTCTACCTCCTGAAATCGGTTTCCTGCAATTCTGCCCCGCTTTCAAGTCCTCTTGGCAGCCTTACTTCAGTATATTTTTGGACGATAGCTGTCATTTATAACTCTGCAGGTTTGTGAATTACAGTGCCCCTGAGCTCCTTTCTTCAACTCGCTTTCTTGTGAGCTGGCCGCAACACCGCAGGATTGCTTCAGGCCCTAATCTGGTTCCGGCACGGCACGCTGAGCCTTTGGTTAATTCCTCTTCCTGGTGGGAAATGAGAGTTAAATTTGCCCGTCCAGACACCTCCAGCTAGTCTCTCATTGGTTCTCCCTATTCCTGTTCATCTTCCGCAGAAATTGCAAACTGGGCCAAACAGGAGGTTAAAGGCACTGACTCTCCAAGTCGGGAGAGTGTTAGTAAAGCGTCTGGAATGTTGCACCCGAGTACCAGGGGACGAGAACTGAGACATATTGGAACACGTCTCCCGATCACACGGTTGATCATACTCTGGGTTCCACGTGCATGTTTTAGCTGAAGGAAGAATCCCTTAAACCTGGAGAGTTGAGACCCGTGGAATGGGTACCATGCAATATGACTTCAAAGGGTCTTCATTTGCTCACCGAACCTCTCCAATCCTATCACTGCTGCGTTTATGCCCCTGTACACACGCTTGATTTTCTTTCAGAGACATAGCAATCCATAGGTTTTAAGATACTTACTAGTCAGGTACATTCTTAGGCGTTTAATATGGGGTGTTGAGTCCATTTCGTTGAGCAAGGAGTAGTTCTTGTCTATTCCATATTTGGCTTAAGGAACTTTATCTGTGCTCATTTCAATCTCTGGTTTGATGCAGCACCCCAACTCACCTTTCCCCTTAAGCAAGCATAAGTTGGTTTTCTAAATTTGAGACCCTGTTCTGTTTTGTAATCCAGTTCCTGTGTAGCCAAGTTTACATCCCGTGTATTAGTGATATCTTATGATGTTTCTTTTTCTGTGTGACTTATTTCAGTTAGAATCATCATACCTGAATCCACTCATTATGCTGCTACGGGCCTGATGACATAGATTTCATTGCTGAGTGATATTGCATTGTACGTAAGTACCACAACTTCTTTATCCATTTTTCACTTTCTGCGATATTGAACTTGTACCGTAAACGAGGTTCTTGTAAACAGAGCCGTCCCAAACTTTGGGGTGGCTGTGTCTTTTTGATTTTAATTTCCCTAAGCTATAGGACCATAAGTGGAAGTGCCCTAGGCTCTGTTGCTTTGTTTTTTAGATGTTTCAGGAAACACCATACACCACTCCCGAGTGGCTCTTGGCAATTTACATCCCGCCCATCAGCATAACAAGGCTCCCAGTTCTCCATGGCCTGTCCTGCCTTTCTGGATTTTACACTTTTTTCAGATGGCCCTTTTGACCGGGGGGAAGTGAGACTTCATTGTAGTGCAGATTTCCTTTGCAAGCTTGCTTGGTTGGCCAAAAAGGGCGTATGCGTTTTTTCCTGAATATATTCAGGAAAAAACGCATACGCCCTTTTTGGCCAAGTGCATCATTGTGGACGTTCTGCCTCTTTTCCTATGCTTTAAATGCAATTCCAGTCTACCTCCTGAAATCGGTTTCCTGCAATTCTGCCCCGCTTTCAAGTCCTCTTGGCAGCCTTACTTCAGTATATTTTTGGACGATAGCTGTCATTTATAACTCTGCAGGTTTGTGAATTACAGTGCCCCTGAGCTCCTTTCTTCAACTCGCTTTCTTGTGAGCTGGCCGCAACACCGCAGGATTGCTTCAGGCCCTAATCTGGTTCCGGCACGGCACGCTGAGCCTTTGGTTAATTCCTCTTCCTGGTGGGAAATGAGAGTTAAATTTGCCCGTCCAGACACCTCCAGCTAGTCTCTCATTGGTTCTCCCTATTCCTGTTCATCTTCCGCAGAAATTGCAAACTGGGCCAAACAGGAGGTTAAAGGCACTGACTCTCCAAGTCGGGAGAGTGTTAGTAAAGCGTCTGGAATGTTGCACCCGAGTACCAGGGGACGAGAACTGAGACATATTGGAACACGTCTCCCGATCACACGGTTGATCATACTCTGGGTTCCACGTGCATGTTTTAGCTGAAGGAAGAATCCCTTAAACCTGGAGAGTTGAGACCCGTGGAATGGGTACCATGCAGTATGACTTCAAAGGGTCTTCATTTGCTCACCGAACCTCTCCAATCCTATCACTGCTGCGTTTATGCCCCTGTACACGCGCTTGATTTTCTTTCAGAGACATAGCAGTGCATAGGTTTTAAGATACTTACTAGTCAGGTACATTCTTAGGCGTTTAATATGGGGTGTTGAGTCCATTTCGTTGAGCAAGGAGTAGTTCTTGTCTATTCTATATTTGGCTTAAGGAACTTTATCTGTGCTCATTTCAATCTCTGGTTTTATGCAGCACCCCAACTCACCTTTCCCCTTAAGCAAGCATAAGTTGGTTTTCTAAATTTGAGACCCTGTTCTGTTTTGTAATCCAGTTCCTGTGTAGCCAAGTTTACATCCCGTGTATTAGTGATATCTTATGATGTTTCTTTTTCTGTGTGACTTATTTCAGTTAGAATCATCATACCTGAATCCACTCATTATGCTGCTACGGGCCTGATGACATAGATCTCATTGCTGAGTGATATTGCATTGTACGTAAGTACCACAACTTCTTTATCCATTTTTCACTTTCTGCGATATTGAACTTGTACCGTAAACGAGGTTCTTGTAAACAGAGCCGTCCCAAACTTTGGGGTGGCTGTGTCTTTTGGATTTTAATTTCCCTAAGCTATAGGACCATAAGTGGAAGTGCCCTAGGCTCTGTTGCTTTGTTTTTTAGATGTTTCAGGAAACACCATACACCTCTCCCGAGTGGCTGTTGGCAATTTACATCCCGCCCATCAGCATAACAAGGCTCCCAGTTCTCCATGGCCTGTCCTGCCTTTCTGGATTTTACACTTTTTTCAGATGGCCCTTTTGACCGGGGGGAAGTGAGACTTCATTGTAGTGCAGATTTCCTTTGCAAGCTTGCTTGGTTGGCCAAAAAGGGCGTATGCGTTTTTTCCTGAATATATTCAGGAAAAAACGCATACGCCCTTTTTGGCCAAGTGCATCATTGTGGACGTTCTGCCTTTTTTCCTATGCTTTAAATGCAATTCCAGTCTACCTCCTGAAATCGGTTTCCTGCAATTCTGCCCCGCTTTCAAGTCCTCTTGGCAGCCTTACTTCAGTATATTTTTGGACGATAGCTGTCATTTATAACTCTGCAGGTTTGTGAATTACAGTGCCCCTGAGCTCCTTTCTTCAACTCGCTTTCTTGTGAGCTGGCCGCAACACCGCAGGATTGCTTCAGGCCCTAATCTGGTTCCGGCACGGCACGCTGAGCCTTTGGTTAATTCCTCTTCCTGGTGGGAAATGAGAGTTAAATTTGCCCGTCCAGACACCTCCAGCTAGTCTCTCATTGGTTCTCCCTATTCCTGTTCATCTTCCGCAGAAATTGCAAACTGGGCCAAACAGGAGGTTAAAGGCACTGACTCTCCAAGTCGGGAGAGTGTTAGTAAAGCGTCTGGAATGTTGCACCCGAGTACCAGGGGACGAGAACTGAGACATATTGGAACACGTCTCCCGATCACACGGTTGATCATACTCTGGGTTCCACGTGCATGTTTTAGCTGAATGAAGAATCCCTTAAACCTGGAGAGTTGAGACCCGTGGAATGGGTACCATGCAATATGACTTCAAAGGGTCTTCATTTGCTCACCGAACCTCTCCAATCCTATCACTGCTGCGTTTGTGCCCCTGTACACACGCTTGATTTTCTTTCAGAGACATAGCAATCCATAGGTTTTAAGATACTTACTAGTCAGGTACATTCTTAGGCGTTTAATATGCGGTGTTGAGTCCATTTCGTTGAGCAAGGAGTAGTTCTTGTCTATTCCATATTTGGCTTAAGGAACTTTATCTGTGCTCATTTCAATCTCTGGTTTTATGCAGCACCCCAACTCACCTTTCCCCTTAAGCAAGCATAAGTTGGTTTTCTAAATTTGAGACCCTGTTCTGTTTTGTAATCCAGTTCCTGTGTAGCCAAGTTTACATCCCGTGTATTAGTGATATCTTATGATGTTTCTTTTTCTGTGTGACTTATTTCAGTTAGAATCATCATACCTGAATCCACTCATTATGCTGCTACGGGCCTGATGACATAGATTTCATTGCTGAGTGATATTGCATTGTACGTAAGTACCACAACTTCTTTATCCATTTTTCACTTTCTGCGATATTGAACTTGTACCGTAAACGAGGTTCTTGTAAACAGAGCCATCCCAAACTTTGGGGTGGCTGTGTCTTTTTGATTTTAATTTCCCTAAGCTATAGGACCATAAGTGGAAGTGCCCTAGGCTCTGTTGCTTTGTTTTTTAGATGTTTCAGGAAACACCATACACCTCTCCCGAGTGGCTGTTGGCAATTTACATCCCGCCCATCAGCATAACAAGGCTCCCAGTTCTCCATGGCCTGTCCTGCCTTTCTGGATTTTACACTTTTTTCAGATGGCCCTTTTGACCGGGGGGAAGTGAGACTTCATTGTAGTGCAGATTTCCTTTGCAAGCTTGCTTGGTTGGCCAAAAAGGGCGTATGCGTTTTTTCCTGAATATATTCAGGAAAAAACGCATACGCCCTTTTTGGCCAAGTGCATCATTGTGGACGTTCTGCCTCTTTTCCTATGCTTTAAATGCAATTCCAGTCTACCTCCTGAAATCGGTTTCCTGCAATTCTGCCCCGCTTTCAAGTCCTCTTGGCAGCCTTACTTCAGTATATTTTTGGACGATAGCTGTCATTTATAACTCTGCAGGTTTGTGAATTACAGTGCCCCTGAGCTCCTTTCTTCAACTCGCTTTCTTGTGAGCTGGCCGCAACACCGCAGGATTGCTTCAGGCCCTAATCTGGTTCCGGCACGGCACGCTGAGCCTTTGGTTAATTCCTCTTCCTGGTGGGAAATGAGAGTTAAATTTGCCCGTCCAGACACCTCCAGCTAGTCTCTCATTGGTTCTCCCTATTCCTGTTCATCTTCCGCAGAAATTGCAAACTGGGCCAAACAGGAGGTTAAAGGCACTGACTCTCCAAGTCGGGAGAGTGTTAGTAAAGCGTCTGGAATGTTGCACCCGAGTACCAGGGGACGAGAACTGAGACATATTGGAACACGTCTCCCGATCACACGGTTGATCATACTCTGGGTTCCACGTGCATGTTTTAGCTGAAGGAAGAATCCCTTAAACCTGGAGAGTTGAGACCCGTGGAATGGGTACCATGCAGTATGACTTCAAAGGGTCTTCATTTGCTCACCGAACCTCTCCAATCATATCACTGCTGCGTTTGTGCCCCTGTACACACGCTTGATTTTCTTTCAGAGACATAGCAGTGCATAGGTTTTAAGATACTTACTAGTCAGGTACATTCTTAGGCGTTTAATATGGGGTGTTGAGTCCATTTCGTTGAGCAAGGAGTAGTTCTTGTCTATTCTATATTTGGCTTAAGGAACTTTATCTGTGCTCATTTCAATCTCTGGTTTTATGCAGCACCCCAACTCACCTTTCCCCTTAAGCAAGCATAAGTTGGTTTTCTAAATTTGAGACCCTGTTCTGTTTTGTAATCCAGTTCCTGTGTAGCCAAGTTTACATCCCGTGTATTAGTGATATCTTATGATGTTTCTTTTTCTGTGTGACTTATTTCAGTTAGAATCATCATACCTGAATCCACTCATTATGCTGCTACGGGCCTGATGACATAGATTTCATTGCTGAGTGATATTGCATTGTACGTAAGTACCAGAACTTCTTTATACATTTTTCACTTTCTGCGATATTGAACTTGTACCGTAAACGAGGTTCTTGTAAACAGAGCCGTCCCAAACTTTGGGGTGGCTGTGTCTTTTTGATTTTAATTTCCCTAAGCTATAGGACCATAAGTGGAAGTGCCCTAGGCTCTGTTGCTTTGTTTTTTAGATGTTTCAGGAAACACCATACACCTCTCCCGAGTGGCTGTTGGCAATTTACATCCCGCCCATCAGCATAACTAGGCTCCCAGTTCTCCATGGCCTGTCCTGCCTTTCTGGATTTTACACTTTTTTCAGATGGCCCTTTTGACCGGGGGGAAGTGAGACTTCATTGTAGTGCAGATTTCCTTTGCAAGCTTGCTTGGTTGGCCAAAAAGGGCGTATGCGTTTTTTCCTGAATATATTCAGGAAAAAACGCATACGCCCTTTTTGGCCAAGTGCATCATTGTGGACGTTCTGCCTCTTTTCCTATGCTTTAAATGCAATTCCAGTCTACCTCCTGAAATCGGTTTCCTGCAATTCTGCCCCGCTTTCAAGTCCTCTTGGCAGCCTTACTTCAGTATATTTTTGGACGATAGCTGTCATTTATAACTCTGCAGGTTTGTGAATTACAGTGCCCCTGAGCTCCTTTCCTCAACTCGTTTTCTTGTGAGCTGGCCGCAACACCGCAGGATTGCTTCAGGCCCTAATCTGGTTCCGGCACGGCAACCTGAGCCTTTGGTTAATTCCTCTTCCTGGTGGGAAATGAGAGTTAAATTTGCCCGTCCAGACACCTCCAGCTAGTCTCTCATTGGTTCTCCCTATTCCTGTTCATCTTCCGCAGAAATTGCAAACTGGGCCAAACAGGAGGTTAAAGGCACTGACTCTCCAAGTCGGGAGAGTGTTAGTAAAGCGTCTGGAATGTTGCACCCGAGTACCAGGGGACGAGAACTGAGACATATTGGAACACGTCTCCCGATCACACGGTTGATCATACTCTGGGTTCCACGTGCATGTTTTAGCTGAAGGAAGAATCCCTTAAACCTGGAGAGTTGAGACCCGTGGAATGGGTACCATGCAATATGACTTCAAAGGGTCTTCATTTGCTCACCGAACCTCTCCAATCCTATCACTGCTGCGTTTATGCCCCTGTACACACGCTTGATTTTCTTTCAGACACATAGCAATCCATAGGTTTTAAGATACTTACTAGTCAGGTACATTCTTAGGCGTTTAATATGGGGTGTTGAGTCCATTTCGTTGAGCAAGGAGTAGTTCTTGTCTATTCCATATTTGGCTTAAGGAACTTTATCTGTGCTCATTTCAATCTCTGGTTTGATGCAGCACCCCAACTCACCTTTCCCCTTAAGCAAGCATAAGTTGGTTTTCTAAATTTGAGACCCTGTTCTGTTTTGTAATCCAGTTCCTGTGTAGCCAAGTTTACATTCCGTGTATTAGTGATATCTTATGATGTTTCTTTTTCTGTGTGACTTATTTCAGTTAGAATCATCATACCTGAATCCACTCATTATGCTGCTACGGGCCTGATGACATAGATTTCATTGCTGAGTGATATTGCATTGTACGTAAGTACCACAACTTCTTTATCCATTTTTCACTTTCTGCGATATTGAACTTGTACCGTAAACGAGGTTCTTGTAAACAGAGCCGTCCCAAACTTTGGGGTGGCTGTGTCTTTTGGATTTTAATTTCCCTAAGCTATAGGACCATAAGTGGAAGTGCCCTAGGCTCTGTTGCTTTGTTTTCTAGATGTTTCAGGAAACACCATACACCTCTCCCGAGTGGCTCTTGGCAATTTACATCCCGTCCATCAGCATAACAAGGCTCCCAGTTCTCCATGGCCTGTCCTGCCTTTCTGGATTTTACACTTTTTTCAGATGGCCCTTTTGACCGGGGGGAAGTGAGACTTCATTGTAGTGCAGATTTCCTTTGCAAGCTTGCTTGGTTGGCCAAAAAGGGCGTATGCGTTTTTTCCTGAATATATTCAGGAAAAAACGCATACGCCCTTTTTGGCCAAGTGCATCATTGTGGACGTTCTGCCTCTTTTCCTATGCTTTAAATGCAATTCCAGTCTACCTCCTGAAATCGGTTTCCTGCAATTCTGCCCCGCTTTCAAGTCCTCTTGGCAGCCTTACTTCAGTATATTTTTGGACGATAGCTGTCATTTATAACTCTGCAGGTTTGTGAATTACAGTGCCCCTGAGCTCCTTTCTTCAACTCGCTTTCTTGTGAGCTGGCCGCAACACCGCAGGATTGCTTCAGGCCCTAATCTGGTTCCGGCACGGCACGCTGAGCCTTTGGTTAATTCCTCTTCCTGGTGGGAAATGAGAGTTAAATTTGCCCGTCCAGACACCTCCAGCTAGTCTCTCATTGGTTCTCCCTATTCCTGTTCATCTTCCGCAGAAATTGCAAACTGGGCCAAACAGGAGGTTAAAGGCACTGACTCTCCAAGTCGGGAGAGTGTTAGTAAAGCGTCTGGAATGTTGCACCCGAGTACCAGGGGACGAGAACTGAGACATATTGGAACACGTCTCCCGATCACACGGTTGATCATACTCTGGGTTCCACGTGCATGTTTTAGCTGAAGGAAGAATCCCTTAAACCTGGAGAGTTGAGACCCGTGGAATGGGTACCATGCAATATGACTTCAAAGGGTCTTCATTTGCTCACCGAACCTCTCCAATCCTATCACTGCTGCGTTTATGCCCCTGTACACACGCTTGATTTTCTTTCAGAGACATAGCAATCCATAGGTTTTAAGATACTTACTAGTCAGGTACATTCTTAGGCGTTTAATATGGGGTGTTGAGTCCATTTCGTTGAGCAAGGAGTAGTTCTTGTCTATTCCATATTTGGCTTAAGGAACTTTATCTGTGCTCATTTCAATCTCTGGTTTTATGCAGCACCCCAACTCACCTTTCCCCTTAAGCAAGCATAAGTTGGTTTTCTAAATTTGAGACCCTGTTCTGTTTTGTAATCCAGTTCCTGTGTAGCCAAGTTTACATCCCGTGTATTAGTGATATCTTATGATGTTTCTTTTTCTGTGTGACTTATTTCAGTTAGAATCATCATACCTGAATCCACTCATTATGCTGCTACGGGCCTGATGACATAGATTTCATTGCTGAGTGATATTGCATTGTACGTAAGTACCACAACTTCTTTATCCATTTTTCACTTTCTGCGATATTGAACTTGTACCGTAAACGAGGTTCTTGTAAACAGAGCCGTCCCAAACTTTGGGGTGGCTGTGTCTTTTTGATTTTAATTTCCCTAAGCTATAGGACCATAAGTGGAAGTGCCCTAGGCTCTGTTGCTTTGTTTTTTAGATGTTTCAGGAAACACCATACACCACTCCCGAGTGGCTCTTGGCAATTTACATCCCGCCCATCAGCATAACAAGGCTCCCAGTTCTCCATGGCCTGTCCTGCCTTTCTGGATTTTACACTTTTTTCAGATGGCCCTTTTGACCGGGGGGAAGTGAGACTTCATTGTAGTGCAGATTTCCTTTGCAAGCTTGCTTGGTTGGCCAAAAAGGGCGTATGCGTTTTTTCCTGAATATATTCAGGAAAAAACGCATACGCCCTTTTTGGCCAAGTGCATCATTGTGGACGTTCTGCCTCTTTTCCTATGCTTTAAATGCAATTCCAGTCTACCTCCTGAAATCGGTTTCCTGCAATTCTGCCCCGCTTTCAAGTCCTCTTGGCAGCCTTACTTCAGTATATTTTTGGACGATAGCTGTCATTTATAACTCTGCAGGTTTGTGAATTACAGTGCCCCTGAGCTCCTTTCTTCAACTCGCTTTCTTGTGAGCTGGCCGCAACACCGCAGGATTGCTTCAGGCCCTAATCTGGTTCCGGCACGGCACGCTGAGCCTTTGGTTAATTCCTCTTCCTGGTGGGAAATGAGAGTTAAATTTGCCCGTCCAGACACCTCCAGCTAGTCTCTCATTGGTTCTCCCTATTCCTGTTCATCTTCCGCAGAAATTGCAAACTGGGCCAAACAGGAGGTTAAAGGCACTGACTCTCCAAGTCGGGAGAGTGTTAGTAAAGCGTCTGGAATGTTGCACCCGAGTACCAGGGGACGAGAACTGAGACATATTGGAACACGTCTCCCGATCACACGGTTGATCATACTCTGGGTTCCACGTGCATGTTTTAGCTGAAGGAAGAATCCCTTAAACCTGGAGAGTTGAGACCCGTGGAATGGGTACCATGCAGTATGACTTCAAAGGGTCTTCATTTGCTCACCGAACCTCTCCAATCCTATCACTGCTGCGTTTATGCCCCTGTACACATGCTTGATTTTCTTTCAGAGACATAGCAGTGCATAGGTTTTAAGATACTTACTAGTCAGGTACATTCTTAGGCGTTTAATATGGGGTGTTGAGTCCATTTCGTTGAGCAAGGAGTAGTTCTTGTCTATTCTATATTTGGCTTAAGGAACTTTATCTGTGCTCATTTCAATCTCTGGTTTGATGCAGCACCCCAACTCACCTTTCCCCTTAAGCAAGCATAAGTTGGTTTTCTAAATTTGAGACCCTGTTCTGTTTTGTAATCCAGTTCCTGTGTAGCCAAGTTTACATCCCGTGTATTAGTGATATCTTATGATGTTTCTTTTTCTGTGTGACTTATTTCAGTTAGAATCATCATACCTGAATCCACTCATTATGCTGCTACGGGCCTGATGACATAGATTTCATTGCTGAGTGATATTGCATTGTACGTAAGTACCACAACTTCTTTATCCATTTTTCACTTTCTGCGATATTGAACTTGTACCGTAAACGAGGTTCTTGTAAACAGAGCCGTCCCAAACTTTGGGGTGGCTGTGTCTTTTTGATTTTAATTTCCCTAAGCTATAGGACCATAAGTGGAAGTGCCCTAGGCTCTGTTGCTTTGTTTTTTAGATGTTTCAGGAAACACCATACACCTCTCCCGAGTGGCTCTTGGCAATTTACATCCCGCCCATCAGCATAACAAGGCTCCCAGTTCTCCATGGCCTGTCCTGCCTTTCTGGATTTTACACTTTTTTCAGATGGCCCTTTTGACCGGGGGGAAGTGAGACTTCATTGTAGTGCAGATTTCCTTTGCAAGCTTGCTTGGTTGGCCAAAAAGGGCGTATGCGTTTTTTCCTGAATATATTCAGGAAAAAACGCATACGCCCTTTTTGCCCAAGTGCATCATTGTGGACGTTCTGCCTCTTTTCCTATGCTTTAAATGCAATTCCAGTCTACCTCCTGAAATCGGTTTCCTGCAATTCTGCCCCGCTTTCAAGTCCTCTTGGCAGCCTTACTTCAGTATATTTTTGGACGATAGCTGTCATTTATAACTCTGCAGGTTTGTGAATTACAGTGCCCCTGAGCTCCTTTCTTCAACTCGCTTTCTTGTGAGCTGGCCGCAACACCGCAGGATTGCTTCAGGCCCTAATCTGGTTCCGGCACGGCACGCTGAGCCTTTGGTTAATTCCTCTTCCTGGTGGGAAATGAGAGTTAAATTTGCCCGTCCAGACACCTCCAGCTAGTCTCTCATTGGTTCTCCCTATTCCTGTTCATCTTCCGCAGAAATTGCAAACTGGGCCAAACAGGAGGTTAAAGGCACTGACTCTCCAAGTCGGGAGAGTGTTAGTAAAGCGTCTGGAATGTTGCACCCGAGTACCAGGGGACGAGAACTGAGACATATTGGAACACGTCTCCCGATCACACGGTTGATCATACTCTGGGTTCCACGTGCATGTTTTAGCTGAAGGAAGAATCCCTTAAACCTGGAGAGTTGAGACCCGTGGAATGGGTACCATGCAATATGACTTCAAAGGGTCTTCATTTGCTCACCGAACCTCTCCAATCCTATCACTGCTGCGTTTGTGCCCCTGTACACACGCTTGATTTTCTTTCAGAGACATAGCAATCCATAGGTTTTAAGATACTTACTAGTCAGGTACATTCTTAGGCGTTTAATATGGGGTGTTGAGTCCATTTCGTTGAGCAAGGAGTAGTTCTTGTCTATTCCATATTTGGCTTAAGGAACTTTATCTGTGCTCATTTCAATCTCTGGTTTGATGCAGCACCCCAACTCACCTTTCCCCTTAAGCAAGCATAAGTTGGTTTTCTAAATTTGAGACCCTGTTCTGTTTTGTAATCCAGTTCCTGTGTAGCCAAGTTTACATCCCGTGTATTAGTGATATCTTATGATGTTTCTTTTTCTGTGTGACTTATTTCAGTTAGAATCATCATACCTGAATCCACTCATTATGCTGCTACGGGCCTGATGACATAGATTTCATTGCTGAGTGATATTGCATTGTACGTAAGTACCACAACTTCTTTATCCATTTTTCACTTTCTGCGATATTGAACTTGTACCGTAAACGAGGTTCTTGTAAACAGAGCCGTCCCAAACTTTGGGGTGGCTGTGTCTTTTTGATTTTAATTTCCCTAAGCTATAGGACCATAAGTGGAAGTGCCCTAGGCTCTGTTGCTTTGTTTTTTAGATGTTTCAGGAAACACCATACACCACTCCCGAGTGGCTCTTGGCAATTTACATCCCGCCCATCAGCATAACAAGGCTCCCAGTTCTCCATGGCCTGTCCTGCCTTTCTGGATTTTACACTTTTTTCAGATGGCCCTTTTGACCGGGGGGAAGTGAGACTTCATTGTAGTGCAGATTTCCTTTGCAAGCTTGCTTGGTTGGCCAAAAAGGGCGTATGCGTTTTTTCCTGAATATATTCAGGAAAAAACGCATACGCCCTTTTTGGCCAAGTGCATCATTGTGGACGTTCTGCCTCTTTTCCTATGCTTTAAATGCAATTCCAGTCTACCTCCTGAAATCGGTTTCCTGCAATTCTGCCCCGCTTTCAAGTCCTCTTGGCAGCCTTACTTCAGTATATTTTTGGACGATAGCTGTCATTTATAACTCTGCAGGTTTGTGAATTACAGTGCCCCTGAGCTCCTTTCTTCAACTCGCTTTCTTGTGAGCTGGCCGCAACACCGCAGGATTGCTTCAGGCCCTAATCTGGTTCCGGCACGGCACGCTGAGCCTTTGGTTAATTCCTCTTCCTGGTGGGAAATGAGAGTTAAATTTGCCCGTCCAGACACCTCCAGCTAGTCTCTCATTGGTTCTCCCTATTCCTGTTCATCTTCCGCAGAAATTGCAAACTGGGCCAAACAGGAGGTTAAAGGCACTGACTCTCCAAGTCGGGAGAGTGTTAGTAAAGCGTCTGGAATGTTGCACCCGAGTACCAGGGGACGAGAACTGAGACATATTGGAACACGTCTCCCGATCACACGGTTGATCATACTCTGGGTTCCACGTGCATGTTTTAGCTGAAGGAAGAATCCCTTAAACCTGGAGAGTTGAGACCCGTGGAATGGGTACCATGCAGTATGACTTCAAAGGGTCTTCATTTGCTCACCGAACCTCTCCAATCCTATCACTGCTGCGTTTATGCCCCTGTACACGCGCTTGATTTTCTTTCAGAGACATAGCAGTGCATAGGTTTTAAGATACTTACTAGTCAGGTACATTCTTAGGCGTTTAATATGGGGTGTTGAGTCCATTTCGTTGAGCAAGGAGTAGTTCTTGTCTATTCTATATTTGGCTTAAGGAACTTTATCTGTGCTCATTTCAATCTCTGGTTTTATGCAGCACCCCAACTCACCTTTCCCCTTAAGCAAGCATAAGTTGGTTTTCTAAATTTGAGACCCTGTTCTGTTTTGTAATCCAGTTCCTGTGTAGCCAAGTTTACATCCCGTGTATTAGTGATATCTTATGATGTTTCTTTTTCTGTGTGACTTATTTCAGTTAGAATCATCATACCTGAATCCACTCATTATGCTGCTACGGGCCTGATGACATAGATCTCATTGCTGAGTGATATTGCATTGTACGTAAGTACCACAACTTCTTTATCCATTTTTCACTTTCTGCGATATTGAACTTGTACCGTAAACGAGGTTCTTGTAAACAGAGCCGTCCCAAACTTTGGGGTGGCTGTGTCTTTTTGATTTTAATTTCCCTAAGCTATAGGACCATAAGTGGAAGTGCCCTAGGCTCTGTTGCTTTGTTTTTTAGATGTTTCAGGAAACACCATACACCTCTCCCGAGTGGCTGTTGGCAATTTACATCCCGCCCATCAGCATAACTAGGCTCCCAGTTCTCCATGGCCTGTCCTGCCTTTCTGGATTTTACACTTTTTTCAGATGGCCCTTTTGACCGGGGGGAAGTGAGACTTCATTGTAGTGCAGATTTCCTTTGCAAGCTTGCTTGGTTGGCCAAAAAGGGCGTATGCGTTTTTTCCTGAATATATTCAGGAAAAAACGCATACGCCCTTTTTGGCCAAGTGCATCATTGTGGACGTTCTGCCTCTTTTCCTATGCTTTAAATGCAATTCCAGTCTACCTCCTGAAATCGGTTTCCTGCAATTCTGCCCCGCTTTCAAGTCCTCTTGGCAGCCTTACTTCAGTATATTTTTGGACGATAGCTGTCATTTATAACTCTGCAGGTTTGTGAATTACAGTGCCCCTGAGCTCCTTTCTTCAACTCGCTTTCTTGTGAGCTGGCCGCAACACCGCAGGATTGCTTCAGGCCCTAATCTGGTTCCGGCACGGCACACTGAGCCTTTGGTTAATTCCTCTTCCTGGTGGGAAATGAGAGTTAAATTTGCCCGTCCAGACACCTCCAGCTAGTCTCTCATTGGTTCTCCCTATTCCTGTTCATCTTCCGCAGAAATTGCAAACTGGGCCAAACAGGAGGTTAAAGGCACTGACTCTCCAAGTCGGGAGAGTGTTAGTAAAGCGTCTGGAATGTTGCACCCGAGTACCAGGGGACGAGAACTGAGACATATTGGAACACGTCTCCCGATCACACGGTTGATCATACTCTGGGTTCCACGTGCATGTTTTAGCTGAAGGAAGAATCCCTTAAACCTGGAGAGTTGAGACCCGTGGAATGGGTACCATGCAATATGACTTCAAAGGGTCTTCATTTGCTCACCGAACCTCTCCAATCCTATCACTGCTGCGTTTGTGCCCCTGTACACACGCTTGATTTTCTTTCAGAGACATAGCAATCCATAGGTTTTAAGATACTTACTAGTCAGGTACATTCTTAGGCGTTTAATATGGGGTGTTGAGTCCATTTCGTTGAGCAAGGAGTAGTTCTTGTCTATTCCATATTTGGCTTAAGGAACTTTATCTGTGCTCATTTCAATCTCTGGTTTTATGCAGCACCCCAACTCACCTTTCCCCTTAAGCAAGCATAAGTTGGTTTTCTAAATTTGAGACCTTGTTCTGTTTTGTAATCCAGTTCCTGTGTAGCCAAGTTTACATCCCGTGTATTAGTGATATCTTATGATGTTTCTTTTTCTGTGTGACTTATTTCAGTTAGAATCATCATACCTGAATCCACTCATTATGCTGCTACGGGCCTGATGACATAGATTTCATTGCTGAGTGATATTGCATTGTACGTAAGTACCACAACTTCTTTATCCATTTTTCACTTTCTGCGATATTGAACTTGTACCGTAAACGAGGTTCTTGTAAACAGAGCCATCCCAAACTTTGGGGTGGCTGTGTCTTTTTGATTTTAATTTCCCTAAGCTATAGGACCATAAGTGGAAGTGCCCTAGGCTCTGTTGCTTTGTTTTTTAGATGTTTCAGGAAACACCATACACCTCTCCCGAGTGGCTCTTGGCAATTTACATCCCGCCCATCAGCATAACAAGGCTCCCAGTTCTCCATGGCCTGTCCTGCCTTTCTGGATTTTACACTTTTTTCAGATGGCCCTTTTGACCGGGGGGAAGTGAGACTTCATTGTAGTGCAGATTTCCTTTGCAAGCTTGCTTGGTTGGCCAAAAAGGGCGTATGCGTTTTTTCCTGAATATATTCAGGAAAAAACGCATACGCCCTTTTTGGCCAAGTGCATCATTGTGGACGTTCTGCCTTTTTTCCTATGCTTTAAATGCAATTCCAGTCTACCTCCTGAAATCGGTTTCCTGCAATTCTGCCCCGCTTTCAAGTCCTCTTGGCAGCCTTACTTCAGTATATTTTTGGACGATAGCTGTCATTTATAACTCTGCAGGTTTGTGAATTACAGTGCCCCTGAGCTCCTTTCTTCAACTCGCTTTCTTGTGAGCTGGCCGCAACACCGCAGGATTGCTTCAGGCCCTAATCTGGTTCCGGCACGGCACGCTGAGCCTTTGGTTAATTCCTCTTCCTGGTGGGAAATGAGAGTTAAATTTGCCCGTCCAGACACCTCCAGCTAGTCTCTCATTGGTTCTCCCTATTCCTGTTCATCTTCCGCAGAAATTGCAAACTGGGCCAAACAGGAGGTTAAAGGCACTGACTCTCCAAGTCGGGAGAGTGTTAGTAAAGCGTCTGGAATGTTGCACCCGAGTACCAGGGGACGAGAACTGAGACATATTGGAACACGTCTCCCGATCACACGGTTGATCATACTCTGGGTTCCACGTGCATGTTTTAGCTGAATGAAGAATCCCTTAAACCTGGAGAGTTGAGACCCGTGGAATGGGTACCATGCAATATGACTTCAAAGGGTCTTCATTTGCTCACCGAACCTCTCCAATCCTATCACTGCTGCGTTTGTGCCCCTGTACACACGCTTGATTTTCTTTCAGAGACATAGCAATCCATAGGTTTTAAGATACTTACTAGTCAGGTACATTCTTAGGCGTTTAATATGCGGTGTTGAGTCCATTTCGTTGAGCAAGGAGTAGTTCTTGTCTATTCCATATTTGGCTTAAGGAACTTTATCTGTGCTCATTTCAATCTCTGGTTTTATGCAGCACCCCAACTCACCTTTCCCCTTAAGCAAGCATAAGTTGGTTTTCTAAATTTGAGACCCTGTTCTGTTTTGTAATCCAGTTCCTGTGTAGCCAAGTTTACATCCCGTGTATTAGTGATATCTTATGATGTTTCTTTTTCTGTGTGACTTATTTCAGTTAGAATCATCATACCTGAATCCACTCATTATGCTGCTACGGGCCTGATGACATAGATTTCATTGCTGAGTGATATTGCATTGTACGTAAGTACCACAACTTCTTTATCCATTTTTCACTTTCTGCGATATTGAACTTGTACCGTAAACGAGGTTCTTGTAAACAGAGCCGTCCCAAACTTTGGGGTGGCTGTGTCTTTTTGATTTTAATTTCCCTAAGCTATAGGACCATAAGTGGAAGTGCCCTAGGCTCTGTTGCTTTGTTTTTTAGATGTTTCAGGAAACACCATACACCTCTCCCGAGTGGCTGTTGGCAATTTACATCCCGCCCATCAGCATAACAAGGCTCCCAGTTCTCCATGGCCTGTCCTGCCTTTCTGGATTTTACACTTTTTTCAGATGGCCCTTTTGACCGGGGGGAAGTGAGACTTCATTGTAGTGCAGATTTCCTTTGCAAGCTTGCTTGGTTGGCCAAAAAGGGCGTATGCGTTTTTTCCTGAATATATTCAGGAAAAAACGCATACGCCCTTTTTGGCCAAGTGCATCATTGTGGACGTTCTGCCTCTTTTCCTATGCTTTAAATGCAATTCCAGTCTACCTCCTGAAATCGGTTTCCTGCAATTCTGCCCCGCTTTCAAGTCCTCTTGGCAGCCTTACTTCAGTATATTTTTGGACGATAGCTGTCATTTATAACTCTGCAGGTTTGTGAATTACAGTGCCCCTGAGCTCCTTTCCTCAACTCGCTTTCTTGTGAGCTGGCCGCAACACCGCAGGATTGCTTCAGGCCCTAATCTGGTTCCGGCACGGCACGCTGAGCCTTTGGTTAATTCCTCTTCCTGGTGGGAAATGAGAGTTAAATTTGCCCGTCCAGACACCTCCAGCTAGTCTCTCATTGGTTCTCCCTATTCCTGTTCATCTTCCGCAGAAATTGCAAACTGGGCCAAACAGGAGGTTAAAGGCACTGACTCTCCAAGTCGGGAGAGTGTTAGTAAAGCGTCTGGAATGTTGCACCCGAGTACCAGGGGACGAGAACTGAGACATATTGGAACACGTCTCCTGATCACACGGTTGATCATACTCTGGGTTCCACGTGCATGTTTTAGCTGAAGGAAGAATCCCTTAAACCTGGAGAGTTGAGACCCGTGGAATGGGTACCATGCAGTATGACTTCAAAGGGTCTTCATTTGCTCACCGAACCTCTCCAATCCTATCACTGCTGCGTTTGTGCCCCTGTACACACGCTTGATTTTCTTTCAGAGACATAGCAGTGCATAGGTTTTAAGATACTTACTAGTCAGGTACATTCTTAGGCGTTTAATATGGGGTGTTGAGTCCATTTCGTTGAGCAAGGAGTAGTTCTTGTCTATTCTATATTTGGCTTAAGGAACTTTATCTGTGCTCATTTCAATCTCTGGTTTTATGCAGCACCCCAACTCACCTTTCCCCTTAAGCAAGCATAAGTTGGTTTTCTAAATTTGAGACCCTGTTCTGTTTTGTAATCCAGTTCCTGTGTAGCCAAGTTTACATCCCGTGTATTAGTGATATCTTATGATGTTTCTTTTTCTGTGTGACTTATTTCAGTTAGAATCATCATACCTGAATCCACTCATTATGCTGCTACGGGCCTGATGACATAGATTTCATTGCTGAGTGATATTGCATTGTACGTAAGTACCACAACTTCTTTATCCATTTTTCACTTTCTGCGATATTGAACTTGTACCGTAAACGAGGTTCTTGTAAACAGAGCCGTCCCAAACTTTGGGGTGGCTGTGTCTTTTTGATTTTAATTTCCCTAAGCTATAGGACCATAAGTGGAAGTGCCCTAGGCTCTGTTGCTTTGTTTTTTAGATGTTTCAGGAAACACCATACACCTCTCCCGAGTGGCTGTTGGCAATTTACATCCCGCCCATCAGCATAACTAGGCTCCCAGTTCTCCATGGCCTGTCCTGCCTTTCTGGATTTTACACTTTTTTCAGATGGCCCTTTTGACCGGGGGGAAGTGAGACTTCATTGTAGTGCAGATTTCCTTTGCAAGCTTGCTTGGTTGGCCAAAAAGGGCGTATGCGTTTTTTCCTGAATATATTCAGGAAAAAACGCATACGCCCTTTTTGGCCAAGTGCATCATTGTGGACGTTCTGCCTCTTTTCCTATGCTTTAAATGCAATTCCAGTCTACCTCCTGAAATCGGTTTCCTGCAATTCTGCCCCGCTTTCAAGTCCTCTTGGCAGCCTTACTTCAGTATATTTTTGGACGATAGCTGTCATTTATAACTCTGCAGGTTTGTGAATTACAGTGCCCCTGAGCTCCTTTCTTCAACTCGCTTTCTTGTGAGCTGGCCGCAACACCGCAGGATTGCTTCAGGCCCTAATCTGGTTCCGGCACGGCACGCTGAGCCTTTGGTTAATTCCTCTTCCTGGTGGGAAATGAGAGTTAAATTTGCCCGTCCAGACACCTCCAGCTAGTCTCTCATTGGTTCTCCCTATTCCTGTTCATCTTCCGCAGAAATTGCAAACTGGGCCAAACAGGAGGTTAAAGGCACTGACTCTCCAAGTCGGGAGAGTGTTAGTAAAGCGTCTGGAATGTTGCACCCGAGTACCAGGGGACGAGAACTGAGACATATTGGAACACGTCTCCCGATCACACGGTTGATCATACTCTGGGTTCCACGTGCATGTTTTAGCTGAAGGAAGAATCCCTTAAACCTGGAGAGTTGAGACCCGTGGAATGGGTACCATGCAGTATGACTTCAAAGGGTCTTCATTTGCTCACCGAACCTCTCCAATCCTATCACTGCTGCGTTTGTGCCCCTGTACACACGCTTGATTTTCTTTCAGAGACATAGCAGTGCATAGGTTTTAAGATACTTATTAGACAGGTACATTCTTAGGCGTTTAATATGGGGTGTTGAGTCCATTTCGTTGAGCAAGGAGTAGTTCTTGTCTATTCTATATTTGGCTTAAGGAACTTTATCTGTGCTCATTTCAATCTCTGGTTTTATGCAGCACCCCAACTCACCTTTCCCCTTAAGCAAGCATAAGTTGGTTTTCTAAATTTGAGACCCTGTTCTGTTTTGTAATCCAGTTCCTGTGTAGCCAAGTTTACATCCCGTGTATTAGTGATATCTTATGATGTTTCTTTTTCTGTGTGACTTATTTCAGTTAGAATCATCATACCTGAATCCACTCATTATGCTGCTACGGGCCTGATGACATAGATTTCATTGCTGAGTGATATTGCATTGTACGTAAGTACCACAACTTCTTTATCCATTTTTCACTTTCTGCGATATTGAACTTGTACCGTAAACGAGGTTCTTGTAAACAGAGCCGTCCCAAACTTTGGGGTGGCTGTGTCTTTTTGATTTTAATTTCCCTAAGCTATAGGACCATAAGTGGAAGTGCCCTAGGCTCTGTTGCTTTGTTTTTTAGATGTTTCAGGAAACACCATACACCTCTCCCGAGTGGCTGTTGGCAATTTACATCCCGCCCATCAGCATAACTAGGCTCCCAGTTCTCCATGGCCTGTCCTGCCTTTCTGGATTTTACACTTTTTTCAGATGGCCCTTTTGACCGGGGGGAAGTGAGACTTCATTGTAGTGCAGATTTCCTTTGCAAGCTTGCTTGGTTGGCCAAAAAGGGCGTATGCGTTTTTTCCTGAATATATTCAGGAAAAAACGCATACGCCCTTTTTGGCCAAGTGCATCATTGTGGACGTTCTGCCTCTTTTCCTATGCTTTAAATGCAATTCCAGTCTACCTCCTGAAATCGGTTTCCTGCAATTCTGCCCCGCTTTCAAGTCCTCTTGGCAGCCTTACTTCAGTATATTTTTGGACGATAGCTGTCATTTATAACTCTGCAGGTTTGTGAATTACAGTGCCCCTGAGCTCCTTTCCTCAACTCGCTTTCTTGTGAGCTGGCCGCAACACCGCAGGATTGCTTCAGGCCCTAATCTGGTTCCGGCACGGCACGCTGAGCCTTTGGTTAATTCCTCTTCCTGGTGGGAAATGAGAGTTAAATTTGCCCGTCCAGACACCTCCAGCTAGTCTCTCATTCGTTCTCCCTATTCCTGTTCATCTTCCGCAGAAATTGCAAACTGGGCCAAACAGGAGGTTAAAGGCACTGACTCTCCAAGTCGGGAGAGTGTTAGTAAAGCGTCTGGAATGTTGCACCCGAGTACCAGGGGACGAGAACTGAGACATATTGGAACACGTCTCCCGATCACACGGTTGATCATACTCTGGGTTCCACGTGCATGTTTTAGCTGAAGGAAGAATCCCTTAAACCTGGAGAGTTGAGACCCGTGGAATGGGTACCATGCAATATGACTTCAAAGGGTCTTCATTTGCTCACCGAACCTCTCCAATCCTATCACTGCTGCGTTTGTGCCCCTGTACACACGCTTGATTTTCTTTCAGAGACATAGCAATCCATAGGTTTTAAGATACTTACTAGTCAGGTACATTCTTAGGCGTTTAATATGGGGTGTTGAGTCCATTTCGTTGAGCAAGGAGTAGTTCTTGTCTATTCTATATTTGGCTTAAGGAACTTTATCTGTGCTCATTTCAATCTCTGGTTTGATGCAGCACCCCAACTCACCTTTCCCCTTAAGCAAGCATAAGTTGGTTTTCTAAATTTGAGACCCTGTTCTGTTTTGTAATCCAGTTCCTGTGTAGCCAAGTTTACATCCCGTGTATTAGTGATATCTTATGATGTTTCTTTTTCTGTGTGACTTATTTCAGTTAGAATCATCATACCTGAATCCACTCATTATGCTGCTACGGGCCTGATGACATAGATTTCATTGCTGAGTGATATTGCATTGTACGTAAGTACCACAACTTCTTTATCCATTTTTCACTTTCTGCGATATTGAACTTGTACCGTAAACGAGGTTCTTGTAAACAGAGCCGTCCCAAACTTTGGGGTGGCTGTGTCTTTTTGATTTTAATTTCCCTAAGCTATAGGACCATAAGTGGAAGTGCCCTAGGCTCTGTTGCTTTGTTTTTTAGATGTTTCAGGAAACACCATACACCTCTCCCGAGTGGCTGTTGGCAATTTACATCCCGCCCATCAGCATAACTAGGCTCCCAGTTCTCCATGGCCTGTCCTGCCTTTCTGGATTTTACACTTTTTTCAGATGGCCCTTTTGACCGGGGGGAAGTGAGACTTCATTGTAGTGCAGATTTCCTTTGCAAGCTTGCTTGGTTGGCCAAAAAGGGCGTATGCATTTTTTCCTGAATATATTCAGGAAAAAACGCATACGCCCTTTTTGGCCAAGTGCCTCATTGTGGACGTTCTGCCTCTTTTCCTATGCTTTAAATGCAATTCCAGTCTACCTCCTGAAATCGGTTTCCTGCAATTCTGCCCCGCTTTCAAGTCCTCTTGGCAGCCTTACTTCAGTATATTTTTGGACGATAGCTGTCATTTATAACTCTGCAGGTTTGTGAATTACAGTGCCCCTGAGCT
The DNA here is from genome assembly GCF_964270905.1 of Leucopleurus acutus. NCBI lineage: Eukaryota > Metazoa > Chordata > Mammalia > Artiodactyla > Delphinidae > Leucopleurus > Leucopleurus acutus. Next base: position 426,805 of record NW_028139180.1, read on the forward strand.
CCTTTCCTCAACTCGCTTTCTTGTGAGCTGGCCTCAACACCGCAGGATTGCTTCAGGCCCTAATCTGGTTCCGGCACGGCACGCTGAGCCTTTGGTTAATTCCTCTTCCTGGTGGGAAATGAGAGTTAAATTTGCCCGTCCAGACACCTCCAGCTAGTCTCTCATTGGTTCTCCCTATTCCTGTTCATCTTCCGCAGAAATTGCAAACTGGGCCAAACAGGAGGTTAAAGGCACTGACTCTCCAAGTCGGGAGAGTGTTAGTAAAGCGTCTGGAATGTTGCACCCGAGTACCAGGGGACGAGAACTGAGACATATTGGAACACGTCTCCCGATCACACGGTTGATCATACTCTGGGTTCCACGTGCATGTTTTAGCTGAAGGAAGAATCCCTTAAACCTGGAGAGTTGAGACCCGTGGAATGGGTACCATGCAATATGACTTCAAAGGGTCTTCATTTGCTCACCGAACCTCTCCAATCCTATCACTGCTGCGTTTGTGCCCCTGTACACACGCTTGATTTTCTTTCAGAGACATAGCAATCCATAGGTTTTAAGATACTTACTAGTCAGGTACATTCTTAGGCGTTTAATATGGGGTGTTGAGTCCATTTCGTTGAGCAAGGAGTAGTTCTTGTCTATTCTATATTTGGCTTAAGGAACTTTATCTGTGCTCATTTCAATCTCTGGTTTGATGCAGCACCCCAACTCACCTTTCCCCTTAAGCAAGCATAAGTTGGTTTTCTAAATTTGAGACCCTGTTCTGTTTTGTAATCCAGTTCCTGTGTAGCCAAGTTTACATCCCGTGTATTAGTGATATCTTATGATGTTTCTTTTTCTGTGTGACTTATTTCAGTTAGAATCATCATACCTGAATCCACTCATTATGCTGCTACGGGCCTGATGACATAGATTTCATTGCTGAGTGATATTGCATTGTACGTAAGTACCACAACTTCTTTATCCATTTTTCACTTTCTGCGATATTGAACTTGTACCGTAAACGAGGTTCTTGTAAACAGAGCCGTCCCAAACTTTGGGGTGGCTGTGTCTTTTTGATTTTAATTTCCCTAAGCTATAGGACCATAAGTGGAAGTGCCCTAGGCTCTGTTGCTTTGTTTTTTAGATGTTTCAGGAAACACCATACACCTCTCCCGAGTGGCTGTTGGCAATTTACATCCCGCCCATCAGCATAACTAGGCTCCCAGTTCTCCATGGCCTGTCCTGCCTTTCTGGATTTTACACTTTTTTCAGATGGCCCTTTTGACCGGGGGGAAGTGAGACTTCATTGTAGTGCAGATTTCCTTTGCAAGCTTGCTTGGTTGGCCAAAAAGGGCGTATGCGTTTTTTCCTGAATATATTCAGGAAAAAACGCATACGCCCTTTTTGGCCAAGTGCATCATTGTGGACGTTCTGCCTCTTTTCCTATGCTTTAAATGCAATTCCAGTCTACCTCCTGAAATCGGTTTCCTGCAATTCTGCCCCGCTTTCAAGTCCTCTTGGCAGCCTTACTTCAGTATATTTTTGGACGATAGCTGTCATTTATAACTCTGCAGGTTTGTGAATTACAGTGCCCCTGAGCTCCTTTCTTCAACTCGCTTTCTTGTGAGCTGGCCGCAACACCGCAGGATTGCTTCAGGCCCTAATCTGGTTCCGGCACGGCACGCTGAGCCTTTGGTTAATTCCTCTTCCTGGTGGGAAATGAGAGTTAAATTTGCCCGTCCAGACACCTCCAGCTAGTCTCTCATTGGTTCTCCCTATTCCTGTTCATCTTCCGCAGAAATTGCAAACTGGGCCAAACAGGAGGTTAAAGGCACTGACTCTCCAAGTCGGGAGAGTGTTAGTAAAGCGTCTGGAATGTTGCACCCGAGTACCAGGGGACGAGAACTGAGACATATTGGAACACGTCTCCCGATCACACGGTTGATCATACTCTGGGTTCCACGTGCATGTTTTAGCTGAAGGAAGAATCCCTTAAACCTGGAGAGTTGAGACCCGTGGAATGGGTACCATGCAATATGACTTCAAAGGGTCTTCATTTGCTCACCGAACCTCTCCAATCCTATCACTGCTGCGTTTATGCCCCTGTACACACGCTTGATTTTCTTTCAGAGACATAGCAATCCATAGGTTTTAAGATACTTACTAGTCAGGTACATTCTTAGGCGTTTAATATGGGGTGTTGAGTCCATTTCGTTGAGCAAGGAGTAGTTCTTGTCTATTCCATATTTGGCTTAAGGAACTTTATCTGTGCTCATTTCAATCTCTGGTTTTATGCAGCACCCCAACTCACCTTTCCCCTTAAGCAAGCATAAGTTGGTTTTCTAAATTTGAGACCCTGTTCTGTTTTGTAATCCAGTTCCTGTGTAGCCAAGTTTACATCCCGTGTATTAGTGATATCTTATGATGTTTCTTTTTCTGTGTGACTTATTTCAGTTAGAATCATCATACCTGAATCCACTCATTATGCTGCTACGGGCCTGATGACATAGATTTCATTGCTGAGTGATATTGCATTGTACGTAAGTACCACAACTTCTTTATCCATTTTTCACTTTCTGCGATATTGAACTTGTACCGTAAACGAGGTTCTTGTAAACAGAGCCGTCCCAAACTTTGGGGTGGCTGTGTCTTTTTGATTTTAATTTCCCTAAGCTATAGGACCATAAGTGGAAGTGCCCTAGGCTCTGTTGCTTTGTTTTTTAGATGTTTCAGGAAACACCATACACCACTCCCGAGTGGCTCTTGGCAATTTACATCCCGCCCATCAGCATAACAAGGCTCCCAGTTCTCCATGGCCTGTCCTGCCTTTCTGGATTTTACACTTTTTTCAGATGGCCCTTTTGACCGGGGGGAAGTGAGACTTCATTGTAGTGCAGATTTCCTTTGCAAGCTTGCTTGGTTGGCCAAAAAGGGCGTATGCGTTTTTTCCTGAATATATTCAGGAAAAAACGCATACGCCCTTTTTGGCCAAGTGCATCATTGTGGACGTTCTGCCTCTTTTCCTATGCTTTAAATGCAATTCCAGTCTACCTCCTGAAATCGGTTTCCTGCAATTCTGCCCCGCTTTCAAGTCCTCTTGGCAGCCTTACTTCAGTATATTTTTGGACGATAGCTGTCATTTATAACTCTGCAGGTTTGTGAATTACAGTGCCCCTGAGCTCCTTTCTTCAACTCGCTTTCTTGTGAGCTGGCCGCAACACCGCAGGATTGCTTCAGGCCCTAATCTGGTTCCGGCACGGCACGCTGAGCCTTTGGTTAATTCCTCTTCCTGGTGGGAAATGAGAGTTAAATTTGCCCGTCCAGACACCTCCAGCTAGTCTCTCATTGGTTCTCCCTATTCCTGTTCATCTTCCGCAGAAATTGCAAACTGGGCCAAACAGGAGGTTAAAGGCACTGACTCTCCAAGTCGGGAGAGTGTTAGTAAAGCGTCTGGAATGTTGCACCCGAGTACCAGGGGACGAGAACTGAGACATATTGGAACACGTCTCCCGATCACACGGTTGATCATACTCTGGGTTCCACGTGCATGTTTTAGCTGAAGGAAGAATCCCTTAAACCTGGAGAGTTGAGACCCGTGGAATGGGTACCATGCAGTATGACTTCAAAGGGTCTTCATTTGCTCACCGAACCTCTCCAATCCTATCACTGCTGCGTTTATGCCCCTGTACACATGCTTGATTTTCTTTCAGAGACATAGCAGTGCATAGGTTTTAAGATACTTACTAGTCAGGTACATTCTTAGGCGTTTAATATGGGGTGTTGAGTCCATTTCGTTGAGCAAGGAGTAGTTCTTGTCTATTCTATATTTGGCTTAAGGAACTTTATCTGTGCTCATTTCAATCTCTGGTTTGATGCAGCACCCCAACTCACCTTTCCCCTTAAGCAAGCATAAGTTGGTTTTCTAAATTTGAGACCCTGTTCTGTTTTGTAATCCAGTTCCTGTGTAGCCAAGTTTACATCCCGTGTATTAGTGATATCTTATGATGTTTCTTTTTCTGTGTGACTTATTTCAGTTAGAATCATCATACCTGAATCCACTCATTATGCTGCTACGGGCCTGATGACATAGATTTCATTGCTGAGTGATATTGCATTGTACGTAAGTACCACAACTTCTTTATCCATTTTTCACTTTCTGCGATATTGAACTTGTACCGTAAACGAGGTTCTTGTAAACAGAGCCGTCCCAAACTTTGGGGTGGCTGTGTCTTTTTGATTTTAATTTCCCTAAGCTATAGGACCATAAGTGGAAGTGCCCTAGGCTCTGTTGCTTTGTTTTTTAGATGTTTCAGGAAACACCATACACCTCTCCCGAGTGGCTCTTGGCAATTTACATCCCGCCCATCAGCATAACAAGGCTCCCAGTTCTCCATGGCCTGTCCTGCCTTTCTGGATTTTACACTTTTTTCAGATGGCCCTTTTGACCGGGGGGAAGTGAGACTTCATTGTAGTGCAGATTTCCTTTGCAAGCTTGCTTGGTTGGCCAAAAAGGGCGTATGCGTTTTTTCCTGAATATATTCAGGAAAAAACGCATACGCCCTTTTTGGCCAAGTGCATCATTGTGGACGTTCTGCCTCTTTTCCTATGCTTTAAATGCAATTCCAGTCTACCTCCTGAAATCGGTTTCCTGCAATTCTGCCCCGCTTTCAAGTCCTCTTGGCAGCCTTACTTCAGTATATTTTTGGACGATAGCTGTCATTTATAACTCTGCAGGTTTGTGAATTACAGTGCCCCTGAGCTCCTTTCTTCAACTCGCTTTCTTGTGAGCTGGCCGCAACACCGCAGGATTGCTTCAGGCCCTAATCTGGTTCCGGCACGGCACGCTGAGCCTTTGGTTAATTCCTCTTCCTGGTGGGAAATGAGAGTTAAATTTGCCCGTCCAGACACCTCCAGCTAGTCTCTCATTGGTTCTCCCTATTCCTGTTCATCTTCCGCAGAAATTGCAAACTGGGCCAAACAGGAGGTTAAAGGCACTGACTCTCCAAGTCGGGAGAGTGTTAGTAAAGCGTCTGGAATGTTGCACCCGAGTACCAGGGGACGAGAACTGAGACATATTGGAACACGTCTCCCGATCACACGGTTGATCATACTCTGGGTTCCACGTGCATGTTTTAGCTGAAGGAAGAATCCCTTAAACCTGGAGAGTTGAGACCCGTGGAATGGGTACCATGCAATATGACTTCAAAGGGTCTTCATTTGCTCACCGAAACTCTCCAATCCTATCACTGCTGCGTTTATGCCCCTGTACACACGCTTGATTTTCTTTCAGAGACATAGCAATCCACAGGTTTTAAGATAATTACTAGTCAGGTACATTCTTAGGCGTTTAATATGGGGTGTTGAGTCCATTTCGTTGAGCAAGGAGTACTTCTTGTCTATTCCATATTTGGCTTAAGGAACTTTATCTGTGCTCATTTCAATCTCTGGTTTGATGCAGCACCCCAACTCACCTTTCCCCTTAAGCAAGCATAAGTTGGTTTTCTAAATTTGAGACCCTGTTCTGTTTTGTAATCCAGTTCCTGTGTAGCCAAGTTTACATCCCGTGTATTAGTGATATCTTATGATGTTTCTTTTTCTGTGTGACTTATTTCAGTTAGAATCATCATACCTGAATCCACTCATTATGCTGCTACGGGCCTGATGACATAGATTTCATTGCTGAGTGATATTGCATTGTACGTAAGTACCACAACTTCTTTATCCATTTTTCACTTTCTGCGATATTGAACTTGTACCGTAAACGAGGTTCTTGTAAACAGAGCCGTCCCAAACTTTGGGGTGGCTGTGTCTTTTGGATTTTAATTTCCCTAAGCTATAGGACCATAAGTGGAAGTGCCCTAGGCTCTGTTGCTTTGTTTTTTAGATGTTTCAGGAAACACCATACACCTCTCCCGAGTGGCTGTTGGCAATTTACATCCCGCCCATCAGCATAACAAGGCTCCCAGTTCTCCATGGCCTGTCCTGCCTTTCTGGATTTTACACTTTTTTCAGATGGCCCTTTTGACCGGGGGGAAGTGAGACTTCATTGTAGTGCAGATTTCCTTTGCAAGCTTGCTTGGTTGGCCAAAAAGGGCGTATGCGTTTTTTCCTGAATATATTCAGGAAAAAACGCATACGCCCTTTTTGCCCAAGTGCATCATTGTGGACGTTCTGCCTCTTTTCCTATGCTTTAAATGCAATTCCAGTCTACCTCCTGAAATCGGTTTCCTGCAATTCTGCCCCGCTTTCAAGTCCTCTTGGCAGCCTTACTTCAGTATATTTTTGGACGATAGCTGTCATTTATAACTCTGCAGGTTTGTGAATTACAGTGCCCCTGAGCTCCTTTCTTCAACTCGCTTTCTTGTGAGCTGGCCGCAACACCGCAGGATTGCTTCAGGCCCTAATCTGGTTCCGGCAAGGCACACTGAGCCTTTGGTTAATTCCTCTTCCTGGTGGGAAATGAGAGTTAAATTTGGCCGTCCAGACACCTCCAGCTAGTCTCTCATTGGTTCTCCCTATTCCTGTTCATCTTCCGCAGAAATTGCAAACTGGGCCAAACAGGAGGTTAAAGGCACTGACTCTCCAAGTCGGGAGAGTGTTAGTAAAGCGTCTGGAATGTTGCACCCGAGTACCAGGGGACGAGAACTGAGACATATTGGAACACGTCTCCCGATCACACGGTTGATCATACTCTGGGTTCCACGTGCATGTTTTAGCTGAAGGAAGAATCCCTTAAACCTGGAGAGTTGAGACCCGTGGAATGGGTACCATGCAATATGACTTCAAAGGGTCTTCATTTGCTCACCGAACCTCTCCAATCCTATCACTGCTGCGTTTGTGCCCCTGTACACACGCTTGATTTTCTTTCAGAGACATAGCAATCCATAGGTTTTAAGATACTTACTAGTCAGGTACATTCTTAGGCGTTTAATATGGGGTGTTGAGTCCATTTCGTTGAGCAAGGAGTAGTTCTTGTCTATTCCATATTTGGCTTAAGGAACTTTATCTGTGCTCATTTCAATCTCTGGTTTGATGCAGCACCCCAACTCACCTTTCCCCTTAAGCAAGCATAAGTTGGTTTTCTAAATTTGAGACCTTGTTCTGTTTTGTAATCCAGTTCCTGTGTAGCCAAGTTTACATCCCGTGTATTAGTGATATCTTATGATGTTTCTTTTTCTGTGTGACTTATTTCAGTTAGAATCATCATACCTGAATCCACTCATTATGCTGCTACGGGCCTGATGACATAGATTTCATTGCTGAGTGATATTGCATTGTACGTAAGTACCACAACTTCTTTATCCATTTTTCACTTTCTGCGATATTGAACTTGTACCGTAAACGAGGTTCTTGTAAACAGAGCCGTCCCAAACTTTGGGGTGGCTGTGTCTTTTGGATTTTAATTTCCCTAAGCTATAGGACCATAAGTGGAAGTGCCCTAGGCTCTGTTGCTTTGTTTTTTAGATGTTTCAGGAAACACCATACACCTCTCCCGAGTGGCTCTTGGCAATTTACATCCCGCCCATCAGCATAACAAGGCTCCCAGTTCTCCATGGCCTGTCCTGCCTTTCTGGATTTTACACTTTTTTCAGATGGCCCTTTTGACCGGGGGGAAGTGAGACTTCATTGTAGTGCAGATTTCCTTTGCAAGCTTGCTTGGTTGGCCAAAAAGGGCGTATGCGTTTTTTCCTGAATATATTCAGGAAAAAACGCATACGCCCTTTTTGGCCAAGTGCATCATTGTGGACGTTCTGCCTCTTTTCCTATGCTTTAAATGCAATTCCAGTCTACCTCCTGAAATCGGTTTCCTGCAATTCTGCCCCGCTTTCAAGTCCTCTTGGCAGCCTTACTTCAGTATATTTTTGGACGATAGCTGTCATTTATAACTCTGCAGGTTTGTGAATTACAGTGCCCCTGAGCTCCTTTCTTCAACTCGCTTTCTTGTGAGCTGGCCGCAACACCGCAGGATTGCTTCAGGCCCTAATCTGGTTCCGGCACGGCACGCTGAGCCTTTGGTTAATTCCTCTTCCTGGTGGGAAATGAGAGTTAAATTTGCCCGTCCAGACACCTCCAGCTAGTCTCTCATTGGTTCTCCCTATTCCTGTTCATCTTCCGCAGAAATTGCAAACTGGGCCAAACAGGAGGTTAAAGGCACTGACTCTCCAAGTCGGGAGAGTGTTAGTAAAGCGTCTGGAATGTTGCACCCGAGTACCAGGGGACGAGAACTGAGACATATTGGAACACGTCTCCCGATCACACGGTTGATCATACTCTGGGTTCCACGTGCATGTTTTAGCTGAAGGAAGAATCCCTTAAACCTGGAGAGTTGAGACCCGTGGAATGGGTACCATGCAATATGACTTCAAAGGGTCTTCATTTGCTCACCGAACCTCTCCAATCCTATCACTGCTGCGTTTATGCCCCTGTACACACGCTTGATTTTCTTTCAGAGACATAGCAATCCATAGGTTTTAAGATACTTACTAGTCAGGTACATTCTTAGGCGTTTAATATGGGGTGTTGAGTCCATTTCGTTGAGCAAGGAGTAGTTCTTGTCTATTCCATATTTGGCTTAAGGAACTTTATCTGTGCTCATTTCAATCTCTGGTTTGATGCAGCACCCCAACTCACCTTTCCCCTTAAGCAAGCATAAGTTGGTTTTCTAAATTTGAGACCCTGTTCTGTTTTGTAATCCAGTTCCTGTGTAGCCAAGTTTACATTCCGTGTATTAGTGATATCTTATGATGTTTCTTTTTCTGTGTGACTTATTTCAGTTAGAATCATCATACCTGAATCCACTCATTATGCTGCTACGGGCCTGATGACATAGATTTCATTGCTGAGTGATATTGCATTGTACGTAAGTACCACAACTTCTTTATCCATTTTTCACTTTCTGCGATATTGAACTTGTACCGTAAACGAGGTTCTTGTAAACAGAGCCGTCCCAAACTTTGGGGTGGCTGTGTCTTTTTGATTTTAATTTCCCTAAGCTATAGGACCATAAGTGGAAGTGCCCTAGGCTCTGTTGCTTTGTTTTTTAGATGTTTCAGGAAACACCATACACCTCTCCCGAGTGGCTGTTGGCAATTTACATCCCGCCCATCAGCATAACAAGGCTCCCAGTTCTCCATGGCCTGTCCTGCCTTTCTGGATTTTACACTTTTTTCAGATGGCCCTTTTGACCGGGGGGAAGTGAGACTTCATTGTAGTGCAGATTTCCTTTGCAAGCTTGCTTGGTTGGCCAAAAAGGGCGTATGCGTTTTTTCCTGAATATATTCAGGAAAAAACGCATACGCCCTTTTTGGCCAAGTGCATCATTGTGGACGTTCTGCCTCTTTTCCTATGCTTTAAATGCAATTCCAGTCTACCTCCTGAAATCGGTTTCCTGCAATTCTGCCCCGCTTTCAAGTCCTCTTGGCAGCCTTACTTCAGTATATTTTTGGACGATAGCTGTCATTTATAACTCTGCAGGTTTGTGAATTACAGTGCCCCTGAGCTCCTTTCTTCAACTCGTTTTCTTGTGAGCTGGCCGCAACACCGCAGGATTGCTTCAGGCCCTAATCTGGTTCCGGCACGGCACGCTGAGCCTTTGGTTAATTCCTCTTCCTGGTGGGAAATGAGAGTTAAATTTGCCCGTCCAGACACCTCCAGCTAGTCTCTCATTGGTTCTCCCTATTCCTGTTCATCTTCCGCAGAAATTGCAAACTGGGCCAAACAGGAGGTTAAAGGCACTGACTCTCCACGTCGGGAGAGTGTTAGTAAAGCGTCTGGAATGTTGCACCCGAGTACCAGGGGACGAGAACTGAGACATATTGGAACACGTCTCCCGATCACACGGTTGATCATACTCTGGGTTCCACGTGCATGTTTTAGCTGAAGGAAGAATCCCTTAAACCTGGAGAGTTGAGACCCGTGGAATGGGTACCATGCAATATGACTTCAAAGGGTCTTCATTTGCTCACCGAACCTCTCCAATCCTATCACTGCTGCGTTTATGCCCCTGTACACACGCTTGATTTTCTTTCAGACACATAGCAATCCATAGGTTTTAAGATACTTACTAGTCAGGTACATTCTTAGGCGTTTAATATGGGGTGTTGAGTCCATTTCGTTGAGCAAGGAGTAGTTCTTGTCTATTCCATATTTGGCTTAAGGAACTTTATCTGTGCTCATTTCAATCTCTGGTTTTATGCAGCACCCCAACTCACCTTTCCCCTTAAGCAAGCATAAGTTGGTTTTCTAAATTTGAGACCCTGTTCTGTTTTGTAATCCAGTTCCTGTGTAGCCAAGTTTACATCCCGTGTATTAGTGATATCTTATGATGTTTCTTTTTCTGTGTGACTTATTTCAGTTAGAATCATCATACCTGAATCCACTCATTATGCCGCTACGGGCCTGATGACATAGATTTCATTGCTGAGTGATATTGCATTGTACGTAAGTACCACAACTTCTTTATCCATTTTTCACTTTCTGCGATATTGAACTTGTACCGTAAACGAGGTTCTTGTAAACAGAGCCGTCCCAAACTTTGGGGTGGCTGTGTGTTTTTGATTTTAATTTCCCTAAGCTATAGGACCATAAGTGGAAGTGCCCTAGGCTCTGTTGCTTTGTTTTTTAGATGTTTCAGGAAACACCATACACCTCTCCCGAGTGGCTGTTGGCAATTTACATCCCGCCCATCAGCATAACAAGGCTCCCAGTTCTCCATGGCCTGTCCTGCCTTTCTGGATTTTACACTTTTTTCAGATGGCCCTTTTGACCGGGGGGAAGTGAGACTTCATTGTAGTGCAGATTTCCTTTGCAAGCTTGCTTGGTTGGCCAAAAAGGGCGTATGCGTTTTTTCCTGAATATATTCAGGAAAAAACGCATACGCCCTTTTTGGCCAAGTGCATCATTGTGGACGTTCTGCCTCTTTTCCTATGCTTTAAATGCAATTCCAGTCTACCTCCTGAAATCGGTTTCCTGCAATTCTGCCCCGCTTTCAAGTCCTCTTGGCAGCCTTACTTCAGTATATTTTTGGACGATAGCTGTCATTTATAACTCTGCAGGTTTGTGAATTACAGTGCCCCTGAGCTCCTTTCTTCAACTCGCTTTCTTGTGAGCTGGCCGCAACACCGCAGGATTGCTTCAGGCCCTAATCTGGTTCCGGCACGGCACGCTGAGCCTTTGGTTAATTCTTCTTACTGGTGGGAAATGAGAGTTAAATTTGCCCGTCCAGACACCTCCAGCTAGTCTCTCATTGGTTCTCCCTATTCCTGTTCATCTTCCGCAGAAATTGCAAACTGGGCCAAACAGGAGGTTAAAGGCACTGACTCTCCAAGTCGGGAGAGTGTTAGTAAAGCGTCTGGAATGTTGCACCCGAGTACCAGGGGACGAGAACTGAGACATATTGGAACACGTCTCCCGATCACACGGTTGATCATACTCTGGGTTCCACGTGCATGTTTTAGCTGAAGGAAGAATCCCTTAAACCTGGAGAGTTGAGACCCGTGGAATGGGTACCATGCAATATGACTTCAAAGGGTCTTCATTTGCTCACCGAACCTCTCCAATCCTATCACTGCTGTGTTTGTGCCCCTGTACACACGCTTGATTTTCTTTCAGAGACATAGCAATCCATAGGTTTTAAGATACTTACTAGTCAGGTACATTCTTAGGCGTTTAATATGGGGTGTTGAGTCCATTTCGTTGAGCAAGGAGTAGTTCTTGTCTATTCCATATTTGGCTTAAGGAACTTTATCTGTGCTCATTTCAATCTCTGGTTTGATGCAGCACCCCAACTCACCTTTCCCCTTAAGCAAGCATAAGTTGGTTTTCTAAATTTGAGACCCTGTTCTGTTTTGTAATCCAGTTCCTGTGTAGCCAAGTTTACATCCCGTGTATTAGTGATATCTTATGATGTTTCTTTTTCTGTGTGACTTATTTCAGTTAGAATCATCATACCTGAATCCACTCATTATGCCGCTACGGGCCTGATGACATAGATTTCATTGCTGAGTGATATTGCATTGTACGTAAGTACCACAACTTCTTTATCCATTTTTCACTTTCTGCGATATTGAACTTGTACCGTAAACGAGGTTCTTGTAAACAGAGCCGTCCCAAACTTTGGGGTGGCTGTGTCTTTTTGATTTTAATTTCCCTAAGCTATAGGACCATAAGTGGAAGTGCCCTAGGCTCTGTTGCTTTGTTTTTTAGATGTTTCAGGAAACACCATACACCTCTCCCGAGTGGCTGTTGGCAATTTACATCCCGCCCATCAGCATAACAAGGCTCCCAGTTCTCCATGGCCTGTCCTGCCTTTCTGGATTTTACACTTTTTTCAGATGGCCCTTTTGACCGGGGGGAAGTGAGACTTCATTGTAGTGCAGATTTCCTTTGCAAGCTTGCTTGGTTGGCCAAAAAGGGCGTATGCGTTTTTTCCTGAATATATTCAGGAAAAAACGCATACGCCCTTTTTGGCCAAGTGCATCATTGTGGACGTTCTGCCTCTTTTCCTATGCTTTAAATGCAATTCCAGTCTACCTCCTGAAATCGGTTTCCTGCAATTCTGCCCCGCTTTCAAGTCCTCTTGGCAGCCTTACTTCAGTATATTTTTGGACGATAGCTGTCATTTATAACTCTGCAGGTTTGTGAATTACAGTGCCCCTGAGCTCCTTTCTTCAACTCGCTTTCTTGTGAGCTGGCCGCAACACCGCAGGATTGCTTCAGGCCCTAATCTGGTTCCGGCACGGCACGCTGAGCCTTTGGTTAATTCTTCTTACTGGTGGGAAATGAGAGTTAAATTTGCCCGTCCAGACACCTCCAGCTAGTCTCTCATTGGTTCTCCCTATTCCTGTTCATCTTCCGCAGAAATTGCAAACTGGGCCAAACAGGAGGTTAAAGGCACTGACTCTCCAAGTCGGGAGAGTGTTAGTAAAGCGTCTGGAATGTTGCACCCGAGTACCAGGGGACGAGAACTGAGACATATTGGAACACGTCTCCCGATCACACGGTTGATCATACTCTGGGTTCCACGTGCATGTTTTAGCTGAAGGAAGAATCCCTTAAACCTGGAGAGTTGAGACCCGTGGAATGGGTACCATGCAATATGACTTCAAAGGGTCTTCATTTGCTCACCGAACCTCTCCAATCCTATCACTGCTGTGTTTGTGCCCCTGTACACACGCTTGATTTTCTTTCAGACACATAGCAATCCATAGGTTTTAAGATACTTACTAGTCAGGTACATTCTTAGGCGTTTAATATGGGGTGTTGAGTCCATTTCGTTGAGCAAGGAGTAGTTCTTGTCTATTCCATATTTGGCTTAAGGAACTTTATCTGTGCTCATTTCAATCTCTGGTTTGATGCAGCACCCCAACTCACCTTTCCCCTTAAGCAAGCATAAGTTGGTTTTCTAAATTTGAGACCCTGTTCTGTTTTGTAATCCAGTTCCTGTGTAGCCAAGTTTACATCCCGTGTATTAGTGATATCTTATGATGTTTCTTTTTCTGTGTGACTTATTTCAGTTAGAATCATCATACCTGAATCCACTCATTATGCTGCTACGGGCCTGATGACATAGATTTCATTGCTGAGTGATATTGCATTGTACGTAAGTACCACAACTTCTTTATCCATTTTTCACTTTCTGTGATATTGAACTTGTACCGTAAACGAGGTTCTTGTAAACAGAGCCGTCCCAAACTTTGGGGTGGCTGTGTCTTTTTGATTTTAATTTCCCTAAGCTATAGGACCATAAGTGGAAGTGCCCTAGGCTCTGTTGCTTTGTTTTTTAGATGTTTCAGGAAACACCATACACCTCTCCTGAGTGGCTGTTGGCAATTTACATCCCGCCCATCAGCATAACTAGGCTCCCAGTTCTCCATGGCCTGTCCTGCCTTTCTGGATTTTACACTTTTTTCAGATGGCCCTTTTGACCGGGGGGAAGTGAGACTTCATTGTAGTGCAGATTTCCTTTGCAAGCTTGCTTGGTTGGCCAAAAAGGGCGTATGCGTTTTTTCCTGAATATATTCAGGAAAAAACGCATACGCCCTTTTTGGCCAAGTGCATCATTGTGGACGTTCTGCCTCTTTTCCTATGCTTTAAATGCAATTCCAGTCTACCTCCTGAAATCGGTTTCCTGCAATTCTGCCCCGCTTTCAAGTCCTCTTGGCAGCCTTACTTCAGTATATTTTTGGACGATAGCTGTCATTTATAACTCTGCAGGTTTGTGAATTACAGTGCCCCTGAGCTCCTTTCTTCAACTCGCTTTCTTGTGAGCTGGCCGCAACACCGCAGGATTGCTTCAGGCCCTAATCTGGTTCCGGCACGGCACGCTGAGCCTTTGGTTAATTCCTCTTCCTGGTGGGAAATGAGAGTTAAATTTGCCCGTCCAGACACCTCCAGCTAGTCTCTCATTGGTTCTCCCTATTCCTGTTCATCTTCCGCAGAAATTGCAAACTGGGCCAAACAGGAGGTTAAAGGCACTGACTCTCCAAGTCGGGAGAGTGTTAGTAAAGCGTCTGGAATGTTGCACCCGAGTACCAGGGGACGAGAACTGAGACATATTGGAACACGTCTCCCGATCACACGGTTGATCATACTCTGGGTTCCACGTGCATGTTTTAGCTGAAGGAAGAATCCCTTAAACCTGGAGAGTTGAGACCCGTGGAATGGGTACCATGCAATATGACTTCAAAGGGTCTTCATTTGCTCACCGAACCTCTCCAATCCTATCACTGCTGCGTTTATGCCCCTGTACACACGCTTGATTTTCTTTCAGAGACATAGCAATCCATAGGTTTTAAGATACTTACTAGTCAGGTACATTCTTAGGCGTTTAATATGGGGTGTTGAGTCCATTTCGTTGAGCAAGGAGTAGTTCTTGTCTATTCCATATTTGGCTTAAGGAACTTTATCTGTGCTCATTTCAATCTCTGGTTTGATGCAGCACCCCAACTCACCTTTCCCCTTAAGCAAGCATAAGTTGGTTTTCTAAATTTGAGACCCTGTTCTGTTTTGTAATCCAGTTCCTGTGTAGCCAAGTTTACATCCCGTGTATTAGTGATATCTTATGATGTTTCTTTTTCTGTGTGACTTATTTCAGTTAGAATCATCATACCTGAATCCACTCATTATGCTGCTACGGGCCTGATGAC
Source organism: Leucopleurus acutus (assembly GCF_964270905.1). Lineage (NCBI taxonomy): Eukaryota > Metazoa > Chordata > Mammalia > Artiodactyla > Delphinidae > Leucopleurus > Leucopleurus acutus. The sequence goes on from NW_028139180.1 coordinate 441,930, forward strand.
ATAGATTTCATTGCTGAGTGATATTGCATTGTACGTAAGTACCACAACTTCTTTATCCATTTTTCACTTTCTGCGATATTGAACTTGTACCGTAAACGAGGTTCTTGTAAACAGAGCCGTCCCAAACTTTGGGGTGGCTGTGTCTTTTTGATTTTAATTTCCCTAAGCTATAGGACCATAAGTGGAAGTGCCCTAGGCTCTGTTGCTTTGTTTTTTAGATGTTTCAGGAAACACCATACACCTCTCCCGAGTGGCTCTTGGCAATTTACATCCCGCCCATCAGCATAACAAGGCTCCCAGTTCTCCATGGCCTGTCCTGCCTTTCTGGATTTTACACTTTTTTCAGATGGCCCTTTTGACCGGGGGGAAGTGAGACTTCATTGTAGTGCAGATTTCCTTTGCAAGCTTGCTTGGTTGGCCAAAAAGGGCGTATGCGTTTTTTCCTGAATATATTCAGGAAAAAACGCATACGCCCTTTTTGGCCAAGTGCATCATTGTGGACGTTCTGCCTCTTTTCCTATGCTTTAAATGCAATTCCAGTCTACCTCCTGAAATCGGTTTCCTGCAATTCTGCCCCGCTTTCAAGTCCTCTTGGCAGCCTTACTTCAGTATATTTTTGGACGATAGCTGTCATTTATAACTCTGCAGGTTTGTGAATTACAGTGCCCCTGAGCTCCTTTCTTCAACTCGCTTTCTTGTGAGCTGGCCGCAACACCGCAGGATTGCTTCAGGCCCTAATCTGGTTCCGGCACGGCACGCTGAGCCTTTGGTTAATTCCTCTTCCTGGTGGGAAATGAGAGTTAAATTTGCCCGTCCAGACACCTCCAGCTAGTCTCTCATTGGTTCTCCCTATTCCTGTTCATCTTCCGCAGAAATTGCAAACTGGGCCAAACAGGAGGTTAAAGGCACTGACTCTCCAAGTCGGGAGAGTGTTAGTAAAGCGTCTGGAATGTTGCACCCGAGTACCAGGGGACGAGAACTGAGACATATTGGAACACGTCTCCCGATCACACGGTTGATCATACTCTGGGTTCCACGTGCATGTTTTAGCTGAAGGAAGAATCCCTTAAACCTGGAGAGTTGAGACCCGTGGAATGGGTACCATGCAGTATGACTTCAAAGGGTCTTCATTTGCTCACCGAACCTCTCCAATCCTATCACTGCTGCGTTTATGCCCCTGTACACACGCTTGATTTTCTTTCAGAGACATAGCAATCCATAGGTTTTAAGATACTTACTAGTCAGGTACATTCTTAGGCGTTTAATATGGGGTGTTGAGTCCATTTCGTTGAGCAAGGAGTAGTTCTTGTCTATTCTATATTTGGCTTAAGGAACTTTATCTGTGCTCATTTCAATCTCTGGTTTGATGCAGCACCCCAACTCACCTTTCCCCTTAAGCAAGCATAAGTTGGTTTTCTAAATTTGAGACCCTGTTCTGTTTTGTAATCCAGTTCCTGTGTAGCCAAGTTTACATCCCGTGTATTAGTGATATCTTATGATGTTTCTTTTTCTGTGTGACTTATTTCAGTTAGAATCATCATACCTGAATCCACTCATTATGCTGCTACGGGCCTGATGACATAGATTTCATTGCTGAGTGATATTGCATTGTACGTAAGTACCACAACTTCTTTATCCATTTTTCACTTTCTGCGATATTGAACTTGTACCGTAAACGAGGTTCTTGTAAACAGAGCCGTCCCAAACTTTGGGGTGGCTGTGTCTTTTGGATTTTAATTTCCCTAAGCTATAGGACCATAAGTGGAAGTGCCCTAGGCTCTGTTGCTTTGTTTTTTAGATGTTTCAGGAAACACCATACACCTCTCCCGAGTGGCTCTTGGCAATTTACATCCCGCCCATCAGCATAACAAGGCTCCCAGTTCTCCATGGCCTGTCCTGCCTTTCTGGATTTTACACTTTTTTCAGATGGCCCTTTTGACCGGGGGGAAGTGAGACTTCATTGTAGTGCAGATTTCCTTTGCAAGCTTGCTTGGTTGGCCAAAAAGGGCGTATGCGTTTTTTCCTGAATATATTCAGGAAAAAATGCATACGCCCTTTTTGGCCAAGTGCATCATTGTGGACGTTCTGCCTCTTTTCCTATGCTTTAAATGCAATTCCAGTCTACCTCCTGAAATCGGTTTCCTGCAATTCTGCCCCGCTTTCAAGTCCTCTTGGCAGCCTTACTTCAGTATATTTTTGGACGATAGCTGTCATTTATAACTCTGCAGGTTTGTGAATTACAGTGCCCCTGAGCTCCTTTCTTCAACTCGCTTTCTTGTGAGCTGGCCGCAACACCGCAGGATTGCTTCAGGCCCTAATCTGGTTCCGGCACGGCACGCTGAGCCTTTGGTTAATTCCTCTTCCTGGTGGGAAATGAGAGTTAAATTTGCCCGTCCAGACACCTCCAGCTAGTCTCTCATTGGTTCTCCCTATTCCTGTTCATCTTCCGCAGAAATTGCAAACTGGGCCAAACAGGAGGTTAAAGGCACTGACTCTCCAAGTCGGGAGAGTGTTAGTAAAGCGTCTGGAATGTTGCACCCGAGTACCAGGGGACGAGAACTGAGACATATTGGAACACGTCTCCCGATCACACGGTTGATCATACTCTGGGTTCCACGTGCATGTTTTAGCTGAAGGAAGAATCCCTTAAACCTGGAGAGTTGAGACCCGTGGAATGGGTACCATGCAATATGACTTCAAAGGGTCTTCATTTGCTCACCGAACCTCTCCAATCCTATCACTGCTGCGTTTGTGCCCCTGTACACACGCTTGATTTTCTTTCAGAGACATAGCAATCCATAGGTTTTAAGATACTTACTAGTCAGGTACATTCTTAGGCGTTTAATATGGGGTGTTGAGTCCATTTCGTTGAGCAAGGAGTAGTTCTTGTCTATTCCATATTTGGCTTAAGGAACTTTATCTGTGCTCATTTCAATCTCTGGTTTGATGCAGCACCCCAACTCACCTTTCCCCTTAAGCAAGCATAAGTTGGTTTTCTAAATTTGAGACCCTGTTCTGTTTTGTAATCCAGTTCCTGTGTAGCCAAGTTTACATCCCGTGTATTAGTGATATCTTATGATGTTTCTTTTTCTGTGTGACTTATTTCAGTTAGAATCATCATACCTGAATCCACTCATTATGCTGCTACGGGCCTGATGACATAGATTTCATTGCTGAGTGATATTGCATTGTACGTAAGTACCACAACTTCTTTATCCATTTTTCACTTTCTGCGATATTGAACTTGTACCGTAAACGAGGTTCTTGTAAACAGAGCCGTCCCAAACTTTGGGGTGGCTGTGTCTTTTTGATTTTAATTTCCCTAAGCTATAGGACCATAAGTGGAAGTGCCCTAGGCTCTGTTGCTTTGTTTTTTAGATGTTTCAGGAAACACCATACACCTCTCCCGAGTGGCTGTTGGCAATTTACATCCCGCCCATCAGCATAACTAGGCTCCCAGTTCTCCATGGCCTGTCCTGCCTTTCTGGATTTTACACTTTTTTCAGATGGCCCTTTTGACCGGGGGGAAGTGAGACTTCATTGTAGTGCAGATTTCCTTTGCAAGCTTGCTTGGTTGGCCAAAAAGGGCGTATGCGTTTTTTCCTGAATATATTCAGGAAATAATATATTCAGGAAAAAACGCATACGCCCTTTTTGGCCAAGTGCATCATTGTGGACGTTCTGCCTCTTTTCCTATGCTTTAAATGCAATTCCAGTCTACCTCCTGAAATCGGTTTCCTGCAATTCTGCCCCGCTTTCAAGTCCTCTTGGCAGCCTTACTTCAGTATATTTTTGGACGATAGCTGTCATTTATAACTCTGCAGGTTTGTGAATTACAGTGCCCCTGAGCTCCTTTCCTCAACTCGCTTTCTTGTGAGCTGGCCGCAACACCGCAGGATTGCTTCAGGCCCTAATCTGGTTCCGGCACGGCACGCTGAGCCTTTGGTTAATTCCTCTTCCTGGTGGGAAATGAGAGTTAAATTTGCCCGTCCAGACACCTCCAGCTAGTCTCTCATTGGTTCTCCCTATTCCTGTTCATCTTCCGCAGAAATTGCAAACTGGGCCAAACAGGAGGTTAAAGGCACTGACTCTCCAAGTCGGGAGAGTGTTAGTAAAGCGTCTGGAATGTTGCACCCGAGTACCAGGGGACGAGAACTGAGACATATTGGAACACGTCTCCCGATCACACGGTTGATCATACTCTGGGTTCCACGTGCATGTTTTAGCTGAAGGAAGAATCCCTTAAACCTGGAGAGTTGAGACCCGTGGAATGGGTACCATGCAGTATGACTTCAAAGGGTCTTCATTTGCTCACCGAACCTCTCCAATCCTATCACTGCTGCGTTTGTGCCCCTGTACACACGCTTGATTTTCTTTCAGAGACATAGCAGTGCATAGGTTTTAAGATACTTACTAGTCAGGTACATTCTTAGGCGTTTAATATGGGGTGTTGAGTCCATTTCGTTGAGCAAGGAGTAGTTCTTGTCTATTCTATATTTGGCTTAAGGAACTTTATCTGTGCTCATTTCAATCTCTGGTTTTATGCAGCACCCCAACTCACCTTTCCCCTTAAGCAAGCATAAGTTGGTTTTCTAAATTTGAGACCCTGTTCTGTTTTGTAATCCAGTTCCTGTGTAGCCAAGTTTACATCCCGTGTATTAGTGATATCTTATGATGTTTCTTTTTCTGTGTGACTTATTTCAGTTAGAATCATCATACCTGAATCCACTCATTATGCTGCTACGGGCCTGATGACATAGATTTCATTGCTGAGTGATATTGCATTGTACGTAAGTACCACAACTTCTTTATCCATTTTTCACTTTCTGCGATATTGAACTTGTACCGTAAACGAGGTTCTTGTAAACAGAGCCGTCCCAAACTTTGGGGTGGCTGTGTCTTTTTGATTTTAATTTCCCTAAGCTATAGGACCATAAGTGGAAGTGCCCTAGGCTCTGTTGCTTTGTTTTTTAGATGTTTCAGGAAACACCATACACCTCTCCCGAGTGGCTGTTGGCAATTTACATCCCGCCCATCAGCATAACTAGGCTCCCAGTTCTCCATGGCCTGTCCTGCCTTTCTGGATTTTACACTTTTTTCAGATGGCCCTTTTGACCGGGGGGAAGTGAGACTTCATTGTAGTGCAGATTTCCTTTGCAAGCTTGCTTGGTTGGCCAAAAAGGGCGTATGCGTTTTTTCCTGAATATATTCAGGAAAAAACGCATACGCCCTTTTTGGCCAAGTGCATCATTGTGGACGTTCTGCCTCTTTTCCTATGCTTTAAATGCAATTCCAGTCTACCTCCTGAAATCGGTTTCCTGCAATTCTGCCCCGCTTTCAAGTCCTCTTGGCAGCCTTACTTCAGTATATTTTTGGACGATAGCTGTCATTTATAACTCTGCAGGTTTGTGAATTACAGTGCCCCTGAGCTCCTTTCTTCAACTCGCTTTCTTGTGAGCTGGCCGCAACACCGCAGGATTGCTTCAGGCCCTAATCTGGTTCCGGCACGGCACGCTGAGCCTTTGGTTAATTCCTCTTCCTGGTGGGAAATGAGAGTTAAATTTGCCCGTCCAGACACCTCCAGCTAGTCTCTCATTGGTTCTCCCTATTCCTGTTCATCTTCCGCAGAAATTGCAAACTGGGCCAAACAGGAGGTTAAAGGCACTGACTCTCCAAGTCGGGAGAGTGTTAGTAAAGCGTCTGGAATGTTGCACCCGAGTACCAGGGGACGAGAACTGAGACATATTGGAACACGTCTCCCGATCACACGGTTGATCATACTCTGGGTTCCACGTGCATGTTTTAGCTGAAGGAAGAATCCCTTAAACCTGGAGAGTTGAGACCCGTGGAATGGGTACCATGCAGTATGACTTCAAAGGGTCTTCATTTGCTCACCGAACCTCTCCAATCCTATCACTGCTGCGTTTGTGCCCCTGTACACACGCTTGATTTTCTTTCAGAGACATAGCAGTGCATAGGTTTTAAGATACTTACTAGTCAGGTACATTCTTAGGCGTTTAATATGGGGTGTTGAGTCCATTTCGTTGAGCAAGGAGTAGTTCTTGTCTATTCTATATTTGGCTTAAGGAACTTTATCTGTGCTCATTTCAATCTCTGGTTTTATGCAGCACCCCAACTCACCTTTCCCCTTAAGCAAGCATAAGTTGGTTTTCTAAATTTGAGACCCTGTTCTGTTTTGTAATCCAGTTCCTGTGTAGCCAAGTTTACATCCCGTGTATTAGTGATATCTTATGATGTTTCTTTTTCTGTGTGACTTATTTCAGTTAGAATCATCATACCTGAATCCACTCATTATGCTGCTACGGGCCTGATGACATAGATTTCATTGCTGAGTGATATTGCATTGTACGTAAGTACCACAACTTCTTTATCCATTTTTCACTTTCTGCGATATTGAACTTGTACCGTAAACGAGGTTCTTGTAAACAGAGCCGTCCCAAACTTTGGGGTGGCTGTGTCTTTTTGATTTTAATTTCCCTAAGCTATAGGACCATAAGTGGAAGTGCCCTAGGCTCTGTTGCTTTGTTTTTTAGATGTTTCAGGAAACACCATACACCTCTCCCGAGTGGCTCTTGGCAATTTACATCCCGCCCATCAGCATAACTAGGCTCCCAGTTCTCCATGGCCTGTCCTGCCTTTCTGGATTTTACACTTTTTTCAGATGGCCCTTTTGACCGGGGGGAAGTGAGACTTCATTGTAGTGCAGATTTCCTTTGCAAGCTTGCTTGGTTGGCCAAAAAGGGCGTATGCGTTTTTTCCTGAATATATTCAGGAAAAAACGCATACGCCCTTTTTGGCCAAGTGCATCATTGTGGACGTTCTGCCTCTTTTCCTATGCTTTAAATGCAATTCCAGTCTACCTCCTGAAATCGGTTTCCTGCAATTCTGCCCCGCTTTCAAGTCCTCTTGGCAGCCTTACTTCAGTATATTTTTGGACGATAGCTGTCATTTATAACTCTGCAGGTTTGTGAATTACAGTGCCCCTGAGCTCCTTTCTTCAACTCGCTTTCTTGTGAGCTGGCCGCAACACCGCAGGATTGCTTCAGGCCCTAATCTGGTTCCGGCACGGCACGCTGAGCCTTTGGTTAATTCCTCTTCCTGGTGGGAAATGAGAGTTAAATTTGCCCGTCCAGACACCTCCAGCTAGTCTCTCATTGGTTCTCCCTATTCCTGTTCATCTTCCGCAGAAATTGCAAACTGGGCCAAACAGGAGGTTAAAGGCACTGACTCTCCAAGTCGGGAGAGTGTTAGTAAAGCGTCTGGAATGTTGCACCCGAGTACCAGGGGACGAGAACTGAGACATATTGGAACACGTCTCCCGATCACACGGTTGATCATACTCTGGGTTCCACGTGCATGTTTTAGCTGAAGGAAGAATCCCTTAAACCTGGAGAGTTGAGACCCGTGGAATGGGTACCATGCAATATGACTTCAAAGGGTCTTCATTTGCTCACCGAACCTCTCCAATCCTATCACTGCTGCGTTTGTGCCCCTGTACACACGCTTGATTTTCTTTCAGAGACATAGCAGTGCATAGGTTTTAAGATACTTACTAGTCAGGTACATTCTTAGGCGTTTAATATGGGGTGTTGAGTCCATTTCGTTGAGCAAGGAGTAGTTCTTGTCTATTCTATATTTGGCTTAAGGAACTTTATCTGTGCTCATTTCAATCTCTGGTTTTATGCAGCACCCCAACTCACCTTTCCCCTTAAGCAAGCATAAGTTGGTTTTCTAAATTTGAGACCCTGTTCTGTTTTGTAATCCAGTTCCTGTGTAGCCAAGTTTACATCCCGTGTATTAGTGATATCTTATGATGTTTCTTTTTCTGTGTGACTTATTTCAGTTAGAATCATCATACCTGAATCCACTCATTATGCTGCTACGGGCCTGATGACATAGATTTCATTGCTGAGTGATATTGCATTGTACGTAAGTACCACAACTTCTTTATCCATTTTTCACTTTCTGCGATATTGAACTTGTACCGTAAACGAGGTTCTTGTAAACAGAGCCGTCCCAAACTTTGGGGTGGCTGTGTCTTTTTGATTTTAATTTCCCTAAGCTATAGGACCATAAGTGGAAGTGCCCTAGGCTCTGTTGCTTTGTTTTTTAGATGTTTCAGGAAACACCATACACCTCTCCCGAGTGGCTCTTGGCAATTTACATCCCGCCCATCAGCATAACTAGGCTCCCAGTTCTCCATGGCCTGTCCTGCCTTTCTGGATTTTACACTTTTTTCAGATGGCCCTTTTGACCGGGGGGAAGTGAGACTTCATTGTAGTGCAGATTTCCTTTGCAAGCTTGCTTGGTTGGCCAAAAAGGGCGTATGCGTTTTTTCCTGAATATATTCAGGAAAAAACGCATACGCCCTTTTTGGCCAAGTGCATCATTGTGGACGTTCTGCCTCTTTTCCTATGCTTTAAATGCAATTCCAGTCTACCTCCTGAAATCGGTTTCCTGCAATTCTGCCCCGCTTTCAAGTCCTCTTGGCAGCCTTACTTCAGTATATTTTTGGACGATAGCTGTCATTTATAACTCTGCAGGTTTGTGAATTACAGTGCCCCTGAGCTCCTTTCTTCAACTCGCTTTCTTGTGAGCTGGCCGCAACACCGCAGGATTGCTTCAGGCCCTAATCTGGTTCCGGCACGGCACGCTGAGCCTTTGGTTAATTCCTCTTCCTGGTGGGAAATGAGAGTTAAATTTGCCCGTCCAGACACCTCCAGCTAGTCTCTCATTGGTTCTCCCTATTCCTGTTCATCTTCCGCAGAAATTGCAAACTGGGCCAAACAGGAGGTTAAAGGCACTGACTCTCCAAGTCGGGAGAGTGTTAGTAAAGCGTCTGGAATGTTGCACCCGAGTACCAGGGGACGAGAACTGAGACATATTGGAACACGTCTCCCGATCACACGGTTGATCATACTCTGGGTTCCACGTGCATGTTTTAGCTGAAGGAAGAATCCCTTAAACCTGGAGAGTTGAGACCCGTGGAATGGGTACCATGCAATATGACTTCAAAGGGTCTTCATTTGCTCACCGAACCTCTCCAATCCTATCACTGCTGCGTTTATGCCCCTGTACACACGCTTGATTTTCTTTCAGAGACATAGCAATCCATAGGTTTTAAGATACTTACTAGTCAGGTACATTCTTAGGCGTTTAATATGGGGTGTTGAGTCCATTTCGTTGAGCAAGGAGTAGTTCTTGTCTATTCCATATTTGGCTTAAGGAACTTTATCTGTGCTCATTTCAATCTCTGGTTTTATGCAGCACCCCAACTCACCTTTCCCCTTAAGCAAGCATAAGTTGGTTTTCTAAATTTGAGACCCTGTTCTGTTTTGTAATCCAGTTCCTGTGTAGCCAAGTTTACATCCCGTGTATTAGTGATATCTTATGATGTTTCTTTTTCTGTGTGACTTATTTCAGTTAGAATCATCATACCTGAATCCACTCATTATGCTGCTACGGGCCTGATGACATAGATTTCATTGCTGAGTGATATTGCATTGTACGTAAGTACCACAACTTCTTTATCCATTTTTCACTTTCTGCGATATTGAACTTGTACCGTAAACGAGGTTCTTGTAAACAGAGCCGTCCCAAACTTTGGGGTGGCTGTGTCTTTTTGATTTTAATTTCCCTAAGCTATAGGACCATAAGTGGAAGTGCCCTAGGCTCTGTTGCTTTGTTTTTTAGATGTTTCAGGAAACACCATACACCACTCCCGAGTGGCTCTTGGCAATTTACATCCCGCCCATCAGCATAACAAGGCTCCCAGTTCTCCATGGCCTGTCCTGCCTTTCTGGATTTTACACTTTTTTCAGATGGCCCTTTTGACCGGGGGGAAGTGAGACTTCATTGTAGTGCAGATTTCCTTTGCAAGCTTGCTTGGTTGGCCAAAAAGGGCGTATGCGTTTTTTCCTGAATATATTCAGGAAAAAACGCATACGCCCTTTTTGGCCAAGTGCATCATTGTGGACGTTCTGCCTCTTTTCCTATGCTTTAAATGCAATTCCAGTCTACCTCCTGAAATCGGTTTCCTGCAATTCTGCCCCGCTTTCAAGTCCTCTTGGCAGCCTTACTTCAGTATATTTTTGGACGATAGCTGTCATTTATAACTCTGCAGGTTTGTGAATTACAGTGCCCCTGAGCTCCTTTCTTCAACTCGCTTTCTTGTGAGCTGGCCGCAACACCGCAGGATTGCTTCAGGCCCTAATCTGGTTCCGGCACGGCACGCTGAGCCTTTGGTTAATTCCTCTTCCTGGTGGGAAATGAGAGTTAAATTTGCCCGTCCAGACACCTCCAGCTAGTCTCTCATTGGTTCTCCCTATTCCTGTTCATCTTCCGCAGAAATTGCAAACTGGGCCAAACAGGAGGTTAAAGGCACTGACTCTCCAAGTCGGGAGAGTGTTAGTAAAGCGTCTGGAATGTTGCACCCGAGTACCAGGGGACGAGAACTGAGACATATTGGAACACGTCTCCCGATCACACGGTTGATCATACTCTGGGTTCCACGTGCATGTTTTAGCTGAAGGAAGAATCCCTTAAACCTGGAGAGTTGAGACCCGTGGAATGGGTACCATGCAGTATGACTTCAAAGGGTCTTCATTTGCTCACCGAACCTCTCCAATCCTATCACTGCTGCGTTTATGCCCCTGTACACATGCTTGATTTTCTTTCAGAGACATAGCAGTGCATAGGTTTTAAGATACTTACTAGTCAGGTACATTCTTAGGCGTTTAATATGGGGTGTTGAGTCCATTTCGTTGAGCAAGGAGTAGTTCTTGTCTATTCTATATTTGGCTTAAGGAACTTTATCTGTGCTCATTTCAATCTCTGGTTTGATGCAGCACCCCAACTCACCTTTCCCCTTAAGCAAGCATAAGTTGGTTTTCTAAATTTGAGACCCTGTTCTGTTTTGTAATCCAGTTCCTGTGTAGCCAAGTTTACATCCCGTGTATTAGTGATATCTTATGATGTTTCTTTTTCTGTGTGACTTATTTCAGTTAGAATCATCATACCTGAATCCACTCATTATGCTGCTACGGGCCTGATGACATAGATTTCATTGCTGAGTGATATTGCATTGTACGTAAGTACCACAACTTCTTTATCCATTTTTCACTTTCTGCGATATTGAACTTGTACCGTAAACGAGGTTCTTGTAAACAGAGCCGTCCCAAACTTTGGGGTGGCTGTGTCTTTTTGATTTTAATTTCCCTAAGCTATAGGACCATAAGTGGAAGTGCCCTAGGCTCTGTTGCTTTGTTTTTTAGATGTTTCAGGAAACACCATACACCTCTCCCGAGTGGCTCTTGGCAATTTACATCCCGCCCATCAGCATAACAAGGCTCCCAGTTCTCCATGGCCTGTCCTGCCTTTCTGGATTTTACACTTTTTTCAGATGGCCCTTTTGACCGGGGGGAAGTGAGACTTCATTGTAGTGCAGATTTCCTTTGCAAGCTTGCTTGGTTGGCCAAAAAGGGCGTATGCGTTTTTTCCTGAATATATTCAGGAAAAAACGCATACGCCCTTTTTGGCCAAGTGCATCATTGTGGACGTTCTGCCTCTTTTCCTATGCTTTAAATGCAATTCCAGTCTACCTCCTGAAATCGGTTTCCTGCAATTCTGCCCCGCTTTCAAGTCCTCTTGGCAGCCTTACTTCAGTATATTTTTGGACGATAGCTGTCATTTATAACTCTGCAGGTTTGTGAATTACAGTGCCCCTGAGCTCCTTTCTTCAACTCGCTTTCTTGTGAGCTGGCCGCAACACCGCAGGATTGCTTCAGGCCCTAATCTGGTTCCGGCACGGCACGCTGAGCCTTTGGTTAATTCCTCTTCCTGGTGGGAAATGAGAGTTAAATTTGCCCGTCCAGACACCTCCAGCTAGTCTCTCATTGGTTCTCCCTATTCCTGTTCATCTTCCGCAGAAATTGCAAACTGGGCCAAACAGGAGGTTAAAGGCACTGACTCTCCAAGTCGGGAGAGTGTTAGTAAAGCGTCTGGAATGTTGCACCCGAGTACCAGGGGACGAGAACTGAGACATATTGGAACACGTCTCCCGATCACACGGTTGATCATACTCTGGGTTCCACGTGCATGTTTTAGCTGAAGGAAGAATCCCTTAAACCTGGAGAGTTGAGACCCGTGGAATGGGTACCATGCAATATGACTTCAAAGGGTCTTCATTTGCTCACCGAAACTCTCCAATCCTATCACTGCTGCGTTTATGCCCCTGTACACACGCTTGATTTTCTTTCAGAGACATAGCAATCCATAGGTTTTAAGATAATTACTAGTCAGGTACATTCTTAGGCGTTTAATATGGGGTGTTGAGTCCATTTCGTTGAGCAAGGAGTAGTTCTTGTCTATTCCATATTTGGCTTAAGGAACTTTATCTGTGCTCATTTCAATCTCTGGTTTGATGCAGCACCCCAACTCACCTTTCCCCTTAAGCAAGCATAAGTTGGTTTTCTAAATTTGAGACCCTGTTCTGTTTTGTAATCCAGTTCCTGTGTAGCCAAGTTTACATCCCGTGTATTAGTGATATCTTATGATGTTTCTTTTTCTGTGTGACTTATTTCAGTTAGAATCATCATACCTGAATCCACTCATTATGCTGCTACGGGCCTGATGACATAGATTTCATTGCTGAGTGATATTGCATTGTACGTAAGTACCACAACTTCTTTATCCATTTTTCACTTTCTGCGATATTGAACTTGTACCGTAAACGAGGTTCTTGTAAACAGAGCCGTCCCAAACTTTGGGGTGGCTGTGTCTTTTTGATTTTAATTTCCCTAAGCTATAGGACCATAAGTGGAAGTGCCCTAGGCTCTGTTGCTTTGTTTTTTAGATGTTTCAGGAAACACCATACACCTCTCCCGAGTGGCTGTTGGCAATTTACATCCCGCCCATCAGCATAACAAGGCTCCCAGTTCTCCATGGCCTGTCCTGCCTTTCTGGATTTTACACTTTTTTCAGATGGCCCTTTTGACCGGGGGGAAGTGAGACTTCATTGTAGTGCAGATTTCCTTTGCAAGCTTGCTTGGTTGGCCAAAAAGGGCGTATGCGTTTTTTCCTGAATATATTCAGGAAAAAACGCATACGCCCTTTTTGGCCAAGTGCATCATTGTGGACGTTCTGCCTCTTTTCCTATGCTTTAAATGCAATTCCAGTCTACCTCCTGAAATCGGTTTCCTGCAATTCTGCCCCGCTTTCAAGTCCTCTTGGCAGCCTTACTTCAGTATATTTTTGGACGATAGCTGTCATTTATAACTCTGCAGGTTTGTGAATTACAGTGCCCCTGAGCTCCTTTCTTCAACTCGCTTTCTTGTGAGCTGGCCGCAACACCGCAGGATTGCTTCAGGCCCTAATCTGGTTCCGGCACGGCACACTGAGCCTTTGGTTAATTCCTCTTCCTGGTGGGAAATGAGAGTTAAATTTGCCCGTCCAGACACCTCCAGCTAGTCTCTCATTGGTTCTCCCTATTCCTGTTCATCTTCCGCAGAAATTGCAAACTGGGCCAAACAGGAGGTTAAAGGCACTGACTCTCCAAGTCGGGAGAGTGTTAGTAAAGCGTCTGGAATGTTGCACCCGAGTACCAGGGGACGAGAACTGAGACATATTGGAACACGTCTCCCGATCACACGGTTGATCATACTCTGGGTTCCACGTGCATGTTTTAGCTGAAGGAAGAATCCCTTAAACCTGGAGAGTTGAGACCCGTGGAATGGGTACCATGCAATATGACTTCAAAGGGTCTTCATTTGCTCACCGAACCTCTCCAATCCTATCACTGCTGCGTTTGTGCCCCTGTACACACGCTTGATTTTCTTTCAGAGACATAGCAATCCATAGGTTTTAAGATACTTACTAGTCAGGTACATTCTTAGGCGTTTAATATGGGGTGTTGAGTCCATTTCGTTGAGCAAGGAGTAGTTCTTGTCTATTCCATATTTGGCTTAAGGAACTTTATCTGTGCTCATTTCAATCTCTGGTTTGATGCAGCACCCCAACTCACCTTTCCCCTTAAGCAAGCATAAGTTGGTTTTCTAAATTTGAGACCTTGTTCTGTTTTGTAATCCAGTTCCTGTGTAGCCAAGTTTACATCCCGTGTATTAGTGATATCTTATGATGTTTCTTTTTCTGTGTGACTTATTTCAGTTAGAATCATCATACCTGAATCCACTCATTATGCTGCTACGGGCCTGATGACATAGATTTCATTGCTGAGTGATATTGCATTGTACGTAAGTACCACAACTTCTTTATCCATTTTTCACTTTCTGCGATATTGAACTTGTACCGTAAACGAGGTTCTTGTAAACAGAGCCGTCCCAAACTTTGGGGTGGCTGTGTCTTTTTGATTTTAATTTCCCTAAGCTATAGGACCATAAGTGGAAGTGCCCTAGGCTCTGTTGCTTTGTTTTTTAGATGTTTCAGGAAACACCATACACCTCTCCCGAGTGGCTCTTGGCAATTTACATCCCGCCCATCAGCATAACAAGGCTCCCAGTTCTCCATGGCCTGTCCTGCCTTTCTGGATTTTACACTTTTTTCAGATGGCCCTTTTGACCGGGGGGAAGTGAGACTTCATTGTAGTGCAGATTTCCTTTGCAAGCTTGCTTGGTTGGCCAAAAAGGGCGTATGCGTTTTTTCCTGAATATATTCAGGAAAAAACGCATACGCCCTTTTTGGCCAAGTGCATCATTGTGGACGTTCTGCCTTTTTTCCTATGCTTTAAATGCAATTCCAGTCTACCTCCTGAAATCGGTTTCCTGCAATTCTGCCCCGCTTTCAAGTCCTCTTGGCAGCCTTACTTCAGTATATTTTTGGACGATAGCTGTCATTTATAACTCTGCAGGTTTGTGAATTACAGTGCCCCTGAGCTCCTTTCTTCAACTCGCTTTCTTGTGAGCTGGCCGCAACACCGCAGGATTGCTTCAGGCCCTAATCTGGTTCCGGCACGGCACGCTGAGCCTTTGGTTAATTCCTCTTCCTGGTGGGAAATGAGAGTTAAATTTGCCCGTCCAGACACCTCCAGCTAGTCTCTCATTGGTTCTCCCTATTCCTGTTCATCTTCCGCAGAAATTGCAAACTGGGCCAAACAGGAGGTTAAAGGCACTGACTCTCCAAGTCGGGAGAGTGTTAGTAAAGCGTCTGGAATGTTGCACCCGAGTACCAGGGGACGAGAACTGAGACATATTGGAACACGTCTCCCGATCACACGGTTGATCATACTCTGGGTTCCACGTGCATGTTTTAGCTGAATGAAGAATCCCTTAAACCTGGAGAGTTGAGACCCGTGGAATGGGTACCATGCAATATGACTTCAAAGGGTCTTCATTTGCTCACCGAACCTCTCCAATCCTATCACTGCTGCGTTTGTGCCCCTGTACACACGCTTGATTTTCTTTCAGAGACATAGCAATCCATAGGTTTTAAGATACTTACTAGTCAGGTACATTCTTAGGCGTTTAATATGCGGTGTTGAGTCCATTTCATTGAGCAAGGAGTAGTTCTTGTCTATTCCATATTTGGCTTAAGGAACTTTATCTGTGCTCATTTCAATCTCTGGTTTTATGCAGCACCCCAACTCACCTTTCCCCTTAAGCAAGCATAAGTTGGTTTTCTAAATTTGAGACCCTGTTCTGTTTTGTAATCCAGTTCCTGTGTAGCCAAGTTTACATCCCGTGTATTAGTGATATCTTATGATGTTTCTTTTTCTGTGTGACTTATTTCAGTTAGAATCATCATACCTGAATCCACTCATTATGCTGCTACGGGCCTGATGACATAGATTTCATTGCTGAGTGATATTGCATTGTACGTAAGTACCACAACTTCTTTATCCATTTTTCACTTTCTGCGATATTGAACTTGTACCGTAAACGAGGTTCTTGTAAACAGAGCCATCCCAAACTTTGGGGTGGCTGTGTCTTTTTGATTTTAATTTCCCTAAGCTATAGGACCATAAGTGGAAGTGCCCTAGGCTCTGTTGCTTTGTTTTTTAGATGTTTCAGGAAACACCATACACCTCTCCCGAGTGGCTGTTGGCAATTTACATCCCGCCCATCAGCATAACAAGGCTCCCAGTTCTCCATGGCCTGTCCTGCCTTTCTGGATTTTACACTTTTTTCAGATGGCCCTTTTGACCGGGGGGAAGTGAGACTTCATTGTAGTGCAGATTTCCTTTGCAAGCTTGCTTGGTTGGCCAAAAAGGGCGTATGCGTTTTTTCCTGAATATATTCAGGAAAAAACGCATACGCCCTTTTTGGCCAAGTGCATCATTGTGGACGTTCTGCCTCTTTTCCTATGCTTTAAATGCAATTCCAGTCTACCTCCTGAAATCGGTTTCCTGCAATTCTGCCCCGCTTTCAAGTCCTCTTGGCAGCCTTACTTCAGTATATTTTTGGACGATAGCTGTCATTTATAACTCTGCAGGTTTGTGAATTACAGTGCCCCTGAGCTCCTTTCTTCAACTCGCTTTCTTGTGAGCTGGCCGCAACACCGCAGGATTGCTTCAGGCCCTAATCTGGTTCCGGCACGGCACGCTGAGCCTTTGGTTAATTCCTCTTCCTGGTGGGAAATGAGAGTTAAATTTGCCCGTCCAGACACCTCCAGCTAGTCTCTCATTGGTTCTCCCTATTCCTGTTCATCTTCCGCAGAAATTGCAAACTGGGCCAAACAGGAGGTTAAAGGCACTGACTCTCCAAGTCGGGAGAGTGTTAGTAAAGCGTCTGGAATGTTGCACCCGAGTACCAGGGGACGAGAACTGAGACATATTGGAACACGTCTCCCGATCACACGGTTGATCATACTCTGGGTTCCACGTGCATGTTTTAGCTGAATGAAGAATCCCTTAAACCTGGAGAGTTGAGACCCGTGGAATGGGTACCATGCAATATGACTTCAAAGGGTCTTCATTTGCTCACCGAACCTCTCCAATCCTATCACTGCTGCGTTTGTGCCCCTGTACACACGCTTGATTTTCTTTCAGAGACATAGCAATCCATAGGTTTTAAGATACTTACTAGTCAGGTACATTCTTAGGCGTTTAATATGCGGTGTTGAGTCCATTTCGTTGAGCAAGGAGTAGTTCTTGTCTATTCCATATTTGGCTTAAGGAACTTTATCTGTGCTCATTTCAATCTCTGGTTTTATGCAGCACCCCAACTCACCTTTCCCCTTAAGCAAGCATAAGTTGGTTTTCTAAATTTGAGACCCTGTTCTGTTTTGTAATCCAGTTCCTGTGTAGCCAAGTTTACATCCCGTGTATTAGTGATATCTTATGATGTTTCTTTTTCTGTGTGACTTATTTCAGTTAGAATCATCATACCTGAATCCACTCATTATGCTGCTACGGGCCTGATGACATAGATTTCATTGCTGAGTGATATTGCATTGTACGTAAGTACCACAACTTCTTTATCCATTTTTCACTTTCTGCGATATTGAACTTGTACCGTAAACGAGGTTCTTGTAAACAGAGCCATCCCAAACTTTGGGGTGGCTGTGTCTTTTTGATTTTAATTTCCCTAAGCTATAGGACCATAAGTGGAAGTGCCCTAGGCTCTGTTGCTTTGTTTTTTAGATGTTTCAGGAAACACCATACACCTCTCCCGAGTGGCTGTTGGCAATTTACATCCCGCCCATCAGCATAACAAGGCTCCCAGTTCTCCATGGCCTGTCCTGCCTTTCTGGATTTTACACTTTTTTCAGATGGCCCTTTTGACCGGGGGGAAGTGAGACTTCATTGTAGTGCAGATTTCCTTTGCAAGCTTGCTTGGTTGGCCAAAAAGGGCGTATGCGTTTTTTCCTGAATATATTCAGGAAAAAACGCATACGCCCTTTTTGGCCAAGTGCATCATTGTGGACGTTCTGCCTCTTTTCCTATGCTTTAAATGCAATTCCAGTCTACCTCCTGAAATCGGTTTCCTGCAATTCTGCCCCGCTTTCAAGTCCTCTTGGCAGCCTTACTTCAGTATATTTTTGGACGATAGCTGTCATTTATAACTCTGCAGGTTTGTGAATTACAGTGCCCCTGAGCTCCTTTCCTCAACTCGCTTTCTTGTGAGCTGGCCGCAACACCGCAGGATTGCTTCAGGCCCTAATCTGGTTCCGGCACGGCACGCTGAGCCTTTGGTTAATTCCTCTTCCTGGTGGGAAATGAGAGTTAAATTTGCCCGTCCAGACACCTCCAGCTAGTCTCTCATTGGTTCTCCCTATTCCTGTTCATCTTCCGCAGAAATTGCAAACTGGGCCAAACAGGAGGTTAAAGGCACTGACTCTCCAAGTCGGGAGAGTGTTAGTAAAGCGTCTGGAATGTTGCACCCGAGTACCAGGGGACGAGAACTGAGACATATTGGAACACGTCTCCCGATCACACGGTTGATCATACTCTGGGTTCCACGTGCATGTTTTAGCTGAAGGAAGAATCCCTTAAACCTGGAGAGTTGAGACCCGTGGAATGGGTACCATGCAGTATGACTTCAAAGGGTCTTCATTTGCTCACCGAACCTCTCCAATCCTATCACTGCTGCGTTTATGCCCCTGTACACACGCTTGATTTTCTTTCAGAGACATAGCAGTGCATAGGTTTTAAGATACTTACTAGTCAGGTACATTCTTAGGCGTTTAATATGGGGTGTTGAGTCCATTTCGTTGAGCAAGGAGTAGTTCTTGTCTATTCTATATTTGGCTTAAGGAACTTTATCTGTGCTCATTTCAATCTCTGGTTTTATGCAGCACCCCAACTCACCTTTCCCCTTAAGCAAGCATAAGTTGGTTTTCTAAATTTGAGACCCTGTTCTGTTTTGTAATCCAGTTCCTGTGTAGCCAAGTTTACATCCCGTGTATTAGTGATATCTTATGATGTTTCTTTTTCTGTGTGACTTATTTCAGTTAGAATCATCATACCTGAATCCACTCATTATGCTGCTACGGGCCTGATGACATAGATTTCATTGCTGAGTGATATTGCATTGTACGTAAGTACCACAACTTCTTTATCCATTTTTCACTTTCTGCGATATTGAACTTGTACCGTAAACGAGGTTCTTGTAAACAGAGCCGTCCCAAACTTTGGGGTGGCTGTGTCTTTTTGATTTTAATTTCCCTAAGCTATAGGACCATAAGTGGAAGTGCCCTAGGCTCTGTTGCTTTGTTTTTTAGATGTTTCAGGAAACACCATACACCTCTCCCGAGTGGCTGTTGGCAATTTACATCCCGCCCATCAGCATAACTAGGCTCCCAGTTCTCCATGGCCTGTCCTGCCTTTCTGGATTTTACACTTTTTTCAGATGGCCCTTTTGACCGGGGGGAAGTGAGACTTCATTGTAGTGCAGATTTCCTTTGCAAGCTTGCTTGGTTGGCCAAAAAGGGCGTATGCGTTTTTTCCTGAATATATTCAGGAAAAAACGCATACGCCCTTTTTGGCCAAGTGCATCATTGTGGACGTTCTGCCTCTTTTCCTATGCTTTAAATGCAATTCCAGTCTACCTCCTGAAATCGGTTTCCTGCAATTCTGCCCCGCTTTCAAGTCCTCTTGGCAGCCTTACTTCAGTATATTTTTGGACGATAGCTGTCATTTATAACTCTGCAGGTTTGTGAATTACAGTGCCCCTGAGCTCCTTTCTTCAACTCGCTTTCTTGTGAGCTGGCCGCAACACCGCAGGATTGCTTCAGGCCCTAATCTGGTTCCGGCATGGCACGCTGAGCCTTTGGTTAATTCCTCTTCCTGGTGGGAAATGAGAGTTAAATTTGCCCGTCCAGACACCTCCAGCTAGTCTCTCATTGGTTCTCCCTATTCCTGTTCATCTTCCGCAGAAATTGCAAACTGGGCCAAACAGGAGGTTAAAGGCACTGACTCTCCAAGTCGGGAGAGTGTTAGTAAAGCGTCTGGAATGTTGCACCCGAGTACCAGGGGACGAGAACTGAGACATATTGGAACACGTCTCCCGATCACACGGTTGATCATACTCTGGGTTCCACGTGCATGTTTTAGCTGAAGGAAGAATCCCTTAAACCTGGAGAGTTGAGACCCGTGGAATGGGTACCATGCAGTATGACTTCAAAGGGTCTTCATTTGCTCACCGAACCTCTCCAATCCTATCACTGCTGCGTTTGTGCCCCTGTACACACGCTTGATTTTCTTTCAGAGACATAGCAGTGCATAGGTTTTAAGATACTTACTAGTCAGGTACATTCTTAGGCGTTTAATATGGGGTGTTGAGTCCATTTCGTTGAGCAAGGAGTAGTTCTTGTCTATTCTATATTTGGCTTAAGGAACTTTATCTGTGCTCATTTCAATCTCTGGTTTTATGCAGCACCCCAACTCACCTTTCCCCTTAAGCAAGCATAAGTTGGTTTTCTAAATTTGAGACCCTGTTCTGTTTTGTAATCCAGTTCCTGTGTAGCCAAGTTTACATCCCGTGTATTAGTGATATCTTATGATGTTTCTTTTTCTGTGTGACTTATTTCAGTTAGAATCATCATACCTGAATCCACTCATTATGCTGCTACGGGCCTGATGACATAGATTTCATTGCTGAGTGATATTGCATTGTACGTAAGTACCACAACTTCTTTATCCATTTTTCACTTTCTGCGATATTGAACTTGTACCGTAAACGAGGTTCTTGTAAACAGAGCCGTCCCAAACTTTGGGGTGGCTGTGTCTTTTTGATTTTAATTTCCCTAAGCTATAGGACCATAAGTGGAAGTGCCCTAGGCTCTGTTGCTTTGTTTTTTAGATGTTTCAGGAAACACCATACACCTCTCCCGAGTGGCTGTTGGCAATTTACATCCCGCCCATCAGCATAACTAGGCTCCCAGTTCTCCATGGCCTGTCCTGCCTTTCTGGATTTTACACTTTTTTCAGATGGCCCTTTTGACCGGGGGGAAGTGAGACTTCATTGTAGTGCAGATTTCCTTTGCAAGCTTGCTTGGTTGGCCAAAAAGGGCGTATGCGTTTTTTCCTGAATATATTCAGGAAAAAACGCATACGCCCTTTTTGGCCAAGTGCATCATTGTGGACGTTCTGCCTCTTTTCCTATGCTTTAAATGCAATTCCAGTCTACCTCCTGAAATCGGTTTCCTGCAATTCTGCCCCGCTTTCAAGTCCTCTTGGCAGCCTTACTTCAGTATATTTTTGGACGATAGCTGTCATTTATAACTCTGCAGGTTTGTGAATTACAGTGCCCCTGAGCTCCTTTCCTCAACTCGCTTTCTTGTGAGCTGGCCGCAACACCGCAGGATTGCTTCAGGCCCTAATCTGGTTCCGGCACGGCACGCTGAGCCTTTGGTTAATTCCTCTTCCTGGTGGGAAATGAGAGTTAAATTTGCCCGTCCAGACACCTCCAGCTAGTCTCTCATTCGTTCTCCCTATTCCTGTTCATCTTCCGCAGAAATTGCAAACTGGGCCAAACAGGAGGTTAAAGGCACTGACTCTCCAAGTCGGGACAGTGTTAGTAAAGCGTCTGGAATGTTGCACCCGAGTACCAGGGGACGAGAACTGAGACATATTGGAACACGTCTCCCGATCACACGGTTGATCATACTCTGGGTTCCACGTGCATGTTTTAGCTGAAGGAAGAATCCCTTAAACCTGGAGAGTTGAGACCCGTGGAATGGGTACCATGCAATATGACTTCAAAGGGTCTTCATTTGCTCACCGAACCTCTCCAATCCTATCACTGCTGCGTTTGTGCCCCTGTACACACGCTTGATTTTCTTTCAGAGACATAGCAATCCATAGGTTTTAAGATACTTACTAGTCAGGTACATTCTTAGGCGTTTAATATGGGGTGTTGAGTCCATTTCGTTGAGCAAGGAGTAGTTCTTGTCTATTCTGTATTTGGCTTAAGGAACTTTATCTGTGCTCATTTCAATCTCTGGTTTTATGCAGCACCCCAACTCACCTTTCCCCTTAAGCAAGCATAAGTTGGTTTTCTAAATTTGAGACCCTGTTCTGTTTTGTAATCCAGTTCCTGTGTAGCCAAGTTTACATCCCGTGTATTAGTGATATCTTATGATGTTTCTTTTTCTGTGTGACTTATTTCAGTTAGAATCATCATACCTGAATCCACTCATTATGCTGCTACGGGCCTGATGACATAGATTTCATTGCTGAGTGATATTGCATTGTACGTAAGTACCACAACTTCTTTATCCATTTTTCACTTTCTGCGATATTGAACTTGTACCGTAAACGAGGTTCTTGTAAACAGAGCCGTCCCAAACTTTGGGGTGGCTGTGTCTTTTTGATTTTAATTTCCCTAAGCTATAGGACCATAAGTGGAAGTGCCCTAGGCTCTGTTGCTTTGTTTTTTAGATGTTTCAGGAAACACCATACACCTCTCCCGAGTGGCTGTTGGCAATTTACATTCCGCCCATCAGCATAACTAGGCTCCCAGTTCTCCATGGCCTGTCCTGCCTTTCTGGATTTTACACTTTTTTCAGATGGCCCTTTTGACCGGGGGGAAGTGAGACTTCATTGTAGTGCAGATTTCCTTTGCAAGCTTGCTTGGTTGGCCAAAAAGGGCGTATGCATTTTTTCCTGAATATATTCAGGAAAAAACGCATACGCCCTTTTTGGCCAAGTGCATCATTGTGGACGTTCTGCCTCTTTTCCTATGCTTTAAATGCAATTCCAGTCTACCTCCTGAAATCGGTTTCCTGCAATTCTGCCCCGCTTTCAAGTCCTCTTGGCAGCCTTACTTCAGTATATTTTTGGACGATAGCTGTCATTTATAACTCTGCAGGTTTGTGAATTACAGTGCCCCTGAGCTCCTTTCCTCAACTCGCTTTCTTGTGAGCTGGCCGCAACACCGCAGGATTGCTTCAGGCCCTAATCTGGTTCCGGCACGGCACGCTGAGCCTTTGGTTAATTCCTCTTCCTGGTGGGAAATGAGAGTTAAATTTGCCCGTCCAGACACCTCCAGCTAGTCTCTCATTGGTTCTCCCTATTCCTGTTCATCTTCCGCAGAAATTGCAAACTGGGCCAAACAGGAGGTTAAAGGCACTGACTCTCCAAGTCGGGAGAGTGTTAGTAAAGCGTCTGGAATGTTGCACCCGAGTACCAGGGGACGAGAACTGAGACATATTGGAACACGTCTCCCGATCACACGGTTGATCATACTCTGGGTTCCACGTGCATGTTTTAGCTGAAGGAAGAATCCCTTAAACCTGGAGAGTTGAGACCCGTGGAATGGGTACCATGCAGTATGACTTCAAAGGGTCTTCATTTGCTCACCGAACCTCTCCAATCCTATCACTGCTGCGTTTATGCCCCTGTACACACGCTTGATTTTCTTTCAGAGACATAGCAGTGCATAGGTTTTAAGATACTTACTAGTCAGGTACATTCTTAGGCGTTTAATATGGGGTGTTGAGTCCATTTCGTTGAGCAAGGAGTAGTTCTTGTCTATTCTATATTTGGCTTAAGGAACTTTATCTGTGCTCATTTCAATCTCTGGTTTTATGCAGCACCCCAACTCACCTTTCCCCTTAAGCAAGCATAAGTTGGTTTTCTAAATTTGAGACCCTGTTCTGTTTTGTAATCCAGTTCCTGTGTAGCCAAGTTTACATCCCGTGTATTAGTGATATCTTATGATGTTTCTTTTTCTGTGTGACTTATTTCAGTTAGAATCATCATACCTGAATCCACTCATTATGCTGCTACGGGCCTGATGACATAGATTTCATTGCTGAGTGATATTGCATTGTACGTAAGTACCACAACTTCTTTATCCATTTTTCACTTTCTGCGATATTGAACTTGTACCGTAAACGAGGTTCTTGTAAACAGAGCCGTCCCAAACTTTGGGGTGGCTGTGTCTTTTTGATTTTAATTTCCCTAAGCTATAGGACCATAAGTGGAAGTGCCCTAGGCTCTGTTGCTTTGTTTTTTAGATGTTTCAGGAAACACCATACACCTCTCCCGAGTGGCTGTTGGCAATTTACATCCCGCCCATCAGCATAACTAGGCTCCCAGTTCTCCATGGCCTGTCCTGCCTTTCTGGATTTTACACTTTTTTCAGATGGCCCTTTTGACCGGGGGGAAGTGAGACTTCATTGTAGTGCAGATTTCCTTTGCAAGCTTGCTTGGTTGGCCAAAAAGGGCGTATGCGTTTTTTCCTGAATATATTCAGGAAAAAACGCATACGCCCTTTTTGGCCAAGTGCATCATTGTGGACGTTCTGCCTCTTTTCCTATGCTTTAAATGCAATTCCAGTCTACCTCCTGAAATCGGTTTCCTGCAATTCTGCCCCGCTTTCAAGTCCTCTTGGCAGCCTTACTTCAGTATATTTTTGGACGATAGCTGTCATTTATAACTCTGCAGGTTTGTGAATTACAGTGCCCCTGAGCTCCTTTCCTCAACTCGCTTTCTTGTGAGCTGGCCGCAACACCGCAGGATTGCTTCAGGCCCTAATCTGGTTCCGGCACGGCACGCTGAGCCTTTGGTTAATTCCTCTTCCTGGTGGGAAATGAGAGTTAAATTTGCCCGTCCAGACACCTCCAGCTAGTCTCTCATTCGTTCTCCCTATTCCTGTTCATCTTCCGCAGAAATTGCAAACTGGGCCAAACAGGAGGTTAAAGGCACTGACTCTCCAAGTCGGGAGAGTGTTAGTAAAGCGTCTGGAATGTTGCACCCGAGTACCAGGGGACGAGAACTGAGACATATTGGAACACGTCTCCCGATCACACGGTTGATCATACTCTGGGTTCCACGTGCATGTTTTAGCTGAAGGAAGAATCCCTTAAACCTGGAGAGTTGAGACCCGTGGAATGGGTACCATGCAATATGACTTCAAAGGGTCTTCATTTGCTCACCGAACCTCTCCAATCCTATCACTGCTGCGTTTATGCCCCTGTACACACGCTTGATTTTCTTTCAGACACATAGCAATCCATAGGTTTTAAGATACTTACTAGTCAGGTACATTCTTAGGCGTTTAATATGGGGTGTTGAGTCCATTTCGTTGAGCAAGGAGTAGTTCTTGTCTATTCCATATTTGGCTTAAGGAACTTTATCTGTGCTCATTTCAATCTCTGGTTTGATGCAGCACCCCAACTCACCTTTCCCCTTAAGCAAGCATAAGTTGGTTTTCTAAATTTGAGACCCTGTTCTGTTTTGTAATCCAGTTCCTGTGTAGCCAAGTTTACATTCCGTGTATTAGTGATATCTTATGATGTTTCTTTTTCTGTGTGACTTATTTCAGTTAGAATCATCATACCTGAATCCACTCATTATGCTGCTACGGGCCTGATGACATAGATTTCATTGCTGAGTGATATTGCATTGTACGTAAGTACCACAACTTCTTTATCCATTTTTCACTTTCTGCGATATTGAACTTGTACCGTAAACGAGGTTCTTGTAAACAGAGCCGTCCCAAACTTTGGGGTGGCTGTGTCTTTTGGATTTTAATTTCCCTAAGCTATAGGACCATAAGTGGAAGTGCCCTAGGCTCTGTTGCTTTGTTTTTTAGATGTTTCAGGAAACACCATACACCTCTCCCGAGTGGCTCTTGGCAATTTACATCCCGCCCATCAGCATAACAAGGCTCCCAGTTCTCCATGGCCTGTCCTGCCTTTCTGGATTTTACACTTTTTTCAGATGGCCCTTTTGACCGGGGGGAAGTGAGACTTCATTGTAGTGCAGATTTCCTTTGCAAGCTTGCTTGGTTGGCCAAAAAGGGCGTATGCGTTTTTTCCTGAATATATTCAGGAAAAAACGCATACGCCCTTTTTGGCCAAGTGCATCATTGTGGACGTTCTGCCTCTTTTCCTATGCTTTAAATGCAATTCCAGTCTACCTCCTGAAATCGGTTTCCTGCAATTCTGCCCCGCTTTCAAGTCCTCTTGGCAGCCTTACTTCAGTATATTTTTGGACGATAGCTGTCATTTATAACTCTGCAGGTTTGTGAATTACAGTGCCCCTGAGCTCCTTTCTTCAACTCGCTTTCTTGTGAGCTGGCCGCAACACCGCAGGATTGCTTCAGGCCCTAATCTGGTTCCGGCACGGCACGCTGAGCCTTTGGTTAATTCCTCTTCCTGGTGGGAAATGAGAGTTAAATTTGCCCGTCCAGACACCTCCAGCTAGTCTCTCATTGGTTCTCCCTATTCCTGTTCATCTTCCGCAGAAATTGCAAACTGGGCCAAACAGGAGGTTAAAGGCACTGACTCTCCAAGTCGGGAGAGTGTTAGTAAAGCGTCTGGAATGTTGCACCCGAGTACCAGGGGACGAGAACTGAGACATATTGGAACACGTCTCCCGATCACACGGTTGATCATACTCTGGGTTCCACGTGCATGTTTTAGCTGAAGGAAGAATCCCTTAAACCTGGAGAGTTGAGACCCGTGGAATGGGTACCATGCAATATGACTTCAAAGGGTCTTCATTTGCTCACCGAACCTCTCCAATCCTATCACTGCTGCGTTTATGCCCCTGTACACACGCTTGATTTTCTTTCAGAGACATAGCAATCCATAGGTTTTAAGATACTTAATAGTCAGGTACATTCTTAGGCATTTAATATGGGGTGTTGAGTCCATTTCGTTGAGCAAGGAGTAGTTCTTGTCTATTCCATATTTGGCTTAAGGAACTTTATCTGTGCTCATTTCAATCTCTGGTTTTATGCAGCACCCCAACTCACCTTTCCCCTTAAGCAAGCATAAGTTGGTTTTCTAAATTTGAGACCCTGTTCTGTTTTGTAATCCAGTTCCTGTGTAGCCAAGTTTACATCCCGTGTATTAGTGATATCTTATGATGTTTCTTTTTCTGTGTGACTTATTTCAGTTAGAATCATCATACCTGAATCCACTCATTATGCTGCTACGGGCCTGATGACATAGATTTCATTGCTGAGTGATATTGCATTGTACGTAAGTACCACAACTTCTTTATCCATTTTTCACTTTCTGCGATATTGAACTTGTACCGTAAACGAGGTTCTTGTAAACAGAGCCGTCCCAAACTTTGGGGTGGCTGTGTCTTTTTGATTTTAATTTCCCTAAGCTATAGGACCATAAGTGGAAGTGCCCTAGGCTCTGTTGCTTTGTTTTTTAGATGTTTCAGGAAACACCATACACCACTCCCGAGTGGCTCTTGGCAATTTACATCCCGCCCATCAGCATAACAAGGCTCCCAGTTCTCCATGGCCTGTCCTGCCTTTCTGGATTTTACACTTTTTTCAGATGGCCCTTTTGACCGGGGGGAAGTGAGACTTCATTGTAGTGCAGATTTCCTTTGCAAGCTTGCTTGGTTGGCCAAAAAGGGCGTATGCGTTTTTTCCTGAATATATTCAGGAAAAAACGCATACGCCCTTTTTGGCCAAGTGCATCATTGTGGACGTTCTGCCTCTTTTCCTATGCTTTAAATGCAATTCCAGTCTACCTCCTGAAATCGGTTTCCTGCAATTCTGCCCCGCTTTCAAGTCCTCTTGGCAGCCTTACTTCAGTATATTTTTGGACGATAGCTGTCATTTATAACTCTGCAGGTTTGTGAATTACAGTGCCCCTGAGCTCCTTTCTTCAACTCGCTTTCTTGTGAGCTGGCCGCAACACCGCAGGATTGCTTCAGGCCCTAATCTGGTTCCGGCACGGCACGCTGAGCCTTTGGTTAATTCCTCTTCCTGGTGGGAAATGAGAGTTAAATTTGCCCGTCCAGACACCTCCAGCTAGTCTCTCATTGGTTCTCCCTATTCCTGTTCATCTTCCGCAGAAATTGCAAACTGGGCCAAACAGGAGGTTAAAGGCACTGACTCTCCAAGTCGGGAGAGTGTTAGTAAAGCGTCTGGAATGTTGCACCCGAGTACCAGGGGACGAGAACTGAGACATATTGGAACACGTCTCCCGATCACACGGTTGATCATACTCTGGGTTCCACGTGCATGTTTTAGCTGAAGGAAGAATCCCTTAAACCTGGAGAGTTGAGACCCGTGGAATGGGTACCATGCAGTATGACTTCAAAGGGTCTTCATTTGCTCACTGAACCTCTCCAATCCTATCACTGCTGCGTTTGTGCCCCTGTACACACGCTTGATTTTCTTTCAGAGACATAGCAGTGCATAGGTTTTAAGATACTTACTAGTCAGGTACATTCTTAGGCGTTTAATATGGAGTGTTGAGTCCATTTCGTTGAGCAAGGAGTAGTTCTTGTCTATTCTATATTTGGCTTAAGGAACTTTATCTGTGCTCATTTCAATCTCTGGTTTTATGCAGCACCCCAACTCACCTTTCCCCTTAAGCAAGCATAAGTTGGTTTTCTAAATTTGAGACCCTGTTCTGTTTTGTAATCCAGTTCCTGTGTAGCCAAGTTTACATCCCGTGTATTAGTGATATCTTATGATGTTTCTTTTTCTGTGTGACTTATTTCAGTTAGAATCATCATACCTGAATCCACTCATTATGCTGCTACGGGCCTGATGACATAGATTTCATTGCTGAGTGATATTGCATTGTACGTAAGTACCACAACTTCTTTATCCATTTTTCACTTTCTGCGATATTGAACTTGTACCGTAAACGAGGTTCTTGTAAACAGAGCCGTCCCAAACTTTGGGGTGGCTGTGTCTTTTTGATTTTAATTTCCCTAAGCTATAGGACCATAAGTGGAAGTGCCCTAGGCTCTGTTGCTTTGTTTTTTAGATGTTTCAGGAAACACCATACACCTCTCCCGAGTGGCTGTTGGCAATTTACATCCCGCCCATCAGCATAACTAGGCTCCCAGTTCTCCATGGCCTGTCCTGCCTTTCTGGATTTTACACTTTTTTCAGATGGCCCTTTTGACCGGGGGGAAGTGAGACTTCATTGTAGTGCAGATTTCCTTTGCAAGCTTGCTTGGTTGGCCAAAAAGGGCGTATGCGTTTTTTCCTGAATATATTCAGGAAAAAACGCATACGCCCTTTTTGGCCAAGTGCATCATTTTGGACGTTCTGCCTCTTTTCCTATGCTTTAAATGCAATTCCAGTCTACCTCCTGAAATCGGTTTCCTGCAATTCTGCCCCGCTTTCAAGTCCTCTTGGCAGCCTTACTTCAGTATATTTTTGGACGATAGCTGTCATTTATAACTCTGCAGGTTTGTGAATTACAGTGCCCCTGAGCTCCTTTCCTCAACTCGCTTTCTTGTGAGCTGGCCGCAACACCGCAGGATTGCTTCAGGCCCTAATCTGGTTCCGGCACGGCACGCTGAGCCTTTGGTTAATTCCTCTTCCTGGTGGGAAATGAGAGTTAAATTTGCCCGTCCAGACACCTCCAGCTAGTCTCTCATTGGTTCTCCCTATTCCTGTTCATCTTCCGCAGAAATTGCAAACTGGGCCAAACAGGAGGTTAAAGGCACTGACTCTCCAAGTCGGGAGAGTGTTAGTAAAGCGTCTGGAATGTTGCACCCGAGTACCAGGGGACGAGAACTGAGACATATTGGAACACGTCTCCCGATCACACGGTTGATCATACTCTGGGTTCCACGTGCATGTTTTAGCTGAAGGAAGAATCCCTTAAACCTGGAGAGTTGAGACCCGTGGAATGGGTACCATGCAGTATGACTTCAAAGGGTCTTCATTTGCTCACCGAACCTCTCCAATCCTATCACTGCTGCGTTTATGCCCCTGTACACACGCTTGATTTTCTTTCAGAGACATAGCAGTGCATAGGTTTTAAGATACTTACTAGTCAGGTACATTCTTAGGCGTTTAATATGGGGTGTTGAGTCCATTTCGTTGAGAAAGGAGTAGTTCTTGTCTATTCTATATTTGGCTTAAGGAACTTTATCTGTGCTCATTTCAATCTCTGGTTTTATGCAGCACCCCAACTCACCTTTCCCCTTAAGCAAGCATAAGTTGGTTTTCTAAATTTGAGACCCTGTTCTGTTTTGTAATCCAGTTCCTGTGTAGCCAAGTTTACATCCCGTGTATTAGTGATATCTTATGATGTTTCTTTTTCTGTGTGACTTATTTCAGTTAGAATCATCATACCTGAATCCACTCATTATGCTGCTACGGGCCTGATGACATAGATTTCATTGCTGAGTGATATTGCATTGTACGTAAGTACCACAACTTCTTTATCCATTTTTCACTTTCTGCGATATTGAACTTGTACCGTAAACGAGGTTCTTGTAAACAGAGCCGTCCCAAACTTTGGGGTGGCTGTGTCTTTTTGATTTTAATTTCCCTAAGCTATAGGACCATAAGTGGAAGTGCCCTAGGCTCTGTTGCTTTGTTTTTTAGATGTTTCAGGAAACACCATACACCTCTCCCGAGTGGCTGTTGGCAATTTACATCCCGCCCATCAGCATAACTAGGCTCCCAGTTCTCCATGGCCTGTCCTGCCTTTCTGGATTTTACACTTTTTTCAGATGGCCCTTTTGACCGGGGGGAAGTGAGACTTCATTGTAGTGCAGATTTCCTTTGCAAGCTTGCTTGGTTGGCCAAAAAGGGCGTATGCGTTTTTTCCTGAATATATTCAGGAAAAAACGCATACGCCCTTTTTGGCCAAGTGCATCATTGTGGACGTTCTGCCTCTTTTCCTATGCTTTAAATGCAATTCCAGTCTACCTCCTGAAATCGGTTTCCTGCAATTCTGCCCCGCTTTCAAGTCCTCTTGGCAGCCTTACTTCAGTATATTTTTGGACGATAGCTGTCATTTATAACTCTGCAGGTTTGTGAATTACAGTGCCCCTGAGCTCCTTTCTTCAACTCGCTTTCTTGTGAGCTGGCCGCAACACCGCAGGATTGCTTCAGGCCCTAATCTGGTTCCGGCACGGCACGCTGAGCCTTTGGTTAATTCCTCTTCCTGGTGGGAAATGAGAGTTAAATTTGCCCGTCCAGACACCTCCAGCTAGTCTCTCATTGGTTCTCCCTATTCCTGTTCATCTTCCGCAGAAATTGCAAACTGGGCCAAACAGGAGGTTAAAGGCACTGACTCTCCAAGTCGGGAGAGTGTTAGTAAAGCGTCTGGAATGTTGCACCCGAGTACCAGGGGACGAGAACTGAGACATATTGGAACACGTCTCCCGATCACACGGTTGATCATACTCTGGGTTCCACGTGCATGTTTTAGCTGAAGGAAGAATCCCTTAAACCTGGAGAGTTGAGACCCGTGGAATGGGTACCATGCAATATGACTTCAAAGGGTCTTCATTTGCTCACCGAACCTCTCCAATCCTATCACTGCTGCGTTTATGTCCCTGTACACACGCTTGATTTTCTTTCAGACACATAGCAATCCATAGGTTTTAAGATACTTACTAGTCAGGTACATTCTTAGGCGTTTAATATGGGGTGTTGAGTCCATTTCGTTGAGCAAGGAGTAGTTCTTGTCTATTCCATATTTGGCTTAAGGAACTTTATCTGTGCTCATTTCAATCTCTGGTTTTATGCAGCACCCCAACTCACCTTTCCCCTTAAGCAAGCATAAGTTGGTTTTCTAAATTTGAGACCCTGTTCTGTTTTGTAATCCAGTTCCTGTGTAGCCAAGTTTACATTCCGTGTATTAGTGATATCTTATGATGTTTCTTTTTCTGTGTGACTTATTTCAGTTAGAATCATCATACCTGAATCCACTCATTATGCTGCTACGGGCCTGATGACATAGATTTCATTGCTGAGTGATATTGCATTGTACGTAAGTACCACAACTTCTTTATCCATTTTTCACTTTCTGCGATATTGAACTTGTACCGTAAACGAGGTTCTTGTAAACAGAGCCGTCCCAAACTTTGGGGTGGCTTTGTCTTTTGGATTTTAATTTCCCTAAGCTATAGGACCATAAGTGGAAGTGCCCTAGGCTCTGTTGCTTTGTTTTTTAGATGTTTCAGGAAACACCATACACCACTCCCGAGTGGCTCTTGGCAATTTACATCCCGCCCATCAGCATAACAAGGCTCCCAGTTCTCCATGGCCTGTCCTGCCTTTCTGGATTTTACACTTTTTTCAGATGGCCCTTTTGACCGGGGGGAAGTGAGACTTCATTGTAGTGCAGATTTCCTTTGCAAGCTTGCTTGGTTGGCCAAAAAGGGCGTATGCGTTTTTTCCTGAATATATTCAGGAAAAAACGCATACGCCCTTTTTGGCCAAGTGCATCATTGTGGACGTTCTGCCTCTTTTCCTATGCTTTAAATGCAATTCCAGTCTACCTCCTGAAATCGGTTTCCTGCAATTCTGCCCCGCTTTCAAGTCCTCTTGGCAGCCTTACTTCAGTATATTTTTGGACGATAGCTGTCATTTATAACTCTGCAGGTTTGTGAATTACAGTGCCCCTGAGCTCCTTTCTTCAACTCGCTTTCTTGTGAGCTGGCCGCAACACCGCAGGATTGCTTCAGGCCCTAATCTGGTTCCGGCACGGCACGCTGAGCCTTTGGTTAATTCCTCTTCCTGGTGGGAAATGAGAGTTAAATTTGCCCGTCCAGACACCTCCAGCTAGTCTCTCATTGGTTCTCCCTATTCCTGTTCATCTTCCGCAGAAATTGCAAACTGGGCCAAACAGGAGGTTAAAGGCACTGACTCTCCAAGTCGGGAGAGTGTTAGTAAAGCGTCTGGAATGTTGCACCCGAGTACCAGGGGACGAGAACTGAGACATATTGGAACACGTCTCCCGATCACACGGTTGATCATACTCTGGGTTCCACGTGCATGTTTTAGCTGAAGGAAGAATCCCTTAAACCTGGAGAGTTGAGACCCGTGGAATGGGTACCATGCAGTATGACTTCAAAGGGTCTTCATTTGCTCACCGAACCTCTCCAATCCTATCACTGCTGCGTTTATGCCCCTGTACACATGCTTGATTTTCTTTCAGAGACATAGCAGTGCATAGGTTTTAAGATACTTACTAGTCAGGTACATTCTTAGGCGTTTAATATGGGGTGTTGAGTCCATTTCGTTGAGCAAGGAGTAGTTCTTGTCTATTCTATATTTGGCTTAAGGAACTTTATCTGTGCTCATTTCAATCTCTGGTTTGATGCAGCACCCCAACTCACCTTTCCCCTTAAGCAAGCATAAGTTGGTTTTCTAAATTTGAGACCCTGTTCTGTTTTGTAATCCAGTTCCTGTGTAGCCAAGTTTACATCCCGTGTATTAGTGATATCTTATGATGTTTCTTTTTCTGTGTGACTTATTTCAGTTAGAATCATCATACCTGAATCCACTCATTATGCTGCTACGGGCCTGATGACATAGATTTCATTGCTGAGTGATATTGCATTGTACGTAAGTACCACAACTTCTTTATCCATTTTTCACTTTCTGCGATATTGAACTTGTACCGTAAACGAGGTTCTTGTAAACAGAGCCGTCCCAAACTTTGGGGTGGCTGTGTCTTTTTGATTTTAATTTCCCTAAGCTATAGGACCATAAGTGGAAGTGCCCTAGGCTCTGTTGCTTTGTTTTTTAGATGTTTCAGGAAACACCATACACCTCTCCCGAGTGGCTGTTGGCAATTTACATCCCGCCCATCAGCATAACAAGGCTCCCAGTTCTCCATGGCCTGTCCTGCCTTTCTGGATTTTACACTTTTTTCAGATGGCCCTTTTGACCGGGGGGAAGTGAGACTTCATTGTAGTGCAGATTTCCTTTGCAAGCTTGCTTGGTTGGCCAAAAAGGGCGTATGCGTTTTTTCCTGAATATATTCAGGAAAAAACGCATACGCCCTTTTTGGCCAAGTGCATCATTGTGGACGTTCTGCCTCTTTTCCTATGCTTTAAATGCAATTCCAGTCTACCTCCTGAAATCGGTTTCCTGCAATTCTGCCCCGCTTTCAAGTCCTCTTGGCAGCCTTACTTCAGTATATTTTTGGACGATAGCTGTCATTTATAACTCTGCAGGTTTGTGAATTACAGTGCCCCTGAGCTCCTTTCTTCAACTCGCTTTCTTGTGAGCTGGCCGCAACACCGCAGGATTGCTTCAGGCCCTAATCTGGTTCCGGCACGGCACGCTGAGCCTTTGGTTAATTCCTCTTCCTGGTGGGAAATGAGAGTTAAATTTGCCCGTCCAGACACCTCCAGCTAGTCTCTCATTGGTTCTCCCTATTCCTGTTCATCTTCCGCAGAAATTGCAAACTGGGCCAAACAGGAGGTTAAAGGCACTGACTCTCCAAGTCGGGAGAGTGTTAGTAAAGCGTCTGGAATGTTGCACCCGAGTACCAGGGGACGAGAACTGAGACATATTGGAACTCGTCTCCCGATCACACGGTTGATCATACTCTGGGTTCCACGTGCATGTTTTAGCTGAAGGAAGAATCCCTTAAACCTGGAGAGTTGAGACCCGTGGAATAGGTACCATGCAATATGACTTCAAAGGGTCTTCATTTGCTCACCGAAACTCTCCAATCCTATCACTGCTGCGTTTATGCCCCTGTACACACGCTTGATTTTCTTTCAGAGACATAGCAATCCATAGGTTTTAAGATAATTACTAGTCAGGTACATTCTTAGGCGTTTAATATGGGGTGTTGAGTCCATTTCGTTGAGCAAGGAGTAGTTCTTGTCTATTCCATATTTGGCTTAAGGAACTTTATCTGTGCTCATTTCAATCTCTGGTTTGATGCAGCACCCCAACTCACCTTTCCCCTTAAGCAAGCATAAGTTGGTTTTCTAAATTTGAGACCCTGTTCTGTTTTGTAATCCAGTTCCTGTGTAGCCAAGTTTACATCCCGTGTATTAGTGATATCTTATGATG
Organism: Leucopleurus acutus; assembly: GCF_964270905.1. Classification (NCBI taxonomy): domain Eukaryota; kingdom Metazoa; phylum Chordata; class Mammalia; order Artiodactyla; family Delphinidae; genus Leucopleurus; species Leucopleurus acutus. Next base: position 476,627 of record NW_028139180.1, read on the forward strand.
TTTCTTTTTCTGTGTGACTTATTTCAGTTAGAATCATCATACCTGAATCCACTCATTATGCTGCTACGGGCCTGATGACATAGATTTCATTGCTGAGTGATATTGCATTGTACGTAAGTACCACAACTTCTTTATCCATTTTTCACTTTCTGCGATATTGAACTTGTACCGTAAACGAGGTTCTTGTAAACAGAGCCGTTCCAAACTTTGGGGTGGCTGTGTCTTTTGGATTTTAATTTCCCTAAGCTATAGGACCATAAGTGGAAGTGCCCTAGGCTCTGTTGCTTTGTTTTTTAGATGTTTCAGGAAACACCATACACCTCTCCCGAGTGGCTGTTGGCAATTTACATCCCGCCCATCAGCATAACAAGGCTCCCAGTTCTCCATGGCCTGTCCTGCCTTTCTGGATTTTACACTTTTTTCAGATGGCCCTTTTGACCGGGGGGAAGTGAGACTTCATTGTAGTGCAGATTTCCTTTGCAAGCTTGCTTGGTTGGCCAAAAAGGGCGTATGCGTTTTTTCCTGAATATATTCAGGAAAAAACGCATACGCCCTTTTTGGCCAAGTGCATCATTGTGGACGTTCTGCCTCTTTTCCTATGCTTTAAATGCAATTCCAGTCTACCTCCTGAAATCGGTTTCCTGCAATTCTGCCCCGCTTTCAAGTCCTCTTGGCAGCCTTACTTCAGTATATTTTTGGACGATAGCTGTCATTTATAACTCTGCAGGTTTGTGAATTACAGTGCCCCTGAGCTCCTTTCTTCAACTCGCTTTCTTGTGAGCTGGCCGCAACACCGCAGGATTGCTTCAGGCCCTAATCTGGTTCCGGCACGGCACGCTGAGCCTTTGGTTAATTCCTCTTCCTGGTGGGAAATGAGAGTTAAATTTGCCCGTCCAGACACCTCCAGCTAGTCTCTCATTGGTTCTCCCTATTCCTGTTCATCTTCCGCAGAAATTGCAAACTGGGCCAAACAGGAGGTTAAAGGCACTGACTCTCCAAGTCGGGAGAGTGTTAGTAAAGCGTCTGGAATGTTGCACCCGAGTACCAGGGGACGAGAACTGAGACATATTGGAACACGTCTCCCGATCACACGGTTGATCATACTCTGGGTTCCACGTGCATGTTTTAGCTGAAGGAAGAATCCCTTAAACCTGGAGAGTTGAGACCCGTGGAATGGGTACCATGCAATATGACTTCAAAGGGTCTTCATTTGCTCACCGAACCTCTCCAATCCTATCACTGCTGCGTTTGTGCCCCTGTACACACGCTTGATTTTCTTTCAGAGACATAGCAATCCATAGGTTTTAAGATACTTACTAGTCAGGTACATTCTTAGGCGTTTAATATGGGGTGTTGAGTCCATTTCATTGAGCAAGGAGTAGTTCTTGTCTATTCCATATTTGGCTTAAGGAACTTTATCTGTGCTCATTTCAATCTCTGGTTTGATGCAGCACCCCAACTCACCTTTCCCCTTAAGCAAGCATAAGTTGGTTTTCTAAATTTGAGACCCTGTTCTGTTTTGTAATCCAGTTCCTGTGTAGCCAAGTTTACATCCCGTGTATTAGTGATATCTTATGATGTTTCTTTTTCTGTGTGACTTATTTCAGTTAGAATCATCATACCTGAATCCACTCATTATGCTGCTACGGGCCTGATGACATAGATTTCATTGCTGAGTGATATTGCATTGTACGTAAGTACCACAACTTCTTTATCCATTTTTCACTTTCTGCGATATTGAACTTGTACCGTAAACGAGGTTCTTGTAAACAGAGCCGTCCCAAACTTTGGGGTGGCTGTGTCTTTTTGATTTTAATTTCCCTAAGCTATAGGACCATAAGTGGAAGTGCCCTAGGCTCTGTTGCTTTGTTTTTTAGATGTTTCAGGAAACACCATACACCTCTCCCGAGTGGCTGTTGGCAATTTACATCCCGCCCATCAGCATAACAAGGCTCCCAGTTCTCCATGGCCTGTCCTGCCTTTCTGGATTTTACACTTTTTTCAGATGGCCCTTTTGACCGGGGGGAAGTGAGACTTCATTGTAGTGCAGATTTCCTTTGCAAGCTTGCTTGGTTGGCCAAAAAGGGCGTATGCGTTTTTTCCTGAATATATTCAGGAAAAAACGCATACGCCCTTTTTGGCCAAGTGCATCATTGTGGACGTTCTGCCTCTTTTCCTATGCTTTAAATGCAATTCCAGTCTACCTCCTGAAATCGTTTTCCTGCAATTCTGCCCCGCTTTCAAGTCCTCTTGGCAGCCTTACTTCAGTATATTTTTGGACGATAGCTGTCATTTATAACTCTGCAGGTTTGTGAATTACAGTGCCCCTGAGCTCCTTTCTTCAACTCGCTTTCTTGTGAGCTGGCCGCAACACCGCAGGATTGCTTCAGGCCCTAATCTGGTTCCGGCACGGCACGCTGAGCCTTTGGTTAATTCCTCTTCCTGGTGGGAAATGAGAGTTAAATTTGCCCGTCCAGACACCTCCAGCTAGTCTCTCATTGGTTCTCCCTATTCCTGTTCATCTTCCGCAGAAATTGCAAACTGGGCCAAACAGGAGGTTAAAGGCACTGACTCTCCAAGTCGGGAGAGTGTTAGTAAAGCGTCTGGAATGTTGCACCCGAGTACCAGGGGACGAGAACTGAGACATATTGGAACACGTCTCCCGATCACACGGTTGATCATACTCTGGGTTCCACGTGCATGTTTTAGCTGAAGGAAGAATCCCTTAAACCTGGAGAGTTGAGACCCGTGGAATGGGTACCATGCAATATGACTTCAAAGGGTCTTCATTTGCTCACCGAACCTCTCCAATCCTATCACTGCTGCGTTTGTGCCCCTGTACACACGCTTGATTTTCTTTCAGAGACATAGCAATCCATAGGTTTTAAGATACTTACTAGTCAGGTACATTCTTAGGCGTTTAATATGGGGTGTTGAGTCCATTTCGTTGAGCAAGGAGTAGTTCTTGTCTATTCCATATTTGGCTTAAGGAACTTTATCTGTGCTCATTTCAATCTCTGGTTTGATGCAGCACCCCAACTCACCTTTCCCCTTAAGCAAGCATAAGTTGGTTTTCTAAATTTGAGACCCTGTTCTGTTTTGTAATCCAGTTCCTGTGTAGCCAAGTTTACATCCCGTGTATTAGTGATATCTTATGATGTTTCTTTTTCTGTGTGACTTATTTCAGTTAGAATCATCATACCTGAATCCACTCATTATGCTGCTACGGGCCTGATGACATAGATTTCATTGCTGAGTGATATTGCATTGTACGTAAGTACCACAACTTCTTTATCCATTTTTCACTTTCTGCGATATTGAACTTGTACCGTAAACGAGGTTCTTGTAAACAGAGCCGTCCCAAACTTTGGGGTGGCTGTGTCTTTTGGATTTTAATTTCCCTAAGCTATAGGACCATAAGTGGAAGTGCCCTAGGCTCTGTTGCTTTGTTTTTTAGATGTTTCAGGAAACACCATACACCTCTCCCGAGTGGCTGTTGGCAATTTACATCCCGCCCATCAGCATAACAAGGCTCCCAGTTCTCCATGGCCTGTCCTGCCTTTCTGGATTTTACACTTTTTTCAGATGGCCCTTTTGACCGGGGGGAAGTGAGACTTCATTGTAGTGCAGATTTCCTTTGCAAGCTTGCTTGGTTGGCCAAAAAGGGCGTATGCGTTTTTTCCTGAATATATTCAGGAAAAAACGCATACGCCCTTTTTGCCCAAGTGCATCATTGTGGACGTTCTGCCTCTTTTCCTATGCTTTAAATGCAATTCCAGTCTACCTCCTGAAATCGTTTTCCTGCAATTCTGCCCCGCTTTCAAGTCCTCTTGGCAGCCTTACTTCAGTATATTTTTGGACGATAGCTGTCATTTATAACTCTGCAGGTTTGTGAATTACAGTGCCCCTGAGCTCCTTTCTTCAACTCGCTTTCTTGTGAGCTGGCCGCAACACCGCAGGATTGCTTCAGGCCCTAATCTGGTTCCGGCACGGCACGCTGAGCCTTTGGTTAATTCCTCTTCCTGGTGGGAAATGAGAGTTAAATTTGCCCGTCCAGACACCTCCAGCTAGTCTCTCATTGGTTCTCCCTATTCCTGTTCATCTTCCGCAGAAATTGCAAACTGGGCCAAACAGGAGGTTAAAGGCACTGACTCTCCAAGTCGGGAGAGTGTTAGTAAAGCGTCTGGAATGTTGCACCCGAGTACCAGGGGACGAGAACTGAGACATATTGGAACACGTCTCCCGATCACACGGTTGATCATACTCTGGGTTCCACGTGCATGTTTTAGCTGAAGGAAGAATCCCTTAAACCTGGAGAGTTGAGACCCGTGGAATGGGTACCATGCAATATGACTTCAAAGGGTCTTCATTTGCTCACCGAACCTCTCCAATCCTATCACTGCTGCGTTTGTGCCCCTGTACACACGCTTGATTTTCTTTCAGAGACATAGCAATCCATAGGTTTTAAGATACTTACTAGTCAGGTACATTCTTAGGCGTTTAATATGGGGTGTTGAGTCCATTTCGTTGAGCAAGGAGTAGTTCTTGTCTATTCTATATTTGGTTTAAGGAACTTTATCTGTGCTCATTTCAATCTCTGGTTTTATGCAGCACCCCAACTCACCTTTCCCCTTAAGCAAGCATAAGTTGGTTTTCTAAATTTGAGACCCTGTTCTGTTTTGTAATCCAGTTCCTGTGTAGCCAAGTTTACATCCCGTGTATTAGTGATATCTTATGATGTTTCTTTTTCTGTGTGACTTATTTCAGTTAGAATCATCATACCTGAATCCACTCATTATGCTGCTACGGGCCTGATGACATAGATTTCATTGCTGAGTGATATTGCATTGTACGTAAGTACCACAACTTCTTTATCCATTTTTCACTTTCTGCGATATTGAACTTGTACCGTAAACGAGGTTCTTGTAAACAGAGCCGTCCCAAACTTTGGGGTGGCTGTGTCTTTTGGATTTTAATTTCCCTAAGCTATAGGACCATAAGTGGAAGTGCCCTAGGCTCTGTTGCTTTGTTTTTTAGATGTTTCAGGAAACACCATACACCTCTCCCGAGTGGCTGTTGGCAATTTACATCCCGCCCATCAGCATAACAAGGCTCCCAGTTCTCCATGGCCTGTCCTGCCTTTCTGGATTTTACACTTTTTTCAGATGGCCCTTTTGACCGGGGGGAAGTGAGACTTCATTGTAGTGCAGATTTCCTTTGCAAGCTTGCTTGGTTGGCCAAAAAGGGCGTATGCGTTTTTTCCTGAATATATTCAGGAAAAAACGCATACGCCCTTTTTGGCCAAGTGCATCATTGTGGACGTTCTGCCTCTTTTCCTATGCTTTAAATGCAATTCCAGTCTACCTCCTGAAATCGGTTTCCTGCAATTCTGCCCCGCTTTCAAGTCCTCTTGGCAGCCTTACTTCAGTATATTTTTGGACGATAGCTGTCATTTATAACTCTGCAGGTTTGTGAATTACAGTGCCCCTGAGCTCCTTTCTTCAACTCGCTTTCTTGTGAGCTGGCCGCAACACCGCAGGATTGCTTCAGGCCCTAATCTGGTTCCGGCACGGCACGCTGAGCCTTTGGTTAATTCCTCTTCCTGGTGGGAAATGAGAGTTAAATTTGCCCGTCCAGACACCTCCAGCTAGTCTCTCATTGGTTCTCCCTATTCCTGTTCATCTTCCGCAGAAATTGCAAACTGGGCCAAACAGGAGGTTAAAGGCACTGACTCTCCAAGTCGGGAGAGTGTTAGTAAAGCGTCTGGAATGTTGCACCCGAGTACCAGGGGACGAGAACTGAGACATATTGGAACTCGTCTCCCGATCACACGGTTGATCATACTCTGGGTTCCACGTGCATGTTTTAGCTGAAGGAAGAATCCCTTAAACCTGGAGAGTTGAGACCCGTGGAATGGGTACCATGCAATATGACTTCAAAGGGTCTTCATTTGCTCACCGAAACTCTCCAATCCTATCACTGCTGCGTTTATGCCCCTGTACACACGCTTGATTTTCTTTCAGAGACATAGCAATCCATAGGTTTTAAGATAATTACTAGTCAGGTACATTCTTAGGCGTTTAATATGGGGTGTTGAGTCCATTTCGTTGAGCAAGGAGTAGTTCTTGTCTATTCCATATTTGGCTTAAGGAACTTTATCTGTGCTCATTTCAATCTCTGGTTTGATGCAGCACCCCAACTCACCTTTCCCCTTAAGCAAGCATAAGTTGGTTTTCTAAATTTGAGACCCTGTTCTGTTTTGTAATCCAGTTCCTGTGTAGCCAAGTTTACATCCCGTGTATTAGTGATATCTTATGATGTTTCTTTTTCTGTGTGACTTATTTCAGTTAGAATCATCATACCTGAATCCACTCATTATGCTGCTACGGGCCTGATGACATAGATTTCATTGCTGAGTGATATTGCATTGTACGTAAGTACCACAACTTCTTTATCCATTTTTCACTTTCTGCGATATTGAACTTGTACCGTAAACGAGGTTCTTGTAAACAGAGCCGTTCCAAACTTTGGGGTGGCTGTGTCTTTTGGATTTTAATTTCCCTAAGCTATAGGACCATAAGTGGAAGTGCCCTAGGCTCTGTTGCTTTGTTTTTTAGATGTTTCAGGAAACACCATACACCTCTCCCGAGTGGCTGTTGGCAATTTACATCCCGCCCATCAGCATAACAAGGCTCCCAGTTCTCCATGGCCTGTCCTGCCTTTCTGGATTTTACACTTTTTTCAGATGGCCCTTTTGACCGGGGGGAAGTGAGACTTCATTGTAGTGCAGATTTCCTTTGCAAGCTTGCTTGGTTGGCCAAAAAGGGCGTATGCGTTTTTTCCTGAATATATTCAGGAAAAAACGCATACGCCCTTTTTGGCCAAGTGCATCATTGTGGACGTTCTGCCTCTTTTCCTATGCTTTAAATGCAATTCCAGTCTACCTCCTGAAATCGTTTTCCTGCAATTCTGCCCCGCTTTCAAGTCCTCTTGGCAGCCTTACTTCAGTATATTTTTGGACGATAGCTGTCATTTATAACTCTGCAGGTTTGTGAATTACAGTGCCCCTGAGCTCCTTTCTTCAACTCGCTTTCTTGTGAGCTGGCCGCAACACCGCAGGATTGCTTCAGGCCCTAATCTGGTTCCGGCACGGCACGCTGAGCCTTTGGTTAATTCCTCTTCCTGGTGGGAAATGAGAGTTAAATTTGCCCGTCCAGACACCTCCAGCTAGTCTCTCATTGGTTCTCCCTATTCCTGTTCATCTTCCGCAGAAATTGCAAACTGGGCCAAACAGGAGGTTAAAGGCACTGACTCTCCAAGTCGGGAGAGTGTTAGTAAAGCGTCTGGAATGTTGCACCCGAGTACCAGGGGACGAGAACTGAGACATATTGGAACACGTCTCCCGATCACACGGTTGATCATACTCTGGGTTCCACGTGCATGTTTTAGCTGAAGGAAGAATCCCTTAAACCTGGAGAGTTGAGACCCGTGGAATGGGTACCATGCAATATGACTTCAAAGGGTCTTCATTTGCTCACCGAACCTCTCCAATCCTATCACTGCTGCGTTTGTGCCCCTGTACACACGCTTGATTTTCTTTCAGAGACATAGCAATCCATAGGTTTTAAGATACTTACTAGTCAGGTACATTCTTAGGCGTTTAATATGGGGTGTTGAGTCCATTTCATTGAGCAAGGAGTAGTTCTTGTCTATTCCATATTTGGCTTAAGGAACTTTATCTGTGCTCATTTCAATCTCTGGTTTGATGCAGCACCCCAACTCACCTTTCCCCTTAAGCAAGCATAAGTTGGTTTTCTAAATTTGAGACCCTGTTCTGTTTTGTAATCCAGTTCCTGTGTAGCCAAGTTTACATCCCGTGTATTAGTGATATCTTATGATGTTTCTTTTTCTGTGTGACTTATTTCAGTTAGAATCATCATACCTGAATCCACTCATTATGCTGCTACGGGCCTGATGACATAGATTTCATTGCTGAGTGATATTGCATTGTACGTAAGTACCACAACTTCTTTATCCATTTTTCACTTTCTGCGATATTGAACTTGTACCGTAAACGAGGTTCTTGTAAACAGAGCCGTCCCAAACTTTGGGGTGGCTGTGTCTTTTTGATTTTAATTTCCCTAAGCTATAGGACCATAAGTGGAAGTGCCCTAGGCTCTGTTGCTTTGTTTTTTAGATGTTTCAGGAAACACCATACACCTCTCCCGAGTGGCTGTTGGCAATTTACATCCCGCCCATCAGCATAACAAGGCTCCCAGTTCTCCATGGCCTGTCCTGCCTTTCTGGATTTTACACTTTTTTCAGATGGCCCTTTTGACCGGGGGGAAGTGAGACTTCATTGTAGTGCAGATTTCCTTTGCAAGCTTGCTTGGTTGGCCAAAAAGGGCGTATGCGTTTTTTCCTGAATATATTCAGGAAAAAACGCATACGCCCTTTTTGGCCAAGTGCATCATTGTGGACGTTCTGCCTCTTTTCCTATGCTTTAAATGCAATTCCAGTCTACCTCCTGAAATCGTTTTCCTGCAATTCTGCCCCGCTTTCAAGTCCTCTTGGCAGCCTTACTTCAGTATATTTTTGGACGATAGCTGTCATTTATAACTCTGCAGGTTTGTGAATTACAGTGCCCCTGAGCTCCTTTCTTCAACTCGCTTTCTTGTGAGCTGGCCGCAACACCGCAGGATTGCTTCAGGCCCTAATCTGGTTCCGGCACGGCACGCTGAGCCTTTGGTTAATTCCTCTTCCTGGTGGGAAATGAGAGTTAAATTTGCCCGTCCAGACACCTCCAGCTAGTCTCTCATTGGTTCTCCCTATTCCTGTTCATCTTCCGCAGAAATTGCAAACTGGGCCAAACAGGAGGTTAAAGGCACTGACTCTCCAAGTCGGGAGAGTGTTAGTAAAGCGTCTGGAATGTTGCACCCGAGTACCAGGGGACGAGAACTGAGACATATTGGAACACGTCTCCCGATCACACGGTTGATCATACTCTGGGTTCCACGTGCATGTTTTAGCTGAAGGAAGAATCCCTTAAACCTGGAGAGTTGAGACCCGTGGAATGGGTACCATGCAATATGACTTCAAAGGGTCTTCATTTGCTCACCGAACCTCTCCAATCCTATCACTGCTGCGTTTGTGCCCCTGTACACACGCTTGATTTTCTTTCAGAGACATAGCAATCCATAGGTTTTAAGATACTTACTAGTCAGGTACATTCTTAGGCGTTTAATATGGGGTGTTGAGTCCATTTCGTTGAGCAAGGAGTAGTTCTTGTCTATTCCATATTTGGCTTAAGGAACTTTATCTGTGCTCATTTCAATCTCTGGTTTGATGCAGCACCCCAACTCACCTTTCCCCTTAAGCAAGCATAAGTTGGTTTTCTAAATTTGAGACCCTGTTCTGTTTTGTAATCCAGTTCCTGTGTAGCCAAGTTTACATCCCGTGTATTAGTGATATCTTATGATGTTTCTTTTTCTGTGTGACTTATTTCAGTTAGAATCATCATACCTGAATCCACTCATTATGCTGCTACGGGCCTGATGACATAGATTTCATTGCTGAGTGATATTGCATTGTACGTAAGTACCACAACTTCTTTATCCATTTTTCACTTTCTGCGATATTGAACTTGTACCGTAAACGAGGTTCTTGTAAACAGAGCCGTCCCAAACTTTGGGGTGGCTGTGTCTTTTGGATTTTAATTTCCCTAAGCTATAGGACCATAAGTGGAAGTGCCCTAGGCTCTGTTGCTTTGTTTTTTAGATGTTTCAGGAAACACCATACACCTCTCCCGAGTGGCTGTTGGCAATTTACATCCCGCCCATCAGCATAACAAGGCTCCCAGTTCTCCATGGCCTGTCCTGCCTTTCTGGATTTTACACTTTTTTCAGATGGCCCTTTTGACCGGGGGGAAGTGAGACTTCATTGTAGTGCAGATTTCCTTTGCAAGCTTGCTTGGTTGGCCAAAAAGGGCGTATGCGTTTTTTCCTGAATATATTCAGGAAAAAACGCATACGCCCTTTTTGCCCAAGTGCATCATTGTGGACGTTCTGCCTCTTTTCCTATGCTTTAAATGCAATTCCAGTCTACCTCCTGAAATCGTTTTACTGCAATTCTGCCCCGCTTTCAAGTCCTCTTGGCAGCCTTACTTCAGTATATTTTTGGACGATAGCTGTCATTTATAACTCTGCAGGTTTGTGAATTACAGTGCCCCTGAGCTCCTTTCTTCAACTCGCTTTCTTGTGAGCTGGCCGCAACACCGCAGGATTGCTTCAGGCCCTAATCTGGTTCCGGCACGGCACGCTGAGCCTTTGGTTAATTCCTCTTCCTGGTGGGAAATGAGAGTTAAATTTGCCCGTCCAGACACCTCCAGCTAGTCTCTCATTGGTTCTCCCTATTCCTGTTCATCTTCCGCAGAAATTGCAAACTGGGCCAAACAGGAGGTTAAAGGCACTGACTCTCCAAGTCGGGAGAGTGTTAGTAAAGCGTCTGGAATGTTGCACCCGAGTACCAGGGGACGAGAACTGAGACATATTGGAACACGTCTCCCGATCACACGGTTGATCATACTCTGGGTTCCACGTGCATGTTTTAGCTGAAGGAAGAATCCCTTAAACCTGGAGAGTTGAGACCCGTGGAATGGGTACCATGCAATATGACTTCAAAGGGTCTTCATTTGCTCACCGAACCTCTCCAATCCTATCACTGCTGCGTTTGTGCCCCTGTACACACGCTTGATTTTCTTTCAGAGACATAGCAATCCATAGGTTTTAAGATACTTACTAGTCAGGTACATTCTTAGGCGTTTAATATGGGGTGTTGAGTCCATTTCGTTGAGCAAGGAGTAGTTCTTGTCTATTCTATATTTGGCTTAAGGAACTTTATCTGTGCTCATTTCAATCTCTGGTTTTATGCAGCACCCCAACTCACCTTTCCCCTTAAGCAAGCATAAGTTGGTTTTCTAAATTTGAGACCCTGTTCTGTTTTGTAATCCAGTTCCTGTGTAGCCAAGTTTACATCCCGTGTATTAGTGATATCTTATGATGTTTCTTTTTCTGTGTGACTTATTTCAGTTAGAATCATCATACCTGAATCCACTCATTATGCTGCTACGGGCCTGATGACATAGATTTCATTGCTGAGTGATATTGCATTGTACGTAAGTACCACAACTTCTTTATCCATTTTTCACTTTCTGCGATATTGAACTTGTACCGTAAACGAGGTTCTTGTAAACAGAGCCGTCCCAAACTTTGGGGTGGCTGTGTCTTTTTGATTTTAATTTCCCTAAGCTATAGGACCATAAGTGGAAGTGCCCTAGGCTCTGTTGCTTTGTTTTTTAGATGTTTCAGGAAACACCATACACCTCTCCCGAGTGGCTGTTGGCAATTTACATCCCGCCCATCAGCATAACAAGGCTCCCAGTTCTCCATGGCCTGTCCTGCCTTTCTGGATTTTACACTTTTTTCAGATGGCCCTTTTGACCGGGGGGAAGTGAGACTTCATTGTAGTGCAGATTTCCTTTGCAAGCTTGCTTGGTTGGCCAAAAAGGGCGTATGCGTTTTTTCCTGAATATATTCAGGAAAAAACGCATACGCCCTTTTTGGCCAAGTGCATCATTGTGGACGTTCTGCCTCTTTTCCTATGCTTTAAATGCAATTCCAGTCTACCTCCTGAAATCGGTTTCCTGCAATTCTGCCCCGCTTTCAAGTCCTCTTGGCAGCCTTACTTCAGTATATTTTTGGACGATAGCTGTCATTTATAACTCTGCAGGTTTGTGAATTACAGTGCCCCTGAGCTCCTTTCTTCAACTCGCTTTCTTGTGAGCTGGCCGCAACACCGCAGGATTGCTTCAGGCCCTAATCTGGTTCCGGCACGGCACGCTGAGCCTTTGGTTAATTCCTCTTCCTGGTGGGAAATGAGAGTTAAATTTGCCCGTCCAGACACCTCCAGCTAGTCTCTCATTGGTTCTCCCTATTCCTGTTCATCTTCCGCAGAAATTGCAAACTGGGCCAAACAGGAGGTTAAAGGCACTGACTCTCCAAGTCGGGAGAGTGTTAGTAAAGCGTCTGGAATGTTGCACCCGAGTACCAGGGGACGAGAACTGAGACATATTGGAACACGTCTCCCGATCACACGGTTGATCATACTCTGGGTTCCACGTGCATGTTTTAGCTGAAGGAAGAATCCCTTAAACCTGGAGAGTTGAGACCCGTGGAATGGGTACCATGCAATATGACTTCAAAGGGTCTTCATTTGCTCACCGAACCTCTCCAATCCTATCACTGCTGCGTTTGTGCCCCTGTACACACGCTTGATTTTCTTTCAGAGACATAGCAATCCATAGGTTTTAAGATACTTACTAGTCAGGTACATTCTTAGGCGTTTAATATGGGGTGTTGAGTCCATTTCGTTGAGCAAGGAGTAGTTCTTGTCTATTCTATATTTGGCTTAAGGAACTTTATCTGTGCTCATTTCAATCTCTGGTTTTATGCAGCACCCCAACTCACCTTTCCCCTTAAGCAAGCATAAGTTGGTTTTCTAAATTTGAGACCCTGTTCTGTTTTGTAATCCAGTTCCTGTGTAGCCAAGTTTACATCCCGTGTATTAGTGATATCTTATGATGTTTCTTTTTCTGTGTGACTTATTTCAGTTAGAATCATCATACCTGAATCCACTCATTATGCTGCTACGGGCCTGATGACATAGATTTCATTGCTGAGTGATATTGCATTGTACGTAAGTACCACAACTTCTTTATCCATTTTTCACTTTCTGCGATATTGAACTTGTACCGTAAACGAGGTTCTTGTAAACAGAGCCGTCCCAAACTTTGGGGTGGCTGTGTCTTTTGGATTTTAATTTCCCTAAGCTATAGGACCATAAGTGGAAGTGCCCTAGGCTCTGTTGCTTTGTTTTTTAGATGTTTCAGGAAACACCATACACCTCTCCCGAGTGGCTGTTGGCAATTTACATCCCGCCCATCAGCATAACAAGGCTCCCAGTTCTCCATGGCCTGTCCTGCCTTTCTGGATTTTACACTTTTTTCAGATGGCCCTTTTGACCGGGGGGAAGTGAGACTTCATTGTAGTGCAGATTTCCTTTGCAAGCTTGCTTGGTTGGCCAAAAAGGGCGTATGCGTTTTTTCCTGAATATATTCAGGAAAAAACGCATACGCCCTTTTTGGCCAAGTGCATCATTGTGGACGTTCTGCCTTTTTTCCTATGCTTTAAATGCAATTCCAGTCTACCTCCTGAAATCGGTTTCCTGCAATTCTGCCCCGCTTTCAAGTCCTCTTGGCAGCCTTACTTCAGTATATTTTTGGACGATAGCTGTCATTTATAACTCTGCAGGTTTGTGAATTACAGTGCCCCTGAGCTCCTTTCTTCAACTCGCTTTCTTGTGAGCTGGCCGCAACACCGCAGGATTGCTTCAGGCCCTAATCTGGTTCCGGCACGGCACGCTGAGCCTTTGGTTAATTCCTCTTCCTGGTGGGAAATGAGAGTTAAATTTGCCCGTCCAGACACCTCCAGCTAGTCTCTCATTGGTTCTCCCTATTCCTGTTCATCTTCCGCAGAAATTGCAAACTGGGCCAAACAGGAGGTTAAAGGCACTGACTCTCCAAGTCGGGAGAGTGTTAGTAAAGCGTCTGGAATGTTGCACCCGAGTACCAGGGGACGAGAACTGAGACATATTGGAACACGTCTCCCGATCACACGGTTGATCATACTCTGGGTTCCACGTGCATGTTTTAGCTGAATGAAGAATCCCTTAAACCTGGAGAGTTGAGACCCGTGGAATGGGTACCATGCAATATGACTTCAAAGGGTCTTCATTTGCTCACCGAACCTCTCCAATCCTATCACTGCTGCGTTTGTGCCCCTGTACACACGCTTGATTTTCTTTCAGAGACATAGCAATCCATAGGTTTTAAGATACTTACTAGTCAGGTACATTCTTAGGCGTTTAATATGGGGTGTTGAGTCCATTTCGTTGAGCAAGGAGTAGTTCTTGTCTATTCTATATTTGGCTTAAGGAACTTTATCTGTGCTCATTTCAATCTCTGGTTTTATGCAGCACCCCAACTCACCTTTCCCCTTAAGCAAGCATAAGTTGGTTTTCTAAATTTGAGACCCTGTTCTGTTTTGTAATCCAGTTCCTGTGTAGCCAAGTTTACATCCCGTGTATTAGTGATATCTTATGATGTTTCTTTTTCTGTGTGACTTATTTCAGTTAGAATCATCATACCTGAATCCACTCATTATGCTGCTACGGGCCTGATGACATAGATTTCATTGCTGAGTGATATTGCATTGTACGTAAGTACCACAACTTCTTTATCCATTTTTCACTTTCTGCGATATTGAACTTGTACCGTAAACGAGGTTCTTGTAAACAGAGCCGTCCCAAACTTTGGGGTGGCTGTGTCTTTTGGATTTTAATTTCCCTAAGCTATAGGACCATAAGTGGAAGTGCCCTAGGCTCTGTTGCTTTGTTTTTTAGATGTTTCAGGAAACACCATACACCTCTCCCGAGTGGCTGTTGGCAATTTACATCCCGCCCATCAGCATAACAAGGCTCCCAGTTCTCCATGGCCTGTCCTGCCTTTCTGGATTTTACACTTTTTTCAGATGGCCCTTTTGACCGGGGGGAAGTGAGACTTCATTGTAGTGCAGATTTCCTTTGCAAGCTTGCTTGGTTGGCCAAAAAGGGCGTATGCGTTTTTTCCTGAATATATTCAGGAAAAAACGCATACGCCCTTTTTGGCCAAGTGCATCATTGTGGACGTTCTGCCTTTTTTCCTATGCTTTAAATGCAATTCCAGTCTACCTCCTGAAATCGGTTTCCTGCAATTCTGCCCCGCTTTCAAGTCCTCTTGGCAGCCTTACTTCAGTATATTTTTGGACGATAGCTGTCATTTATAACTCTGCAGGTTTGTGAATTACAGTGCCCCTGAGCTCCTTTCTTCAACTCGCTTTCTTGTGAGCTGGCCGCAACACCGCAGGATTGCTTCAGGCCCTAATCTGGTTCCGGCACGGCACGCTGAGCCTTTGGTTAATTCCTCTTCCTGGTGGGAAATGAGAGTTAAATTTGCCCGTCCAGACACCTCCAGCTAGTCTCTCATTGGTTCTCCCTATTCCTGTTCATCTTCCGCAGAAATTGCAAACTGGGCCAAACAGGAGGTTAAAGGCACTGACTCTCCAAGTCGGGAGAGTGTTAGTAAAGCGTCTGGAATGTTGCACCCGAGTACCAGGGGACGAGAACTGAGACATATTGGAACACGTCTCCCGATCACACGGTTGATCATACTCTGGGTTCCACGTGCATGTTTTAGCTGAATGAAGAATCCCTTAAACCTGGAGAGTTGAGACCCGTGGAATGGGTACCATGCAATATGACTTCAAAGGGTCTTCATTTGCTCACCGAACCTCTCCAATCCTATCACTGCTGCGTTTGTGCCCCTGTACACACGCTTGATTTTCTTTCAGAGACATAGCAATCCATAGGTTTTAAGATACTTACTAGTCAGGTACATTCTTAGGCGTTTAATATGCGGTGTTGAGTCCATTTCGTTGAGCAAGGAGTAGTTCTTGTCTATTCCATATTTGGCTTAAGGAACTTTATCTGTGCTCATTTCAATCTCTGGTTTTATGCAGCACCCCAACTCACCTTTCCCCTTAAGCAAGCATAAGTTGGTTTTCTAAATTTGAGACCCTGTTCTGTTTTGTAATCCAGTTCCTGTGTAGCCAAGTTTACATCCCGTGTATTAGTGATATCTTATGATGTTTCTTTTTCTGTGTGACTTATTTCAGTTAGAATCATCATACCTGAATCCACTCATTATGCTGCTACGGGCCTGATGACATAGATTTCATTGCTGAGTGATATTGCATTGTACGTAAGTACCACAACTTCTTTATCCATTTTTCACTTTCTGCGATATTGAACTTGTACCGTAAACGAGGTTCTTGTAAACAGAGCCGTCCCAAACTTTGGGGTGGCTGTGTCTTTTTGATTTTAATTTCCCTAAGCTATAGGACCATAAGTGGAAGTGCCCTAGGCTCTGTTGCTTTGTTTTTTAGATGTTTCAGGAAACACCATACACCTCTCCCGAGTGGCTGTTGGCAATTTACATCCCGCCCATCAGCATAACTAGGCTCCCAGTTCTCCATGGCCTGTCCTGCCTTTCTGGATTTTACACTTTTTTCAGATGGCCCTTTTGACCGGGGGGAAGTGAGACTTCATTGTAGTGCAGATTTCCTTTGCAAGCTTGCTTGGTTGGCCAAAAAGGGCATATGCGTTTTTTCCTGAATATATTCAGGAAAAAACGCATACGCCCTTTTTGGCCAAGTGCATCATTGTGGACGTTCTGCCTCTTTTCCTATGCTTTAAATGCAATTCCAGTCTACCTCCTGAAATCGGTTTCCTGCAATTCTGCCCCGCTTTCAAGTCCTCTTGGCAGCCTTACTTCAGTATATTTTTGGACGATAGCTGTCATTTATAACTCTGCAGGTTTGTGAATTACAGTGCCCCTGAGCTCCTTTCCTCAACTCGCTTTCTTGTGAGCTGGCCGCAACACCGCAGGATTGCTTCAGGCCCTAATCTGGTTCCGGCACGGCACGCTGAGCCTTTGGTTAATTCCTCTTCCTGGTGGGAAATGAGAGTTAAATTTGCCCGTCCAGACACCTCCAGCTAGTCTCTCATTGGTTCTCCCTATTCCTGTTCATCTTCCGCAGAAATTGCAAACTGGGCCAAACAGGAGGTTAAAGGCACTGACTCTCCAAGTCGGGAGAGTGTTAGTAAAGCGTCTGGAATGTTGCACCCGAGTACCAGGGGACGAGAACTGAGACATATTGGAACACGTCTCCCGATCACACGGTTGATCATACTCTGGGTTCCACGTGCATGTTTTAGCTGAAGGAAGAATCCCTTAAACCTGGAGAGTTGAGACCCGTGGAATGGGTACCATGCAGTATGACTTCAAAGGGTCTTCATTTGCTCACCGAACCTCTCCAATCCTATCACTGCTGCGTTTGTGCCCCTGTACACACGCTTGATTTTCTTTCAGAGACATAGCAGTGCATAGGTTTTAAGATACTTACTAGTCAGGTACATTCTTAGGCGTTTAATATGGGGTGTTGAGTCCATTTCGTTGAGCAAGGAGTAGTTCTTGTCTATTCTATATATGGCTTAAGGAACTTTATCTGTGCTCATTTCAATCTCTGGTTTTATGCAGCACCCCAACTCACCTTTCCCCTTAAGCAAGCATAAGTTGGTTTTCTAAATTTGAGACCCTGTTCTGTTTTGTAAT
Source organism: Leucopleurus acutus (assembly GCF_964270905.1). Lineage (NCBI taxonomy): Eukaryota > Metazoa > Chordata > Mammalia > Artiodactyla > Delphinidae > Leucopleurus > Leucopleurus acutus. The sequence goes on from NW_028139180.1 coordinate 493,953, forward strand.
CCAGTTCCTGTGTAGCCAAGTTTACATCCCGTGTATTAGTGATATCTTATGATGTTTCTTTTTCTGTGTGACTTATTTCAGTTAGAATCATCATACCTGAATCCACTCATTATGCTGCTACGGGCCTGATGACATAGATTTCATTGCTGAGTGATATTGCATTGTACGTAAGTACCACAACTTCTTTATCCATTTTTCACTTTCTGCGATATTGAACTTGTACCGTAAACGAGGTTCTTGTAAACAGAGCCGTCCCAAACTTTGGGGTGGCTGTGTCTTTTTGATTTTAATTTCCCTAAGCTATAGGACCATAAGTGGAAGTGCCCTAGGCTCTGTTGCTTTGTTTTTTAGATGTTTCAGGAAACACCATACACCTCTCCCGAGTGGCTGTTGGCAATTTACATCCCGCCCATCAGCATAACTAGGCTCCCAGTTCTCCATGGCCTGTCCTGCCTTTCTGGATTTTACACTTTTTTCAGATGGCCCTTTTGACCGGGGGGAAGTGAGACTTCATTGTAGTGCAGATTTCCTTTGCAAGCTTGCTTGGTTGGCCAAAAAGGGCGTATGCGTTTTTTCCTGAATATATTCAGGAAAAAACGCATACGCCCTTTTTGGCCAAGTGCATCATTGTGGACGTTCTGCCTCTTTTCCTATGCTTTAAATGCAATTCCAGTCTACCTCCTGAAATCGGTTTCCTGCAATTCTGCCCCGCTTTCAAGTCCTCTTGGCAGCCTTACTTCAGTATATTTTTGGACGATAGCTGTCATTTATAACTCTGCAGGTTTGTGAATTACAGTGCCCCTGAGCTCCTTTCCTCAACTCGCTTTCTTGTGAGCTGGCCGCAACACCGCAGGATTGCTTCAGGCCCTAATCTGGTTCCGGCACGGCACGCTGAGCCTTTGGTTAATTCCTCTTCCTGGTGGGAAATGAGAGTTAAATTTGCCCGTCCAGACACCTCCAGCTAGTCTCTCATTCGTTCTCCCTATTCCTGTTCATCTTCCGCAGAAATTGCAAACTGGGCCAAACAGGAGGTTAAAGGCACTGACTCTCCAAGTCGGGAGAGTGTTAGTAAAGCGTCTGGAATGTTGCACCCGAGTACCAGGGGACGAGAACTGAGACATATTGGAACACGTCTCCCGATCACACGGTTGATCATACTCTGGGTTCCACGTGCATGTTTTAGCTGAAGGAAGAATCCCTTAAACCTGGAGAGTTGAGACCCGTGGAATGGGTACCATGCAATATGACTTCAAAGGGTCTTCATTTGCTCACCGAACCTCTCCAATCCTATCACTGCTGCGTTTGTGCCCCTGTACACACGCTTGATTTTCTTTCAGAGACATAGCAATCCATAGGTTTTAAGATACTTACTAGTCAGGTACATTCTTAGGCGTTTAATATGGGGTGTTGAGTCCATTTCGTTGAGCAAGGAGTAGTTCTTGTCTATTCTATATTTGGCTTAAGGAACTTTATCTGTGCTCATTTCAATCTCTGGTTTTATGCAGCACCCCAACTCACCTTTCCCCTTAAGCAAGCATAAGTTGGTTTTCTAAATTTGAGACCCTGTTCTGTTTTGTAATCCAGTTCCTGTGTAGCCAAGTTTACATCCCGTGTATTAGTGATATCTTATGATGTTTCTTTTTCTGTGTGACTTATTTCAGTTAGAATCATCATACCTGAATCCACTCATTATGCTGCTACGGGCCTGATGACATAGATTTCATTGCTGAGTGATATTGCATTGTACGTAAGTACCACAACTTCTTTATCCATTTTTCACTTTCTGCGATATTGAACTTGTACCGTAAACGAGGTTCTTGTAAACAGAGCCGTCCCAAACTTTGGGGTGGCTGTGTCTTTTTGATTTTAATTTCCCTAAGCTATAGGACCATAAGTGGAAGTGCCCTAGGCTCTGTTGCTTTGTTTTTTAGATGTTTCAGGAAACACCATACACCTCTCCCGAGTGGCTCTTGGCAATTTACATCCCGCCCATCAGCATAACTAGGCTCCCAGTTCTCCATGGCCTGTCCTGCCTTTCTGGATTTTACACTTTTTTCAGATGGCCCTTTTGACCGGGGGGAAGTGAGACTTCATTGTAGTGCAGATTTCCTTTGCAAGCTTGCTTGGTTGGCCAAAAAGGGCGTATGCGTTTTTTCCTGAATATATTCAGGAAAAAACGCATACGCCCTTTTTGGCCAAGTGCATCATTGTGGACGTTCTGCCTCTTTTCCTATGCTTTAAATGCAATTCCAGTCTACCTCCTGAAATCGGTTTCCTGCAATTCTGCCCCGCTTTCAAGTCCTCTTGGCAGCCTTACTTCAGTATATTTTTGGACGATAGCTGTCATTTATAACTCTGCAGGTTTGTGAATTACAGTGCCCCTGAGCTCCTTTCCTCAACTCGCTTTCTTGTGAGCTGGCCGCAACACCGCAGGATTGCTTCAGGCCCTAATCTGGTTCCGGCACGGCACGCTGAGCCTTTGGTTAATTCCTCTTCCTGGTGGGAAATGAGAGTTAAATTTGCCCGTCCAGACACCTCCAGCTAGTCTCTCATTGGTTCTCCCTATTCCTGTTCATCTTCCGCAGAAATTGCAAACTGGGCCAAACAGGAGGTTAAAGGCACTGACTCTCCAAGTCGGGAGAGTGTTAGTAAAGCGTCTGGAATGTTGCACCCGAGTACCAGGGGACGAGAACTGAGACATATTGGAACACGTCTCCCGATCACACGGTTGATCATACTCTGGGTTCCACGTGCATGTTTTAGCTGAAGGAAGAATCCCTTAAACCTGGAGAGTTGAGACCCGTGGAATGGGTACCATGCAATATGACTTCAAAGGGTCTTCATTTGCTCACCGAACCTCTCCAATCCTATCACTGCTGCGTTTATGCCCCTGTACACACGCTTGATTTTCTTTCAGACACATAGCAATCCATAGGTTTTAAGATACTTACTAGTCAGGTACATTCTTAGGCGTTTAATATGGGGTGTTGAGTCCATTTCGTTGAGCAAGGAGTAGTTCTTGTCTATTCCATATTTGGCTTAAGGAACTTTATCTGTGCTCATTTCAATCTCTGGTTTGATGCAGCACCCCAACTCACCTTTCCCCTTAAGCAAGCATAAGTTGGTTTTCTAAATTTGAGACCCTGTTCTGTTTTGTAATCCAGTTCCTGTGTAGCCAAGTTTACATTCCGTGTATTAGTGATATCTTATGATGTTTCTTTTTCTGTGTGACTTATTTCAGTTAGAATCATCATACCTGAATCCACTCATTATGCTGCTACGGGCCTGATGACATAGATTTCATTGCTGAGTGATATTGCATTGTACGTAAGTACCACAACTTCTTTATCCATTTTTCACTTTCTGCGATATTGAACTTGTACCGTAAACGAGGTTCTTGTAAACAGAGCCGTCCCAAACTTTGGGGTGGCTGTGTCTTTTGGATTTTAATTTCCCTAAGCTATAGGACCATAAGTGGAAGTGCCCTAGGCTCTGTTGCTTTGTTTTTTAGATGTTTCAGGAAACACCATACACCTCTCCCGAGTGGCTGTTGGCAATTTACATCCCGCCCATCAGCATAACAAGGCTCCCAGTTCTCCATGGCCTGTCCTGCCTTTCTGGATTTTACACTTTTTTCAGATGGCCCTTTTGACCGGGGGGAAGTGAGACTTCATTGTAGTGCAGATTTCCTTTGCAAGCTTGCTTGGTTGGCCAAAAAGGGCGTATGCGTTTTTTCCTGAATATATTCAGGAAAAAACGCATACGCCCTTTTTGGCCAAGTGCATCATTGTGGACGTTCTGCCTCTTTTCCTATGCTTTAAATGCAATTCCAGTCTACCTCCTGAAATCGGTTTCCTGCAATTCTGCCCCGCTTTCAAGTCCTCTTGGCAGCCTTACTTCAGTATATTTTTGGACGATAGCTGTCATTTATAACTCTGCAGGTTTGTGAATTACAGTGCCCCTGAGCTCCTTTCTTCAACTCGCTTTCTTGTGAGCTGGCCGCAACACCGCAGGATTGCTTCAGGCCCTAATCTGGTTCCGGCACGGCACGCTGAGCCTTTGGTTAATTCCTCTTCCTGGTGGGAAATGAGAGTTAAATTTGCCCGTCCAGACACCTCCAGCTAGTCTCTCATTGGTTCTCCCTATTCCTGTTCATCTTCCGCAGAAATTGCAAACTGGGCCAAACAGGAGGTTAAAGGCACTGACTCTCCAAGTCGGGAGAGTGTTAGTAAAGCGTCTGGAATGTTGCACCCGAGTACCAGGGGACGAGAACTGAGACATATTGGAACACGTCTCCCGATCACACGGTTGATCATACTCTGGGTTCCACGTGCATGTTTTAGCTGAAGGAAGAATCCCTTAAACCTGGAGAGTTGAGACCCGTGGAATGGGTACCATGCAATATGACTTCAAAGGGTCTTCATTTGCTCACCGAACCTCTCCAATCCTATCACTGCTGCGTTTATGCCCCTGTACACACGCTTGATTTTCTTTCAGAGACATAGCAATCCATAGGTTTTAAGATACTTACTAGTCAGGTACATTCTTAGGCGTTTAATATGGGGTGTTGAGTCCATTTCGTTGAGCAAGGAGTAGTTCTTGTCTATTCCATATTTGGCTTAAGGAACTTTATCTGTGCTCATTTCAATCTCTGGTTTTATGCAGCACCCCAACTCACCTTTCCCCTTAAGCAAGCATAAGTTGGTTTTCTAAATTTGAGACCCTGTTCTGTTTTGTAATCCAGTTCCTGTGTAGCCAAGTTTACATCCCGTGTATTAGTGATATCTTATGATGTTTCTTTTTCTGTGTGACTTATTTCAGTTAGAATCATCATACCTGAATCCACTCATTATGCTGCTACGGGCCTGATGACATAGATTTCATTGCTGAGTGATATTGCATTGTACGTAAGTACCACAACTTCTTTATCCATTTTTCACTTTCTGCGATATTGAACTTGTACCGTAAACGAGGTTCTTGTAAACAGAGCCGTCCCAAACTTTGGGGTGGCTGTGTCTTTTTGATTTTAATTTCCCTAAGCTATAGGACCATAAGTGGAAGTGCCCTAGGCTCTGTTGCTTTGTTTTTTAGATGTTTCAGGAAACACCATACACCACTCCCGAGTGGCTCTTGGCAATTTACATCCCGCCCATCAGCATAACAAGGCTCCCAGTTCTCCATGGCCTGTCCTGCCTTTCTGGATTTTACACTTTTTTCAGATGGCCCTTTTGACCGGGGGGAAGTGAGACTTCATTGTAGTGCAGATTTCCTTTGCAAGCTTGCTTGGTTGGCCAAAAAGGGCGTATGCGTTTTTTCCTCAGGAAAAAACGCATACGCCCTTTTTGGCCAAGTGCATCATTGTGGACGTTCTGCCTCTTTTCCTATGCTTTAAATGCAATTCCAGTCTACCTCCTGAAATCGGTTTCCTGCAATTCTGCCCCGCTTTCAAGTCCTCTTGGCAGCCTTACTTCAGTATATTTTTGGACGATAGCTGTCATTTATAACTCTGCAGGTTTGTGAATTACAGTGCCCCTGAGCTCCTTTCTTCAACTCGCTTTCTTGTGAGCTGGCCGCAACACCGCAGGATTGCTTCAGGCCCTAATCTGGTTCCGGCACGGCACGCTGAGCCTTTGGTTAATTCCTCTTCCTGGTGGGAAATGAGAGTTAAATTTGCCCGTCCAGACACCTCCAGCTAGTCTCTCATTGGTTCTCCCTATTCCTGTTCATCTTCCGCAGAAATTGCAAACTGGGCCAAACAGGAGGTTAAAGGCACTGACTCTCCAAGTCGGGAGAGTGTTAGTAAAGCGTCTGGAATGTTGCACCCGAGTACCAGGGGACGAGAACTGAGACATATTGGAACACGTCTCCCGATCACACGGTTGATCATACTCTGGGTTCCACGTGCATGTTTTAGCTGAAGGAAGAATCCCTTAAACCTGGAGAGTTGAGACCCGTGGAATGGGTACCATGCAGTATGACTTCAAAGGGTCTTCATTTGCTCACCGAACCTCTCCAATCCTATCACTGCTGCGTTTATGCCCCTGTACACATGCTTGATTTTCTTTCAGAGACATAGCAGTGCATAGGTTTTAAGATACTTACTAGTCAGGTACATTCTTAGGCGTTTAATATGGGGTGTTGAGTCCATTTCGTTGAGCAAGGAGTAGTTCTTGTCTATTCTATATTTGGCTTAAGGAACTTTATCTGTGCTCATTTCAATCTCTGGTTTGATGCAGCACCCCAACTCACCTTTCCCCTTAAGCAAGCATAAGTTGGTTTTCTAAATTTGAGACCCTGTTCTGTTTTGTAATCCAGTTCCTGTGTAGCCAAGTTTACATCCCGTGTATTAGTGATATCTTATGATGTTTCTTTTTCTGTGTGACTTATTTCAGTTAGAATCATCATACCTGAATCCACTCATTATGCTGCTACGGGCCTGATGACATAGATTTCATTGCTGAGTGATATTGCATTGTACGTAAGTACCACAACTTCTTTATCCATTTTTCACTTTCTGCGATATTGAACTTGTACCGTAAACGAGGTTCTTGTAAACAGAGCCGTCCCAAACTTTGGGGTGGCTGTGTCTTTTGGATTTTAATTTCCCTAAGCTATAGGACCATAAGTGGAAGTGCCCTAGGCTCTGTTGCTTTGTTTTTTAGATGTTTCAGGAAACACCATACACCTCTCCCGAGTGGCTCTTGGCAATTTACATCCCGCCCATCAGCATAACAAGGCTCCCAGTTCTCCATGGCCTGTCCTGCCTTTCTGGATTTTACACTTTTTTCAGATGGCCCTTTTGACCGGGGGGAAGTGAGACTTCATTGTAGTGCAGATTTCCTTTGCAAGCTTGCTTGGTTGGCCAAAAAGGGCGTATGCGTTTTTTCCTGAATATATTCAGGAAAAAACGCATACGCCCTTTTTGGCCAAGTGCATCATTGTGGACGTTCTGCCTCTTTTCCTATGCTTTAAATGCAATTCCAGTCTACCTCCTGAAATCGGTTTCCTGCAATTCTGCCCCGCTTTCAAGTCCTCTTGGCAGCCTTACTTCAGTATATTTTTGGACGATAGCTGTCATTTATAACTCTGCAGGTTTGTGAATTACAGTGCCCCTGAGCTCCTTTCTTCAACTCGCTTTCTTGTGAGCTGGCCGCAACACCGCAGGATTGCTTCAGGCCCTAATCTGGTTCCGGCACGGCACGCTGAGCCTTTGGTTAATTCCTCTTCCTGGTGGGAAATGAGAGTTAAATTTGCCCGTCCAGACACCTCCAGCTAGTCTCTCATTCGTTCTCCCTATTCCTGTTCATCTTCCGCAGAAATTGCAAACTGGGCCAAACAGGAGGTTAAAGGCACTGACTCTCCAAGTCGGGAGAGTGTTAGTAAAGCGTCTGGAATGTTGCACCCGAGTACCAGGGGACGAGAACTGAGACATATTGGAACACGTCTCCCGATCACACGGTTGATCATACTCTGGGTTCCACGTGCATGTTTTAGCTGAAGGAAGAATCCCTTAAACCTGGAGAGTTGAGACCCGTGGAATGGGTACCATGCAATATGACTTCAAAGGGTCTTCATTTGCTCACCGAAACTCTCCAATCCTATCACTGCTGCGTTTATGCCCCTGTACACACGCTTGATTTTCTTTCAGAGACATAGCAATCCATAGGTTTTAAGATAATTACTAGTCAGGTACATTCTTAGGCGTTTAATATGGGGTGTTGAGTCCATTTCGTTGAGCAAGGAGTAGTTCTTGTCTATTCCATATTTGGCTTAAGGAACTTTATCTGTGCTCATTTCAATCTCTGGTTTGATGCAGCACCCCAACTCACCTTTCCCCTTAAGCAAGCATAAGTTGGTTTTCTAAATTTGAGACCCTGTTCTGTTTTGTAATCCAGTTCCTGTGTAGCCAAGTTTACATCCCGTGTATTAGTGATATCTTATGATGTTTCTTTTTCTGTGTGACTTATTTCAGTTAGAATCATCATACCTGAATCCACTCATTATGCTGCTACGGGCCTGATGACATAGATTTCATTGCTGAGTGATATTGCATTGTACGTAAGTACCACAACTTCTTTATCCATTTTTCACTTTCTGCGATATTGAACTTGTACCGTAAACGAGGTTCTTGTAAACAGAGCCGTTCCAAACTTTGGGGTGGCTGTGTCTTTTGGATTTTAATTTCCCTAAGCTATAGGACCATAAGTGGAAGTGCCCTAGGCTCTGTTGCTTTGTTTTTTAGATGTTTCAGGAAACACCATACACCTCTCCCGAGTGGCTGTTGGCAATTTACATCCCGCCCATCAGCATAACAAGGCTCCCAGTTCTCCATGGCCTGTCCTGCCTTTCTGGATTTTACACTTTTTTCAGATGGCCCTTTTGACCGGGGGGAAGTGAGACTTCATTGTAGTGCAGATTTCCTTTGCAAGCTTGCTTGGTTGGCCAAAAAGGGCGTATGCGTTTTTTCCTGAATATATTCAGGAAAAAACGCATACGCCCTTTTTGCCCAAGTGCATCATTGTGGACGTTCTGCCTCTTTTCCTATGCTTTAAATGCAATTCCAGTCTACCTCCTGAAATCGGTTTCCTGCAATTCTGCCCCGCTTTCAAGTCCTCTTGGCAGCCTTACTTCAGTATATTTTTGGACGATAGCTGTCATTTATAACTCTGCAGGTTTGTGAATTACAGTGCCCCTGAGCTCCTTTCTTCAACTCGCTTTCTTGTGAGCTGGCCGCAACACCGCAGGATTGCTTCAGGCCCTAATCTGGTTCCGGCACGGCACGCTGAGCCTTTGGTTAATTCCTCTTCCTGGTGGGAAATGAGAGTTAAATTTGCCCGTCCAGACACCTCCACCTAGTCTCTCATTGGTTCTCCCTATTCCTGTTCATCTTCCGCAGAAATTGCAAACTGGGCCAAACAGGAGGTTAAAGGCACTGACTCTCCAAGTCGGGAGAGTGTTAGTAAAGCGTCTGGAATGTTGCACCCGAGTACCAGGGGACGAGAACTGAGACATATTGGAACACGTCTCCCGATCACACGGTTGATCATACTCTGGGTTCCACGTGCATGTTTTAGCTGAAGGAAGAATCCCTTAAACCTGGAGAGTTGAGACCCGTGGAATGGGTACCATGCAATATGACTTCAAAGGGTCTTCATTTGCTCACCGAACCTCTCCAATCCTATCACTGCTGCGTTTGTGCCCCTGTACACACGCTTGATTTTCTTTCAGAGACATAGCAATCCATAGGTTTTAAGATACTTACTAGTCAGGTACATTCTTAGGCGTTTAATATGGGGTGTTGAGTCCATTTCGTTGAGCAAGGAGTAGTTCTTGTCTATTCCATATTTGGCTTAAGGAACTTTATCTGTGCTCATTTCAATCTCTGGTTTGATGCAGCACCCCAACTCACCTTTCCCCTTAAGCAAGCATAAGTTGGTTTTCTAAATTTGAGACCCTGTTCTGTTTTGTAATCCAGTTCCTGTGTAGCCAAGTTTACATCCCGTGTATTAGTGATATCTTATGATGTTTCTTTTTCTGTGTGACTTATTTCAGTTAGAATCATCATACCTGAATCCACTCATTATGCTGCTACGGGCCTGATGACATAGATTTCATTGCTGAGTGATATTGCATTGTACGTAAGTACCACAACTTCTTTATCCATTTTTCACTTTCTGCGATATTGAACTTGTACCGTAAACGAGGTTCTTGTAAACAGAGCCGTCCCAAACTTTGGGGTGGCTGTGTCTTTTTGATTTTAATTTCCCTAAGCTATAGGACCATAAGTGGAAGTGCCCTAGGCTCTGTTGCTTTGTTTTTTAGATGTTTCAGGAAACACCATACACCACTCCCGAGTGGCTCTTGGCAATTTACATCCCGCCCATCAGCATAACAAGGCTCCCAGTTCTCCATGGCCTGTCCTGCCTTTCTGGATTTTACACTTTTTTCAGATGGCCCTTTTGACCGGGGGGAAGTGAGACTTCATTGTAGTGCAGATTTCCTTTGCAAGCTTGCTTGGTTGGCCAAAAAGGGCGTATGCGTTTTTTCCTGAATATATTCAGGAAAAAACGCATACGCCCTTTTTGGCCAAGTGCATCATTGTGGACGTTCTGCCTCTTTTCCTATGCTTTAAATGCAATTCCAGTCTACCTCCTGAAATCGGTTTCCTGCAATTCTGCCCCGCTTTCAAGTCCTCTTGGCAGCCTTACTTCAGTATATTTTTGGACGATAGCTGTCATTTATAACTCTGCAGGTTTGTGAATTACAGTGCCCCTGAGCTCCTTTCTTCAACTCGCTTTCTTGTGAGCTGGCCGCAACACCGCAGGATTGCTTCAGGCCCTAATCTGGTTCCGGCACGGCACGCTGAGCCTTTGGTTAATTCCTCTTCCTGGTGGGAAATGAGAGTTAAATTTGCCCGTCCAGACACCTCCAGCTAGTCTCTCATTGGTTCTCCCTATTCCTGTTCATCTTCCGCAGAAATTGCAAACTGGGCCAAACAGGAGGTTAAAGGCACTGACTCTCCAAGTCGGGAGAGTGTTAGTAAAGCGTCTGGAATGTTGCACCCGAGTACCAGGGGACGAGAACTGAGACATATTGGAACACGTCTCCCGATCACACGGTTGATCATACTCTGGGTTCCACGTGCATGTTTTAGCTGAAGGAAGAATCCCTTAAACCTGGAGAGTTGAGACCCGTGGAATGGGTACCATGCAGTATGACTTCAAAGGGTCTTCATTTGCTCACCGAACCTCTCCAATCCTATCACTGCTGCGTTTATGCCCCTGTACACACGCTTGATTTTCTTTCAGAGACATAGCAATCCATAGGTTTTAAGATAATTACTAGTCAGGTACATTCTTAGGCGTTTAATATGGGGTGTTGAGTCCATTTCGTTGAGCAAGGAGTAGTTCTTGTCTATTCCATATTTGGCTTAAGGAACTTTATCTGTGCTCATTTCAATCTCTGGTTTGATGCAGCACCCCAACTCACCTTTCCCCTTAAGCAAGCATAAGTTGGTTTTCTAAATTTGAGACCCTGTTCTGTTTTGTAATCCAGTTCCTGTGTAGCCAAGTTTACATCCCGTGTATTAGTGATATCTTATGATGTTTCTTTTTCTGTGTGACTTATTTCAGTTAGAATCATCATACCTGAATCCACTCATTATGCTGCTACGGGCCTGATGACATAGATTTCATTGCTGAGTGATATTGCATTGTACGTAAGTACCACAACTTCTTTATCCATTTTTCACTTTCTGCGATATTGAACTTGTACCGTAAACGAGGTTCTTGTAAACAGAGCCGTTCCAAACTTTGGGGTGGCTGTGTCTTTTGGATTTTAATTTCCCTAAGCTATAGGACCATAAGTGGAAGTGCCCTAGGCTCTGTTGCTTTGTTTTTTAGATGTTTCAGGAAACACCATACACCTCTCCCGAGTGGCTGTTGGCAATTTACATCCCGCCCATCAGCATAACAAGGCTCCCAGTTCTCCATGGCCTGTCCTGCCTTTCTGGATTTTACACTTTTTTCAGATGGCCCTTTTGACCGGGGGGAAGTGAGACTTCATTGTAGTGCAGATTTCCTTTGCAAGCTTGCTTGGTTGGCCAAAAAGGGCGTATGCGTTTTTTCCTGAATATATTCAGGAAAAAACGCATACGCCCTTTTTGCCCAAGTGCATCATTGTGGACGTTCTGCCTCTTTTCCTATGCTTTAAATGCAATTCCAGTCTACCTCCTGAAATCGGTTTCCTGCAATTCTGCCCCGCTTTCAAGTCCTCTTGGCAGCCTTACTTCAGTATATTTTTGGACGATAGCTGTCATTTATAACTCTGCAGGTTTGTGAATTACAGTGCCCCTGAGCTCCTTTCTTCAACTCGCTTTCTTGTGAGCTGGCCGCAACACCGCAGGATTGCTTCAGGCCCTAATCTGGTTCCGGCACGGCACGCTGAGCCTTTGGTTAATTCCTCTTCCTGGTGGGAAATGAGAGTTAAATTTGCCCGTCCAGACACCTCCACCTAGTCTCTCATTGGTTCTCCCTATTCCTGTTCATCTTCCGCAGAAATTGCAAACTGGGCCAAACAGGAGGTTAAAGGCACTGACTCTCCAAGTCGGGAGAGTGTTAGTAAAGCGTCTGGAATGTTGCACCCGAGTACCAGGGGACGAGAACTGAGACATATTGGAACACGTCTCCCGATCACACGGTTGATCATACTCTGGGTTCCACGTGCATGTTTTAGCTGAAGGAAGAATCCCTTAAACCTGGAGAGTTGAGACCCGTGGAATGGGTACCATGCAATATGACTTCAAAGGGTCTTCATTTGCTCACCGAACCTCTCCAATCCTATCACTGCTGCGTTTGTGCCCCTGTACACACGCTTGATTTTCTTTCAGAGACATAGCAATCCATAGGTTTTAAGATACTTACTAGTCAGGTACATTCTTAGGCGTTTAATATGGGGTGTTGAGTCCATTTCGTTGAGCAAGGAGTAGTTCTTGTCTATTCCATATTTGGCTTAAGGAACTTTATCTGTGCTCATTTCAATCTCTGGTTTGATGCAGCACCCCAACTCACCTTTCCCCTTAAGCAAGCATAAGTTGGTTTTCTAAATTTGAGACCCTGTTCTGTTTTGTAATCCAGTTCCTGTGTAGCCAAGTTTACATCCCGTGTATTAGTGATATCTTATGATGTTTCTTTTTCTGTGTGACTTATTTCAGTTAGAATCATCATACCTGAATCCACTCATTATGCTGCTACGGGCCTGATGACATAGATTTCATTGCTGAGTGATATTGCATTGTACGTAAGTACCACAACTTCTTTATCCATTTTTCACTTTCTGCGATATTGAACTTGTACCGTAAACGAGGTTCTTGTAAACAGAGCCGTCCCAAACTTTGGGGTGGCTGTGTCTTTTTGATTTTAATTTCCCTAAGCTATAGGACCATAAGTGGAAGTGCCCTAGGCTCTGTTGCTTTGTTTTTTAGATGTTTCAGGAAACACCATACACCACTCCCGAGTGGCTCTTGGCAATTTACATCCCGCCCATCAGCATAACAAGGCTCCCAGTTCTCCATGGCCTGTCCTGCCTTTCTGGATTTTACACTTTTTTCAGATGGCCCTTTTGACCGGGGGGAAGTGAGACTTCATTGTAGTGCAGATTTCCTTTGCAAGCTTGCTTGGTTGGCCAAAAAGGGCGTATGCGTTTTTTCCTGAATATATTCAGGAAAAAACGCATACGCCCTTTTTGGCCAAGTGCATCATTGTGGACGTTCTGCCTCTTTTCCTATGCTTTAAATGCAATTCCAGTCTACCTCCTGAAATCGGTTTCCTGCAATTCTGCCCCGCTTTCAAGTCCTCTTGGCAGCCTTACTTCAGTATATTTTTGGACGATAGCTGTCATTTATAACTCTGCAGGTTTGTGAATTACAGTGCCCCTGAGCTCCTTTCTTCAACTCGCTTTCTTGTGAGCTGGCCGCAACACCGCAGGATTGCTTCAGGCCCTAATCTGGTTCCGGCACGGCACGCTGAGCCTTTGGTTAATTCCTCTTCCTGGTGGGAAATGAGAGTTAAATTTGCCCGTCCAGACACCTCCAGCTAGTCTCTCATTGGTTCTCCCTATTCCTGTTCATCTTCCGCAGAAATTGCAAACTGGGCCAAACAGGAGGTTAAAGGCACTGACTCTCCAAGTCGGGAGAGTGTTAGTAAAGCGTCTGGAATGTTGCACCCGAGTACCAGGGGACGAGAACTGAGACATATTGGAACACGTCTCCCGATCACACGGTTGATCATACTCTGGGTTCCACGTGCATGTTTTAGCTGAAGGAAGAATCCCTTAAACCTGGAGAGTTGAGACCCGTGGAATGGGTACCATGCAGTATGACTTCAAAGGGTCTTCATTTGCTCACCGAACCTCTCCAATCCTATCACTGCTGCGTTTATGCCCCTGTACACATGCTTGATTTTCTTTCAGAGACATAGCAGTGCATAGGTTTTAAGATACTTACTAGTCAGGTACATTCTTAGGCGTTTAATATGGGGTGTTGAGTCCATTTCGTTGAGCAAGGAGTAGTTCTTGTCTATTCTATATTTGGCTTAAGGAACTTTATCTGTGCTCATTTCAATCTCTGGTTTGATGCAGCACCCCAACTCACCTTTCCCCTTAAGCAAGCATAAGTTGGTTTTCTAAATTTGAGACCCTGTTCTGTTTTGTAATCCAGTTCCTGTGTAGCCAAGTTTACATCCCGTGTATTAGTGATATCTTATGATGTTTCTTTTTCTGTGTGACTTATTTCAGTTAGAATCATCATACCTGAATCCACTCATTATGCTGCTACGGGCCTGATGACATAGATTTCATTGCTGAGTGATATTGCATTGTACGTAAGTACCACAACTTCTTTATCCATTTTTCACTTTCTGCGATATTGAACTTGTACCGTAAACGAGGTTCTTGTAAACAGAGCCGTCCCAAACTTTGGGGTGGCTGTGTCTTTTTGATTTTAATTTCCCTAAGCTATAGGACCATAAGTGGAAGTGCCCTAGGCTCTGTTGCTTTGTTTTTTAGATGTTTCAGGAAACACCATACACCTCTCCCGAGTGGCTGTTGGCAATTTACATCCCGCCCATCAGCATAACAAGGCTCCCAGTTCTCCATGGCCTGTCCTGCCTTTCTGGATTTTACACTTTTTTCAGATGGCCCTTTTGACCGGGGGGAAGTGAGACTTCATTGTAGTGCAGATTTCCTTTGCAAGCTTGCTTGGTTGGCCAAAAAGGGCGTATGCGTTTTTTCCTGAATATATTCAGGAAAAAACGCATACGCCCTTTTTGCCCAAGTGCATCATTGTGGACGTTCTGCCTCTTTTCCTATGCTTTAAATGCAATTCCAGTCTACCTCCTGAAATCGGTTTCCTGCAATTCTGCCCCGCTTTCAAGTCCTCTTGGCAGCCTTACTTCAGTATATTTTTGGACGATAGCTGTCATTTATAACTCTGCAGGTTTGTGAATTACAGTGCCCCTGAGCTCCTTTCTTCAACTCGCTTTCTTGTGAGCTGGCCGCAACACCGCAGGATTGCTTCAGGCCCTAATCTGGTTCCGGCACGGCACGCTGAGCCTTTGGTTAATTCCTCTTCCTGGTGGGAAATGAGAGTTAAATTTGCCCGTCCAGACACCTCCAGCTAGTCTCTCATTGGTTCTCCCTATTCCTGTTCATCTTCCGCAGAAATTGCAAACTGGGCCAAACAGGAGGTTAAAGGCACTGACTCTCCAAGTCGGGAGAGTGTTAGTAAAGCGTCTGGAATGTTGCACCCGAGTACCAGGGGACGAGAACTGAGACATATTGGAACACGTCTCCCGATCACACGGTTGATCATACTCTGGGTTCCACGTGCATGTTTTAGCTGAAGGAAGAATCCCTTAAACCTGGAGAGTTGAGACCCGTGGAATGGGTACCATGCAATATGACTTCAAAGGGTCTTCATTTGCTCACCGAAACTCTCCAATCCTATCACTGCTGCGTTTATGCCCCTGTACACACGCTTGATTTTCTTTCAGAGACATAGCAATCCATAGGTTTTAAGATAATTACTAGTCAGGTACATTCTTAGGCGTTTAATATGGGGTGTTGAGTCCATTTCGTTGAGCAAGGAGTAGTTCTTGTCTATTCCATATTCGGCTTAAGGAACTTTATCTGTGCTCATTTCAATCTCTGGTTTGATGCAGCACCCCAACTCACCTTTCCCCTTAAGCAAGCATAAGTTGGTTTTCTAAATTTGAGACCCTGTTCTGTTTTGTAATCCAGTTCCTGTGTAGCCAAGTTTACATCCCGTGTATTAGTGATATCTTATGATGTTTCTTTTTCTGTGTGACTTATTTCAGTTAGAATCATCATACCTGAATCCACTCATTATGCTGCTACGGGCCTGATGACATAGATTTCATTGCTGAGTGATATTGCATTGTACGTAAGTACCACAACTTCTTTATCCATTTTTCACTTTCTGCGATATTGAACTTGTACCGTAAACGAGGTTCTTGTAAACAGAGCCGTTCCAAACTTTGGGGTGGCTGTGTCTTTTGGATTTTAATTTCCCTAAGCTATAGGACCATAAGTGGAAGTGCCCTAGGCTCTGTTGCTTTGTTTTTTAGATGTTTCAGGAAACACCATACACCTCTCCCGAGTGGCTGTTGGCAATTTACATCCCGCCCATCAGCATAACAAGGCTCCCAGTTCTCCATGGCCTGTCCTGCCTTTCTGGATTTTACACTTTTTTCAGATGGCCCTTTTGACCGGGGGGAAGTGAGACTTCATTGTAGTGCAGATTTCCTTTGCAAGCTTGCTTGGTTGGCCAAAAAGGGCGTATGCGTTTTTTCCTGAATATATTCAGGAAAAAACGCATACGCCCTTTTTGCCCAAGTGCATCATTGTGGACGTTCTGCCTCTTTTCCTATGCTTTAAATGCAATTCCAGTCTACCTCCTGAAATCGGTTTCCTGCAATTCTGCCCCGCTTTCAAGTCCTCTTGGCAGCCTTACTTCAGTATATTTTTGGACGATAGCTGTCATTTATAACTCTGCAGGTTTGTGAATTACAGTGCCCCTGAGCTCCTTTCTTCAACTCGCTTTCTTGTGAGCTGGCCGCAACACCGCAGGATTGCTTCAGGCCCTAATCTGGTTCCGGCACGGCACGCTGAGCCTTTGGTTAATTCCTCTTCCTGGTGGGAAATGAGAGTTAAATTTGCCCGTCCAGACACCTCCAGCTAGTCTCTCATTGGTTCTCCCTATTCCTGTTCATCTTCCGCAGAAATTGCAAACTGGGCCAAACAGGAGGTTAAAGGCACTGACTCTCCAAGTCGGGAGAGTGTTAGTAAAGCGTCTGGAATGTTGCACCCGAGTACCAGGGGACGAGAACTGAGACATATTGGAACACGTCTCCCGATCACACGGTTGATCATACTCTGGGTTCCACGTGCATGTTTTAGCTGAAGGAAGAATCCCTTAAACCTGGAGAGTTGAGACCCGTGGAATGGGTACCATGCAATATGACTTCAAAGGGTCTTCATTTGCTCACCGAACCTCTCCAATCCTATCACTGCTGCGTTTGTGCCCCTGTACACACGCTTGATTTTCTTTCAGAGACATAGCAATCCATAGGTTTTAAGATACTTACTAGTCAGGTACATTCTTAGGCGTTTAATATGGGGTGTTGAGTCCATTTCGTTGAGCAAGGAGTAGTTCTTGTCTATTCCATATTTGGCTTAAGGAACTTTATCTGTGCTCATTTCAATCTCTGGTTTGATGCAGCACCCCAACTCACCTTTCCCCTTAAGCAAGCATAAGTTGGTTTTCTAAATTTGAGACCCTGTTCTGTTTTGTAATCCAGTTCCTGTGTAGCCAAGTTTACATCCCGTGTATTAGTGATATCTTATGATGTTTCTTTTTCTGTGTGACTTATTTCAGTTAGAATCATCATACCTGAATCCACTCATTATGCTGCTACGGGCCTGATGACATAGATTTCATTGCTGAGTGATATTGCATTGTACGTAAGTACCACAACTTCTTTATCCATTTTTCACTTTCTGCGATATTGAACTTGTACCGTAAACGAGGTTCTTGTAAACAGAGCCGTCCCAAACTTTGGGGTGGCTGTGTCTTTTTGATTTTAATTTCCCTAAGCTATAGGACCATAAGTGGAAGTGCCCTAGGCTCTGTTGCTTTGTTTTTTAGATGTTTCAGGAAACACCATACACCTCTCCCGAGTGGCTGTTGGCAATTTACATCCCGCCCATCAGCATAACAAGGCTCCCAGTTCTCCATGGCCTGTCCTGCCTTTCTGGATTTTACACTTTTTTCAGATGGCCCTTTTGACCGGGGGGAAGTGAGACTTCATTGTAGTGCAGATTTCCTTTGCAAGCTTGCTTGGTTGGCCAAAAAGGGCGTATGCGTTTTTTCCTGAATATATTCAGGAAAAAACGCATACGCCCTTTTTGCCCAAGTGCATCATTGTGGACGTTCTGCCTCTTTTCCTATGCTTTAAATGCAATTCCAGTCTACCTCCTGAAATCGGTTTCCTGCAATTCTGCCCCGCTTTCAAGTCCTCTTGGCAGCCTTACTTCAGTATATTTTTGGACGATAGCTGTCATTTATAACTCTGCAGGTTTGTGAATTACAGTGCCCCTGAGCTCCTTTCTTCAACTCGCTTTCTTGTGAGCTGGCCGCAACACCGCAGGATTGCTTCAGGCCCTAATCTGGTTCCGGCACGGCACGCTGAGCCTTTGGTTAATTCCTCTTCCTGGTGGGAAATGAGAGTTAAATTTGCCCGTCCAGACACCTCCAGCTAGTCTCTCATTGGTTCTCCCTATTCCTGTTCATCTTCCGCAGAAATTGCAAACTGGGCCAAACAGGAGGTTAAAGGCACTGACTCTCCAAGTCGGGAGAGTGTTAGTAAAGCGTCTGGAATGTTGCACCCGAGTACCAGGGGACGAGAACTGAGACATATTGGAACACGTCTCCCGATCACACGGTTGATCATACTCTGGGTTCCACGTGCATGTTTTAGCTGAAGGAAGAATCCCTTAAACCTGGAGAGTTGAGACCCGTGGAATGGGTACCATGCAATATGACTTCAAAGGGTCTTCATTTGCTCACCGAACCTCTCCAATCCTATCACTGCTGCGTTTGTGCCCCTGTACACACGCTTGATTTTCTTTCAGAGACATAGCAATCCATAGGTTTTAAGATACTTACTAGTCAGGTACATTCTTAGGCGTTTAATATGGGGTGTTGAGTCCATTTCGTTGAGCAAGGAGTAGTTCTTGTCTATTCCATATTTGGCTTAAGGAACTTTATCTGTGCTCATTTCAATCTCTGGTTTGATGCAGCACCCCAACTCACCTTTCCCCTTAAGCAAGCATAAGTTGGTTTTCTAAATTTGAGACCCTGTTCTGTTTTGTAATCCAGTTCCTGTGTAGCCAAGTTTACATCCCGTGTATTAGTGATATCTTATGATGTTTCTTTTTCTGTGTGACTTATTTCAGTTAGAATCATCATACCTGAATCCACTCATTATGCTGCTACGGGCCTGATGACATAGATTTCATTGCTGAGTGATATTGCATTGTACGTAAGTACCACAACTTCTTTATCCATTTGTCACTTTCTGCGATATTGAACTTGTACCGTAAACGAGGTTCTTGTAAACAGAGCCGTCCCAAACTTTGGGGTGGCTGTGTCTTTTGGATTTTAATTTCCCTAAGCTATAGGACCATAAGTGGAAGTGCCCTAGGCTCTGTTGCTTTGTTTTTTAGATGTTTCAGGAAACACCATAAACCTCTCCCGAGTGGCTGTTGGCAATTTACATCCCGCCCATCAGCATAACAAGGCTCCCAGTTCTCCATGGCCTGTCCTGCCTTTCTGGATTTTACACTTTTTTCAGATGGCCCTTTTGACCGGGGGGAAGTGAGACTTCATTGTAGTGCAGATTTCCTTTGCAAGCTTGCTTGGTTGGCCAAAAAGGGCGTATGCGTTTTTTCCTGAATATATTCAGGAAAAAACGCATACGCCCTTTTTGGCCAAGTGCATCATTTTGGACGTTCTGCCTCTTTTCCTATGCTTTAAATGCAATTCCAGTCTACCTCCTGAAATCGGTTTCCTGCAATTCTGCCCCGCTTTCAAGTCCTCTTGGCAGCCTTACTTCAGTATATTTTTGGACGATAGCTGTCATTTATAACTCTGCAGGTTTGTGAATTACAGTGCCCCTGAGCTCCTTTCTTCAACTCGCTTTCTTGTGAGCTGGCCGCAACACCGCAGGATTGCTTCAGGCCCTAATCTGGTTCCGGCACGGCACGCTGAGCCTTTGGTTAATTCCTCTTCCTGGTGGGAAATGAGAGTTAAATTTGCCCGTCCAGACACCTCCAGCTAGTCTCTCATTGGTTCTCCCTATTCCTGTTCATCTTCCGCAGAAATTGCAAACTGGGCCAAACAGGAGGTTAAAGGCACTGACTCTCCAAGTCGGGAGAGTGTTAGTAAAGCGTCTGGAATGTTGCACCCGAGTACCAGGGGACGAGAACTGAGACATATTGGAACACGTCTCCCGATCACACGGTTGATCATACTCTGGGTTCCACGTGCATGTTTTAGCTGAATGAAGAATCCCTTAAACCTGGAGAGTTGAGACCCGTGGAATGGGTACCATGCAATATGACTTCAAAGGGTCTTCATTTGCTCACCGAACCTCTCCAATCCTATCACTGCTGCGTTTGTGCCCCTGTACACACGCTTGATTTTCTTTCAGAGACATAGCAATCCATAGGTTTTAAGATACTTACTAGTCAGGTACATTCTTAGGCGTTTAATATGCGGTGTTGAGTCCATTTCGTTGAGCAAGGAGTAGTTCTTGTCTATTCCATATTTGGCTTAAGGAACTTTATCTGTGCTCATTTCAATCTCTGGTTTTATGCAGCACCCCAACTCACCTTTCCCCTTAAGCAAGCATAAGTTGGTTTTCTAAATTTGAGACCCTGTTCTGTTTTGTAATCCAGTTCCTGTGTAGCCAAGTTTACATCCCGTGTATTAGTGATATCTTATGATGTTTCTTTTTCTGTGTGACTTATTTCAGTTAGAATCATCATACCTGAATCCACTCATTATGCTGCTACGGGCCTGATGACATAGATTTCATTGCTGAGTGATATTGCATTGTACGTAAGTACCACAACTTCTTTATCCATTTTTCACTTTCTGCGATATTGAACTTGTACCGTAAACGAGGTTCTTGTAAACAGAGCCATCCCAAACTTTGGGGTGGCTGTGTCTTTTTGATTTTAATTTCCCTAAGCTATAGGACCATAAGTGGAAGTGCCCTAGGCTCTGTTGCTTTGTTTTTTAGATGTTTCAGGAAACACCATACACCTCTCCCTAGTGGCTCTTGGCAATTTACATCCCGCCCATCAGCATAACAAGGCTCCCAGTTCTCCATGGCCTGTCCTGCCTTTCTGGATTTTACACTTTTTTCAGATGGCCCTTTTGACCGGGGGGAAGTGAGACTTCATTGTAGTGCAGATTTCCTTTGCAAGCTTGCTTGGTTGGCCAAAAAGGGCGTATGCGTTTTTTCCTGAATATATTCAGGAAAAAACGCATACGCCCTTTTTGGCCAAGTGCATCATTGTGGACGTTCTGCCTCTTTTCCTATGCTTTAAATGCAATTCCAGTCTACCTCCTGAAATCGGTTTCCTGCAATTCTGCCCCGCTTTCAAGTCCTCTTGGCAGCCTTACTTCAGTATATTTTTGGACGATAGCTGTCATTTATAACTCTGCAGGTTTGTGAATTACAGTGCCCCTGAGCTCCTTTCCTCAACTCGCTTTCTTGTGAGCTGGCCGCAACACCGCAGGATTGTTTCAGGCCCTAATCTGGTTCCTGCACGGCACGCTGAGCCTTTGGTTAATTCCTCTTCCTGGTGGGAAATGAGAGTTAAATTTGCCCGTCCAGACACCTCCAGCTAGTCTCTCATTGGTTCTCCCTATTCCTGTTCATCTTCCGCAGAAATTGCAAACTGGGCCAAACAGGAGGTTAAAGGCACTGACTCTCCAAGTCGGGAGAGTGTTAGTAAAGCGTCTGGAATGTTGCACCCGAGTACCAGGGGACGAGAACTGAGACATATTGGAACACGTCTCCCGATCACACGGTTGATCATACTCTGGGTTCCACGTGCATGTTTTAGCTGAAGGAAGAATCCCTTAAACCTGGAGAGTTGAGACCCGTGGAATGGGTACCATGCAGTATGACTTCAAAGGGTCTTCATTTGCTCACCGAACCTCTCCAATCCTATCACTGCTGCGTTTATGCCCCTGTACACACGCTTGATTTTCTTTCAGAGACATAGCAGTGCATAGGTTTTAAGATACTTACTAGTCAGGTACATTCTTAGGCGTTTAATATGGGGTGTTGAGTCCATTTCGTTGAGCAAGGAGTAGTTCTTGTCTATTCTATATTTGGCTTAAGGAACTTTATCTGTGCTCATTTCAATCTCTGGTTTTATGCAGCACCCCAACTCACCTTTCCCCTTAAGCAAGCATAAGTTGGTTTTCTAAATTTGAGACCCTGTTCTGTTTTGTAATCCAGTTCCTGTGTAGCCAAGTTTACATCCCGTGTATTAGTGATATCTTATGATGTTTCTTTTTCTGTGTGACTTATTTCAGTTAGAATCATCATACCTGAATCCACTCATTATGCTGCTACGGGCCTGATGACATAGATTTCATTGCTGAGTGATATTGCATTGTACGTAAGTACCACAACTTCTTTATCCATTTTTCACTTTCTGCGATATTGAACTTGTACCGTAAACGAGGTTCTTGTAAACAGAGCCGTCCCAAACTTTGGGGTGGCTGTGTCTTTTTGATTTTAATTTCCCTAAGCTATAGGACCATAAGTGGAAGTGCCCTAGGCTCTGTTGCTTTGTTTTTTAGATGTTTCAGGAAACACCATACACCTCTCCCGAGTGGCTGTTGGCAATTTACATCCCGCCCATCAGCATAACTAGGCTCCCAGTTCTCCATGGCCTGTCCTGCCTTTCTGGATTTTACACTTTTTTCAGATGGCCCTTTTGACCGGGGGGAAGTGAGACTTCATTGTAGTGCAGATTTCCTTTGCAAGCTTGCTTGGTTGGCCAAAAAGGGCGTATGCGTTTTTTCCTGAATATATTCAGGAAAAAACGCATACGCCCTTTTTGGCCAAGTGCATCATTGTGGACGTTCTGCCTCTTTTCCTATGCTTTAAATGCAATTCCAGTCTACCTCCTGAAATCGGTTTCCTGCAATTCTGCCCCGCTTTCAAGTCCTCTTGGCAGCCTTACTTCAGTATATTTTTGGACGATAGCTGTCATTTATAACTCTGCAGGTTTGTGAATTACAGTGCCCCTGAGCTCCTTTCTTCAACTCGCTTTCTTGTGAGCTGGCCGCAACACCGCAGGATTGCTTCAGGCCCTAATCTGGTTCCGGCACGGCACGCTGAGCCTTTGGTTAATTCCTCTTCCTGGTGGGAAATGAGAGTTAAATTTGCCCGTCCAGACACCTCCAGCTAGTCTCTCATTGGTTCTCCCTATTCCTGTTCATCTTCCGCAGAAATTGCAAACTGGGCCAAACAGGAGGTTAAAGGCACTGACTCTCCAAGTCGGGAGAGTGTTAGTAAAGCGTCTGGAATGTTGCACCCGAGTACCAGGGGACGAGAACTGAGACATATTGGAACACGTCTCCCGATCACACGGTTGATCATACTCTGGGTTCCACGTGCATGTTTTAGCTGAAGGAAGAATCCCTTAAACCTGGAGAGTTGAGACCCGTGGAATGGGTACCATGCAATATGACTTCAAAGGGTCTTCATTTGCTCACCGAAACTCTCCAATCCTATCACTGCTGCGTTTATGCCCCTGTACACACGCTTGATTTTCTTTCAGAGACATAGCAATCCATAGGTTTTAAGATAATTACTAGTCAGGTACATTCTTAGGCGTTTAATATGGGGTGTTGAGTCCATTTCGTTGAGCAAGGAGTAGTTCTTGTCTATTCCATATTTGGCTTAAGGAACTTTATCTGTGCTCATTTCAATCTCTGGTTTGATGCAGCACCCCAACTCACCTTTCCCCTTAAGCAAGCATAAGTTGGTTTTCTAAATTTGAGACCCTGTTCTGTTTTGTAATCCAGTTCCTGTGTAGCCAAGTTTACATCCCGTGTATTAGTGATATCTTATGATGTTTCTTTTTCTGTGTGACTTATTTCAGTTAGAATCATCATACCTGAATCCACTCATTATGCTGCTACGGGCCTGATGACATAGATTTCATTGCTGAGTGATATTGCATTGTACGTAAGTACCACAACTTCTTTATCCATTTTTCACTTTCTGCGATATTGAACTTGTACCGTAAACGAGGTTCTTGTAAACAGAGCCGTTCCAAACTTTTGGGTGGCTGTGTCTTTTGGATTTTAATTTCCCTAAGCTATAGGACCATAAGTGGAAGTGCCCTAGGCTCTGTTGCTTTGTTTTTTAGATGTTTCAGGAAACACCATACACCTCTCCCGAGTGGCTGTTGGCAATTTACATCCCGCCCATCAGCATAACAAGGCTCCCAGTTCTCCATGGCCTGTCCTGCCTTTCTGGATTTTACACTTTTTTCAGATGGCCCTTTTGACCGGGGGGAAGTGAGACTTCATTGTAGTGCAGATTTCCTTTGCAAGCTTGCTTGGTTGGCCAAAAAGGGCGTATGCGTTTTTTCCTGAATATATTCAGGAAAAAACGCATACGCCCTTTTTGCCCAAGTGCATCATTGTGGACGTTCTGCCTCTTTTCCTATGCTTTAAATGCAATTCCAGTCTACCTCCTGAAATCGGTTTCCTGCAATTCTGCCCCGCTTTCAAGTCCTCTTGGCAGCCTTACTTCAGTATATTTTTGGACGATAGCTGTCATTTATAACTCTGCAGGTTTGTGAATTACAGTGCCCCTGAGCTCCTTTCTTCAACTCGCTTTCTTGTGAGCTGGCCGCAACACCGCAGGATTGCTTCAGGCCCTAATCTGGTTCCGGCACGGCACGCTGAGCCTTTGGTTAATTCCTCTTCCTGGTGGGAAATGAGAGTTAAATTTGCCCGTCCAGACACCTCCAGCTAGTCTCTCATTGGTTCTCCCTATTCCTGTTCATCTTCCGCAGAAATTGCAAACTGGGCCAAACAGGAGGTTAAAGGCACTGACTCTCCAAGTCGGGAGAGTGTTAGTAAAGCGTCTGGAATGTTGCACCCGAGTACCAGGGGACGAGAACTGAGACATATTGGAACACGTCTCCCGATCACACGGTTGATCATACTCTGGGTTCCACGTGCATGTTTTAGCTGAAGGAAGAATCCCTTAAACCTGGAGAGTTGAGACCCGTGGAATGGGTACCATGCAATATGACTTCAAAGGGTCTTCATTTGCTCACCGAACCTCTCCAATCCTATCACTGCTGCGTTTGTGCCCCTGTACACACGCTTGATTTTCTTTCAGAGACATAGCAATCCATAGGTTTTAAGATACTTACTAGTCAGGTACATTCTTAGGCGTTTAATATGGGGTGTTGAGTCCATTTCGTTGAGCAAGGAGTAGTTCTTGTCTATTCCATATTTGGCTTAAGGAACTTTATCTGTGCTCATTTCAATCTCTGGTTTGATGCAGCACCCCAACTCACCTTTCCCCTTAAGCAAGCATAAGTTGGTTTTCTAAATTTGAGACCCTGTTCTGTTTTGTAATCCAGTTCCTGTGTAGCCAAGTTTACATCCCGTGTATTAGTGATATCTTATGATGTTTCTTTTTCTGTGTGACTTATTTCAGTTAGAATCATCATACCTGAATCCACTCATTATGCTGCTACGGGCCTGATGACATAGATTTCATTGCTGAGTGATATTGCATTGTACGTAAGTACCACAACTTCTTTATCCATTTTTCACTTTCTGCGATATTGAACTTGTACCGTAAACGAGGTTCTTGTAAACAGAGCCGTCCCAAACTTTGGGGTGGCTGTGTCTTTTTGATTTTAATTTCCCTAAGCTATAGGACCATAAGTGGAAGTGCCCTAGGCTCTGTTGCTTTGTTTTTTAGATGTTTCAGGAAACACCATACACCACTCCCGAGTGGCTCTTGGCAATTTACATCCCGCCCATCAGCATAACAAGGCTCCCAGTTCTCCATGGCCTGTCCTGCCTTTCTGGATTTTACACTTTTTTCAGATGGCCCTTTTGACCGGGGGGAAGTGAGACTTCATTGTAGTGCAGATTTCCTTTGCAAGCTTGCTTGGTTGGCCAAAAAGGGCGTATGCGTTTTTTCCTGAATATATTCAGGAAAAAACGCATACGCCCTTTTTGGCCAAGTGCATCATTGTGGACGTTCTGCCTCTTTTCCTATGCTTTAAATGCAATTCCAGTCTACCTCCTGAAATCGGTTTCCTGCAATTCTGCCCCGCTTTCAAGTCCTCTTGGCAGCCTTACTTCAGTATATTTTTGGACGATAGCTGTCATTTATAACTCTGCAGGTTTGTGAATTACAGTGCCCCTGAGCTCCTTTCTTCAACTCGCTTTCTTGTGAGCTGGCCGCAACACCGCAGGATTGCTTCAGGCCCTAATCTGGTTCCGGCACGGCACGCTGAGCCTTTGGTTAATTCCTCTTCCTGGTGGGAAATGAGAGTTAAATTTGCCCGTCCAGACACCTCCAGCTAGTCTCTCATTGGTTCTCCCTATTCCTGTTCATCTTCCGCAGAAATTGCAAACTGGGCCAAACAGGAGGTTAAAGGCACTGACTCTCCAAGTCGGGAGAGTGTTAGTAAAGCGTCTGGAATGTTGCACCCGAGTACCAGGGGACGAGAACTGAGACATATTGGAACACGTCTCCCGATCACACGGTTGATCATACTCTGGGTTCCACGTGCATGTTTTAGCTGAAGGAAGAATCCCTTAAACCTGGAGAGTTGAGACCCGTGGAATGGGTACCATGCAGTATGACTTCAAAGGGTCTTCATTTGCTCACCGAACCTCTCCAATCCTATCACTGCTGCGTTTATGCCCCTGTACACATGCTTGATTTTCTTTCAGAGACATAGCAGTGCATAGGTTTTAAGATACTTACTAGTCAGGTACATTCTTAGGCGTTTAATATGGGGTGTTGAGTCCATTTCGTTGAGCAAGGAGTAGTTCTTGTCTATTCTATATTTGGCTTAAGGAACTTTATCTGTGCTCATTTCAATCTCTGGTTTGATGCAGCACCCCAACTCACCTTTCCCCTTAAGCAAGCATAAGTTGGTTTTCTAAATTTGAGACCCTGTTCTGTTTTGTAATCCAGTTCCTGTGTAGCCAAGTTTACATCCCGTGTATTAGTGATATCTTATGATGTTTCTTTTTCTGTGTGACTTATTTCAGTTAGAATCATCATACCTGAATCCACTCATTATGCTGCTACGGGCCTGATGACATAGATTTCATTGCTGAGTGATATTGCATTGTACGTAAGTACCACAACTTCTTTATCCATTTTTCACTTTCTGCGATATTGAACTTGTACCGTAAACGAGGTTCTTGTAAACAGAGCCGTCCCAAACTTTGGGGTGGCTGTGTCTTTTTGATTTTAATTTCCCTAAGCTATAGGACCATAAGTGGAAGTGCCCTAGGCTCTGTTGCTTTGTTTTTTAGATGTTTCAGGAAACACCATACACCTCTCCCGAGTGGCTCTTGGCAATTTACATCCCGCCCATCAGCATAACAAGGCTCCCAGTTCTCCATGGCCTGTCCTGCCTTTCTGGATTTTACACTTTTTTCAGATGGCCCTTTTGACCGGGGGGAAGTGAGACTTCATTGTAGTGCAGATTTCCTTTGCAAGCTTGCTTGGTTGGCCAAAAAGGGCGTATGCGTTTTTTCCTGAATATATTCAGGAAAAAACGCATACGCCCTTTTTGGCCAAGTGCATCATTGTGGACGTTCTGCCTCTTTTCCTATGCTTTAAATGCAATTCCAGTCTACCTCCTGAAATCGGTTTCCTGCAATTCTGCCCCGCTTTCAAGTCCTCTTGGCAGCCTTACTTCAGTATATTTTTGGACGATAGCTGTCATTTATAACTCTGCAGGTTTGTGAATTACAGTGCCCCTGAGCTCCTTTCTTCAACTCGCTTTCTTGTGAGCTGGCCGCAACACCGCAGGATTGCTTCAGGCCCTAATCTGGTTCCGGCACGGCACGCTGAGCCTTTGGTTAATTCCTCTTCCTGGTGGGAAATGAGAGTTAAATTTGCCCGTCCAGACACCTCCAGCTAGTCTCTCATTGGTTCTCCCTATTCCTGTTCATCTTCCGCAGAAATTGCAAACTGGGCCAAACAGGAGGTTAAAGGCACTGACTCTCCAAGTCGGGAGAGTGTTAGTAAAGCGTCTGGAATGTTGCACCCGAGTACCAGGGGACGAGAACTGAGACATATTGGAACACGTCTCCCGATCACACGGTTGATCAT
The DNA here is from genome assembly GCF_964270905.1 of Leucopleurus acutus. NCBI lineage: Eukaryota > Metazoa > Chordata > Mammalia > Artiodactyla > Delphinidae > Leucopleurus > Leucopleurus acutus. The sequence goes on from NW_028139180.1 coordinate 521,960, forward strand.
ACTCTGGGTTCCACGTGCATGTTTTAGCTGAAGGAAGAATCCCTTAAACCTGGAGAGTTGAGACCCGTGGAATGGGTACCATGCAATATGACTTCAAAGGGTCTTCATTTGCTCACCGAAACTCTCCAATCCTATCACTGCTGCGTTTATGCCCCTGTACACACGCTTGATTTTCTTTCAGAGACATAGCAATCCATAGGTTTTAAGATAATTACTAGTCAGGTACATTCTTAGGCGTTTAATATGGGGTGTTGAGTCCATTTCGTTGAGCAAGGAGTAGTTCTTGTCTATTCCATATTTGGCTTAAGGAACTTTATCTGTGCTCATTTCAATCTCTGGTTTGATGCAGCACCCCAACTCACCTTTCCCCTTAAGCAAGCATAAGTTGGTTTTCTAAATTTGAGACCCTGTTCTGTTTTGTAATCCAGTTCCTGTGTAGCCAAGTTTACATCCCGTGTATTAGTGATATCTTATGATGTTTCTTTTTCTGTGTGACTTATTTCAGTTAGAATCATCATACCTGAATCCACTCATTATGCTGCTACGGGCCTGATGACATAGATTTCATTGCTGAGTGATATTGCATTGTACGTAAGTACCACAACTTCTTTATCCATTTTTCACTTTCTGCGATATTGAACTTGTACCGTAAACGAGGTTCTTGTAAACAGAGCCGTCCCAAACTTTGGGGTGGCTGTGTCTTTTTGATTTTAATTTCCCTAAGCTATAGGACCATAAGTGGAAGTGCCCTAGGCTCTGTTGCTTTGTTTTTTAGATGTTTCAGGAAACACCATACACCTCTCCCGAGTGGCTGTTGGCAATTTACATCCCGCCCATCAGCATAACAAGGCTCCCAGTTCTCCATGGCCTGTCCTGCCTTTCTGGATTTTACACTTTTTTCAGATGGCCCTTTTGACCGGGGGGAAGTGAGACTTCATTGTAGTGCAGATTTCCTTTGCAAGCTTGCTTGGTTGGCCAAAAAGGGCGTATGCGTTTTTTCCTGAATATATTCAGGAAAAAATGCATACGCCCTTTTTGGCCAAGTGCATCATTGTGGACGTTCTGCCTCTTTTCCTATGCTTTAAATGCAATTCCAGTCTACCTCCTGAAATCGGTTTCCTGCAATTCTGCCCCGCTTTCAAGTCCTCTTGGCAGCCTTAATTCAGTATATTTTTGGACGATAGCTGTCATTTATAACTCTGCAGGTTTGTGAATTACAGTGCCCCTGAGCTCCTTTCTTCAACTCGCTTTCTTGTGAGCTGGCCGCAACACCGCAGGATTGCTTCAGGCCCTAATCTGGTTCCGGCACGGCACGCTGAGCCTTTGGTTAATTCCTCTTCCTGGTGGGAAATGAGAGTTAAATTTGCCCGTCCAGACACCTCCAGCTAGTCTCTCATTGGTTCTCCCTATTCCTGTTCATCTTCCGCAGAAATTGCAAACTGGGCCAAACAGGAGGTTAAAGGCACTGACTCTCCAAGTGAGGAGAGTGTTAGTAAAGCGTCTGGAATGTTGCACCCGAGTACCAGGGGACGAGAACTGAGACATATTGGAACACGTCTCCCGATCACACGGTTGATCATACTCTGGGTTCCACGTGCATGTTTTACCTGAAGGCAGAATCCCTTAAACCTGGAGAGTTGAGACCCGTGGAATGGGTACCATGCAATATGACTTCAAAGGGTCTTCATTTGCTCACCGAACGTCTCCAATCCTATCACTGCTGCGTTTATGCCCCTGTACACACGCTTGATTTTCTTTCAGCGACATAGCAATCCATAGGTTTTAAGATACTTACTAGTCAGGTACATTCTTAGGCGTTTAATATGGGGTGTTGAGTCCATTTCGTTGAGCAAGGAGTAGTTCTTGTCTATTCCATATTTGGCTTAAGGAACTTTATCTGTGCTCATTTCAATCTCTGGTTTGATGCAGCACCCCAACTCACCTTTCCCCTTAAGCAAGCATAAGTTGGTTTTCTAAATTTGAGACCCTGTTCTGTTTTGTAATCCAGTTCCTGTGTAGCCAAGTTTACATCCCGTGTATTAGTGATATCTTATGATGTTTCTTTTTCTGTGTGACTTATTTCAGTTAGAATCATCATACCTGAATCCACTCATTATGCTGCTACGGGCCTGATGACATAGATTTCATTGCTGAGTGATATTGCATTGTACGTAAGTACCACAACTTCTTTATCCATTTTTCACTTTCTGTGATATTGAACTTGTACCGTAAACGAGGTTCTTGTAAACAGAGCCGTCCCAAACTTTGGGGTGGCTGTGTCTTTTGGATTTTAATTTCCCTAAGCTATAGGACCATAAGTGGAAGTGCCCTAGGCTCTGTTGCTTTGTTTTTTAGATGTTTCAGGAAACACCATACACCTCTCCCGAGTGGCTGTTGGCAATTTACATCCCGCCCATCAGCATAACAAGGCTCCCAGTTCTCCATGGCCTGTCCTGCCTTTCTGGATTTTACACTTTTTTCAGATGGCCCTTTTGACCGGGGGGAAGTGAGACTTCATTGTAGTGCAGATTTCCTTTGCAAGCTTGCTTGGTTGGCCAAAAAGGGCGTATGCGTTTTTTCCTGAATATATTCAGGAAAAAACGCATACGCCCTTTTTGGCCAAGTGCATCATTGTGGACGTTCTGCCTCTTTTCCTATGCTTTAAATGCAATTCCAGTCTACCTCCTGAAATCGGTTTCCTGCAATTCTGCCCCGCTTTCAAGTCCTCTTGGCAGCCTTACTTCAGTATATTTTTGGACGATAGCTGTCATTTATAACTCTGCAGGTTTGTGAATTACAGTGCCCCTGAGCTCCTTTCTTCAACTCGCTTTCTTGTGAGCTGGCCGCAACACCGCAGGATTGCTTCAGGCCCTAATCTGGTTCCGGCACGGCACGCTGAGCCTTTGGTTAATTCCTCTTCCTGGTGGGAAATGAGAGTTAAATTTGCCCGTCCAGACACCTCCAGCTAGTCTCTCATTGGTTCTCCCTATTCCTGTTCATCTTCCGCAGAAATTGCAAACTGGGCCAAACAGGAGGTTAAAGGCACTGACTCTCCAAGTCGGGAGAGTGTTAGTAAAGCGTCTGGAATGTTGCACCCGAGTACCAGGGGACGAGAACTGAGACATATTGGAACACGTCTCCCGATCACACGGTTGATCATACTCTGGGTTCCACGTGCATGTTTTAGCTGAAGGAAGAATCCCTTAAACCTGGAGAGTTGAGACCCGTGGAATGGGTACCATGCAATATGACTTCAAAGGGTCTTCATTTGCTCACCGAACCTCTCCAATCCTATCACTGCTGCGTTTGTGCCCCTGTACACACGCTTGATTTTCTTTCAGAGACATAGCAATCCATAGGTTTTAAGATACTTACTAGTCAGGTACATTCTTAGGCGTTTAATATGGGGTGTTGAGTCCATTTCGTTGAGCAAGGAGTAGTTCTTGTCTATTCTATATTTGGCTTAAGGAACTTTATCTGTGCTCATTTCAATCTCTGGTTTGATGCAGCACCCCAACTCACCTTTCCCCTTAAGCAAGCATAAGTTGGTTTTCTAAATTTGAGACCCTGTTCTGTTTTGTAATCCAGTTCCTGTGTAGCCAAGTTTACATCCCGTGTATTAGTGATATCTTATGATGTTTCTTTTTCTGTGTGACTTATTTCAGTTAGAATCATCATACCTGAATCCACTCATTATGCTGCTACGGGCCTGATGACATAGATTTCATTGCTGAGTGATATTGCATTGTACGTAAGTACCACAACTTCTTTATCCATTTTTCACTTTCTGCGATATTGAACTTGTACCATAAACGAGGTTCTTGTAAACAGAGCCGTCCCAAACTTTGGGGTGGCTGTGTCTTTTTGATTTTAATTTCCCTAAGCTATAGGACCATAAGTGGAAGTGCCCTAGGCTCTGTTGCTTTGTTTTTTAGATGTTTCAGGAAACACCATAAACCTCTCCCGAGTGGCTGTTGGCAATTTACATCCCGCCCATCAGCATAACAAGGCTCCCAGTTCTCCATGGCCTGTCCTGCCTTTCTGGATTTTACACTTTTTTCAGATGGCCCTTTTGACCGGGGGGAAGTGAGACTTCATTGTAGTGCAGATTTCCTTTGCAAGCTTGCTTGGTTGGCCAAAAAGGGCGTATGCGTTTTTTCCTGAATATATTCAGGAAAAAACGCATACGCCCTTTTTGGCCAAGTGCATCATTTTGGACGTTCTGCCTTTTTTCCTATGCTTTAAATGCAATTCCAGTCTACCTCCTGAAATCGGTTTCCTGCAATTCTGCCCCGCTTTCAAGTCCTCTTGGCAGCCTTACTTCAGTATATTTTTGGACGATAGCTGTCATTTATAACTCTGCAGGTTTGTGAATTACAGTGCCCCTGAGCTCCTTTCTTCAACTCGCTTTCTTGTGAGCTGGCCGCAACACCGCAGGATTGCTTCAGGCCCTAATCTGGTTCCTGCACGGCACGCTGAGCCTTTGGTTAATTCCTCTTCCTGGTGGGAAATGAGAGTTAAATTTGCCCGTCCAGACACCTCCAGCTAGTCTCTCATTGGTTCTCCCTATTCCTGTTCATCTTCCGCAGAAATTGCAAACTGGGCCAAACAGGAGGTTAAAGGCACTGACTCTCCAAGTCGGGAGAGTGTTAGTAAAGCGTCTGGAATGTTGCACCCGAGTACCAGGGGACGAGAACTGAGACATATTGGAACACGTCTCCCGATCACACGGTTGATCATACTCTGGGTTCCACGTGCATGTTTTAGCTGAAGGAAGAATCCCTTAAACCTGGAGAGTTGAGACCCGTGGAATGGGTACCATGCAGTATGACTTCAAAGGGTCTTCATTTGCTCACCGAACCTCTCCAATCCTATCACTGCTGCGTTTATGCCCCTGTACACACGCTTGATTTTCTTTCAGAGACATAGCAGTGCATAGGTTTTAAGATACTTACTAGTCAGGTACATTCTTAGGCGTTTAATATGGGGTGTTGAGTCCATTTCGTTGAGCAAGGAGTAGTTCTTGTCTATTCTATATTTGGCTTAAGGAACTTTATCTGTGCTCATTTCAATCTCTGGTTTTATGCAGCACCCCAACTCACCTTTCCCCTTAAGCAAGCATAAGTTGGTTTTCTAAATTTGAGACCCTGTTCTGTTTTGTAATCCAGTTCCTGTGTAGCCAAGTTTACATCCCGTGTATTAGTGATATCTTATGATGTTTCTTTTTCTGTGTGACTTATTTCAGTTAGAATCATCATACCTGAATCCACTCATTATGCTGCTACGGGCCTGATGACATAGATTTCATTGCTGAGTGATATTGCATTGTACGTAAGTACCACAACTTCTTTATCCATTTTTCACTTTCTGCGATATTGAACTTGTACCGTAAACGAGGTTCTTGTAAACAGAGCCGTCCCAAACTTTGGGGTGGCTGTGTCTTTTTGATTTTAATTTCCCTAAGCTATAGGACCATAAGTGGAAGTGCCCTAGGCTCTGTTGCTTTGTTTTTTAGATGTTTCAGGAAACACCATACACCTCTCCCGAGTGGCTGTTGGCAATTTACATCCCGCCCATCAGCATAACTAGGCTCCCAGTTCTCCATGGCCTGTCCTGCCTTTCTGGATTTTACACTTTTTTCAGATGGCCCTTTTGACCGGGGGGAAGTGAGACTTCATTGTAGTGCAGATTTCCTTTGCAAGCTTGCTTGGTTGGCCAAAAAGGGCGTATGCGTTTTTTCCTGAATATATTCAGGAAAAAACGCATACGCCCTTTTTGGCCAAGTGCATCATTGTGGACGTTCTGCCTCTTTTCCTATGCTTTAAATGCAATTCCAGTCTACCTCCTGAAATCGGTTTCCTGCAATTCTGCCCCGCTTTCAAGTCCTCTTGGCAGCCTTACTTCAGTATATTTTTGGACGATAGCTGTCATTTATAACTCTGCAGGTTTGTGAATTACAGTGCCCCTGAGCTCCTTTCTTCAACTCGCTTTCTTGTGAGCTGGCCGCAACACCGCAGGATTGCTTCAGGCCCTAATCTGGTTCCGGCACGGCACGCTGAGCCTTTGGTTAATTCCTCTTCCTGGTGGGAAATGAGAGTTAAATTTGCCCGTCCAGACACCTCCAGCTAGTCTCTCATTGGTTCTCCCTATTCCTGTTCATCTTCCGCAGAAATTGCAAACTGGGCCAAACAGGAGGTTAAAGGCACTGACTCTCCAAGTCGGGAGAGTGTTAGTAAAGCGTCTGGAATGTTGCACCCGAGTACCAGGGGACGAGAACTGAGACATATTGGAACACGTCTCCCGATCACACGGTTGATCATACTCTGGGTTCCACGTGCATGTTTTAGCTGAAGGAAGAATCCCTTAAACCTGGAGAGTTGAGACCCGTGGAATGGGTACCATGCAGTATGACTTCAAAGGGTCTTCATTTGCTCACCGAACCTCTCCAATCCTATCACTGCTGCGTTTGTGCCCCTGTACACACGCTTGATTTTCTTTCAGAGACATAGCAGTGCATAGGTTTTAAGATACTTACTAGTCAGGTACATTCTTAGGCGTTTAATATGGGGTGTTGAGTCCATTTCGTTGAGCAAGGAGTAGTTCTTGTCTATTCTATATTTGGCTTAAGGAACTTTATCTGTGCTCATTTCAATCTCTGGTTTTATGCAGCACCCCAACTCACCTTTCCCCTTAAGCAAGCATAAGTTGGTTTTCTAAATTTGAGACCCTGTTCTGTTTTGTAATCCAGTTCCTGTGTAGCCAAGTTTACATCCCGTGTATTAGTGATATCTTATGATGTTTCTTTTTCTGTGTGACTTATTTCAGTTAGAATCATCATACCTGAATCCACTCATTATGCTGCTACGGGCCTGATGACATAGATTTCATTGCTGAGTGATATTGCATTGTACGTAAGTACCACAACTTCTTTATCCATTTTTCACTTTCTGCGATATTGAACTTGTACCGTAAACGAGGTTCTTGTAAACAGAGCCGTCCCAAACTTTGGGGTGGCTGTGTCTTTTTGATTTTAATTTCCCTAAGCTATAGGACCATAAGTGGAAGTGCCCTAGGCTCTGTTGCTTTGTTTTTTAGATGTTTCAGGAAACACCATACACCTCTCCCGAGTGGCTGTTGGCAATTTACATCCCGCCCATCAGCATAACTAGGCTCCCAGTTCTCCATGGCCTGTCCTGCCTTTCTGGATTTTACACTTTTTTCAGATGGCCCTTTTGACCGGGGGGAAGTGAGACTTCATTGTAGTGCAGATTTCCTTTGCAAGCTTGCTTGGTTGGCCAAAAAGGGCGTATGCGTTTTTTCCTGAATATATTCAGGAAAAAACGCATACGCCCTTTTTGGCCAAGTGCATCATTGTGGACGTTCTGCCTCTTTTCCTATGCTTTAAATGCAATTCCAGTCTACCTCCTGAAATCGGTTTCCTGCAATTCTGCCCCGCTTTCAAGTCCTCTTGGCAGCCTTACTTCAGTATATTTTTGGACGATAGCTGTCATTTATAACTCTGCAGGTTTGTGAATTACAGTGCCCCTGAGCTCCTTTCTTCAACTCGCTTTCTTGTGAGCTGGCCGCAACACCGCAGGATTGCTTCAGGCCCTAATCTGGTTCCGGCACGGCACGCTGAGCCTTTGGTTAATTCCTCTTCCTGGTGGGAAATGAGAGTTAAATTTGCCCGTCCAGACACCTCCAGCTAGTCTCTCATTGGTTCTCCCTATTCCTGTTCATCTTCCGCAGAAATTGCAAACTGGGCCAAACAGGAGGTTAAAGGCACTGACTCTCCAAGTCGGGAGAGTGTTAGTAAAGCGTCTGGAATGTTGCACCCGAGTACCAGGGGACGAGAACTGAGACATATTGGAACACGTCTCCCGATCACACGGTTGATCATACTCTGGGTTCCACGTGCATGTTTTAGCTGAAGGAAGAATCCCTTAAACCTGGAGAGTTGAGACCCGTGGAATGGGTACCATGCAGTATGACTTCAAAGGGTCTTCATTTGCTCACCGAACCTCTCCAATCCTATCACTGCTGCGTTTGTGCCCCTGTACACACGCTTGATTTTCTTTCAGAGACATAGCAGTGCATAGGTTTTAAGATACTTACTAGTCAGGTACATTCTTAGGCGTTTAATATGGGGTGTTGAGTCCATTTCGTTGAGCAAGGAGTAGTTCTTGTCTATTCTATATTTGGCTTAAGGAACTTTATCTGTGCTCATTTCAATCTCTGGTTTTATGCAGCACCCCAACTCACCTTTCCCCTTAAGCAAGCATAAGTTGGTTTTCTAAATTTGAGACCCTGTTCTGTTTTGTAATCCAGTTCCTGTGTAGCCAAGTTTACATCCCGTGTATTAGTGATATCTTATGATGTTTCTTTTTCTGTGTGACTTATTTCAGTTAGAATCATCATACCTGAATCCACTCATTATGCTGCTACGGGCCTGATGACATAGATTTCATTGCTGAGTGATATTGCATTGTACGTAAGTACCACAACTTCTTTATCCATTTTTCACTTTCTGCGATATTGAACTTGTACCGTAAACGAGGTTCTTGTAAACAGAGCCGTCCCAAACTTTGGGGTGGCTGTGTCTTTTTGATTTTAATTTCCCTAAGCTATAGGACCATAAGTGGAAGTGCCCTAGGCTCTGTTGCTTTGTTTTTTAGATGTTTCAGGAAACACCATACACCTCTCCCGAGTGGCTCTTGGCAATTTACATCCCGCCCATCAGCATAACTAGGCTCCCAGTTCTCCATGGCCTGTCCTGCCTTTCTGGATTTTACACTTTTTTCAGATGGCCCTTTTGACCGGGGGGAAGTGAGACTTCATTGTAGTGCAGATTTCCTTTGCAAGCTTGCTTGGTTGGCCAAAAAGGGCGTATGCGTTTTTTCCTGAATATATTCAGGAAAAAACGCATACGCCCTTTTTGGCCAAGTGCATCATTGTGGACGTTCTGCCTCTTTTCCTATGCTTTAAATGCAATTCCAGTCTACCTCCTGAAATCGGTTTCCTGCAATTCTGCCCCGCTTTCAAGTCCTCTTGGCAGCCTTACTTCAGTATATTTTTGGACGATAGCTGTCATTTATAACTCTGCAGGTTTGTGAATTACAGTGCCCCTGAGCTCCTTTCCTCAACTCGCTTTCTTGTGAGCTGGCCGCAACACCGCAGGATTGCTTCAGGCCCTAATCTGGTTCCGGCACGGCACGCTGAGCCTTTGGTTAATTCCTCTTCCTGGTGGGAAATGAGAGTTAAATTTGCCCGTCCAGACACCTCCAGCTAGTCTCTCATTGGTTCTCCCTATTCCTGTTCATCTTCCGCAGAAATTGCAAACTGGGCCAAACAGGAGGTTAAAGGCACTGACTCTCCAAGTCGGGAGAGTGTTAGTAAAGCGTCTGGAATGTTGCACCCGAGTACCAGGGGACGAGAACTGAGACATATTGGAACACGTCTCCCGATCACACGGTTGATCATACTCTGGGTTCCACGTGCATGTTTTAGCTGAAGGAAGAATCCCTTAAACCTGGAGAGTTGAGACCCGTGGAATGGGTACCATGCAATATGACTTCAAAGGGTCTTCATTTGCTCACCGAACCTCTCCAATCCTATCACTGCTGCGTTTATGCCCCTGTACACACGCTTGATTTTCTTTCAGACACATAGCAATCCATAGGTTTTAAGATACTTACTAGTCAGGTACATTCTTAGGCGTTTAATATGGGGTGTTGAGTCCATTTCGTTGAGCAAGGAGTAGTTCTTGTCTATTCCATATTTGGCTTAAGGAACTTTATCTGTGCTCATTTCAATCTCTGGTTTGATGCAGCACCCCAACTCACCTTTCCCCTTAAGCAAGCATAAGTTGGTTTTCTAAATTTGAGACCCTGTTCTGTTTTGTAATCCAGTTCCTGTGTAGCCAAGTTTACATCCCGTGTATTAGTGATATCTTATGATGTTTCTTTTTCTGTGTGACTTATTTCAGTTAGAATCATCATACCTGAATCCACTCATTATGCTGCTACGGGCCTGATGACATAGATTTCATTGCTGAGTGATATTGCATTGTACGTAAGTACCACAACTTCTTTATCCATTTTTCACTTTCTGCGATATTGAACTTGTACCGTAAACGAGGTTCTTGTAAACAGAGCCGTCCCAAACTTTGGGGTGGCTGTGTCTTTTGGATTTTAATTTCCCTAAGCTATAGGACCATAAGTGGAAGTGCCCTAGGCTCTGTTGCTTTGTTTTTTAGATGTTTCAGGAAACACCATACACCTCTCCCGAGTGGCTCTTGGCAATTTACATCCCGCCCATCAGCATAACAAGGCTCCCAGTTCTCCATGGCCTGTCCTGCCTTTCTGGATTTTACACTTTTTTCAGATGGCCCTTTTGACCGGGGGGAAGTGAGACTTCATTGTAGTGCAGATTTCCTTTGCAAGCTTGCTTGGTTGGCCAAAAAGGGCGTATGCGTTTTTTCCTGAATATATTCAGGAAAAAACGCATACGCCCTTTTTGGCCAAGTGCATCATTGTGGACGTTCTGCCTCTTTTCCTATGCTTTAAATGCAATTCCAGTCTACCTCCTGAAATCGGTTTCCTGCAATTCTGCCCCGCTTTCAAGTCCTCTTGGCAGCCTTACTTCAGTATATTTTTGGACGATAGCTGTCATTTATAACTCTGCAGGTTTGTGAATTACAGTGCCCCTGAGCTCCTTTCTTCAACTCGCTTTCTTGTGAGCTGGCCGCAACACCGCAGGATTGCTTCAGGCCCTAATCTGGTTCCGGCACGGCACGCTGAGCCTTTGGTTAATTCCTCTTCCTGGTGGGAAATGAGAGTTAAATTTGCCCGTCCAGACACCTCCAGCTAGTCTCTCATTGGTTCTCCCTATTCCTGTTCATCTTCCGCAGAAATTGCAAACTGGGCCAAACAGGAGGTTAAAGGCACTGACTCTCCAAGTCGGGAGAGTGTTAGTAAAGCGTCTGGAATGTTGCACCCGAGTACCAGGGGACGAGAACTGAGACATATTGGAACACGTCTCCCGATCACACGGTTGATCATACTCTGGGTTCCACGTGCATGTTTTAGCTGAAGGAAGAATCCCTTAAACCTGGAGAGTTGAGACCCGTGGAATGGGTACCATGCAATATGACTTCAAAGGGTCTTCATTTGCTCACCGAACCTCTCCAATCCTATCACTGCTGCGTTTATGCCCCTGTACACACGCTTGATTTTCTTTCAGAGACATAGCAATCCATAGGTTTTAAGATACTTACTAGTCAGGTACATTCTTAGGCGTTTAATATGGGGTGTTGAGTCCATTTCGTTGAGCAAGGAGTAGTTCTTGTCTATTCCATATTTGGCTTAAGGAACTTTATCTGTGCTCATTTCAATCTCTGGTTTTATGCAGCACCCCAACTCACCTTTCCCCTTAAGCAAGCATAAGTTGGTTTTCTAAATTTGAGACCCTGTTCTGTTTTGTAATCCAGTTCCTGTGTAGCCAAGTTTACATCCCGTGTATTAGTGATATCTTATGATGTTTCTTTTTCTGTGTGACTTATTTCAGTTAGAATCATCATACCTGAATCCACTCATTATGCTGCTACGGGCCTGATGACATAGATTTCATTGCTGAGTGATATTGCATTGTACGTAAGTACCACAACTTCTTTATCCATTTTTCACTTTCTGCGATATTGAACTTGTACCGTAAACGAGGTTCTTGTAAACAGAGCCGTCCCAAACTTTGGGGTGGCTGTGTCTTTTGGATTTTAATTTCCCTAAGCTATAGGACCATAAGTGGAAGTGCCCTAGGCTCTGTTGCTTTGTTTTTTAGATGTTTCAGGAAACACCATACACCACTCCCGAGTGGCTCTTGGCAATTTACATCCCGCCCATCAGCATAACAAGGCTCCCAGTTCTCCATGGCCTGTCCTGCCTTTCTGGATTTTACACTTTTTTCAGATGGCCCTTTTGACCGGGGGGAAGTGAGACTTCATTGTAGTGCAGATTTCCTTTGCAAGCTTGCTTGGTTGGCCAAAAAGGGCGTATGCGTTTTTTCCTGAATATATTCAGGAAAAAACGCATACGCCCTTTTTGGCCAAGTGCATCATTGTGGACGTTCTGCCTCTTTTCCTATGCTTTAAATGCAATTCCAGTCTACCTCCTGAAATCGGTTTCCTGCAATTCTGCCCCGCTTTCAAGTCCTCTTGGCAGCCTTACTTCAGTATATTTTTGGACGATAGCTGTCATTTATAACTCTGCAGGTTTGTGAATTACAGTGCCCCTGAGCTCCTTTCTTCAACTCGCTTTCTTGTGAGCTGGCCGCAACACCGCAGGATTGCTTCAGGCCCTAATCTGGTTCCGGCACGGCACGCTGAGCCTTTGGTTAATTCCTCTTCCTGGTGGGAAATGAGAGTTAAATTTGCCCGTCCAGACACCTCCAGCTAGTCTCTCATTGGTTCTCCCTATTCCTGTTCATCTTCCGCAGAAATTGCAAACTGGGCCAAACAGGAGGTTAAAGGCACTGACTCTCCAAGTCGGGAGAGTGTTAGTAAAGCGTCTGGAATGTTGCACCCGAGTACCAGGGGACGAGAACTGAGACATATTGGAACACGTCTCCCGATCACACGGTTGATCATACTCTGGGTTCCACGTGCATGTTTTAGCTGAAGGAAGAATCCCTTAAACCTGGAGAGTTGAGACCCGTGGAATGGGTACCATGCAATATGACTTCAAAGGGTCTTCATTTGCTCACCGAACCTCTCCAATCCTATCACTGCTGCGTTTGTGCCCCTGTACACACGCTTGATTTTCTTTCAGAGACATAGCAGTGCATAGGTTTTAAGATACTTACTAGTCAGGTACATTCTTAGGCGTTTAATATGGGGTGTTGAGTCCATTTCGTTGAGCAAGGAGTAGTTCTTGTCTATTCCATATTTGGCTTAAGGAACTTTATCTGTGCTCATTTCAATCTCTGGTTTGATGCAGCACCCCAACTCACCTTTCCCCTTAAGCAAGCATAAGTTGGTTTTCTAAATTTGAGACCCTGTTCTGTTTTGTAATCCAGTTCCTGTGTAGCCAAGTTTACATCCCGTGTATTAGTGATATCTTATGATGTTTCTTTTTCTGTGTGACTTATTTCAGTTAGAATCATCATACCTGAATCCACTCATTATGCTGCTACGGGCCTGATGACATAGATTTCATTGCTGAGTGATATTGCATTGTACGTAAGTACCACAACTTCTTTATCCATTTTTCACTTTCTGCGATATTGAACTTGTACCGTAAACGAGGTTCTTGTAAACAGAGCCGTCCCAAACTTTGGGGTGGCTGTGTCTTTTGGATTTTAATTTCCCTAAGCTATAGGACCATAAGTGGAAGTGCCCTAGGCTCTGTTGCTTTGTTTTTTAGATGTTTCAGGAAACACCATACACCTCTCCCGAGTGGCTGTTGGCAATTTACATCCCGCCCATCAGCATAACAAGGCTCCCAGTTCTCCATGGCCTGTCCTGCCTTTCTGGATTTTACACTTTTTTCAGATGGCCCTTTTGACCGGGGGGAAGTGAGACTTCATTGTAGTGCAGATTTCCTTTGCAAGCTTGCTTGGTTGGCCAAAAAGGGCGTATGCGTTTTTTCCTGAATATATTCAGGAAAAAACGCATACGCCCTTTTTGGCCAAGTGCATCATTGTGGACGTTCTGCCTCTTTTCCTATGCTTTAAATGCAATTCCAGTCTACCTCCTGAAATCGGTTTCCTGCAATTCTGCCCCGCTTTCAAGTCCTCTTGGCAGCCTTACTTCAGTATATTTTTGGACGATAGCTGTCATTTATAACTCTGCAGGTTTGTGAATTACAGTGCCCCTGAGCTCCTTTCTTCAACTCGCTTTCTTGTGAGCTGGCCGCAACACCGCAGGATTGCTTCAGGCCCTAATCTGGTTCCGGCACGGCACGCTGAGCCTTTGGTTAATTCCTCTTCCTGGTGGGAAATGAGAGTTAAATTTGCCCGTCCAGACACCTCCAGCTAGTCTCTCATTGGTTCTCCCTATTCCTGTTCATCTTCCGCAGAAATTGCAAACTGGGCCAAACAGGAGGTTAAAGGCACTGACTCTCCAAGTCGGGAGAGTGTTAGTAAAGCGTCTGGAATGTTGCACCCGAGTACCAGGGGACGAGAACTGAGACATATTGGAACACGTCTCCCGATCACACGGTTGATCATACTCTGGGTTCCACGTGCATGTTTTAGCTGAAGGAAGAATCCCTTAAACCTGGAGAGTTGAGACCCGTGGAATGGGTACCATGCAATATGACTTCAAAGGGTCTTCATTTGCTCACCGAAACTCTCCAATCCTATCACTGCTGCGTTTGTGCCCCTGTACACACGCTTGATTTTCTTTCAGAGACATAGCAATCCATAGGTTTTAAGATACTTACAAGTCAGGTACATTCTTAGGCGTTTAATATGGGGTGTTGAGTCCATTTCGTTGAGCAAGGAGTAGTTCTTGTCTATTCCATATTTGGCTTAAGGAACTTTATCTGTGCTCATTTCAATCTCTGGTTTGATGCAGCACCCCAACTCACCTTTCCCCTTAAGCAAGCATAAGTTGGTTTTCTAAATTTGAGACCCTGTTCTGTTTTGTAATCCAGTTCCTGTGTAGCCAAGTTTACATCCCGTGTATTAGTGATATCTTATGATGTTTCTTTTTCTGTGTGACTTATTTCAGTTAGAATCATCATACCTGAATCCACTCATTATGCTGCTACGGGCCTGATGACATAGATTTCATTGCTGAGTGATATTGCATTGTACGTAAGTACCACAACTTCTTTATCCATTTTTCACTTTCTGCGATATTGAACTTGTACCGTAAACGAGGTTCTTGTAAACAGAGCCGTCCCAAACTTTGGGGTGGCTGTGTCTTTTGGATTTTAATTTCCCTAAGCTATAGGACCATAAGTGGAAGTGCCCTAGGCTCTGTTGCTTTGTTTTTTAGATGTTTCAGGAAACACCATACACCTCTCCCGAGTGGCTGTTGGCAATTTACATCCCGCCCATCAGCATAACAAGGCTCCCAGTTCTCCATGGCCTGTCCTGCCTTTCTGGATTTTACACTTTTTTCAGATGGCCCTTTTGACCGGGGGGAAGTGAGACTTCATTGTAGTGCAGATTTCCTTTGCAAGCTTGCTTGGTTGGCCAAAAAGGGCGTATGCGTTTTTTCCTGAATATATTCAGGAAAAAACGCATACGCCCTTTTTGGCCAAGTGCATCATTGTGGACGTTCTGCCTCTTTTCCTATGCTTTAAATGCAATTCCAGTCTACCTCCTGAAATCGGTTTCCTGCAATTCTGCCCCGCTTTCAAGTCCTCTTGGCAGCCTTACTTCAGTATATTTTTGGACGATAGCTGTCATTTATAACTCTGCAGGTTTGTGAATTACAGTGCCCCTGAGCTCCTTTCTTCAACTCGCTTTCTTGTGAGCTGGCCGCAACACCGCAGGATTGCTTCAGGCCCTAATCTGGTTCCGGCACGGCACGCTGAGCCTTTGGTTAATTCCTCTTCCTGGTGGGAAATGAGAGTTAAATTTGCCCGTCCAGACACCTCCAGCTAGTCTCTCATTGGTTCTCCCTATTCCTGTTCATCTTCCGCAGAAATTGCAAACTGGGCCAAACAGGAGGTTAAAGGCACTGACTCTCCAAGTCGGGAGAGTGTTAGTAAAGCGTCTGGAATGTTGCACCCGAGTACCAGGGGACGAGAACTGAGACATATTGGAACACGTCTCCCGATCACACGGTTGATCATACTCTGGGTTCCACGTGCATGTTTTAGCTGAAGGAAGAATCCCTTAAACCTGGAGAGTTGAGACCCGTGGAATGGGTACCATGCAATATGACTTCAAAGGGTCTTCATTTGCTCACCGAACCTCTCCAATCCTATCACTGCTGCGTTTATGCCCCTGTACACACGCTTGATTTTCTTTCAGAGACATAGCAATCCATAGGTTTTAAGATACTTACTAGTCAGGTACATTCTTAGGCGTTTAATATGGGGTGTTGAGTCCATTTCGTTGAGCAAGGAGTAGTTCTTGTCTATTCCATATTTGGCTTAAGGAACTTTATCTGTGCTCATTTCAATCTCTGGTTTTATGCAGCACCCCAACTCACCTTTCCCCTTAAGCAAGCATAAGTTGGTTTTCTAAATTTGAGACCCTGTTCTGTTTTGTAATCCAGTTCCTGTGTAGCCAAGTTTACATCCCGTGTATTAGTGATATCTTATGATGTTTCTTTTTCTGTGTGACTTATTTCAGTTAGAATCATCATACCTGAATCCACTCATTATGCTGCTACGGGCCTGATGACATAGATTTCATTGCTGAGTGATATTGCATTGTACGTAAGTACCACAACTTCTTTATCCATTTTTCACTTTCTGCGATATTGAACTTGTACCGTAAACGAGGTTCTTGTAAACAGAGCCGTCCCAAACTTTGGGGTGGCTGTGTCTTTTGGATTTTAATTTCCCTAAGCTATAGGACCATAAGTGGAAGTGCCCTAGGCTCTGTTGCTTTGTTTTTTAGATGTTTCAGGAAACACCATACACCACTCCCTAGTGGCTCTTGGCAATTTACATCCCGCCCATCAGCATAACAAGGCTCCCAGTTCTCCATGGCCTGTCCTGCCTTTCTGGATTTTACACTTTTTTCAGATGGCCCTTTTGACCGGGGGGAAGTGAGACTTCATTGTAGTGCAGATTTCCTTTGCAAGCTTGCTTGGTTGGCCAAAAAGGGCGTATGCGTTTTTTCCTGAATATATTCAGGAAAAAACGCATACGCCCTTTTTGGCCAAGTGCATCATTGTGGACGTTCTGCCTCTTTTCCTATGCTTTAAATGCAATTCCAGTCTACCTCCTGAAATCGGTTTCCTGCAATTCTGCCCCGCTTTCAAGTCCTCTTGGCAGCCTTACTTCAGTATATTTTTGGACGATAGCTGTCATTTATAACTCTGCAGGTTTGTGAATTACAGTGCCCCTGAGCTCCTTTCTTCAACTCGCTTTCTTGTGAGCTGGCCGCAACACCGCAGGATTGCTTCAGGCCCTAATCTGGTTCCGGCACGGCACGCTGAGCCTTTGGTTAATTCCTCTTCCTGGTGGGAAATGAGAGTTAAATTTGCCCGTCCAGACACCTCCAGCTAGTCTCTCATTGGTTCTCCCTATTCCTGTTCATCTTCCGCAGAAATTGCAAACTGGGCCAAACAGGAGGTTAAAGGCACTGACTCTCCAAGTCGGGAGAGTGTTAGTAAAGCGTCTGGAATGTTGCACCCGAGTACCAGGGGACGAGAACTGAGACATATTGGAACACGTCTCCCGATCACACGGTTGATCATACTCTGGGTTCCACGTGCATGTTTTAGCTGAAGGAAGAATCCCTTAAACCTGGAGAGTTGAGACCCGTGGAATGGGTACCATGCAATATGACTTCAAAGGGTCTTCATTTGCTCACCGAAACTCTCCAATCCTATCACTGCTGCGTTTGTGCCCCTGTACACACGCTTGATTTTCTTTCAGAGACATAGCAATCCATAGGTTTTAAGATACTTACTAGTCAGGTACATTCTTAGGCGTTTAATATGGGGTGTTGAGTCCATTTCGTTGAGCAAGGAGTAGTTCTTGTCTATTCCATATTTGGCTTAAGGAACTTTATCTGTGCTCATTTCAATCTCTGGTTTGATGCAGCACCCCAACTCACCTTTCCCCTTAAGCAAGCATAAGTTGGTTTTCTAAATTTGAGACCCTGTTCTGTTTTGTAATCCAGTTCCTGTGTAGCCAAGTTTACATCCCGTGTATTAGTGATATCTTATGATGTTTCTTTTTCTGTGTGACTTATTTCACTTAGAATCATCATACCTGAATCCACTCATTATGCTGCTACGGGCCTGATGACATAGATTTCATTGCTGAGTGATATTGCATTGTACGTAAGTACCACAACTTCTTTATCCATTTTTCACTTTCTGCGATATTGAACTTGTACCGTAAACGAGGTTCTTGTAAACAGAGCCGTCCCAAACTTTGGGGTGGCTGTGTCTTTTGGATTTTAATTTCCCTAAGCTATAGGACCATAAGTGGAAGTGCCCTAGGCTCTGTTGCTTTGTTTTTTAGATGTTTCAGGAAACACCATACACCTCTCCCGAGTGGCTGTTGGCAATTTACATCCCGCCCATCAGCATAACAAGGCTCCCAGTTCTCCATGGCCTGTCCTGCCTTTCTGGATTTTACACTTTTTTCAGATGGCCCTTTTGACCGGGGGGAAGTGAGACTTCATTGTAGTGCAGATTTCCTTTGCAAGCTTGCTTGGTTGGCCAAAAAGGGCGTATGCGTTTTTTCCTGAATATATTCAGGAAAAAACGCATACGCCCTTTTTGGCCAAGTGCATCATTGTGGACGTTCTGCCTCTTTTCCTATGCTTTAAATGCAATTCCAGTCTACCTCCTGAAATCGGTTTCCTGCAATTCTGCCCCGCTTTCAAGTCCTCTTGGCAGCCTTACTTCAGTATATTTTTGGACGATAGCTGTCATTTATAACTCTGCAGGTTTGTGAATTACAGTGCCCCTGAGCTCCTTTCTTCAACTCGCTTTCTTGTGAGCTGGCCGCAACACCGCAGGATTGCTTCAGGCCCTAATCTGGTTCCGGCACGGCACGCTGAGCCTTTGGTTAATTCCTCTTCCTGGTGGGAAATGAGAGTTAAATTTGCCCGTCCAGACACCTCCAGCTAGTCTCTCATTGGTTCTCCCTATTCCTGTTCATCTTCCGCAGAAATTGCAAACTGGGCCAAACAGGAGGTTAAAGGCACTGACTCTCCAAGTCGGGAGAGTGTTAGTAAAGCGTCTGGAATGTTGCACCCGAGTACCAGGGGACGAGAACTGAGACATATTGGAACACGTCTCCCGATCACACGGTTGATCATACTCTGGGTTCCACGTGCATGTTTTAGCTGAAGGAAGAATCCCTTAAACCTGGAGAGTTGAGACCCGTGGAATGGGTACCATGCAATATGACTTCAAAGGGTCTTCATTTGCTCACCGAACCTCTCCAATCCTATCACTGCTGCGTTTGTGCCCCTGTACACACGCTTGATTTTCTTTCAGAGACATAGCAATCCATAGGTTTTAAGATACTTACTAGTCAGGTACATTCTTAGGCGTTTAATATGGGGTGTTGAGTCCATTTCGTTGAGCAAGGAGTAGTTCTTGTCTATTCCATATTTGGCTTAAGGAACTTTATCTGTGCTCATTTCAATCTCTGGTTTGATGCAGCACCCCAACTCACCTTTCCCCTTAAGCAAGCATAAGTTGGTTTTCTAAATTTGAGACCCTGTTCTGTTTTGTAATCCAGTTCCTGTGTAGCCAAGTTTACATCCCGTGTATTAGTGATATCTTATGATGTTTCTTTTTCTGTGTGACTTATTTCAGTTAGAATCATCATACCTGAATCCACTCATTATGCTGCTACGGGCCTGATGACATAGATTTCATTGCTGAGTGATATTGCATTGTACGTAAGTACCACAACTTCTTTATCCATTTTTCACTTTCTGCGATATTGAACTTGTACCGTAAACGAGGTTCTTGTAAACAGAGCCGTCCCAAACTTTGGGGTGGCTGTGTCTTTTGGATTTTAATTTCCCTAAGCTATAGGACCATAAGTGGAAGTGCCCTAGGCTCTGTTGCTTTGTTTTTTAGATGTTTCAGGAAACACCATACACCTCTCCCGAGTGGCTGTTGGCAATTTACATCCCGCCCATCAGCATAACAAGGCTCCCAGTTCTCCATGGCCTGTCCTGCCTTTCTGGATTTTACACTTTTTTCAGATGGCCCTTTTGACCGGGGGGAAGTGAGACTTCATTGTAGTGCAGATTTCCTTTGCAAGCTTGCTTGGTTGGCCAAAAAGGGCGTATGCGTTTTTTCCTGAATATATTCAGGAAAAAACGCATACGCCCTTTTTGGCCAAGTGCATCATTGTGGACGTTCTGCCTCTTTTCCTATGCTTTAAATGCAATTCCAGTCTACCTCCTGAAATCGGTTTCCTGCAATTCTGCCCCGCTTTCAAGTCCTCTTGGCAGCCTTACTTCAGTATATTTTTGGACGATAGCTGTCATTTATAACTCTGCAGGTTTGTGAATTACAGTGCCCCTGAGCTCCTTTCTTCAACTCGCTTTCTTGTGAGCTGGCCGCAACACCGCAGGATTGCTTCAGGCCCTAATCTGGTTCCGGCACGGCACGCTGAGCCTTTGGTTAATTCCTCTTCCTGGTGGGAAATGAGAGTTAAATTTGCCCGTCCAGACACCTCCAGCTAGTCTCTCATTGGTTCTCCCTATTCCTGTTCATCTTCCGCAGAAATTGCAAACTGGGCCAAACAGGAGGTTAAAGGCACTGACTCTCCAAGTCGGGAGAGTGTTAGTAAAGCGTCTGGAATGTTGCACCCGAGTACCAGGGGACGAGAACTGAGACATATTGGAACACGTCTCCCGATCACACGGTTGATCATACTCTGGGTTCCACGTGCATGTTTTAGCTGAAGGAAGAATCCCTTAAACCTGGAGAGTTGAGACCCGTGGAATGGGTACCATGCAATATGACTTCAAAGGGTCTTCATTTGCTCACCGAACCTCTCCAATCCTATCACTGCTGCGTTTGTGCCCCTGTACACACGCTTGATTTTCTTTCAGAGACATAGCAATCCATAGGTTTTAAGATACTTACAAGTCAGGTACATTCTTAGGCGTTTAATATGGGGTGTTGAGTCCACTTCGTTGAGCAAGGAGTAGCTCTTGTCTATTACATAATTGGCTTATGGAACGGTATCTGTGCTAATTTCAATCTCTGGTTTTATGCAGCACCCCAACTCACCCGTCCCCTTAAGCAAGCATAAGTTGGTTTTCTACATTTGACACCCTGTTCTGTTTTGTAATTCAGTTCTTGTGTAGCCAAGTTTACATTCCGTGTATTAGTGATATCTTATGATGTTTCTTTTTCTGTGTGACTAATTTCACTTAGAATCATCGTACCTGAATCCACTCATTATGCTGCTACGGGCCTGTTGACATAGATTTCATTGCTGAGTGATATTGCATTGTACGTAAGTACCACAATTTCTTTATCCATTTTTCGCTTTCTGTGATATTGAACTTGTACCGTAAACGAGGTTCTTGTAAACAGAGCCGTCCCAAACTTTGGGGTGGCTGTGTCTTTTTGATTTTAATTTCCCTAAGCTATAGGACAATAAGTGGAAGTGCCCTAGGCTCTGTTGCTTTGTTTTTTGGATGTTTCAGGAAACACCATACACTTCTCCAGAGTGGCTGCTGGCAATTTACATCCCGCCCATCAGCATAACTAGGCTCCCTGTTCTCCATGGCCTGTCCTGCCTTTCTGGATTTTACACTTTTTTCAGATGGCCCTTTTGACCGGGGAGCAGTGAGACTTCATTGTAGTGCAGATTTCCTTTGCAAGCTTGCTTGGTTGGCCAAAAAGGGCGTATGCGTTTTTTCCTGAATATATTCAGGAAAAAACGCATACGCCCTTTTTGGCCAAGTGCATCATTGTGGACGTTCTGCCTCTTTTCCTATGCTTTACATGCAATTCCAGTCTACCTCCTGAAATCGGTTTCCTGCAATTCTGCCCCCCTTTCAACTCCTCTTGGCAGCCTTACTTCAATATATTTTTGGAAGATAGCTGTCCTTTATAACTCTGCAGGTTTGTGAATTACAGTGCCCCTGAGCTCCTTTCTTCAACTCGCTTTCTTGTGAGCTGGCCGCAACACCGCAGGATTGCTTCTGGTCCTAGTGTGGTTCCGGCATGGCACGCTGAGCCTTTGGTTAATTCCTCTTCCTGGTTGGAAATGAGAGTTAAATTTGCCCGTCTGGACACCTCCACCTAGTCTCTCATTGGTTCTCCCTATTCCTGTTCATTTTACACAGAAATTGCAAACTGGGCCAAACAGGAAGTTAAAGGCACTGACTCTCCAAGTGGGGAGAGTGTTAGTAAAGCGTCTGGAATTTTGCACCCGAGTACCAGGAAACGAAAATTGAGACACATTTGAACACGTTTTCCGATCACACGGTGGATCATACTCTGGGTTCCACATGCATGTTTTAGCTGAAGGAAGAATCCCTTAAACAGGGAGAGTTGAGACCCATGGAATGGGTACCATGCAATATGACTTCAAAGGGTCTGCATTTGCTCACCGAACCTCAGCAATCCTATCACTGCTGCGTTTATGCCACTGTACACACGCTTGATTCTCTTTCGGAGACATATAAATCCATAGGTTTTAAGATTCTTACTAGTCAGGTAGATTCTTACTAGTCAGGTATATTCTTAGGCGTTTAATATGGGGTGTTGAGTCCACTTCGTTGAGCAAGGAGTAGCTCTTGTCTGTTACATATTTGGCTTATGGAACGGTATCTGTGCTCATTTCAATCTCTGGTTTGATGCAGCACCCCAACTCACCCGTTCCCTTAAGCAAGCATAAGTTGGTTTTCTACATTTGACACCCTGTTCTGTTTTGTAATTCAGTTCTTGTGTAGCCAAGTTTACATTCCGTGTATTAGTGATATCTTATGATGTTTCTTTTTCTGTGTGACTAATTTCACTTAGAATCATCGTACCTGAATCCACTCATTATGCTGCTACGGGCCTGATGACATAGATTTCATTGCTGAGTGATATTGCATTGTACGTAAGTACCACAATATCTTTATCCATTTTTCGCTTTCTGTGATATTGAACTTGTACCGTAAACGAGGTTCTTGTAAACAGAGCCGTCCCAAACTTTGGGGTGGCTGTGTCTTTTTGATTTTAATTTCCCTAAGCTATAGGACAATAAGTGGAAGTGCCCTAGGCTCTGTTGCTTTGTTTTTTGGATGTTTCAGGAAACACCATACACTTCTCCAGAGTGGCTGCTGGCAATTTACATCCCGCCCATCAGCATAACTAGGCTCCCAGTTCTCCATGGCCTGTCCTGCCTTTCTGGATTTTACACTTTTTTCAGATGACCCTTTTGACCGGGGAGCAGTGAGACTTCATTGTAGTGCAGATTTCCTTTGTAAGCTTGCTTGGTTGGCCAAAAAGGGCGTATGCGTTTTTTCCTGAATATATTCAGGAAAAAACGCATACGCCCTTTTTGGCCAAGTGCATCATTGTGGACGTTCTGCCTCTTTCCCTATGCTTTACATGCAATTCCAGTCTACCTCCTGAAATCGGTTTCCTGCAATTCTGCCCCCCTTTCAACTCCTCTTGGCAGCCTTACTTCAATATATTTTTGGAAGATAGCTGTCATTTATAACTCTGCAGGTTTGTGAATTACAGTGCCCCTGAGCTCCTTTCTTCAACTCGCTTTCTTGTGAGCTGGCCGCAACACCGCAGGATTGCTTCTGGTCCTAGTGTGGTTCCGGCATGGCACGCTGAGCCTTTGGTTAATTCCTCTTCCTGGTTGGAAATGAGAGTTAAATTTGCCCGTCTGGACACCACCACCTAGTCTCTCATTGGTTCTCCATATTCCTGTTCATTTTCCACAGAAATTGCAAACTGGGCCAAATAGGAAGTTAAAGGCACTGACTCTCCAAGTGGGGAGAGTGTTAGTAAAGCGTCTGGAATGTTGCACCCGAGTACCAGGAAACGAAAATTGAGACACATTTGAACACGTTTTCCGATCACACGGTGGATCATACTCTGGGTTCCACATGCATGTTTTAGCTGAAGGAAGAATCCCTTAAACAGGGAGAGTTGAGACCCATGGAATGGGTACCATGCAATATGACTTCAAAGGGTCTGCATTTGCTCACTGAACCTCAGCAATCCTATCACTGCTGCGTTTATGCCACTGTACACACGCTTGATTCTCTTTCGGAGACATATAAATCCATAGGTTTTAAGATTCTTACTACTCAGGTAGATTCTTACTAGTCAGGTATATTCTTAGGCGTTTAATATGGGGTGTTGAGTCCACTTCGTTGAGCAAGGAGTAGCTCTTGTCTATTACATATTTGGCTTATGGAACGGTATCTGTGCTCATTTCAATCTCTGGTTTGATGCAGCACCCCAACTCACCCGTTCCCTTAAGCAAGCATAAGTTGGTTTTCTACATTTGACACCCTGTTCTGTTTTGTAATTCAGTTCTTGTGTAGCCAAGTTTACATTCCGTGTATTAGTGATATCTTATGATGTTTCTTTTTCTGTGTGACTAATTTCACTTAGAATCATCGTACCTGAATCCACTCATTATGCTGCTACGGGCCTGATGACATAGATTTCATTGCTGAAAGATATTGCATTGTACATAAGTACCACAACTTCTTTATCCATTTTTCGCTTTCTGTGATATTGAACTTGTTCGGTAAACGAGGTTCTTGTAAACAGAGCCGTCCCAAACTTTGGGGTGGCTGTGTCTTTTTGATTTTAATTTCCCTAAGCTATAGGACCATAAGTGGAAGTGCCCTAGGCTCTGTTGCTTTGTTTTTTGGATGTTTCAGGAAACACCATACACTTCTCCAGAGTGGCTGCTGGCAATTTACATCCCGCCCATCAGCATAAAAAGGCTCCCAGTTCTCCATGGCCTGTCCTGCCTTTCTGGATTTTACACTTTTTTCAGATGGCCCTTTTGACCGGGGGGCAGTGAGACTTCATTGTAGTGCAGATTTCCTTTGCAAGCTTGCTTGGTTGGCCAAAAAGGGCGTATGCGTTTTTTCCTGAATATATTCAGGAAAAAACGCATACGCCCTTTTTGGCCAAGTGCATCATTGTGGACGTTCTGCCTCTTTTCCTATGCTTTACATGCAATTCCAGTGTACCTCCAGAAATCGGTTTCCTGCAATTCTGCCCCGCTTTCAACTCCTCTTGGCAGCCTTACTTCAATATATTTTTGGAAGATAGCTGTCATTTATAACTCTGCAGGTTTGTGAATTACAGTGCCCCTGAGCTCCTTTCTTCAACTCGCTTTCTTGTGAGCTGGCCGCAACACCGCAGGATTGCTTCAGGCCCTAGTTTGATTCCGGCACGGCATGCTGAGCCTTTGGTTAATTCCTCTTCCTGGTGGGAAATGAGAGTTAAATTTGCCCGTCCGGATACCTCCACCTAGTCTCTCATTGGTTCTCCCTATTCCTGTTCATTTTCCACAGAAATTGCAAACTGGGCCAAACAGGAGGTTAAAGGCACTGACTCTCCAAGTGGGGAGAGTGTTAGTAAAGCGTCTGGAATGTTGCACCCGAGTACCAGGGAACGAAAACTGAGACACATTTGAACACGTTTCCCGATCACACGGTGGATCATACTCTGGGTTCCACCTGCATGTTTTAGCTGAAGGAAGAATCCCTTAAACCTGGAGAGTTGAGACCCATGGAATGGGTACCATGCAATATGACTTCAAAGGGTCTGCATTTGCTCACCGAACCTCAGCAATCCTATCACTGCTGCGTTTATGCCGCTGTACACACGCTTGATTCTCTTTCGGAGACATATAAATACATAGGTTTTAAGATTCTTACTAGTCAGGTAGATTCTTAGGCGTTTAATATGGAGTGTTGAGTCCACTTCGTTGAGCAAGGAGTAGCTCTTGTCTATTACATATTTGGCTTATGGAACGGTATCTGTGCTCATTTCAATCTCTGGTTTTATGCAGCACCCCAACTCACCTTTCCCCTTAAGCAAGCATAAGTTGGTTTTCTACATTTGACACCCTGTTCTGTTTTGTAATTCAGTTCTTGTGTAGCCAAGTTTACATTCCATGTATTAGTGATATCTTATGATGTTTCATTTTCTGTGTGACTAATTTCACTTACAATCATCGTACCTGAATCCACTTATTATGCTGCTACGGGCCTGATGACATAGATTTCATTGCTGAGTGATATTGCATTGTACGTAAGTACCACAATTTCTTTATCCATTTTTCGCTTTCTGTGATATTGAACTTGTACCGTAAACGAGGTTCTTGTAAACAGAGCCGTCCCAAACTTTGGGGTGGCTGTGTCTTTTTGATTTTAATTTCCCTAAGCTATAGGACCATAAGTGGAAGTGCCCTAGGCTCTGTTGCTTTGTTTTTTGGATGTTTCAGGAAACACCATACACTTCTCCAGAGTGGCTGCTGGCAATTTACATCCCGCCCATCAGCATAAAAAGGCTCCCAGTTCTCCATGGCCTGTCCTGCCTTTCTGGATTTTACACTTTTTTCAGATGGCCCTTTTGACCGGGGGGCAGTGAGACTTCATTGTAGTGCAGATTTCCTTTGCAAGCTTGCTTGGTTGACCAAAAAGGGCGTATGCGTTTTTTCCTGAATATATTCAGGAAAAAACGCATACGCCCTTTTTGGCCAAGTGCATCATTGTGGACGTTCTGCCTCTTTTCCTATGCTTTACATGCAATTCCAGTCTACCTCCTGAAATCGGTTTCCTGCAATTCTGCCCCCCTTTCAACTCCTCTTGGCAGCCTTACTTCAATATATTTTTGGAAGATAGCTGTCATTTATAACTCTGCAGGTTTGTGAATTACAGTGCCCCTGAGCTCCTTTCTTCAACTCGCTTTCTTGTGAGCTGGCCGCAACACCGCAGGATTGCTTCTGGTCCTAGTGTGGTTCCGGCATGGCACGCTGAGCCTTTGGTTAATTCCTCTTCCTGGTGGGAAATGAGAGTTAAATTTGCCCGTCTGGACACCTCCACCTAGTCTCTCATTGGTTCTCCCTATTCCTGTTCATTTTCCACAGAAATTGCAAACTGGGCCAAACAGGAGGTTAAAGGCACTGACTCTCCAAGTGGGGAGAGTGTTAGTAAAGCGTCTGGAATGTTGCACCCGAGTACCAGGAAACGAAAATTGAGACACATTTGAACACGTTTTCCGATCACACGGTGGATCATACTCTGGGTTCCACATGCATGTTTTAGCTGAAGGAAGAATCCCTTAAACAGGGAGAGTTGAGACCCATGGAATGGGTACCATGCAATATGATTTCAAAGGGTCTGCATTTGCTCACCGAACCTCAGCAATCCTATCACTGCTGCTTTTATGCCGCTGTACACACGCTTGATTCTCTTTCGGAGACATATAAATCCATAGGTTTTAAGATTCTTACTAGTCAGATATATTCTTAGGCGTTTAATATGGGGTGTTGAG
Source organism: Leucopleurus acutus (assembly GCF_964270905.1). Taxonomy (NCBI): domain Eukaryota; kingdom Metazoa; phylum Chordata; class Mammalia; order Artiodactyla; family Delphinidae; genus Leucopleurus; species Leucopleurus acutus. The sequence continues at coordinate 549,114 of NW_028139180.1, forward strand.
TCCACTTCGTTGAGCAAGGAGTAGCTCTTGTCTATTACATATTTGGCTTATGGAACGGTATCTGTGCTCATTTCAATCTCTGGTTTTATGCAGCACCCCAACTCACCCGTCCCCTTAAGCAAGCATAAGTTGGTTTTCTACATTTGACACCCTGTTCTGTTTTGTAATTCAGTTCTTGTGTAGCCAAGTTTACATTCCGTGTATTAGTGATATCTTATGATGTTTCTATTTCTGTGTGACTAATTTCACTTAGAATCATCGTACCTGAATCCACTCATTATGCTGCTACGGGCCTGATGACATAGATTTCATTGCTGAGTGATATTGCATTGTACGTAAGTACCACAATTTCTTTATCCATTTTTCTCTTTCTGTGATATTGAACTTGTACCGTAAACGGGGTTCTTGTAAACAGAGCCGTCCCAAACATTGGGGTGGCTGTGTCTTTTTGATTTTAATTTCCCTAAGCTATAGGACCATAAGTGGAAGTGCCCTAGGCTCTGTTGCTTTGTTTTTTGGATGTTTCAGGAAACACCATACACTTCTCCAGAGTGGCTGCTGGCAATTTACATCCCGCCCATCAGCATAACTAGGCTCCCAGTTCTCCATGGCCTGTCCTGCCTTTCTGGATTTTACACTTTTTTCAGATGGCCCTTTTGACCGGGGGGCAGTGAGACATCATTTTAGTGCAGATTTCCTTTGCAAGCTTGCTTGGTTGGCCAAAAAGGGCGTATGCGTTTTTCCCTGAATATATTCAGGAAAAAACGCATACGCCCTTTTTGGCCAAGTGCATCATTGTGGACGTTCTGCCTCTTTTCCTATGCTTTAAATGCAATTCCAGTCTACCTCCTGAAATCGGTTTCCTGCAATTCTGCCCTGCTTTCAACTCCTCTTGGCATCCTAATTCAATATATTTTTGGAAGATAGCTGTCCTTTATAACTCTGCAGGTTTGTGAATTACAGTGCCCCTGAGCTCCTTTCTTCAACTCGCTTTCTTGTGAGCTGGCCGCAACACCGCAGGATTGCTTCTGGTCCTAGTGTGGTTCCGGCATGGCACGCTGAACCTTTGGTTAATTCCTCTTCCTGGTGCGAAATGAGAGTTAAATTTGCCCGTCTGGACACCTCCACCTAGTCTCTCATTGGTTCTCCCTATTCCTGTTCATTTTCCACAGAAATTGCAAACTGGGCCAAACAGGAGGTTAAAGGCACTGACTCTCCAAGTGGGGAGAGTGTTAGTAAAGCGTCTGGAATGTTGCACCCGAGTACCAGGAAACGAAAATTGAGACACATTTGAACACGTTTTCCGATCACACGGTGGATCATACTCTGGGTTCCACATGCATGTTTTAGCTGAAGGAAGAATCCCTTAAACAGGGAGAGTTGAGACCCATGGAATGGGTACCATGCAATATGACTTCAAAGGGTCTGCATTTGCTCACCGAACCTCACCAATCCTATCACTGCTACGTTTATGCCTCTGTACACACGCTTGATTCTCTTTCGGAGACATATAAATCCATAGGTTTTAAGATTCTTACTAGTCAGGTAGATTCTTACTAGTCAGGTATATTGTTAGGCGTTTAATATGGGGTGTTGAGTCCACTTCGTTGAGCAAGGAGTAGCTCTTGTCTAGTACATATTTGGCTTATGGAACGGTATCTGTGCTAATTTCAATCTCTGGTTTTATGTAGCTCCCCAACTCACCCGTCCCCTGAAGCTAGCATAAGTTGGTTTTCTACATTTGACACCCTGTTCTGTTTTGTAATTCAGTACTTGTGTAGCCAAGTTTACATTCCGTGTATTAGTGATATCTTATGATGTTTCTTTTTCTGTGTGACTAATTTCACTTAGAATCATCGTACCTGAATCCACTCATTATGCTGCTACGGGCCTGATGACATAGATTTCATTGCTGAGTGATATTGCATTGTACGTAAGTACCACAATTTCTTTATCCATTTTTCGCTTTCTGTGATACTGAACTTGTTCGGTAAACGAGGTTCTTGTAAACAGAGCCGTCCCAAACTTTGGGGTGGCTGTGTCTTTTTGATTTTAATTTCCCTAAGCTATAGGACCATAAGTGGAAGTGCCCTAGGCTCTGTTGCTTTGTTGTTTGGATGTTTCAGGAAACACCATACACTTCTCCAGAGTGGCTGCTGGCAATTTACATCCCGCCCATCAGCATAACAAGGCTCCCAGTTCTCCATGGCCTGTCCTGCCTTTCTGGATTTTACACTTTTTTCAGATGGCCCTTTTGACCGTGGGGCAGTGAGACTTTATTGTAGTGCAGATTTCCTTTGCAAGCTTGCTTGGTTGGCCAAAAAGGGCGTATGCGTTTTTTCCTGAATATATTCAGGATAAAACGCATACGCCCTTTTTGGCCAAGTGCATCATTGTGGACGTTCTGCCTCTTTTCCTATGCTTTACATGCAATTCCAGTCTACCTCCTGAAATCGGTTTCCTGCAATTCTGCCCCCCTTTCAACTCCTCTTGGCAGCCTTACTTCAATATATTTTTGGAAGATAGCAGTCCTTTATAACTCTGCAGGTTTGTGAATTACAGTGCCCCTGAGCTCCTTTCTTCAACTCGCTTTCTTGTGAGCTGGCCGCAACACCGCAGGATTGCTTCTGGTCCTAGTGTGGTTCCTGCATGGCATGCTGAGCCTTTGCTTAATTCCTCTTCCTGGTGGGAAATGAGAGTTAAATTTGCCCGTCTGGACACCTCCACCTAGTCTCTCATTGGTTCTCCCTATTCCTGTTCATTTTCCACAGAAATTGCAAACTGGGCCAAACAGGAGGTTAAAGGCACTGACTCTCCATGTGGGGAGAGTGTTAGTAAAGCGTCTGGAATGTTGCACCCGAGTACCAGGGGACGAAAACTGAGACACATTTGAACACGTTTTCCGATCACACGGTGGATCATACTCTGGGTTCCACATGAATGTTTTAGCTGAAGGAAGAATCCCTTAAACAGGGAGAGTTGAGACCCATGGAATGGGTACCATGCAATATGACTTCAAAGGGTCTGCATTTGCTCACCGAACCTCAGCAATCCTATCACTGCTGCGTTTATGCCGCTGTACACACGCTTGATTCTCTTTCGGAGACATATAAATCCATAGGTTTTAAGATTCTTACTAGTCAGGTAGATTCTTACTAGTCAGGTATATTCTTAGGCGTTTAATATGGGGTGTTGAGTCCACTTCGTTGAGCAAGGAGTAGCTCTTGTCTATTACATATTTGGCTTATGGAACGGTATCTGTGCTCATTTCAATCTCTGGTTTTATGCAGCACCCCAACTCACCCGTCCCCTTAAGCAAGCATAAGTTGGTTTTCTACATTTGACACCCTGTTCTGTTTTGTAATTCAGTTCTTGTGTAGCCAAGTTTACATTCCGTGTATTAGTGATATCTTATGATGTTTCTTTTTCTGTGTGACTAATTTCACTTAGAATCATCGTACCTGAATCCACTCATTATGCTGCTACGGGCCTGTTGAGATAGATTTCATTGCTGAGTGATATTGCATTGTACGTAAGTACCACAATTTCTTTATCCATTTTTCGCTTTCTGTGATATTGAACTTGTACCGTAAACGAGGTTCTTGTAAACAGAGCCATCCCAAACTTTGGGGTGGCTGTGTCTTTTTGATTTTAATTTCCCTAAGCTATAGGACCATAAGTGGAAGTGCCCTAGGCTCTGTTGCTTTGTTTTTTGGATGTTTCAGGAAACACCATACACTTCTCCAGAGTGGCTGCTGGCAATTTACATCCCGCCCATCAGCATAACTAGGCTCCCAGTTCTCCATGGCCTGTCCTGCCTTTCTGGATTTTACACTTTTTTCAGATGGCCCTTTTGACCGGGGGGCAGTGAGACTTCATTGTAGTGCAGATTTCCTTTGCAAGCTTGCTTGGTTGGCCAAAAAGGGCGTATGCGTTTTTTCCTGAATATATTCAGGAAAAACGCATACGCCCTTTTTGGCCAAGTGCATCATTGTGGACGTTCTGCCTCTTTTCCTATGCTTTACATGCAATTCCAGTCTACCTCCTGAAATCGGTTTCCTGCAATTCTGCCCTGCTTTCAACTCCTCTTGGCATCCTAATTCAATATATTTTTGGAAGATAGCTGTCATTTATAACTCTGCAGGTTTGTGAATTACAGTGACCCTGAGCTCCTTTCTTCAACTCGCTTTCTTGTGAGCTGGCCGCAACACCGCAGGATTGCTTCAGGCCCTAGTTTGGTTCCGGCACGGCATGCTGAGCCTTTGGTTAATTCCTCTTCCTGGTGGGAAATGAGAGTTAAATTTGCCCGTCCGGACACCTCCACCTAGTCTCTCATTGGTTCTCCCTATTCCTGTTCATTTTCCACAGAAATTGCAAACTGGGCCAAACAGGAGGTTAAAGGCACTGACTCTCCAAGTGGGGAGAGTGTTAGTAAAGCGTCTGGAATGTTGCACCCGAGTACCAGGGGACGAAAACTGAGACACATTTGAACACGTTTCCCGATCACACGGTGGATCATACTCTGGGTTCCACATGCATGTTTTAGCTGAAGGAAGAATCCCTTAAACCTGGAGAGTTGAGACCCATGGAATGGGTACCATGCAATATGACTTCAAAGGGTCTGCATTTGCTCACCGAACCTCAGCAATCCTATCACTGCTGCGTTTATGCTGCTGTACACACGCTTGATTCTCTTTCGGAGACATATAAATCTATAGGTTTTAAGATTCTTACTAGTCAGGTAGATTCTTACTAGTCAGGTATATTCCTAGGCATTTAATATAGGGTGTTGAGTCCACTTCGTTGAGCAAGGAGTACCTTTTGTCTATTATATTTTTGTCTTATGGAACGGTATCTGTGCCAATTTTAATCTCTGGTTTCATGCAGCACCCCATATCGGCTTTCCCCTTAAGCAAGCATAAGTTGGTTTTCTACATTTTTGACCCTGTTCTGTTTTGTAATTCAGTTCCTGTGTAGCCAAGTTTTCATTCCGTGTAGTAGTGATATCTTATGATGTTTCTTTTTCTGTGTGACTAATTTCACTTAGAATCATCGTACCTGAATCCACTCATTATGCTGCTCCTGGCCTGATGACATAGATTTCATTGCTGAGTGATATTGCATTGTACGTAAGTACCACAACTTCTTTATCCATTTTTCACTTTTTGCGATATTTAACTTGTACCGTAAACGAGGTTCTTGTAAACAGAGCCATCCCAAACTTTGGGGTGGCTGTGTCTTTTTGATTTTAATTTCCCTAAGCTATAGGACCATAAGTGGAAGTGCCCTAGGCTCTGTTGCTTAGTTTTTTGGATGTTTCAGGAAACACCATACACTTCTCCAGAGTGGCTGTTGGCCATTTACATCTCGCCCATCAGCATAACAAGGCTCCCAGTTCTCCATGGCCTGTCCTGCCTTTCTGGATTTTACACTTTTTTCAGAAGGCCCTTTGACCAGGGGGCAGTGAGACTTCATTGTAGTGCAGATTTCCTTTGCGAGCTTGCTTGGTTGGCCAGAAAGGGCGTATGCGTTTCTTCCTGAATATATTCAGGAAAGAACGCATACGCCCTTTTTGGCCAAGTGCATCATTGTCGACGTTCTGAGTCTTTTCATATGTTTTCAGTGCAATTCCAGTCTACCTCCTGAAATCGGTTTCCTGCAGTTCTGCCTTGCTCTCAGTTCCTCTTCATAGCCTTACCTCAATATACGTTTGGAAAATAGTTGGCCTTTATAACTCTGCAGGTTTTTCAATTGCAGTGGCCCTTATTTCCATTTTTCAGCTCTTATTTTTGTGATCTTGCCTCATATCCACAGGATTTCTTCAGGCCCTATTCTTCTTCTGGGGCGCCTTGCTCTGCCTTTGGTTAATTCTTCTTCCTGATGTGAAATTAGAGTGACATGTGCCCATTGAAACCGCTACAGCTATTTTCTCACTGGTTCCCCCTATTCCCATTCATCCTCCGCACTAACTGCAGACTGTGCGATACCGGAACTTAAAGGCATTGACTCTCCATGTGGAGATGTTGTTAGTAAAGTGGCTGGAATGTTGATCCGGAGCCCCAGGAGAGGAAAATGAGGTGCATTTTAGAAACCTTTCCCGATCATATGGTATACCATCTGCTGGATTTCCCATGCATGGTTTAGCTGTAGGAAGATTCCCTTCAACTTGGAGTGTTGGGACCCTTGGAATAAGTAGCATGAAGTATTGCATTAAACTTTCGGCAGTTGCTCACCAAAGCTCTCCAATCCTTTCAGCCCCAAGTGTCCAGCCTTATGTCTTATCCAGCTGTGGGTTTATATGTGGTCATTCCAGGTTGCATCACAGCCCCTGAGCGAATTTTGTAAGAATTTTTCTCTCTTTCATTGTTTCTGCGTTTTGGTTTTAAAATTTATTTCTATAATGGGGTTTAGCTCATTTTCACTGCTGTGTTTGTGCCGCTCTGCGCACACTTGATTCCCTTATGGAGATATATCAATACATGGGTTTTAAGATTCTTATTACTCAGATATATTTCTCTGTGGTGTATAGGGTGTGTTGAGGCCAGTTCATTGAGCAAGGTGTAGATCTTGTCTGATACCTATTTGGTTTATTGAACGGTATCTGTGCTAATTTCAAACTCTGGTTTTATGCATCACCCCACCTCTCCTTTCCCCTTAAGCTGACATAAGTGTGTTTTCTAAATGTGAGACACTGTTCTGTTTTGTCATTCATTTTTTGTGCAGCCATATTTATCCTCCCTCTATAAGTGATATCTTATGATATGTTTCTTTTTCTGTTTGACTTATTTCAAGTAGTATTATCGGACCTCAATCCACTCTTTATCCTTCTACTAGCCTTATTACATTGATATCATGGTGAAGAGATATTCCATTGTACATAAGTACCACATTTTCTTTATCCATTGTTCTCTTTCCTGGGATATTTAAGGTGTACTGAAGTTGAGGTTCTTGTAAACAGAGTAGCCCTAAACTGTGGTGTGCTTGTGTCTTGTTGATTTTTAGACTTCCCTAGATATACTCCCGTGATTGGAAGTGCCCTATGCTCTGTCGCTCTGTTTTTTAGATGATTTAGGAACCACCATACACTTCTCCAGAGTGGCTCTCGGCAGTTCACACACTGTCCATCAGCGTATAAAGGCTCCCTGTTCTCCATGGCCTGTCCTGCATTTCTGGTTTTTACAATTTTTTCGGATGGCCCTTTTGACCGGTGGGAAATGAGACTTCTTTGTTGTGCACATTTGCATTGCTTGCTTGCTTGGTTGCCCATAAAGTGCGTATGCGTTTTTTCCTGGATATATTCAGGAAATAACACATACTCCCTTTTGGGCCAACTGCATCATTGTCGAAATTCTGCCGCTTTTCATGTGCTTTAAAGGCGAGTCCAATCTATCTCTTGAAATCTGTTTCTTGCAATTCTGTCTTGCATTCAGATCCTCTTCTTTGCCTTACCTCAACATATTTTTGGACGTTAGTTTTCATTTATAACTCTGCAGGTTTGTGAATTGCAGTGACCCTGAGCTCCATTTTTTAAGTTGCTCTTTTGTGAGCTGGCCTCAAAACTGCAGGATTGCTTCAGGCCCTATTTTGGCTCCGGCGAGGCGGGCTGAGCCTTTTTTTAATTCTTATTCTTAATGGGAAATTAGAGTGACATGTGCCCGTCCAAACCCCTACAACTATTCTCTCATTGTTTCCCCCTGTTCCCGTTCATCCTCCTCACAATTTGCAAAATGTGTGAAACAGAAGTTTAAATGTGCTGATTCTCTAAGTGGGGAGATTCTAAGTAACGTGGCTGGAATGATGAACAGGAGCACCAGGAGAGGATAAATGAAGTGCATTTTAGACACATCTCCCGATCACATGGTGTACAGTCCTCTGGGTTTTCCATGCATGTTTTAGCTGTAGGAAGATTCCTTGAACCTGCAGGTTTGGGACCCATTGAATGGGTACCAGGTAGTATTACTTTAAAGGGTGTGCATTTCCTCACCCAACCCCACATTTCTCTTAGTGCGAACAGTTTCCAGCCTTATGTCTCATCCTGCTGTGGGTCTAGATGTGTTCAATCCATGTTGCATCACCGTCCCTGAGGAAAAGTTGTAAGAGGTTTTCTCTGTCTCTCTGTCGTTTATTTTTTTCAATTTATTACTATGTTGTTTACAGCTGATTTTCAAAGCTCTGTTTCTTGCTGCTGTACATCTACTTGATTCACGTACAGAGAGACATCAATAATTTCTTTTTCAGATTCTTACCAGTCATAGATATTCTTTTCCGGTGACTTGAGTGTGCTGAGTGCAGTTCTTTTAGTTACCGTGTAGGCCTTGTTGATTATCAGTTTGGTATTTGGAATGGTATCTTTGCTAATTTCAACCTCCTGGATGATGCCTCACCCCTCCCCACCTTTCCCGTTTAGCAGCCTTACACGTGTTTTCTACATATTTATGTCACTTAGAATGATCATACGTAACTCCTCCAGAGTTGTTACAACTGGCCATATTTCATTGATTTCCAGGCTGAGTAATATTCCACTCTACATAAGTACCACATCTCTATCCATTTTTTCCCTCCAGAGACATTTAAGTTATATCCTAGTCGAGGATCTTTTAAACAGAGAGGCAGTAAACATTGGGGTGCCTGTGTCCTCTCGATTTTTGTTTTTCCCAAGATATACGCCCATGAGTGCAAGTGCCCTATGCTCTGTAGCTCATTTTTTAGATGCTTTAGTAAACACAATACAGTTCTCCAGAATGGCCGTTGGCAATATACATTTCCACTATAAGCCTCACAGGGCTCCCTCCTCTCCTTGCCCTGTCCTGCATTTCTGGCGTTTACACTTTATGAGGATGGCTCTTCTGACTGATGCGAAGTGATATCTTTTGTAGTATTGATTTCCAGTGCCCACCTGTTTGGTTGGCTAAAAAAGTGTATGCCCTTTTCTTGAATATATACAGAAAAAAACGCATACAGCCTTTTTGGCCAACTGCAATGTCGGCAATGTTCAGCCCCTTTTCTTGTGCTTAATGGCGAGTCCTTTCTACCTCCTCAAATCCCTTTCCTGCCATTCTCCCTTGCTTGCCAATCCTTTTCTCTGACTTTCCTCAAGACATTTTTCAGTGATAGATATTTTCAACTCTGCAGTTTCGTGAATTTTACTGCCCCTGAGTTCCATTGTTCAACTTGTGTTTATGGGAACTGGCCACAAAGCAGTGGGATTTCCTCAAGCCCTATACTGTTTCCATGGGCAACCCTAGCCTTTGGTCAATTCATCTTCCTGATTGGAAATTAGAGTGACATGTGCCTGTCTGAACACCTAGGACTTGTCTCTCATTGTTCCTCATCCTTCCGCTTCATCCTCTGGACAAATTCCAAACTGTATGCAACAGGATGTTGACAGTGTTGACATCTCCAAGTGGGGAGACTGTTAGTAAAGACGCTGGAGTGGTGAACCCGAGCACCAGGAGATGAGGAGATGAGATGCCTTTTCCAAACTCTTCCCGATCAGACGGTATACCATCCTCTGGATGTGACAGACATGTTTTAGCAGTAGGAAGAGTCCCATTCATGTAAGGAGAACACCAGGGCTTTTTCAAAATCAGTGTCTCCCCGAAACCCAAACTGGGGAGTTTTTTAAGCTACGGCTACACATATGTTCATTAAGGGCCTTGGGAAGTAGGCAGAGTCCAAACTTTAGATGACTGAAGTCTTCAGGGTCAGAAGCACTCACCACCGGCTTCCCTTAGGTTACACTTTAACTGTCATTGATAGATGATGTCAATAAAAATATCTATTCTTTTTCCGATTATTTCCCCTTATAGGTTATTGCACAATATTGAGTGTAGTTCCCTGTGCTATACAGTAGTTCCTTGTTGATGATCTATTTTATACATAGCAGTGTGTATGTGTTAATTCCAAACTGTTAATTTATCCCTCCTCCCACCTTTCCCCTTTGGTAATAATAAATTATAAGATTTTATACTTCTCAGAAATGGGGGAGCTGAAAGAGAGGTATCATTTTCAATGGAAAAGCATTTAAAACAAGATTGAAGCTTTAACCAAGATTATTAGATGTACATCCTTGGAAAGAAATCACTTCATTTCTCTAATATTGACCTGACAAATAGGACAAACCTTCTCACTGAACTTGCTTATAATAAAGTGATGGAAATATCAAATGGAAGTGTTAGAAACATCTTATTTTACCCGAGCCTTATAAACTGTTCTATGTTAACTACAGTTTGGCTCACACATCTGTTCATTGAAGTTACAATAGTCTCAATTTCTGTTACTGATCCTCCAGAGTGGACCCCAACAAGGGTCCCCCTGCCCAGTGTCATTGGGGCCAACAGATCGAGACTGAGTTTGGTTCCCAAGCAAAGGAAACTTTATATTTTCATCAGAGAATGGAGAGGTGAGAGCATGCACTACCCCGTGGGCTGTGGGCTGGGCTGCTGTGTAGAGATCCTGTCAGAGTCAGTGGGAGGGAGGGGGCGGAGCTCTCAAGGGCCGGGTTGGCTGCAGCTCAGGCTCTATATCTCGGAGTCTGCACTGGGCCCCAGGAGCTGAGGTGTCGACCCAGCCATTCTGCACCAGGAAATCTGGTCTGAAGTGCCGGGTGTGGAACCTCTGCATGCGGGACCCTAGGAGCACGTGAAATTAGACAAAGCACAAAGGATAAAAAAGGTCAGACTTGACTTTATTGCCCAGATTCTATTTTTATCTCCCAGGGATTTTTAATGGGCTTTGCTGGGGACAAACCCCTCCTCTGCCTTTTGTCCCGTTCCTCATTCTTGGAGTGCTGAGGGTGCAGACCCTTCTTCTGTAACTGCTGAGTGCTGAGTTGGGAGCCCTCATACCAGGGGACGAGGGTCAGAACTTCTCCCCAGCAGCCTCCAGGTGACGTTGATTGGCCCCAGGACCCCTGCCTCCCTGCTCGTCCGCCTGAGCACCAGCATTGGAAGTGTTATAGATTCTAATGACCTTTAAGGGTCCAGGAAAGAGATGTGCAGAGACGCTGTGGGGGCCGGTTTCACCCCGCCCCACATTTGTTCGGCCACCTTAGGCTGACCGTTTCTGCCAGCCTAGATGCTCTGACCAGTAGTCTGCTCTTTCTTCAATTAGGCCCCTGAATTAACATAAAATCAGCACCAGGTGTCAGAGCCCTGCCCGCTCAACTCCCAGACAGTCCAGGGTCAGTGGTGATCAAGGACCATGATGGCCACTGAGTCAACAGCCTTTTGAAGTAAACAGGAGTCCAACCGGTCTTATTGGCCACCATCATCACGGTGTCTGTAGGCTTTTCTATGGTGACAGTGTGATATACGGTTCCCCCGCCAAGATTATTAGCTCCCCTCCGGGTGCAGGAAGTCCTGCAAGCAGTAGTCTACTCCTTCGGGACACACTATTGTTGTTTTATGAGAGAAACTCCAGGTCAAGTGATGTTCACATGAGTCGTCATGGTGCCCTGTTGCCTCCGGTTATCTCTCTGGATGTTGGAGTTGGAGGGCCTCCTCACTCGAGGTCGGTGTGCCCACGGAGCGAACCCTGCAACTTCAGGGCATGGTTGGTGATTAGGATCACCACGTGGGGTCCTTTTCCCTTAGGAGGGAGGTGGCCTTTTGGGCTGCTGATTTCCAGGTTTTTAGATACCGCCAGTATCTTGGCCAGATGTGGCAGTGGGCCAAGCCCCTTGGTGACTGTAGTTTATCCTACCTGGATGGCATTCTTGCGTTGTTCCATTTCAAGTGGTCCCAGTTTTTGCACTAATTCTCCAATGGCGATTCACCTTTCACCGGGAATGGAAAGGTCAAAGGGTTTAGCTCAATTAGGGAGTTCCAGGGCAAGGGTCTGAATTGACTGCTCTTTCCATTCTTGAAAGGCCACTTCTGGATTCTGTTCAAAAGGATCATCATCTTTTCCTTTCAGTGTTTCATATAGAGGCCCAGCTAGTAGACTGTAGTTAGGGATCCAGAAGCAGCAAACCCTGGCCTCCCCAGGAACCCCTAAGCTGTCTTCTAGTTTTAGAAAGGGGTAAGGCTGCAAATGGTTTCTTCCCTTTCCTGGGATGGGCTTCTCTGACCTTGTGTGAGAATGAAGCCCAGGCAGGTCACCGCAGTCTGTGATATTTGAGCTTTTTCTTGGACAACTTCTATCCTTTATTGGCTTGGTAGTTCAGAGGCCTCCTTAGTAGGGCTGGCGATCAGAATGTCGTCTGCATATTGAAGGAGGGTTTCCTTTTCCAGAGGTAGAACTTTTCAGTCGTTAGCTAAGCTTTCCCCAAAGATGGTGTGGGAATTTTTGAACCCTTGGGGCAAGACGGCCCGGAAGTATTGTTTTAGTTGTATGTTGAGTCCTGCCACTCACAAGCCAAAATTTCTTGTGACTCTGGGACTAATGGAATACAAAAGAAGGCATCATTGAAGACTAATACAGAATACCATGTCCTGGTGGTTGGTAGAATGACCAGCAGGGTGTAGGAATCAGGAGCAACTGGAGGTATACCCTCGGTGGCTTCACTGACTGTCCTGACATCCTTTACCAGGTCCCCAGCAGCCCATGGGGCTCTCATGGTCAGGCCAATCCCAGGATATGGAGCTCTCCTGGGCAGGTACCCCACCCCCAACCCAGCCCACGGGGCTCTCATGGTCAGGCCCCTCCCAGGATACAGAGCTACCCTTGCAGGTACCGTGGCAGGGCTGGGCACACAGGAACCGTGCACATAGCCCTCATTGAAGAGCACCCCCAGCTCACCTGTCGCTCAGAGCTGACACAGAGCACCTCAGAGCAGGACTTGAACTAACAAACAGCAGCTCCGACAGGTCTGTGACCCTGGGCATCACTCTGTGTGGCCTCCCTCCACCTGGTCTTCCAGAGACTTCCACTGCACCCAGGGCACCAGGCCTCTGTCTCCAACCACCACCCACCCCTCCTCTCCCTGACTCCTGGGTTCCTCTCATTAGGAGAGGGTTTTCTTGAAGTTGTCTCCCACTCATGGGCCAGATAAAATGATTAGAAAACAAGCCAAAGCTGCAGCCCCTTGTCTATCCTGACTCTCAGGAGCCCACACCTGTTCCTTGGACCTGGCCGGTTCAGCAAGTTCCATTTTCTGCAACTGTGAGCCCCTGAGGGGTGATGATTGGCTACCTGGGCAGCCTTACCATGCTGGCCAGCCCTCCCCAGGTGTGCCTGGGTTGAGATCAATATAAATACCACTCCAGGCAGCAAAAGCCCCTGCAGCTGTGCCTGACGCCATTTTCTCTGCCCTGTCAGCAGTCTCGGGGCTGGGCTGGTGGGAGGGAGTGAGAGGCCACGGCTTTGTGGGTGGCCCAGTGTGAGTGGGGCTCTGCTGGACTTTCTGCAGCAGATGCCAGGCTGCCACCTGCTAAAGAAGAGGATGTGTCACCCATACCTGCTGCTGGAATTTCTCCCTGGGCAGAGGTGAGGAAGGAAAAAAGCAGTGGGGGCAGGGACAGGACGGGTATCTCAGGCAGGGAAATGGAAATCTTCCAGAAGAGCACCCAGGGCCAGGACCATCCTGGCTGGCCTGCAGGCACCAAGTCAGCTGGCATGCTGTCACTCGTGTGGCTCCATGGCCCTTCCTCTAGGCTTTCAAGTCCTTGTATATATTCAGGTGTTTTACCTGGGAAGGGTGGGAACAGTTCAGCAGCAAGTGGCCTGGGGCTCAGCTCACGTTTACTCACAGATGCCTCGGCACGGTGCCCCAGCTTTGCAATGAGGACGCTTGTTGTGTGGGGGCTGCTGGCTGAATGGGAGACGATTCCCCACCACTGACCAACTTCAGAATTGTTTACAACTGGAGCAAGTGCCCTGATACGGTTTTCCTCTGAGTAACTGGTGGGTTCTGTTTTTTTTTTTCTCTTTTTCGTTTTTGGTTCAAGGTAGATTTTATTCCTCTTTTTTGTATTTACAGATATAAGCATGGAAATAATTTATTCATATAAATACATGTATGTGAAGGGAATAATTGTTTTTTCTGTTTTATTTTTTAAATTTTATTTCTTTTTAATTTTGAATTTTATTTTAAATTTTTATACAGCAGGTTCTCATTGGTTATCTATTTTATACATATAAATGTTTACATGCCAATCCCAATCTCTCAACTCCTCCCACCACCACCCCTCCAAGAGCTTTCCCCCCTTGTTGTCCATACGATTGTTGTCTACATCTGTTGCTCTATTTATGCCTTGCAAAACGGTTAATCTGTACAGTTTTTCTAGGTTCCACATATATGCATGAATATACAAGATTTGTTTTTCTCTTTCTGACTTACTTCACTCTGTAGGACAGTCTCTAGATCCATCGACGTCTCTACAAATGACCCAATTTCATTCCTTTCATGGCTTAGTAATATTCCATTTTATATATGTACCACAGCTTTATGCATTCGTCTGTCTGTGGGCATTTAGGTTGCTTCCATTACCTCGATATTGTAAATAGTGATGCAATGAACATTGCGGTGAATGTCTCTTTTTGATTTATGGTTTTGTCTGAGTATATGTCCAGTCCTGGGATTGCTGTATCATATGGTAATTCTATTATTAGTTTCTTAAGAAACTCCATATTGTTCTCCATAGTGACTGTATCAATTTATATTCCCAACAATAGTGGAAGAGTGTTCCTTTTCTCCACACCCTTTCCAGCATTTGTTGTTTGTAGATTTTCAGATGATGCCCATTCTAACAGGTGTGAGGTGATACCTCATTGTTGAGTCCATTTCGTTGAGCAACGGGTAGGTCTTGTCTATTACATATTTGGCTTATGGAACGGTATCTGTGCTAATTTCAAACTCTGGTTTTATGCAGCACCCCAACTCACCTTTCCCCTTAAGCAAGCATAAGTTGGTTTTCTAAACTTGAGACCCTGTTCTGTTTTGTAATTCAGTTCATGTGTAGCCAAGTTTACATTCCGTGCATTAGTGATACCTTATGATGTTTCTTTTTCTGTGTGACTTATTTCACTTAGAATCATCATGCCTCAATCCACTCATTATGCTGGTACAGGCCTGGTGACACAGATTTCATTGCTGAGTGGTATTCTGTTGTACATAAGTACCGCAACTTCTTTATCAATTATTTGTTCTCTGGGATATTTAACTTGTACTGTAGAAGAGGCTCCTGTAAACAGAGCCGTTGTAAATTTTGGGGTGGCTGTGTCTTTTTGATTTTAATTTCCCTAAGCTATAGGACCATAAGTGGAAATGCCCTAGATTCTGTTGCTTTGTTTTTCAGATGTATCAGGAAACACCATACACTTCTCCAGAGTGGCTGTTGGCAATGTACATCCCGCCCATAAGCATAACAAGGCTCCTTTTTCCCCATGGCCTGTCTTGCCTTTCTGGATTTTACACTTTTCTCAGTGGCCCTTTAGACCGGGGGGAAGTGACACTTCATAGTAGTTCGGATTTCCATTGCAAGCTTGCTTGGTTTGCCAAAAAGGGCGTATGTGTTTTTTCCTGAATATATTCAGGAACAAACTCATACGCCCTTTGTTGCCAAGTGCATCATTGTCGATGTTCTGCCTCTTTTCCTATGCTTTAAATGCAAATCCAGTCTACCTCCTGAAATCGGTTTCCTGCAATTCTGCCCCGCTTTCAAGTCCTCTTCGCAGCCTTACTTCAATATATTTTTGGACGTTATCTGTCATTTATAACTCTGCAGGTTTGTGAATTACAGGGCCCCTGAGCTCCTTTCTTCAACTCGCTTTCTTGTGAGCTGGCCGCAAACCCGCAAGACTGCTTCAGGCCCTAATCTGCTTCTGGCAGGGCACGCTGAGCCTTTGGTTAATTCCTCTTCCTGGTGGGAAATGAGTGTTAAATATGCCCGTCCAGACACCTACCTCACTCTCAACCCCTTGGTGATGTGGGTCCTCTGGTTTGTGGCCACTTTTGCTGGGTTCCTCACCTTTCAATGATGTGGCCCCACTAGTGTGAGGACACTCCTGCTTGGTTCTCATCCACGTGGTTATGTGGACCCCCTGGTGAGAGTCTGTTCCTGGCTTTGTTCCTCACCCACCTGTGAGGGAGACCCTCTGCTGATAGGTCACTCCTGCATGGCTGGCACACATTGCCTTGGTGAAGTCAGCCGTGTGGTGGCAGTTGGAGCGTGCTGGGAATCTCTTCCCCCGGTGATGAGGGTCCTCTTGCGTCAGGCCCTAACTGCTGGGCTCACCAACTTTTCTTAGGGAGCCCAGTGATGCTTTGGCACTCCTCTTAGGATCCCATCTCCATGGGGATGTGGGCCTTCTGCTCTGAGGTCCCAACGGCTGGGTTGTTCACATTTTCATGATGTGGGCTCTCTGGTGTTAGTTCACAGAAGCCTGGATCCCATAGCCTCTGTGCTCTTGGCTGCCTGCTGGGAGGTTCCAACTGCTGGATTCCTCACTTTTTTAATTTTTTGGGCCCTCTGTTGTGAGGATCCTCCTGCCTGCCTCACTCCCAGCCCCTTCGTGATGTGTGTCGTCTGGTTTGAGGCCACATGTGCTGGGTTCCTCACCTTTCGATGATGTGGGACCAATGGTCTTAGGAGACTCCTGCCTGGTTCACATCCCCTTGGTGATGTGGGCCCTCTGTTGAGAGTCTGATCCCGGCTGGGTTCCTCACCCATCTGTGAGGTAGGCCGTCTGATGTGAGGTCACTCTTGCCTGGCTTGCTCACCTCGCCTTGTGGACATGAGCCCTCTGGTGGCACTTGGAGCCTGCTGGGAGCCTCCTCTCCTCGGTGATGAGGGCCCTCTGGCATCAGGCCCTAACTGCTGGGCTCCCTACATTTTGTGATGTGCGCCCAGTGGTGCGAGGACACTCCAGCCAGGTTCCCATCCCCATTGGGGTGTGGGCCTTCTGCTCTGAGGTCCCAAAGCCTGGGTTGCTCACAGTTTCATGATGTGGGCTCTCTGCTGTGAGTTCACTCCGGCAAGGATCCCTTATCATCGGTGCTCTGAGCCGCCTGCTGGGAGGTTCCAACTGCTGGATTCCTCAACTTTTTTATTCTATGTGCCCTCTGTTGTGAGGCTCCTCCTGCCTGCCTCACTGCCAGCCCCTTGGTGATGACTGTCCTATGGCTTGAGGCCACATGTGCTGCGTTCCTCACCTTTCGATGATGTGACCCCACTCGTGTGAGGACACTCCTGCCTGGTTCCCATCCCCTTGGTGAGGTGGGCCCTCTGGCGAGAGTCTAATCCTGGCTGGGTTCCTCAACGTTCTGTGAGGTAGGCCCTCTGCTGTGAGGTCACTCCTGCCTGGCTGGCACACGTCACCTTGGAGACGTGAGCCCTCTGGTGGCAGTTGGAGCGTGCAGGGCGCCTCCTCCTCTCGGTGATGACGGCCCTCTGGCGTCAGGCCCTAAATGGTGGGCTCCCCACATTTTCTGATGTGCGCCCAGTGGTGCGAGGACACTCCAGCCAGGTTCCCATTCCCATGGGGATGTGGTCCTTCTGCGCTGAGGTCTCAACTCCTGGGTTGCTCACAGTTTTGTGATGTGGGCCCTCTGCTGTGAGTTCACTGTGGCCTGGATCCCATAGCCTCGGTGTTCTGGGCCGCCTGCTGGAAGGTCTAAATGCTGGAATCCTCACGTTTTTTATATTATGTGCCCTGTGTTGTGAGGCTACTCCTGCCTGCCTCACTCCAAGGCCCTTGGTGATGTGGGTCCTCTGGTTTGAGGACACATGTGCTGGGTTCCTCACCTTAAGATGATGAGGCCCCACTGGTGTGAGGATAATCCTGACTGGGTCCCATCCCCTTTGTGATGTGGGCCCTCTGGTGAGAGTCTGATCCTGGCTGGGTTCCTCACCCATCTGTGAGGTGGGCCCTCTACTATCAGGTAACTCTTGCCTGGGTTGCTCACCTCGCCTTGTTGACATGAGCCCTCTGGTGGCAATTGGACCCTGCTGGGAGCCTCCTCAGCTCTGTGATGAGGGCCCTCTGACGTCAGGCCCTAACTGCTGGGCTCCCCAACTTTTCTTAGTGAGCCCAGTGTTGCTCAAGCACTCCTCTTAGGTTCCCATCCCCATGGGGATGTGGGCCTTCTGCTCTGAGGTTCCAACGGCTGGGTTGATCACAATTTCATGATGTGGGCTCTCTGGTGTTAGTTCACTGTGGCCTGGATCCCATAGCCTCTGTGGTCTTGGCTGCCTGCTGGGAGGTTCCAACTGCTCGATTCCTCAACTTTTGTATTCTATGGGTCCTGTGTTGTGATGCTCCTCCTGCCTGCCTCACTCGCAACCCCTTCGTGATGTGGGTCTTCTGGTTTGAGGCCACATGTGCTGGGTTAGGCAACTTTCAATGATGTGGCCCCACTGGTGTGAGGACACTCCTGCCTGGTTCCCATCCCCTTGGTGATGTGGGCCTTCTGGTGACAGTCTTATCCTGGCTGAGTTCCTCACTCTTCTGTGAGGTAGGCCCTCTGCTGTGAGGTCAATCCTGCCTGACTTGCACACATCACCTTGGCGACGTGGGCCCTCTGTTGGCACATGGAACCTGCTGGGAGCCTCCTGCCCTCGGTGATGATGGCCCTCTAGCATCAGGCTCTAACTGCTGGGCTCCCCACGTTTTCTGATGTGAGCCCAGTGATGCCAGGACACTCCTGTCAGGTTCCCATCCCCATGGGGATGTGGGCTTTCTGCTCTGAGGTCCCAATGCCTGGGTTGCTCACAGTTTCATGATGTGGGCTCTCTGGTGTTAGTTAACTCCTGCCTGCATCCCATAGCTTCTGTGCTCTCGGCCGCCTGCTGGGAGGTTCCAAATGCTGGATTCCTCACTTTTTTTATTCTTTGGGCCCTCTGTTTTTAGGCTACTCCTACCTGCCTCACTCCCATCCCCTTTGTGATGTATGTCCTCTGATATGAGGCCACATGTGCTGGGTTCCTCACCTTTCGATGATGTGGTCCCACTGGTGGGAGGACAGTCCTGACTGGTTCCCATCCCCTTGGTGTTGTGGGCCCTCTGGTGAGAGTCTCATCCTGCCTCGGTTCCTCACCCTTCTGTGAGATAGGCCCTCTGCTGTGAGGTCACTACTGCCTGGCTGGTGCATGCCACCTTGTAGACGTGGGCCCTCTGTTGGCAGTTGGAACCTGCTGGGAGTCTCCTCCCCTCAGTTATGAGGGCCCCCTGGCATCAGGCCCTAACTGCTGGGCTCCTAACATTTTCTGATATGTGCTAAGTGGTGCAAAGCCACTCCTGCCAGGTTCCCATCCCAATGGGGATGTGGGCCTTCTGTTCTGAGGTCCCAACAGCTGGGCTGCTCACAGGTTCATGATGTGGGCCCTCTGCTGTGAGTTCACTGCGGCCTGGATCCCATAGCCTCGGTGCTCTGGGCCACTTGCTGGGAGGTTCCAACTGCTGGATTCCTCAACTTTTATATTCTATGGACCCTGTGTTGTGAGGCCAGTCCTGCCAGCCTCATTCCGAACCCCTTGGTGATGTGGTTCCTCTGGTTTGAGGACACATGTGCTGGGATCCTCACCTTTCGATGATGTTGTCCCACTGGTGTGGGGACACTCCTGCCTGGTTCCCATCCCCTTGGTGATGTGGGCCCTCTGGTGAGAGTCTGATCCTGGCTGTGTTCCTCACCCTTCTGTGAGGTGGGCCCTCTGCTGTGAGGTCACTCCTGCCAGGCTGGCACACATCGCCTTGGCGACGTTGGCCCTCTGGTGGCAGCTGGAGCCTGCTGGGAGCCTCCTCCTCTCGGTGATGAGTGCCCTCTAGCGTCAGGCCCTAACTTCTGAGCACCCCACGTTTTCTGATGTGAGCCCAGTGATGCCAGGACACTCCTGTCATGTTCCCATCACCATGGGGATGTGGGCCTTCTGCTCTGAGGTCCCAATGTCTGGGTTGCTCACAGTTTCATGATGTGGGCTGTCTGGTGTTAGTTCACTCTGGCCTGGTTCCTCTAGCCTCTGTGCTCTGGGCCGCCTGCTGGGAGGTTCCAACTGCTGGATTCCTCACCTTTCTTATTTTTGGGCCCTCTGTTATGAGGCTCCTCCTGCCTGCCTCACTCCCAGCCCCTTGGTGATGGGTGTCCTATGGTTTGAAGCCACATGTTCTGGGTTCCTCACCTTTAGATGATGTGGCCCTACTCATGTGAGGACACTCCTGCCTGGTTCCAATCCATTTGGTGATGTGGGCCCTCTGGTGCGAGTCTGATCCTGACTGGGTTCGTCACACTTCTCTGAGGTGGACCCTCTGCTGTGAGGTCATTCGTGCCTGGTTGGCACACATCGCCTTGGCGACGTCAGCCCTCTGGTGGCAGTTGGAGCCTGCTGGGAGCCTCCTTCCCTTGGTGATGAGGGTCCTCTGGCGCCAGGCCCTAACTGCTGGTCGCCCAAAATTTTCTGATACGTTCTCAGTGGTGCGAGGACACTCCTACCAGAATTCCATCCCCATGGGGATGTGGGCCTCCTGCTCTGAGGTCCCAATGGCTGGGTTGCTCAGTTTCATGACATGGGCCCTCTTCTGTGAGTTCACTGTGGCCTGGATCCCATAGCCTCGGTGCTCTGGGCCGCCTGCTGGGAGGTTCCAACTGCTGGATTCCTCACTTTTTTATTCTATGTGCCCAGTGTTGTGAGGCTACTCCTGCCTGCCTCACTCCGAGGTCCTTGGTGATGTGGGTCCTCTGGTTTGAGGACACATGTGCTGAGTACCTCAGCTTTCGATGATGTGGCCCCACTGATGTGAAGACACTCCTGCCTGGTTCCCATCCCCTTGGTGATGTGGGCCCTCTGGTGAGAGTCTGATGTTGGCTGGGTTTCTCACCCTTCTGTGAGGTGGGACCTCTGCTGTGAGGTAACTCCTGCCTGGCATGCTAACGTTGCCTTGGCAATGTGAGCCCTCAGGTGGCAGTTGGAGCCTGCTGGGAATCTCCTCCCCTCAGTTATGAGAGCTCTGGATAAAACACATATGCCCTTTTTTGCCAAGTGCATTATTTTCCAAGTTCTGTCTCTTTTCCTATGCTTTAAGAGCTACTCCCGTGTACGTTTTGAAATCAATTTCCAGCAATTCTGCCCTGCATTCAAGTCCTCTTCGCAGCCTTACTTCAGCATAATTTTGGATGATAGCTGTCATTTATAACTCCGAAGGTTTCTGAATTACAGTGCCCCTGAGCTCCTTTCTTCAACTCGCTTTCTTGTGAGCTGGCCGCAACACCGCAGGATCTCCTCAGGCCCTAATTTAGTTCCAGCATGGCACGCGGAGCCTTTGGTTAATTCCTCTTCCTGGTGGGAAATGAGAGTTAAATTTGCCCGTCCGGACACCTCCACCTAGTCTCTCATTGGTTCTCCCTATTCCTGTTCATTTTCCACAGAAATTGCAAACTGGGCCAAACAGGAGGTTAAAGGCACTGACTCTCCAAGTGGGGAGAGTGTTAGTAAAGCGTCTGGAATGTTGCACCCGAGTACCAGGGGACGAAAACTGAGACACATTTGAACACGTTTTCCGATCACACGGTGGATCATACTCTGGGTTCCACATGCATGTTTTAGCTGAAGGAAGAATCCCTTAAACAGGGAGAGTTGAGACCCATGGAATGGGTACCATGCAATATGACTTCAAAGGGTCTGCATTTGCTCACCGAACCTCACCAATCCTATCACTGCTGCGTTTATGCCGCTGTACACACGCTTGATTCTCTTTCGGAGACATATAAATCCATAGGTTTTAAGATTCTTACTAGTCAGGTAGATTCTTACTAGTCAGGTATATTCTTAGGCGTTTAATATGGGGTGTTGAGTCCACTTCGTTGAGCAAGGAGTAGCTCTTGTCTATTACATATTTGGCTTATGGAACGGTATCTGTGCTAATTTCAATCTCTGGTTTTATGCAGCACCCCAACTCACCCGTCCCCTTAAGCAAGCATAAGTTGGTTTTCTACATTTGACAACCTGTTCTGTTTTGTAATTCAGTTCTTGTGTAGCCAAGTTTACATTCCGTGTATTAGTGATATCTTATGATGTTTCTTTTTCTGTGTGACTAATTTCACTTAGAATCATCGTACCTGAATCCACTCATTATGCTGCTACGGGCCTGATGACATAGATTTCATTGCTGAGTGATATTGCATTGTACATAAGTACCACAACTTCTTTATCCATTTTTCGCTTTCTGTGATATTGAACTTGTTCGGTAAATGAGGTTCTTGTAAACAGAGCCGTCCCAAACTTTGGGGTGGCTGTGTCTTTTTGATTTTAATTTCCCTAAGCTATAGGACCATAAGTGGAAGTGCCCTAGGCTCTGTTGCTTTGTTTTTTGGATGTTTCAGGAAACACCATACACTTCTCCAGAGTGGCTGCTGGCAATTTACATCCCGCCCATCAGCATAACAAGGCTCCCAGTTCTCCATGGCCTGTCCTGCCTTTCTGGATTTTACACTTTTTTCAGATGGCCCTTTTGACCAGGGGGCAGTGAGACTTCATTGTAGTGCAGATTTCCTTTGCAAGCTTGCTTGGTTGGCCAAAAAGGGCATATGCGTTTTTTCCTGAATATACGCATACGCCCTTTTTGGCCAAGTGCATCATTGTGGACGTTCTGACTCTTTTCCTATGTTTTACATGCAATTCCAGTGTACCTCCAGAAATCGGTTTCCTGCAATTCTGCCCCGCTTTCAACTCCTCTTGGCAGCCTTACTTCAATATATTTTTGGAAGATAGCTGTCATTTATAACTCTGCAGGTTTGTGAATTACAGTGCCCCTGAGCTCCTTTCTTCAACTCGCTTTCTTGTGAGCTGGCCGCAACACCGCAGGATTGCTTCAGGCCCTAGTTTGGTTCTGGCACGGCATGCTGAGCCTTTGGTTAATTCCTCTTCCTGGTGGGAAATGAGAGTTAAATTTGCCCGTCCGGACACCTCCACCTAGTCTCTCATTGGTTCTCCCAATTCCTGTTCATTTTCCACAGAAATTGCAAACTGGGCCAAACAGGAGGTTAAAGGCACTGACTCTCCAAGTGGGGAGAGTGTTAGTAAAGCGTCTGGAATGTTGCACCCGAGTACCAGGAAACGAAAATTGAGACACATTTGAACACGTTTTCCGATCACACGGTGGATCATACTCTGGGTTCCACATGCATGTTTTAGCTGAAGGAAGAATCCCTTAAACAGGGAGAGTTGAGACCCATGGAATGGGTACCATGCAATATGACTTCAAAGGGTCTGCATTTGCTCACCGAACCTCAGCAATCCTATCACTGCTGCGTTTATGCCGCTGTACATACGCTTGATTCTCTTTCGGAGACATATAAATCCATAGGTTTTAAGATTCTTACTAGTCAGGTATATTCTTAGGCGTTTAATATGGGGTGTTGAGTCCACTTCGTTGAGCAAGGAGTAGCTCTTGTCTATTACATATTTGGCTTATGGAACGGTATCTGTGCTAATTTCAATCTCTGGTTTTATGCAGCACCCCAAGTCACCCGTCCCCTTAAGCAAGCATAAGTTGGTTTTCTACATTTGACACCCTGTTCTGTTTTATAATTCAGTTCTTGTGTAGCCAAGTTTACATTCTGTGTATTAGTGATATCTTATGATGTTTCTTTTTCTGTGTGACTAATTTCACTTAGAATCATCGTACCTGAATCCACTCATTATGCTGCTATGGGCCTGATGACATAGATTTCATTGCTGAGTGATATTGCATTGTACATAAGTACCACAACTTCTTTATCCATTTTTCGCTTTCTGTGATATTGAACTTCTTCGGTAAACGAGGTTCTTGTAAACAGAGCCGTCCCAAACTTTGGGGTGGCTGTGTCTTTTTGATTTTAATTTCCCTAAGCTATAGGACCATAAGTGGAAGTGCCCTAGGCTCTGTTGCTTTGTTTTTTGGATGTTTCAGGAAACACCATACACTTCTCCAGAGTGGCTGCTGGCAATTTACATCCCGCCCATCAGCATAACAAGGCTCCCAGTTCTCCATGGCCTGTCCTGCCTTTCTGGATTTTACACTTTTTTCAGATGGCCCTTTTGACCTGGGGGAAGTGAGACTTCATTGTAGTGCAGATTTCCTTTGCAAGCTTGCTTGGTTGGCCAAAAAGGGCGTATGCGTTTTTCCCTGAATATATTCAGGAAAAAACGCATACGCCCTTTTTGGCCAAGTGCATCATTGTGGACGTTCTGCCTCTTTTCCTATGCTTTACATGCAATTCCAGTCTACCTCCTGAAATCGGTTTCCTGCAATTCTGCCCCCCTTTCAACTCCTCTTGGCAGCCTTACTTCAATATATTTTTGGAAGATAGCTGTCCTTTATAACTCTGCAGGTTTGTGAATTACAGTGCCCCTGAGCTCCTTTCTTCAACTCGCTTTCTTGTGAGCTGGCCGCAACACCGCAGGATTGCTTCTGGTCCTAGTGTGGTTCCGGCATGGCACACTGAGCCTTTGGTTAATTCCTCTTCCTGGTGGGAAATGAGAGTTAAATTTGCCCGTCTGGACACCTCCACCTAGTCTCTCATTGGTTCTCCCTATTCCTGTTCATTTTCCACAGAAATTGCAAACTGGGCCAAACAGGAGGTTAAAGGCACTGACTCTCCAAGTGGGGAGAGTGTTAGTAAAGCGTCTGGAATGTTGCACCCGAGTACCAGGAAACGAAAATTGAGACACATTTGAACACGTTTTCCGATCACACGGTGGATCATACTCTGGGTTCCACATGCATGTTTTAGCGGAAGGAAGAATCCCTTAAGCAGGGAGAGTTGAGACCCATGGAATGGGTACCATGCAATATGACTTCAAAGGGTCTGCATTTGCTCACCGAACCTCAGCAATCCTATCACTGCTGCGTTTATGCCACTGTACACACGCTTGATTCTCTTTTGGAGACATATAAATCCATAGGTTTTAAGATTCTTACTAGTCAGGTAGATTCTTACTAGTCAGGTATATTCTTAGGCGTTTAATATGGGGTGTTGAGTCCACTTCGTTGAGCAAGGAGTAGCTCTTGTCTATTACATATTTGGCTTATGGAACGGTATCTGTGCTCATTTCCATCTCTGGTTTTATGCAGCACCCCAACTCACCCGTCCCCTTAAGCAAGCATAAGTTGGTTTTCTACACTTGACACCCTGTTCTGTTTTGTAATTCAGTTCTTGTGTAGCCAAGTTTACATTCCGTGTATTAATGATATCTTATGATGTTTCTTTTTCTGTGTGACTAATTTCACTTAGAATCATCGTACCTGAATCCACTCATTATGCTGCTACGGGCCTGATGACATAGATTTCATTGCTGAGTGATATTGCATTGTACATAAGTACCACAACTTCTTTATCCATTTTTCGCTTTCTGTGATATTGAACTTGTTCGGTAAACGAGGTTCTTGTAAACAGAGCCGTCCCAAACTTTGGGGTGGCTGTGTCTTTTTGATTTTAATTTCCCTAAGCTATAGGACCATAAGTGGAAGTGCCCTAGGCTCTGTTGCTTTGATTTTTGGATGTTTCAGGAAACACCATACACTTCTCCAGAGTGGCTGCTGGCAATTTACACCCCGCCCATCAGCATAACAAGGCTCCCAGTTCTCCATGGCCTGTCCTGCCTTTCTGGATTTTACACTTTTTTCAGATGGCCCTTTTGACCGGGGGGAAGTGAGACTTCATTGTAGTGCAGATTTCCTTTGCAAGCTTGCTTGGTTGGCCAAAAAGGGCGTATGCGTTTTTCCCTGAATATATTCAGGAAAAAACGCATACGCCCTTTTTGGCCAAGTGCATCATTGTGGACGTTCTGCCTCTTTTCCTATGCTTTACATGCAATTCCAGTCTACCTCCTGAAATCGGTTTCCTGCAATTCTGCCCCCCTTTCAACTCCTCTTGGCAGCCTTACTTCAATATATTTTTGGAAGATAGCTGTCCTTTATAACTCTGCAGGTTTGTGAATTACAGTGCCCCTGAGCTCCTTTCTTCAACTCGCTTTCTTGTGAGCTGGCCGCAACACCGCAGGATTGCTTCTGGTCCTAGTGTGGTTCCGGCATGGCACGCTGAGCCTTTGGTTAATTCCTCTTCCTGGTGGGAAATGAGAGTTAAATTTGCCCGTCTGGACACCTCCACCTAGTCTCTCATTGGTTCTCCCTATTCCTGTTCATTTTCCACAGAAATTGCAAACTGGGCCAAACAGGAGGTTAAAGGCACTGACTCTCCAAGTGGGGAGAGTGTTAGTAAAGCGTCTGGAATGTTGCACCCGAGTACCAGGAAACGAAAATTGAGACACATTTGAACACGTTTTCCGATCACACGGTGGATCATACTCTGGGTTCCACATGCATGTTTTAGCTGAAGGAAGAATCCCTTAAACATGGAGAGTTGAGACCCATGGAATGGGTACCATGCAATATGACTTCAAAGGGTCTGCATTTGCTCACCGAACCTCAGCAATCCTATCACTGCTGCGTTTATGCCGCTGTACACACGCTTGATTCTCTTTCGGAGACATATAAATCCATAGGTTTTAAGATTCTTACTAGTCAGGTAGATTCTTACTAGTCAGGTATATTCTTAGGCGTTTAATATGGGGTGTTGAGTCCACTTCGTTGAGCAAGGAGTAGCTCTTGTCTATTACATATTTGGCTTATGGAACGGTATCTGTGCTCGTTTCAATCTCTGGTTTTATGCAGCACCCCAACTCACCCGTCCCCTTAAGCAAGCATAAGTTGGTTTTCTACACTTGACACCCTGTTCTGTTTTGTAATTCAGTTCTTGTGTAGCCAAGTTTACATTCCGTGTATTAGTGATATCTTATGATGTTTCTTTTTCTGTGTGACTAATTTCACTTAGAATCATCGTACCTGAATCCACTCATTATGCTGCTACGGGCCTGATGACATAGATTTCATTGCTGAGTGATATTGCATTGTACATAAGAACCACAACTTCTTTATCCATTTTTCGCTTTCTGTGATATTGAACTTCTTCGGTAAACGAGGTTCTTGTAAACAGAGCCGTCCCAAACTTTGGGGTGGCTGTGTCTTTTTGATTTTAATTTCCCTAAGCTATAGGACCATAAGTGGAAGTGCCCTAGGCTCTGTTGCTTTGATTTTTGGATGTTTCAGGAAACACCATACACTTCTCCAGAGTGGCTGCTGGCAATTTACACCCCGCCCATCAGCATAACAAGGCTCCCAGTTCTCCATGGCCTGTCCTGCCTTTCTGGATTTTACACTTTTTTCAGATGGCCCTTTTGACCGGGGGGCAGTGAGACTTCATTGTAGTGCAGATTTCCTTTGCAAGCTTGCTTGGTTGGCCAAAAAGGGCGTATGCGTTTTTTCCTGAATATATTCAGGAAAAAACGCATACGCCCTTTTTGGCCAAGTGCATCATTGTGGACGTTCTGCCTCTTTTCCTATGCTTTACATGCAATTCCAGTGTACCTCCAGAAATCGGTTTCCTGCAATTCTACCCCGCTTTCAACTCCTCTTGGCAGCCTTACTTCAATATATTTTTGGAAGATAGCTGTCATTTATAACTCTGCAGGTTTGTGAATTACAGTGCCCCTGAGCTCCTTTCTTCAACTCGCTTTCTTGTGAGCTGGCCGCAACACCGCAGGATTGCTTCAGGCCCTAGTTTGATTCCGGCACGGCATGCTGAGCCTTTGGTTAATTCCTCTTCCTGGTGGGAAATGAGAGTTAAATTTGCCCGTCCGGATACCTCCACCTAGTCTCTCATTGGTTCTCCCTATTCCTGTTCATTTTCCACAGAAATTGCAAACTGGGCCAAAAAGGAGGTTAAAGGCACTGACTCTCCAAGTGGGGAGAGTGTTAGTAAAGCGTCTGGAATGTTGCACCCGAGTACCAGGGGACGAAAACTGAGACACATTTGAACACGTTTCCCGATCACACGGTTGATCATACTCTGGGTTCCACATGCATGTTTTAGCTGAAGGAAGAATCCATTAAACCTGGAGAGTTGAGACCCATGGAATGGGTACCATGCAATATGACTTCAAAAGGTCTGCATTTGCTCACCGAACCTCAGCAATCCTATCACTGCTGCGTTTATGCCACTGTACACACGCTTGATTCTCTTTCGGAGACATATAAATCCATAGGTTTTAAGATTCTTACTAGTCAGGTATATTCTTAGGCGTTTAATATGGAGTGTTGAGTCCACTTCGTTGAGCAAGGAGTAGCTCTTGTCTATTACATATTTGGCTTATGGAACGGTATCTGTGCTAATTTCAATCTCTGGTTTTATGCAGCACCCCAACTCACCCGTCCCCTTAAGCAAGCTTAAGCTGGTTTTCTACATTTGACACCCTGTTCTGTTTTGTAATTCAGTTCTTGTGTAGCCAAGTTTACATTCCGTGTATTAGTGATATCTTATGATGTTCCTTTTTCTGTGTGACTAATTTCACTTAGAATCATCATACCTGAATCCACTCATTATGCTGCTACGGGCCTGTTGACATAGATTTCATTGCTGAGTGATATTGCATTGTACGTAAGTACCACAATTTCTTTATCCATTTTTCGCTTTCTGTGATATTGAACTTGTACCGTAAACGAGGTTCTTGTAAACAGAGCCGTCCCAAACTTTGGGGTGGCTGTGTCTTTTTGATTTTAATTTCCCTAAGCTATAGGACAATAAGTGGAAGTGCCCTAGGCTCTGTTGCTTTGTTTTTTGGATGTTTCAGGAAACACCATACACTTCTCCAGAGTGGCTGCTGGCAATTTACATCCCGCCCATCAGCATAACTAGGCTCCCAGTTCT
Organism: Leucopleurus acutus; assembly: GCF_964270905.1. Lineage (NCBI taxonomy): Eukaryota > Metazoa > Chordata > Mammalia > Artiodactyla > Delphinidae > Leucopleurus > Leucopleurus acutus. The sequence goes on from NW_028139180.1 coordinate 577,792, forward strand.
CCATGGCCTGTCCTGCCTTTCTGGATTTTACACTTTTTTCAGATGGCCCTTTTGACCGGGGAGCAGTGAGACTTCATTGTAGTGCAGATTTCCTTTGCAAGCTTGCTTGGTTGGCCAAAAAGTGCGTATGCGTTTTTCCCTGAATATATTCAGGGAAAAACGCATACGCCCTTTTTGGCCAAGTGTATCATTGTGGACGTTCTGCCTCTTTTCCTATGCTTTACATGCAATTCCAGTCTACCTCCTGAAATCGGTTTCCTGCAATTCTGCCCCCCTTTCAACTCCTCTTGGCAGCCTTACTTCAATATATTTTTGGAAGATAGCTGTCCTTTATAACTCTGCAGGTTTGTGAATTACAGTGCCCCTGAGCTCCTTTCTTCAACTCGCTTTCTTGTGAGCTGGCCGCAACACCGCAGGATTGCTTCTGGTCCTAGTGTGGTTCCGGCATGGCACGCTGAGCCTTTGGTTAATTCCTCTTCCTGGTTGGAAATGAGAGTTAAATTTGCCCGTCTGGACACCTCCACCTAGTCTCTCATTGGTTCTCCCTATTCCTGTTCATTTTCCACAGAAATTGCAAACTGGGCCAAACAGGAGGTTAAAGGCACTGACTCTCCAAGTGGGGAGAGTGTTAGTAAAGCGTCTGGAATGTTGCACCCGAGTACCAGGAAACGAAAATTGAGACACATTTGAACACGTTTTCCGATGACACGGTGGATCATACTCTGGGTTCCACATGCATGTTTTAGCTGAAGGAAGAATCCCTTAAACAGGGAGAGTTGAGACCCATGGAATGGGTACCATGCAATATGACTTCAAAGGGTCTGCATTTGCTCACCGAACCTCAGCAATCCTATCACTGCTGCGTTTATGCCACTGTACACACGCTTGATTCTCTTTCGGAGACATATAAATCCATAGGTTTTAAGATTCTTACTAGTCAGGTAGATTCTTACTAGTCAGGTATATTCTTAGGCGTTTAATATGGGGTGTTGAGTCCACTTCGTTGAGCAAGGAGTAGCTCTTGTCTATTACATATTTGGCTTATGGAACGGTATCTGTGCTCATTTCAATCTCTGGTTTTATGCAGCACCCCAACTCACCCGTCCCCTTAAGCAAGCATAAGTTGGTTTTCTACATTTGACACCCTGTTCTGTTTTGTAATTCAGTTCTTGTGTAGCCAAGTTTACATTCCGTGTATTAGTGATATCTTATGATGTTTCTTTTTCTGTGTGACTAATTTCACTTAGAATCATCGTACCTGAATCCACTTATTATGCTGCTACGGGCTTGATGACATAGATTTCATTGCTGAGTGATATTGCATTGTACATAAGTACCACAACTTCTTTATCCATTTTTCGCTTTCTGTGATATTGAACTTGTTCGGTAAACGAGGTTCTTGTAAACAGAGCCGTCCCAAACTTTGGGGTGGCTGTGTCTTTTTGATTTTAATTTCCCTAAGCTATAGGACCATAAGTGGAAGTGCACTAGGCTCTGTTTCTTTGATTTTTGGATGTTTCAGGAAACACCATACACTTCTCCAGAGTGGCTGCTGGCAATTTACACCCCGCCCATCAGCATAACAAGGCTCCCAGTTCTCCATGGCCTGTCCTGCCTTTCTGGATTTTACACTTTTATCAGATGGCCCTTTTGACCGGGGTGCAGTGAGACTTCATTGTAGTGCAGATTTCCTTTGCAAGCTTGCTTGGTTGGCCAAAAAGGGCGTATGCGTTTTTTCCTGAATATATTCAGGAAAAAACGCATACGCCCTTTTTGGCCAAGTGCATCATTGTGGACGTTCTGCCTCTTTTCCTATGCTTTACATGCAATTCCAGTCTACCTCCAGAAATCGGTTTCCTGCAATTCTGCCCCGCTTTCAACTCCTCTTGGCAGCCTTACTTCAATATATTTTTGGAAGATAGCTGTCATTTATAACTCTGCAGGTTTGTGAATTACAGTGCCCCTGAGCTCCTTTCTTCAACTCGCTTTCTTGTGAGCTGGCCGCAACACCGCAGGATTGCTTCAGGCCCTAGTTTGATTCCGGCACGGCATGCTGAGCCTTTGGTTAATTCCTCTTCCTGGTGGGAAATGAGAGTTAAATTTGCCCGTCCAGATACCTCCACCTAGTCTCTCATTGGTTCTCCCTATTCCTGTTCATTTTCCACAGAAATTGCAAACTGGGCCAAACAGGAGGTTAAAGGCACTGACTCTCCAAGTGGGGAGAGTGTTAGTAAAGCGTCTGGAATGTTGCACCCGAGTACCAGGGGACGAAAACTGAGACACATTTGAACACGTTTCCCGATCACACGGTTGATCATACTCTGGGTTCCACATGCATGTTTTAGCTGAAGGAAGAATCCATTAAACCTGGAGAGTTGAGACCCATGGAATAGGTACCATGCAATATGACTTCAAACGGTCTGCATTTGCTCACCGAACCTCAGCAATCCTATCACTGCTGCGTTTATGCCGCTGTACACACGCTTGATTCTCTTTCGGAGACATATAAATCCATAGGTTTTAAGATTCTTACTAGTCAGGTATATTCTTAGGCGTTTAATATGGAGTGTTGAGTCCACTTCGTTGAGCAAGGAGTAGCTCTTGTCTATTACATATTTGGCTTATGGAACGGTATCTGTGCTCATTTCAATCTCTGGTTTTATGCAGCACCCCAACTCACCCGTCCCCTTAAGCAAGCATAAGTTGGTTTTCTACATTTGACACCCTGTTCTGTTTTGTAATTCAGTTCTTGTGTAGCCAAGTTTACATTCCGTGTATTAGTGATATCTTATGATGTTTCTTTTTCTGTGTGACTAATTTCACTTAGAATCATCGTACCTGAATCCACTCATTATGCTGCTACGGGCCTGTTGACATAGATTTCATTGCTGAGTGATATTGCATTGTACGTAAGTACCACAATTTCTTTATCCATTTTTCGCTTTCTGTGATATTGAACTTGTACCGTAAACGAGGTTCTTGTAAACAGAGCCGTCCCAAACTTTGGGGTGGCTGTGTCTTTTTGATTTTAATTTCCCTAAGCTATAGGACCATAAGTGGAAGTGCCCTAGGCTCTGTTGCTTTGTTTTTTGGATGTTTCAGGAAACACCATACACTTCTCCAGAGTGGCTGCTGGCAATTTACATCCCGCCCATCAGCATAACTAGGCTCCCAGTTCTCCATGGCCTGTCCTGCCTTTCTGGATTTTACACTTTTTTCAGATGGCCCTTTTGACCGGGGGGCAGTGAGACTTCATTGTAGTGCAGATTTCCTTTGCAAGCTTGCTTGGTTGGCCAAAAAGGGCGTATGCGTTTTTTCCTGAATATATTCAGGAAAAAACGCATACGCCCTTTTTGGCCAAGTGCATCATTGTGGACGTTCTGCCTCTTTTCCTATGCTTTACATGCAATTCCAGTCTACCTCCTGAAATCGGTTTCCTGCAATTCTGCCCCCCTTTCAACTCCTCTTGGCAGCCTTAATTCAATATATTTTTGGAAGATAGCTGTCCTTTATAACTCTGCAGGTTTGTGAATTACAGTGCCCCTGAGCTCCTTTCTTCAACTCGCTTTCTTGTGAGCTGGCCGCAACACCGCAGGATTGCTTCTGGTCCTAGTGTGGTTCCGGCATGGCACGCTGAGCCTTTGGTTAATTCCTCTTCCTGGTTGGAAATGAGAGTTAAATTTGCCCGTCTGGACACCTCCACCTAGTCTCTCATTGGTTCTCCCTATTCCTGTTCATTTTCCACAGAAATTGCAAACTGGGCCAAACAGGAGGTTAAAGGCACTGACTCTCCAAGTGGGGAGAGTGTTAGTAAAGCGTCTGGAATGTTGCACCCGAGTACCAGGAAACGAAAATTGAGACACATTTGAACATGTTTTCCGATCACACAGTGGATCATACTCTGGGTTCCACATGCATGTTTTAGCTGAAAGAAGAATCCCTTAAACAGGGAGAGTTGAGACCCATGGAATGGGTACCATGCAATATGACTTCAAAGGGTCTGCATTTGCTCACCGAACCTCAGCAATCCTATCACTGCTGCGTTTATGCCACTGTACACACGCTTGATTCTCTTTCGGAGACATATAAATCCATAGGTTTTAAGATTCTTACTAGTCAGGTAGATTCTTACTAGTCAGGTATATTCTTAGGCGTTTAATATGGGGTGTTGAGTCCACTTCGTTGAGCAAGGAGTAGCTCTTGTCTATTACATATTTGGCTTATGGAACGGTATCTGTGCTCATTTCAATCTCTGGTTTTATGCAGCACCCCAACTCACCCGTCCCCTTAAGCAAGCATAAGTTGGTTTTCTACATTTGACACCCTGTTCTGTTTTGTAATTCAGTTCTTGTGTAGCCAAGTTTACATTCCGTGTATTAGTGATATCTTATGATGTTTCTTTTTCTGTGTGAGTAATTTCACTTAGAATCATCGTACCTGAATCCACTCATTATGCTGCTACGGGCCTGATGACATAGATTTCATTGCTGAGTGATATTGCATTGTACATAAGTACCACAACTTCTTTATCCATTTTTCACTTTCTGTGATATTGAACTTGTTCGGTAAACGAGGTTCTTGTAAACAGAGCCGTCCCAAACTTTGGGGTGGCTGTGTCTTTTTGATTTTAATTTCCCTAAGCTATAGGACCATAAGTGGAAGTGCCCTAGGCTCTGTTGCTTTGTTTTTTGGATGTTTCAGGAAACACCATACACTTCTCCAGAGTGGCTGCTGGCAATTTACATCCCGCCCATCAGCATAACTAGGCTCCCAGTTCTCCATGGCCTGTCCTGCCTTTCTGGATTTTACACTTTTTTCAGATGGCCCTTTTGACCGGGGAGCAGTGAGACTTCATTGTAGTGCAGATTTCCTTTGCAAGCTTGCTTGGTTGGCCAAAGAGTGCGTATGCGTTTTTCCCTGAATATATTCAGGAAAAAACGCATACGCCCTTTTTGGCCAAGTGCATCATTGTGGACGTTCTGCCTCTTTTCCTATGCTTTACATGCAATTCCAGTGTACCTCCAGAAATCGGTTTCCTGCAATTCTGCCCCGCTTTCAACTCCTCTTGGCAGCCTTACTTCAATATATTTTTGGAAGATAGCTGTCATTTATAACTCTGCAGGTTTGTGAATTACAGTGCCCCTGAGCTCCTTTCTTCAACTCGCTTTCTTGTGAGCTGGCCGCAACACCGCAGGATTGCTTCAGGCCCTAGTTTGATTCCGGCACGGCATGCTGAGCCTTTGGTTAATTCCTCTTCCTGGTGGGAAATGAGAGTTAAATTTGCCCGTCCGGATACCTCCACCTAGTCTCTCATTGGTTCTCCCTATTCCTGTTCATTTTCCACAGAAATTGCAAACTGGGCGAAACAGGAGGTTAAAGGCACTGACTCTCCAAGTGGGGAGAGTGTTAGTAAAGCGTCTGGAATGTTACACCCGAGTACCAGGGGACGAAAACTGAGACACATTTGAACACGTTTCCCGATCACACGGTTGATCATACTCTGGGTTCCACATGCATGTTTTAGCTGAAGGAAGAATCCATTAAACCTGGAGAGTTGAGACCCATGGAATGGGTACCATGCAATATGACTTCAAACGGTCTGCATTTGCTCACCGAACCTCAGCAATCCTATCACTGCTGCGTTTATGCCGCTGTACACACGCTTGATTCTCTTTCGGAGACATATAAATCCATAGGTTTTAAGATTCTTACTAGTCAGGTATATTCTTAGGTGTTTAATATGGAGTGTTGAGTCCACTTCGTTGAGCAAGGAGTAGCTCTTGTCTATTACATATTTGGCTTATGGAACGGTATCTGTGCTAATTTCAATCTCTGGTTTTATGCAGCACCCCAACTCACCCGTCCCCTTAAGCAAGCTTAAGTTGGTTTTCTATATGTGACACCCTGTTCTGTTTTGTAATTCAGTTCTTGTGTAGCCAAGTTTACATTCCGTGTATTAGTGATATCTTATGATGTTCCTTTTTCTGTGTGACTAATTTCACTTAGAATCATCATACCTGAATCCACTCATTATGCTGCTACGGGCCTGTTGACATAGATTTCATTGCTGAGTGATATTGCATTGTACGTAAGTACCACAATTTCTTTATCCATTTTTCGCTTTCTGTGATATTGAACTTGTACCGTAAACGAGGTTCTTGTAAACAGAGCCGTCCCAAACTTTGGGGTGGCTGTGTCTTTTTGATTTTAATTTCCCTAAGCTATAGGACCATAAGTGGAAGTGCCCTAGGCTCTGTTGCTTTGTTTTTTGGATGTTTCAGGAAACACCATACACTTCTCCAGAGTGGCTGCTGGCAATTTACATCCCGCCCATCAGCATAACTAGGCTCCCAGTTCTCCATGGCCTGTCCTGCCTTTCTGGATTTTACACTTTTTTCAGATGGCCCTTTTGACCGGGGAGCAGTGAGACTTCATTGTAGTGCAGATTTCCTTTGCAAGCTTGCTTGGTTGGCCAAAGAGTGCGTATGCGTTTTTCCCTGAATATATTCAGGAAAAAACGCATACGCCCTTTTTGGCCAAGTGCATCATTGTGGACGTTCTGCCTCTTTTCCTATGCTTTACATGCAATTCCAGTGTACCTCCAGAAATCGGTTTCCTGCAATTCTGCCCCGCTTTCAACTCCTCTTGGCAGCCTTACTTCAATATATTTTTGGAAGATAGCTGTCATTTATAACTCTGCAGGTTTGTGAATTACAGTGCCCCTGAGCTCCTTTCTTCAACTCGCTTTCTTGAGAGCTGGCCGCAACACCGCAGGATTGCTTCAGGCCCTAGTTTGGTTCCGGCACGGCATGCTGAGCCTTTGGTTAATTCCTCTTCCTGGTGGGAAATGAGAGTTAAATTTGCCCGTCAGGACACCTCCACCTAGTCTCTCATTGGTTCTCCCTATTCCTGTTCATTTTCCACAGAAATTGCAAACTGGGCCAAACAGGAGGTTAAAGGCACTGACTCTCCAAGAGGGGAGAGTGTTAGTAAAGCGTCTGGAATGTTGCACCCGAGTACCAGGGGACGAAAACTGAGACACATTTGAACACGTTTCCCGATCACACGGTTGATCATACTCTGGGTTCCACATGCATGTTTTAGCTGAAGGAAGAATCCATTAAACCTGGAGAGTTGAGACCCATGGAATGGGTACCATGCAATATGACTTCAAAGGGTCTGCATTTGCTCACCGAACCTCAGCAATCCTATCACTGCTGCGTTTATGCCGCTGTACACACGCTTGATTCTCTTTCGGAGACATATAAATCCATAGGTTTTAAGATTCTTACTAGTCAGGTATATTCTTAGGCATTTAATATGGAGTGTTGAGTCCACTTCGTTGAGCAAGGAGTAGCTCTTGTCTATTACATATTTGGCTTATGGAACGATATCTGTGCTCATTTCAATCTCTGGTTTTATGCAGCACCCCAACTCACCCGTCCCCTTAAGCAAGCATAAGTTGGTTTTCTACATTTGACACCCTGTTCTGTTTTGTAATTCAGTTCTTGTGTAGCCAAGTTTACATTCCGTGTATTAGTGATATCTTATGATGTTTCTTTTTCTGTGTGACTAATTTCACTTAGAATCATCGTACCTGAATCCACTCATTATGCTGCTACGGGCCTGTTGACATAGATTTCATTGCTGAGTGATATTGCATTGTACGTAAGTACCACAATTTCTTTATCCATTTTTCGCTTTCTGTGATATTGAACTTGTACCGTAAACGAGGTTCTTGTAAACAGAGCCGTCCCAAACTTTGGGGTGGCTGTGTCTTTTTGATTTTAATTTCCCTAAGCTATAGGACCATAAGTGGAAGTGCCCTAGGCTCTGTTGCTTTGTTTTTTGGATGTTTCAGGAAACACCATACACTTCTCCAGAGTGGCTGCTGGCAATTTACATCCCGCCCATCAGCATAACTAGGCTCCCAGTTCTCCATGGCCTGTCCTGCCTTTCTGGATTTTACACTTTTTTCAGATGGCCCTTTTGACCGGGGGGCAGTGAGACTTCATTGTAGTGCAGATTTCCTTTGCAAGCTTGCTTGGTTGGCCAAAAAGGGCGTATGCGTTTTTTCCTGAATATATTCAGGAAAAAACGCATACGCCCTTTTTGGCCAAGTGCATCATTGTGGACGTTCTGCCTCTTTTCCTATGCTTTACATGCAATTCCAGTCTACCTCCTGAAATCGGTTTCCTGCAATTCTGCCCCCCTTTCAACTCCTCTTGGCAGCCTTACTTCAATATATTTTTGGAAGATAGCTGTCCTTTATAACTCTGCAGGTTTGTGAATTACAGTGCCCCTGAGCTCCTGTCTTCAACTCGCTTTCTTGTGAGCTGGCCGCAACACCGCAGGATTGCTTCTGGTCCTAGTGTGGTTCCGGCACGGCACGCTGAGCCTTTGGTTAATTCCTCTTCCTGGTTGGAAATGAGAGTTAAATTTGCCCGTCTGGACACCTCCACCTAGTCTCTCATTGGTTCTCCCTATTCCTGTTCATTTTCCACAGAAATTGCAAACTGGGCCAAACAGGAGGTTAAAGGCACTGACTCTCCAAGTGGGGAGAGTGTTAGTAAAGCGTCTGGAATGTTGCACCCGAGTACCAGGAAACGAAAATTGAGACACATTTGAACATGTTTTCCGATCACACGGTGGATCATACTCTGGGTTCCACATGCATGTTTTAACTGAAAGAAGAATCCCTTAAACAGGGAGAGTAGAGACCCATGGAATGGGTACCATGCAATATGACTTCAAAGGGTCTGCATTTGCTCACCGAAGCTCAGCAATCCTATCACTGCTGCGTTTATGCCACTGTACACACGCTTGATTCTCTTTCGGAGACATATAAATCCATAGGTTTTAAGATTCTTACTAGTCAGGTAGATTCTTACTAGTCAGGTATATTCTTAGGCGTTTAATATGGGGTGTTGAGTCCACTTCGTTGAGCAAGGAGTAGCTCTTGTCTATTACATATTTGGCTTATGGAACGGTATCTATGCTCATTTCAATCTCTGGTTTTATGCAGCACCCCAACTCACCCGTCCCCTTAAGCAAGCATAAGTTGGTTTTCTACATTTGACACCCTGTTCTGTTTTGTAATTCAGTTCTTGTGTAGCCAAGTTTACATTCCGTGTATTAGTGATATCTTATGATGTTTCTTTTTCTGTGTGACTAATTTCACTTAGAATCATCGTACCTGAATCCACTCATTATGCTGCTACGGGCCTGATGACATAGATTTCATTGCTGAGTGATATTGCATTGTACGTAAGTACCACAATTTCTTTATCCATTTTTCGCTTTCTGTGATATTCAACTTGTACCGTAAACTAGGTTCTTGTAAACAGAGCCGTCCCAAACTTTGGGGTGGCTGTGTCTTTTTGATTTTAATTTCCCTAAGCTATAGGACCATAAGTGGAAGTGCCCTAGGCTCTGTTGCTTTGTTTTTTGGATGTTTCAGGAAACACCATACACTTCTCCAGAGTGGCTGCTGGCAATTTACATCCCGCCCATCAGCATAACTAGGCTCCCAGTTCTCCATGGCCTGTCCTGCCTTTCTGGATTTTACACTTTTTTCAGATGGCCCTTTTGACCGGGGGGCAGTGAGACTTCATTGTAGTGCAGATTTCCTTTGCAAGCTTGCTTGGTTGGCCAAAAAGGGCGTATGCGTTTTTTCCTGAATATATTCAGGAAAAAACGCATACGCCCTTTTTGGCCAAGTGCATCATTGTGGACGTTCTGCCTCTTTTCCTATGCTTTACATGCAATTCCAGTCTACCTCCTGAAATCGGTTTCCTGCAATTCTGCCCCCCTTTCAACTCCTCTTGGCAGCCTTAATTCAATATATTTTTGGAAGATAGCTGTCCTTTATAACTCTGCAGGTTTGTGAATTACAGTGCCCCTGAGCTCCTTTCTTCAACTCGCTTTCTTGTGAGCTGGCCGCAACACCGCAGGATTGCTTCTGGTCCTAGTGTGGTTCCGGCATGGCACGCTGAGCCTTTGGTTAATTCCTCTTCCTGGTTGGAAATGAGAGTTAAATTTGCCCGTCTGGACACCTCCACCTAGTCTCTCATTGGTTCTCCCTATTCCTGTTCATTTTCCACAGAAATTGCAAACTGGGCCAAACAGGAGGTTAAAGGCACTGACTCTCCAAGTGGGGAGAGTGTTAGTAAAGCGTCTGGAATGTTGCACCCGAGTACCAGGAAACGAAAATTGAGACACATTTGAACATGTTTTCCGATCACACAGTGGATCATACTCTGGGTTCCACATGCATGTTTTAGCTGAAAGAAGAATCCCTTAAACAGGGAGAGTTGAGACCCATGGAATGGGTACCATGCAATATGACTTCAAAGGGTCTGCATTTGCTCACCGAACCTCAGCAATCCTATCACTGCTGCGTTTATGCCACTGTACACACGCTTGATTCTCTTTCGGAGACATATAAATCCATAGGTTTTAAGATTCTTACTAGTCAGGTAGATTCTTACTAGTCAGGTATATTCTTAGGCGTTTAATATGGGGTGTTGAGTCCACTTCGTTGAGCAAGGAGTAGCTCTTGTCTATTACATATTTGGCTTATGGAACGGTATCTGTGCTCATTTCAATCTCTGGTTTTATGCAGCACCCCAACTCACCCGTCCCCTTAAGCAAGCATAAGTTGGTTTTCTACATTTGACACCCTGTTCTGTTTTGTAATTCAGTTCTTGTGTAGCCAAGTTTACATTCCGTGTATTAGTGATATCTTATGATGTTTCTTTTTCTGTGTGAGTAATTTCACTTAGAATCATCGTACCTGAATCCACTCATTATGCTGCTACGGGCCTGATGACATAGATTTCATTGCTGAGTGATATTGCATTGTACATAAGTACCACAACTTCTTTATCCATTTTTCACTTTCTGTGATATTGAACTTGTTCGGTAAACGAGGTTCTTGTAAACAGAGCCGTCCCAAACTTTGGGGTGGCTGTGTCTTTTTGATTTTAATTTCCCTAAGCTATAGGACCATAAGTGGAAGTGCCCTAGGCTCTGTTGCTTTGTTTTTTGGATGTTTCAGGAAACACCATACACTTCTCCAGAGTGGCTGCTGGCAATTTACATCCCGCCCATCAGCATAACTAGGCTCCCAGTTCTCCATGGCCTGTCCTGCCTTTCTGGATTTTACACTTTTTTCAGATGGCCCTTTTGACCGGGGAGCAGTGAGACTTCATTGTAGTGCAGATTTCCTTTGCAAGCTTGCTTGGTTGGCCAAAGAGTGCGTATGCGTTTTTCCCTGAATATATTCAGGAAAAAACGCATACGCCCTTTTTGGCCAAGTGCATCATTGTGGACGTTCTGCCTCTTTTCCTATGCTTTACATGCAATTCCAGTGTACCTCCAGAAATCGGTTTCCTGCAATTCTGCCCCGCTTTCAACTCCTCTTGGCAGCCTTACTTCAATATATTTTTGGAAGATAGCTGTCATTTATAACTCTGCAGGTTTGTGAATTACAGTGCCCCTGAGCTCCTTTCTTCAACTCGCTTTCTTGTGAGCTGGCCGCAACACCGCAGGATTGCTTCAGGCCCTAGTTTGATTCCGGCACGGCATGCTGAGCCTTTGGTTAATTCCTCTTCCTGGTGGGAAATGAGAGTTAAATTTGCCCGTCCGGATACCTCCACCTAGTCTCTCATTGGTTCTCCCTATTCCTGTTCATTTTCCACAGAAATTGCAAACTGGGCGAAACAGGAGGTTAAAGGCACTGACTCTCCAAGTGGGGAGAGTGTTAGTAAAGCGTCTGGAATGTTACACCCGAGTACCAGGGGACGAAAACTGAGACACATTTGAACACGTTTCCCGATCACACGGTTGATCATACTCTGGGTTCCACATGCATGTTTTAGCTGAAGGAAGAATCCATTAAACCTGGAGAGTTGAGACCCATGGAATGGGTACCATGCAATATGACTTCAAACGGTCTGCATTTGCTCACCGAACCTCAGCAATCCTATCACTGCTGCGTTTATGCCGCTGTACACACGCTTGATTCTCTTTCGGAGACATATAAATCCATAGGTTTTAAGATTCTTACTAGTCAGGTATATTCTTAGGTGTTTAATATGGAGTGTTGAGTCCACTTCGTTGAGCAAGGAGTAGCTCTTGTCTATTACATATTTGGCTTATGGAACGGTATCTGTGCTAATTTCAATCTCTGGTTTTATGCAGCACCCCAACTCACCCGTCCCCTTAAGCAAGCTTAAGTTGGTTTTCTATATGTGACACCCTGTTCTGTTTTGTAATTCAGTTCTTGTGTAGCCAAGTTTACATTCCGTGTATTAGTGATATCTTATGATGTTCCTTTTTCTGTGTGACTAATTTCACTTAGAATCATCATACCTGAATCCACTCATTATGCTGCTACGGGCCTGTTGACATAGATTTCATTGCTGAGTGATATTGCATTGTACGTAAGTACCACAATTTCTTTATCCATTTTTCGCTTTCTGTGATATTGAACTTGTACCGTAAACGAGGTTCTTGTAAACAGAGCCGTCCCAAACTTTGGGGTGGCTGTGTCTTTTTGATTTTAATTTCCCTAAGCTATAGGACCATAAGTGGAAGTGCCCTAGGCTCTGTTGCTTTGTTTTTTGGATGTTTCAGGAAACACCATACACTTCTCCAGAGTGGCTGCTGGCAATTTACATCCCGCCCATCAGCATAACTAGGCTCCCAGTTCTCCATGGCCTGTCCTGCCTTTCTGGATTTTACACTTTTTTCAGATGGCCCTTTTGACCGGGGAGCAGTGAGACTTCATTGTAGTGCAGATTTCCTTTGCAAGCTTGCTTGGTTGGCCAAAGAGTGCGTATGCGTTTTTCCCTGAATATATTCAGGAAAAAACGCATACGCCCTTTTTGGCCAAGTGCATCATTGTGGACGTTCTGCCTCTTTTCCTATGCTTTACATGCAATTCCAGTGTACCTCCAGAAATCGGTTTCCTGCAATTCTGCCCCGCTTTCAACTCCTCTTGGCAGCCTTACTTCAATATATTTTTGGAAGATAGCTGTCATTTATAACTCTGCAGGTTTGTGAATTACAGTGCCCCTGAGCTCCTTTCTTCAACTCGCTTTCTTGAGAGCTGGCCGCAACACCGCAGGATTGCTTCAGGCCCTAGTTTGGTTCCGGCACGGCATGCTGAGCCTTTGGTTAATTCCTCTTCCTGGTGGGAAATGAGAGTTAAATTTGCCCGTCAGGACACCTCCACCTAGTCTCTCATTGGTTCTCCCTATTCCTGTTCATTTTCCACAGAAATTGCAAACTGGGCCAAACAGGAGGTTAAAGGCACTGACTCTCCAAGAGGGGAGAGTGTTAGTAAAGCGTCTGGAATGTTGCACCCGAGTACCAGGGGACGAAAACTGAGACACATTTGAACACGTTTCCCGATCACACGGTTGATCATACTCTGGGTTCCACATGCATGTTTTAGCTGAAGGAAGAATCCATTAAACCTGGAGAGTTGAGACCCATGGAATGGGTACCATGCAATATGACTTCAAAGGGTCTGCATTTGCTCACCGAACCTCAGCAATCCTATCACTGCTGCGTTTATGCCGCTGTACACACGCTTGATTCTCTTTCGGAGACATATAAATCCATAGGTTTTAAGATTCTTACTAGTCAGGTATATTCTTAGGCATTTAATATGGAGTGTTGAGTCCACTTCGTTGAGCAAGGAGTAGCTCTTGTCTATTACATATTTGGCTTATGGAACGATATCTGTGCTCATTTCAATCTCTGGTTTTATGCAGCACCCCAACTCACCCGTCCCCTTAAGCAAGCATAAGTTGGTTTTCTACATTTGACACCCTGTTCTGTTTTGTAATTCAGTTCTTGTGTAGCCAAGTTTACATTCCGTGTATTAGTGATATCTTATGATGTTTCTTTTTCTGTGTGACTAATTTCACTTAGAATCATCGTACCTGAATCCACTCATTATGCTGCTACGGGCCTGTTGACATAGATTTCATTGCTGAGTGATATTGCATTGTACGTAAGTACCACAATTTCTTTATCCATTTTTCGCTTTCTGTGATATTGAACTTGTACCGTAAACGAGGTTCTTGTAAACAGAGCCGTCCCAAACTTTGGGGTGGCTGTGTCTTTTTGATTTTAATTTCCCTAAGCTATAGGACCATAAGTGGAAGTGCCCTAGGCTCTGTTGCTTTGTTTTTTGGATGTTTCAGGAAACACCATACACTTCTCCAGAGTGGCTGCTGGCAATTTACATCCCGCCCATCAGCATAACTAGGCTCCCAGTTCTCCATGGCCTGTCCTGCCTTTCTGGATTTTACACTTTTTTCAGATGGCCCTTTTGACCGGGGGGCAGTGAGACTTCATTGTAGTGCAGATTTCCTTTGCAAGCTTGCTTGGTTGGCCAAAAAGGGCGTATGCGTTTTTTCCTGAATATATTCAGGAAAAAACGCATACGCCCTTTTTGGCCAAGTGCATCATTGTGGACGTTCTGCCTCTTTTCCTATGCTTTACATGCAATTCCAGTCTACCTCCTGAAATCGGTTTCCTGCAATTCTGCCCCCCTTTCAACTCCTCTTGGCAGCCTTACTTCAATATATTTTTGGAAGATAGCTGTCCTTTATAACTCTGCAGGTTTGTGAATTACAGTGCCCCTGAGCTCCTGTCTTCAACTCGCTTTCTTGTGAGCTGGCCGCAACACCGCAGGATTGCTTCTGGTCCTAGTGTGGTTCCGGCACGGCACGCTGAGCCTTTGGTTAATTCCTCTTCCTGGTTGGAAATGAGAGTTAAATTTGCCCGTCTGGACACCTCCACCTAGTCTCTCATTGGTTCTCCCTATTCCTGTTCATTTTCCACAGAAATTGCAAACTGGGCCAAACAGGAGGTTAAAGGCACTGACTCTCCAAGTGGGGAGAGTGTTAGTAAAGCGTCTGGAATGTTGCACCCGAGTACCAGGAAACGAAAATTGAGACACATTTGAACATGTTTTCCGATCACACGGTGGATCATACTCTGGGTTCCACATGCATGTTTTAACTGAAAGAAGAATCCCTTAAACAGGGAGAGTAGAGACCCATGGAATGGGTACCATGCAATATGACTTCAAAGGGTCTGCATTTGCTCACCGAAGCTCAGCAATCCTATCACTGCTGCGTTTATGCCACTGTACACACGCTTGATTCTCTTTCGGAGACATATAAATCCATAGGTTTTAAGATTCTTACTAGTCAGGTAGATTCTTACTAGTCAGGTATATTCTTAGGCGTTTAATATGGGGTGTTGAGTCCACTTCGTTGAGCAAGGAGTAGCTCTTGTCTATTACATATTTGGCTTATGGAACGGTATCTATGCTCATTTCAATCTCTGGTTTTATGCAGCACCCCAACTCACCCGTCCCCTTAAGCAAGCATAAGTTGGTTTTCTACATTTGACACCCTGTTCTGTTTTGTAATTCAGTTCTTGTGTAGCCAAGTTTACATTCCGTGTATTAGTGATATCTTATGATGTTTCTTTTTCTGTGTGACTAATTTCACTTAGAATCATCGTACCTGAATCCACTCATTATGCTGCTACGGGCCTGATGACATAGATTTCATTGCTGAGTGATATTGCATTGTACGTAAGTACCACAATTTCTTTATCCATTTTTCGCTTTCTGTGATATTCAACTTGTACCGTAAACTAGGTTCTTGTAAACAGAGCCGTCCCAAACTTTGGGGTGGCTGTGTCTTTTTGATTTTAATTTCCCTAAGCTATAGGACCATAAGTGGAAGTGCCCTAGGCTCTGTTGCTTTGTTTTTTGGATGTTTCAGGAAACACCATACACTTCTCCAGAGTGGCTGCTGGCAATTTACATCCCGCCCATCAGCATAACTAGGCTCCCAGTTCTCCATGGCCTGTCCTGCCTTTCTGGATTTTACACTTTTTTCAGATGGCCCTTTTGACCGGGGGGCAGTGAGACTTCATTGTAGTGCAGATTTCCTTTGCAAGCTTGCTTGGTTGGCCAAAAAGGGCGTATGCGTTTTTTCCTGAATATATTCAGGAAAAAACGCATACGCCCTTTTTGGCCAAGTGCATCATTGTGGACGTTCTGCCTCTTTTCCTATGCTTTACATGCAATTCCAGTCTACCTCCTGAAATCGGTTTCCTGCAATTCTGCCCTGCTTTCAACTCCTCTTGGCATCCTAATTCAATATATTTTTGGAAGATAGCTGTCCTTTATAACTCTGCAGGTTTGTGAATTACAGTGCCCCTGAGCTCCTTTCTTCAACTCGCTTTCTTGTGAGCTGGCCGCAACACCGCAGGATTGCTTCAGGCCCTAGTTTGGTTCCAGCACGGCATGCTGAGCCTTTGGTTAATTCCTCTTCCTGGTGGGAAATGAGAGTTAAATTGGCCCGTCCGGACACCTCCACCTAATCTCTCATTGGTTCTCCCTATTCCTGTTCATCTTCCGCAGAAATTGCTAACTGGGCCAAACAGGAGGTTAAAGGCACTGACTCTCCAAGTGGGGAGAGTGTTAGTAAAGCGTCTGGAATGTTGCACCCGAGTACCAGGGGACCAAAACTGAGACACATTTGAACACGTTTTCCGACCACATGGTGGATCATACTCTGGGTTCCACATGCATGTTGTAGCTGAAGGAAGAATCCCTTAAACATGGAGAGTTGAGACCCATGGAATGGGTACCATGCAATATGACTTCAAAGGGTCTGCATTTGCTCACCGAACCTCACCAATCCTATCACTGCTGCGTTTATGCCGCTGTACACACGCTTGATTCTCTTTCGGAGACATATAAATCCATAGGTTTTAAGATTCTTACTAGTCAGGTAGATTCTTACTAGTCAGGTATATTCTTAGGCGTTTAATATGGGGTGTTGAGTCCACTTCGTTGAGCAAGGAGTAGCTCTTGTCTATTACATATTTGGCTTATGGAACGGTATCTGTGCTCATTTCAATCTCTGGTTTTATGCAGCACCCCAACTCACCCGTCCCCTTAAGCAAGCATAAGTTGGTTTTCTACATTTGACACCCTGTTCTGTTTTGTAATTCAGTTCTTGTGTAGCCAAGTTTACATTCCGTGTATTAGTGATATCTTATGATGTTTCTTTTTCTGTGTGACTAATTTCACTTAGAATCATCGTACCTGAATCCACTCATTATGCTGCTACGGGCCTGATGACATAGATTTCATTGCTGAGTGATATTGCATTGTACGTAAGTACCACAATTTCTTTATCCATTTTTCGCTTTCTGTGATATTGAACTTGTACCGTAAACGAGGTTCTTGTAAACAGAGCCGTCCCAAACTTTGGGGTGGCTGTGTCTTTTTGATTTTAATTTCCCTAAGCTATAGGACCATAAGTGGAAGTGCCCTAGGCTCTGTTGCTTTGTTTTTCGGATGTTTCAGGAAACACCATACACTTCTCCAGAGTGGCTGCTAGCAATTTACATCCCGCCCATCAGCATAACTAGGCTCCCAGTTCTCCATGGCCTGTCCTGCCTTTCTGGATTTTACACTTTTTTCAGATGGCCCTTTTGACCGGGGGGCAGTGAGACTTCATTGTAGTGCAGATTTCCTTTGCAAGCTTGCTTGGTTGGCCAAAAAGGGCGTATGCGTTTTTTCCTGAATATATTCAGGAAAAAACGCATACGCCCTTTTTGTCCAAGTGCATCATTGTGGACGTTCTGCCTCTTTTCCTATGCTTTACATGCAATTCCAGTCTACCTCCTGAAATCGGTTTCCTGCAATTCTGCCCCCCTTTCAACTCCTCTTGGCAGCCTTACTTCAATATATTTTTGGAAGATAGCTGTCCTTTATAACTCTGCAGGTTTGTGAATTACAGTGCCCCTGAGCTCCTTTCTTCAACTCGCTTTCTTGTGAGCTGGCCGCAACACCGCAGGATTGCTTCTGGTCCTAGTGTGGTTCCGGCATGGCACGCTGAGCCTTTGGTTAATTCCTCTTCCTGGTGGGAAATGAGAGTTAAATTTGCCCGTCTGGACACCTCCACCTAGTCTCTCATTGGTTCTCCCTATTCCTGTTCATTTTCCACAGAAATTGCAAACTGGGCCAAACAGGAGGTTAAAGGCACTGACTCTCCAAGTGGGGAGAGTGTTAGTAAAGCGTCTGGAATGTTGCACCCGAGTACCAGGAAACGAAAATTGAGACACATTTGAACACGTTTTCCGATCACACGGTGGATCATACTCTGGGTTCCACATGCATGTTTTAGCGGAAGGAAGAATCCCTTAAACAGGGAGAGTTGAGACCCATGGAATGGGTACCATGCAATATGACTTCAAATGGTCTGCATTTGCTCACCGAACCTCAGCAATCCTATCACTGCTGCGTTTATGCCACTGTACACACGCTTGATTCTCTTTCGGAGACATATAAATCCATAGGTTTTAAGATTCTTACTAGTCAGGTAGATTCTTACTAGTCAGGTATATTCTTAGGCGTTTAATATGGGATGTTGAGTCCACTTCGTTGAGCAAGGAGTAGCTCTTGTCTATTACAGATTTGGCTTATGGAACGGTATGTGTGCTAATTTCAATCTCTGGTTTTATGCAGCACCCCAACTCACCCGTCCCCTTAAGCAAGCATAAGTTGGTTTTCTACATTTGACACCCTGTTCTGTTTTGTAATTCAGTTCTTGTGTAGCCAAGTTTACATTCCGTGTATTAGTGATATCTTATGATGTTTCTTTTTCTGTGTGACTAATTTCACTTAGAATCATCGTACCTGAATCCACTCATTATGCTGCTACGGGCCTGATGACATAGATTTCATTGCTGAGTGATATTGCATTGTACGTAAGTACCACAGTTTCTTTATCCATTTTTCGCTTTCTGTGATATTGAACTTGTACCGTAAACGAGGTTCTTGTAAACAGAGCCGTCCCAAAATTTGGGGTGGCTGTGTCTTTTTGATTTTAATTTCCCTAAGCTATAGGACCATAAGTGGAAGTGCCCTAGGCTCTGTTGCTTTGTTTTTTGGATGTTTCAGGAAACACCATACACTTCTCCAGAGTGGCTGCTGGCAATTTACATCCCGCCCATCAGCATAACTAGGCTCCCAGTTCTCCATGGCCTGTCCTGCCTTTCTGGATTTTACACTTTTTTCAGATGGCCCTTTTGACCGGGGGGCAGTGAGACTTCATTGTAGTGCAGATTTCCTTTGCAAGCTTGCTTGGTTGACCAAAAAGGGCGTATGCGTTTTTTCCTGAATATATTCAGGAAAAAACGCATACGCCCTTTTTGGCCAAGTGCATCATTGTGGACGTTCTGCCTCTTTTCCTATGCTTTACATGCAATTCCAGTCTACCTCCTGAAATCGGTTTCCTGCAATTCTGCCCCCCTTTCAACTCCTCTTGGCAGCCTTACTTCAATATATTTTTGGAAGATAGCTGTCCTTTATAACTCTGCAGGTTTGTGAATTACAGTGCCCCTGAGCTCCTTTCTTCAACTCGCTTTCTTGTGAGCTGGCCGCAACACCGCAGGATTGCTTCTGGTCCTAGTGTGGTTCCGGCATGGCACACTGAGCCTTTGGTTAATTCCTCTTCCTGGTGGGAAATGAGAGTTAAATTTGCCCGTCTGGACACCTCCACCTAGTTTCTCATTGGTTCTCCCTATTCCTGTTCATTTTCCACAGAAATTGCAAACTGGGCCAAACAGGAGGTTAAAGGCACTGACTCTCCAAGTGGGGAGAGTGTTAGTAAAGCGTCTGGAATGTTGCACCCGAGTACCAGGAAACGAAAATTGAGACACATTTGAACACGTTTTCCGATCACATGGTGGATCATACTCTGGGTTCCACATGCATGTTTTAGCTGAAGGAAGAATCCCTTAAACATGGAGAGTTGAGACCCATGGAATGGGTACCATGCAATATGACTTCAAAGGGTCTGCATTTGCTCACGGAACCTCAGCAATCCTATCACTGCTGCGTTTATGCCACTGTACACACGCTTGATTCTCTTTCGGAGACATATAAATCCATAGGTTTTAAGATTCTTACTAGTCAGGTAGATTCTTACTAGTCAGGTATATTCTTAGGCGTTTAATATGGGGTGTTGAGTCCACTTCGTTGAGCAAGGAGTAGCTCTTGTCTATTACATATTTGGCTTATGGAACGGTATCTGTGCTCATTTCAATCTCTGGTTTTATGCAGCACCCCAACTCACCCGTCCCCTTAAGCAAGCATAAGTTGGTTTTCTACATTTGACACCCTGTTCTGTTTTGTAATTCAGTTCTTGTGTAGCCAAGTTTACATTCCGTGTATTAGTGATATCTTATGATGTTTCTTTTTCTGTGTGACTAATTTCACTTAGAATCATCGTACCTGAATCCACTCATTATGCTGCTACGGGCCTGATGACATAGATTTCATTGCTGAGTGATATTGCATTGTACGTAAGTACCACAGTTTCTTTATCCATTTTTCGCTTTCTGTGATATTGAACTTGTACCGTAAACGAGGTTCTTGTAAACAGAGCCGTCCCAAACTTTGGGGTGGCTGTGTCTTTTTGATTTTAATTTCCCTAAGCTATAGGACCATAAGTGGAAGTGCCCTAGGCTCTGTTGCTTTGTTTTTTGGATGTTTCAGGAAACACCATACACTTCTCCAGAGTGGCTGCTGGCAATTTACATCCCGCCCATCAGCATAACTAGGCTCCCAGTTCTCCATGGCCTGTCCTGCCTTTCTGGATTTTACACTTTTTTCAGATGGCCCTTTTGACCGGGGGACAGTGAGACTTCATTGTAGTGCAGATTTCCTTTGCAAGCTTGCTTGGTTGGCCAAAAAGGGCGTATGCGTTTTTTCCTGAATATATTCAGGAAAAAACGCATACGCCCTTTTTGGCCAAGTGCATCATTGTGGACGTTCTGCCTCTTTTCCTATGCTTTACATGCAATTCCAGTCTACCTCCTGAAATCGGTTTCCTGCAATTCTGCCCTGCTTTCAACTCCTCTTGGCATCCTAATTCAATATATTTTTGGAAGATAGCTGTCATTTATAACTCTGCAGGTTTGTGAATTACAGTGCCCCTGAGCTCCTTTCTTCAACTCGCTTTCTTGTGAGCTGGCCGCAACACCGCAGGATTGCTTCAGGCCCTAGTTTGGTTCCGGCACGGCATGCTGAGCCTTTGGTTAATTCCTCTTCCTGGTGGGAAATGAGAGTTAAATTGGCCCGTCCGGACACCTCCACCTAGTCTCTCATTGGTTCTCCCAATTCCTGTTCATTTTCCACAGTAATTGCAAACTGAGCCAAACAAGAGGTTAAAGGCACTGACTCTCCAAGTGGGGAGAGTGTTAGTAAAGCGTCTGGAATGTTGCACCCGAGTACCAGGGGACGAAAACTGAGACACATGTGAACACGTTTCCCGATCACACGGTGGATCATACTCTGGGTTCCACATGCATGTTTTAGATGAAGGAAGAATCCCTTAAACCTGGAGAGTTGAGACCCATGGAATGGGTACCATGCAATATGACTTCAAAGGGTCTGCATTTGCTCACCAAACCTCAGCAATCCTATCACTGCTGCGTTTATGCCGCTGTACACACGCTTGATTCTCTTTCGGAGACATATAAATCCATAGGTTTTAATATTCTTACTAGTCAGGTAGATTCTTACTAGTCAGGTATATTTTTAGGCGTTTAATATGGGGTGTTGAGTCCACTTCGTTGAGCAAGGAGTAGCTCTTGTCTATTACATATTTGGCTTATGGAACGGTATCTGTGCTCATTTCAATCTCTGGTTTTATGCAGCACCCCAACTCACCCTTCCCCTTAAGCAAGCATAAGTTGGTTTTCTACATTTGACACCCTGTTCTGTTTTGTAATTCAGTTCTTGTGTAGCCAAGTTTACATTCCGTGTATTAGTGATATCTTATGATGTTTCATTTTCTGTGTGACTAATTTCACTTAGAATCATCGTACCTGAATCCACTCATTATGCTGCTACGGGCCTGATGACATAGATTTCATTGCTGAGTGATATTGCATTGTACGTAAGTACCACAATTTCTTTATCCATTTTTCGCTTTCTGTGATATTGAACTTGTACCGTAAACGAGGTTCTTGTAAACAGAGCCGTCCCAAACTTTGGGGTGGCTGTGTCTTTTTGATTTTAATTTCCCTAAGCTATAGGACCATAAGTGGAAGTGCCCTAGGCTCTGTTGCTTTGTTTTTTGGATGTTT